>NW_026623200.1:2702718-3378398 GCF_028827665.1 Penicillium hispanicum | reverse complement strand
TAGGTATAAATAACCCTTCTTAGCTATACCTAGCTAACCTAATCCTTTACCTATAACTAATTTTATTTAGAATCTAGATGATTAGGCAATTAGCTAAAAAGTATAAACTATCTTCTAAAGGGTATAAAAAGTCTTCTTTAGACGTTAAAGACCTTATAAAAGTTATAGAGACTACTATTAGTATTACTAAAAAGAAATTTAGCCACAGTCATTATTATATTAAACTTAGGCTTTTTTTGTAATTTACTAGCCTTATAATAAACTATCCTTAAGCAATCTTAGACCTAAAATACCACTATATCTAGGTTAGTCTACTTTATAATCTTTATAAAGGGCCCTACTAGATTATAATTGAATTTACCTTTAAATTTACTAAGGAATAGTTAAGTGCTAAAAATATATAAGTCCTTTAAGTGTATTCTACTATCCTTTTTTAATCTATCCCACAGAAATATTTATATTCTCCCTAAAATCATTTTTAATCTATTATTAGTTCTTAGCCTATATATATTTTTATTAGGTTTAGTCTTTACTGACTATATATTTAACCGCGTTAATAGTAAAGAGGTGCTTATATCTGTAAACTAGCTCTTTTAGCTATAAATCTATAAAGAATATAATAAACTATAGCTCTAACTTAACCTAAAGCTAAACGATATATTAGTATTCTAAATATCAGAATATAGTTTATATAGAATTAGAATCTCCCTAGATCAGCCTCTCTCTTATTTAACTTTAGAGCTATAGATTAAAAAGATTAGTGTAATTACTAGGTTTCAATAGATCATTTATCCTTATAGCTTACACTATAGGGCTAGAATAGCCTTAGATAGCAGTAGTATATTATCCTATTATTTTCTAAGTAACTAAGAAACTAATTATCTTTTAGGCTCTATCAGTAATCTACTTTATAATCTTATTATATATTATACCAAAATATATATATTCCTAAAGTTCTACCTTAGCTAAAGGATTTCTAAGAATCTTCCTATAATTATTTAAGGTCTTAACCTAGAGGATGCTATAATATATACTATCTACTAGATAAGCCAAACTATTGACCTAAATCGCCTACAGGAACTAATAAATAAATAATCGTTATTTATCAACTAATTACCCAAGATCCTTAAATTAACACACTAATATAATAAACTTAGTTAATTTATAGGGTGTCCTCTTTCCCAGTAAAAGGGGATAGTAAAATACCAGACATATAAAAAACTAAACTAAGAGATAGCTAAGGCTAAATAATAGGCATAGAACTTATTGCTCTCATAAATATAATTAAAATATAACTAAGAGCAGCCAATATTAGATATTTAGCAGCAGTTATCTAGGGTTAAACTTACTAAAACTGTGAATAAACTATTAGAATACCCTAACTAAATACCTATTCTATAAAAATAACTCATTAAGAGCCTTTTTACCCTACTATAATCCACACTAAAAGAGAAGATTAATTAATAGACTAAAGTGGTTAATATAGTATCTACTTATTATTAGTTTTAGGAAGGCAATATATACTATTTACTATAGAATAAGTAGCTAGAGAACACTATTATTAAAATAAAGGCTTTTAATAACTAACTAGTAGAAAATAAAGCTAAGCAGAACATTCCTTAACTAGGAATCACTCTTAAAGACGCTCTTTAATCTATTATAAAGGATTATTAACCTTAATTTTGCTTTATTTATCTAGGCTAACTAGACCTAGATATTAAAAAGCATATTTAGAAATTTATATTATATAGGGATATCACTAAGTATATTAAGCAAAAGCATCTTCAAAATCTTATATTAAGTACAGTTCTTATATATAATATTTATAATAAAGATTTTACTGAAGTTATACACTTTTAGCATTATACTAATAATTTATACTTAACTATAATAGGACCTCTATAAAGTATTTAAATCTTTTCTTCTTCTATATTTACTTTAAAACTTTCAGAGATTTAAATTTAAATACCTTAAAAAGTCCTATAAGAATTATAAAGGTAAGGCTAATAAGGTAGATAATATTACTATAAATAACTATTTTAGGTGATAAAGAGTATAATTAATAGAATTTTATTAGCGCTTAGCTAAAGATATATATTAACTATAATAGAAATATATATATCTCTTCTTTTATAAGCTAGGAGGTTTTGTTTAATTTAATTAATTTACTTCTTTAGGTAAACTAAAGATAGTCTGATAGTAAGTCTTTAGGGGACTACGCCCCCTTTAAATAATATTAGTATACTTATATATTAACTATAGTGTAATAGAGTATATTAGTCACTTTTAGAAATCTATTTTTATATATAGTATAGAAAGGTTCTTAAGGACAACAACACATTTAATTTCTAAGCCCTTTTACTCCTATATAGTATAAAAGATTGTTTATTCTAGTAAACAGTTCTGCCCTAGAAATATTTAGAAGTCGGTATTTTATATTATTATCTTTATATTCTAAACCATATAGTCTTATAATATAATTTCTAAACTATCTATATTCCTAGTACCTTTAAATATAAGTTCTAATAGCTGAATAATATCTCCTATCTATTTTTAAAAAAATATAAAATTTATAAATAAATATAATAATCAATAATTTAAAAAGATAGCTAAAGAGGTCTAGTTTATTCTAACCCTAAAATATATAAATCTTAGTATAGTTTATAAAATATAGCTAATAGAAGAGTTATTGCTTATATCTTTTTTAATTTCCGATAGTGAAGTCTAGCTAAGTTAATTTAGCAGAATATTATAATTAAGTGAAAGTATATTGGGATAAAAGAGATTCTAGGTAAGGTTAGAAGGATTCTATCTACTCTCTATTTTCTAACTTTATAATTCTATATCTTTTAACTACTAAAAATCATTTAAAAGAAATTATAGAATAGGAGATAGGGCAGAGTAATTCCTAGAATATATAAATTCACAATATTGACTAAAGACTTTTTTATAAATACTCTTAAGTATTACTAGATTAAGGGCCTTTTTAGGAAAAGAGCTTTCTAGTGCCTTATAAATAAAAAACTACTTTTAAGTTTTGCTAATAAATATATAGAATATATTAGATTATAAGATTCTACTAAAGTGTTAAGAATTGAGACTATTATTAAAGCAAAGAAAAACTTATTTATAATATATAAGGGGTATTATATAAAGAGTCTTCAGGCAGAAATATATATATAGTAGTGGGGTTGCTTAATTTAAATATATAATAGCAGATAAAATATAGATTTCCTCTAGGTTTCCTCTGTTAATTACTTTACAGAAAAGAGGATTTCTATACTATTTTTTCTATAATCTTAATAGTGAAGTTAACTGACAAGATACAGATAAAAATAATTCTTAACTACTAAAGACTTCTATTACTTAAATACTATATCTATATTTGATAGCCTTTTATTTATCTATATCTGGTAGATATAGCGAAATTCTATATAACTAGAGCTTCTTTTTTAGATAGCCAGTTTTAACTAAAGTAGAACTATAGTATACCCTTCTTTACTCTGTAAAACCAGTATAGTATTATTGCTAAGAATCTCCTTTGAATTTCCTTTCTAATAAGATAGGTTATAAATCTATAGATTTAATAGTGTCTTTAAGGCTGATTTAGCCTATTTAAGAAGAAATTGGATTAGTAAAGCCTATTTATATAAGAACTAATAGCTATTTATAAGAATGCTTCTTATTTACTATTTTATAATTTTATTTTTTATAAAATAGATTATAGAGTATTACCCTATACCCT
Organism: Penicillium hispanicum; assembly: GCF_028827665.1. Lineage (NCBI taxonomy): Eukaryota > Fungi > Ascomycota > Eurotiomycetes > Eurotiales > Aspergillaceae > Penicillium > Penicillium hispanicum. The sequence continues at coordinate 3,374,653 of NW_026623200.1, read as the reverse complement.
AGAATTAGGTCTAAACCTTTTATAAAAGAATATCTTGTTTCTCTTAGTTATAAAATATAGCTAATCTTTTATTGTAGTAGTATAGAACTGACTTAGTTAGTAATAAATAGGTTTATAATTTTATTTAACACTAGCTAGCTTTATAAATTTGATTTACACACTGATAAGCTGAGGTCTAAATAGTTAAATAGAGGTTATAATTATAAGGGCTGATTTAAATATCTCTAAGAGTATTTAGGATTTCAAAATTCTTATAGATAAGGTGGATACTGAATTTATTTTAAACATTATAGTGTATTAAAATTCTTTATATTTCTTAGGAATTCTTAGTAAAAAGTGGTGGCTACACTTTATTGGATAGAAGCTAATTATATCTAAAGTGGTTCCTTAGTAAAGGTAAAGTGTTAAGAGGGACTATAAAATATATATATATATATATAGTCGACTTTTAATACTATCTAATTCGTTTTATATATATTTATTTATATTATAGGTTTGTAGTGTTAATAAACCTATTTAAAAGATTATCTAGGGAATAATAATCTGCTATATTGCTTTTATTTTCTATTACCCTTGGATTAAGGCTAGTAGCTAAATAGCTTAATAGTGTATAAGCTAAGAATATTAGTGATGGACACTTTAGTGTACTAGGACTGGTCTGAAGAACAGACTATCTTATAAACGCGAGGTATATAATGATTAGCTGATTGTCACAGTTTATATATATAAAGATTTGGTTTTTAAAGTGCTATAGCTTTTTGTTAAGTATATTAACTTTAGCGAGAAGTATCTGCTGTTTAGCTGTTTTGTTGTTTAGTAAATTTTGCAATTATTTGGTCTCCTTTTTCTTCTTTAAATGGTATTTATTTGTGGCAAAACAATTCTATTTGAGATGCTGTGCTCTGTCTGAGCTAGTGTCGCGCGAAATATAAGCTCTAGATGGTTGGTAGGGTTTTAGGTTAGACTGTGATGGAGACTTATTATTTAGATATCTGTTAAGGTATAGCCCTGTTTATGTTCTTTGCTTAACTAATCCCTTTATTAAAGTATCTTTATTACTTTAGTGTAAATTAAGAGGGCTGAGCTAGAATGTATTTAGATTAGGAAGCGCCTATATGGGTAGGGGTAGGGAGTTTTTATTCTAGTTATTAATTAGTTTTACTATTTAGAATTTAAAGCTGATTTTTTTGTTTAATTAGCGAAGATAGATAAATAACCCTATATTATTAATAGTAAAATGCTATATTTGGATAGTTAATAGTAAATAGATTAATATAGTGGGGCGGCTTATAGTTAAGACTTATAGTTATATCTTAGGCGTTAGTGATATATTTTAAAGTATAAAAACTGTCTATCTAGCCTTATAAAGAGACTATAGATCTTATCCTATAAGTTCCTTTAATATATTATTCTCTCTTGGTTATAATAGATTTTATTCCTTAGCCTTATTAGCCTTTATTTATTTAGTTAATAAAGATCTCTAGAAACCGATCTAATATTATAGAGCTAGCTAAAAGTACCTACGACTGTATAGAACTTGCGTAATCTATATTGGTGCTTAGTAATATTTAGGGATCTGAATTACCTTATTATTATTTAAATAAGTGTCTCTTTAGGTTGCTAATTAAGGGATTTAAGACTTAAGATTTAGTAGTAGATAAATAGAGATATTATAGTAGAGCTAGGGCTCTTTAATTAGACTATTATATCTACACTATCTTAACTATTATGTCTATAATAACTATCTCTAGCAAAAGCAGCTATTAAATTAGACTAGTATAATTAATTAGGGTGCTATAGGATATCCTTAGTTAAAGATCTATAGTAGCGCTAATATTAAATATAACTAGAGAAGAACCCACTTAAGGCTATAGTTTATAATTAGCAATAATACTTATACTACTAGCGTGATTTATTAATAATTTCACTATAGGGTAATAACAAGCCTACTATAATAGCTCAGTTAAGTAGATATATTTATCCTTTTCTCCTACTAGGTATTGTGCTATAGATATTCTATTATCTCTAAATTAAATTAAAACAGAATAGAGGGATTATTTTATATTCTAATTACTTTTCTATACTAGTGGGTTAATTAAACTAGTTAGCCTTTATAATATTACTTATAAGAACAATAATAATATAACCCCTAAGAGATAAAAGAGACTATATTTTAGGAAGATACCTTTGCTTAATTCTTTATTATAGGTTAGTCTAGGTTTTAATACTTTTATAGACAGAATTATTGGTAAGATAGGATAGCTAACTAAGGCTTATATAGAATAGGAGTCTAAAAGCCTAATAGTGAGCTTATTGCCTACTTTTAGAAGCTCTATGGAAACGCTTTCTTCTATAGATATACTACCAAATTAAATATGATTTCTACTAAGACTTTTAAAGAGAATAATAAGAGCAATCTATCAGAGAGGTTCGTCTCTTAGCTATAGGTAGCTTACTAGTTTAATACTGATATATAAGACTGTTTACTTATTAGGGTCACTGATTATTCTTAACTAAATAATAGCCTTTATTTATTTAATAGCTATATATTGTTAAACCTATTTATAATCTTCTTAGTGCTATAGCTGCTATATTAACACTAGGACTTTTTCTTATATATATTAGGGTCAGGAACAGCTATGATATTCTATAACTAGTCCTAGGTATTATTTTAGGGCAGCTTCTAAGAAGATCCTTAGAGTGTTTTTTCTGGGTATTTAACCTATTAGCTATAGAGTTAATATAATATAGATAGTATTGGGCTTATAGATCCTTTATAACTATAGACCAGTATAGATCTTTTTGCTCTAAGCGAGGAAGACCTATCTAGTAAATTTATATACTATGACTTAGGGTATAGCGCTATAAATGAGTTAACTAATTATCTCTATCTGAGTAAACCCTTAGTTGACTTAATATCTTAATACACTATTGGAAATATCTCGCCTAAATTGCTTACTATAGGAGTGAGTATAGTATCCTCTCTTACTTCTAAGAAGTTAGTTTTATCTCTAGCCTAATAGCACTTTTAGTAGTTTAACACACTCTTTCTAGATATTGCTTCTATACTAGTTTAGTAGCTCTTACTATAATAGTCAGCAACCTAAGTAAAGCGCTAGTGTTATATCTCAATAAAGGCTAATTATACTATATTATAGTGATAGACTTAATACTACCTAGGATAAATGTTAGGCTTACTTATTACTAAATATTAGTTTGTATTTCTTTTAAGTAGAATAAGTATAGATTAGATCCAGTAGCTTACTAGCAATTATAGAAAAAAAGTTAGGGTTAATTCAAATCTAAAAAGCATAATAGAAGGCTATTAGCAGTGGAATATACTAGCTAGGATAATACTTATATATAGATTAAGTAGATATCCCTAGATAGATTCTATCTAAACTAGATAGTAAACTAGGATACTAATATGAATTAATATAGTGTCCTAGTTCGTTTTAACTTTTTATCTACTAACTTTACTCTCTCTAAAGGGATAAAAGGTGTATTAGTCTGTTTTTATTCTAAGACTAAGCAGCTAAACCTAGCTAATAGCACTTATAGCCCTAAAATCTGCTATTGCAAAGTGAAGCTCTTCTAAGACTATAGAGCTAAATATAAACTATTAAATAATGCTAAGATTATCTATAAGCGTATTAAGAAGCTAGAGCTATAGGGCGTATAACCAACTTTTCTAGGGCAGCCAAAGAAACAGAAACAAAGCAGCATCTCTATAGATAGCTTTAATAACTTACTATAGTCCTAGTTTAGGGATAATCAGTAGGAATAAATAAACTAGCTTTAATATATACTATTATTAATATGGTCGAAGAGTATACTAGGGCTTCACAGGGATATAGCTGATAATCCTAACTTATATCTAACTTAACTACTTAGTAGGGAAAATTCAGAAATAAGTGATCCAATAAGCTATAGGTATATATTAACTAAAACTACTAACTCCTTAGGATTAAATAATTTAGGCTTTAATAGATTATATCTTGGTTCTATGCTTAATAATAGGCCTTTACTAGCATCCTTTTAGTCTAATTCTAGTGACTATCTAGATATACTAGGTAGGATACACTAGTCTAGCTCGACTTATTATAACAGAACTTATCTAATAGTCGCGTTGTATATAGTTATTTATTTCTTTACTATACTAAAAAGGAACAGATTAGTCTTTAATCAACACTACTATATGATATATCCTAAAGAGTGAACCACCTATAAACTCCTATAGCAGATTGCAGAGAAGTATTTAGTCACTAAAGTAATAGATTACCCTATTATATATATTAACTAAGCTAGCTTTAAGGTTCTAGTTGATGACGAGTTTATTTATAAAATAGTAAAGGGTTAAGATATAGTTATTAAGATAGACTAAGTCCCACCTCTTAACATAAATATATCATTTAATAGTGTCCTAAAAATTGTTTTGAGCTATTAATTTTAGGGAAAGCACTTTATTAATAGCTAAAGGTGTATATCTTCTTTAGTTCCTTTAGATATAGCTCTATCTAATAAGCTAGGAATAATTTATTAATACTTAGTGCTTACTAGGATCTTAATTTAAGTATTATCTCTCTATTAACACAGTAATAATTATATATCTGTTAATACTTTATTTACTCCTTATATAATTTACTTAATTCCCTCCTAGTTTTCCTCTACTTATTGTATATATTCTTAATTTACCCTATAGTGCCCCTAAATCACCTATCTAGTAACTGCCTTAGCACTTTTATATCCACAGTATTAGAGATAGGAAGCAACTCTAGTACTACTATTAGCAGCCCACTATATCCTAATATATCTATTAAGTCAGGGTATTATATAAGAGAATAAGAAGTGGTTTAATAGGGATAAAGGACTCACTATTATAGTGTACTAGCACTGTCTATAATGCCCTCTAATATAGCAGCAGCCCTTTTCTAAGTATTCTACTAAGGCTATAGTCTAGTAACACTAATTCTATATATATATTATAGCTAGCAAGCAAAGAAAACTGTATTCTTAAATATAATCAAGAGCAGAGTTCGATATAACTACGTCTGTATAGAAGAGTCTTTTACTTTTCTGTATATCTAAAAAGATAACCCTATAGTTATTCAGTACTTCTATATATCCTAAATTAAGATATATAGTTAGATAATAAGTAGCACCTTTACTAGACTGCTATCAGTTAGGTGCTTATATTCACCTTTTAAGTGCTAGCTATTGAGGCTCTATCTTAAAAGTGGCACAATATAGTATATAACTATCTATCTATCTAGAAGGTTGAATACCTCAATGTGTTAAAAAAAATCCTAGAAACTCTCTATAAAAACCTGGCTATCTTTATTTATTAGCCTTTATACCAGAAATAAGAACTTAAAATATATAATATATATTCCTATACTCGCTAATAATAAGGAATATCTACTCTGAAGCACTTATTAACTAAAAAAAGTAATAATAATAAAGAATCTTATTTGCTATCTACTATAGCAGTAGTATATAGCTTGTTAAGTTATAGCTGAGGCAATAACTATTAGTTGATTAAGGATTAAAGGAAGTAAAAGGATATAAGTAAGCTAGGATAATAATAGATGCCTTAAAAAGACTGGTAACTTATAGGACCCTACTAAACCTTATCTATATCTATAGCATTATTAACTAAGATCCTCTAAATAAAGAACGCCCTAACTGGAAACTCTATAGTAGTTAAAGATATTCTATAGGGCTATAAGAGTTTATATACTAACTTTAGTTAACTTATTTAAGATTGAGATCTTAGGTTTAAACAGCTATATATCTATGATTGGATAGGATACCCTATAAACGCTACCCTCCTTTTATATATATATACTGTGATTATTGAAGCTATAACTATAGAGAAGCAGTATTACCTTTAAATAGAAGTAAACAACTATTACTATATGCTACAATATTAACTTAGGACTCTATAAGATAGCTAAATATACTTACTTAAGATAGTTTACCTATATCTTGAATAGTTATAGTATTATATATAAAAGACAGAACTAAGAGTAGAAACTCTAATATTAAAAAGTCTCTAAGCTATCCTAGCTAGGTCTAAAAACTAATTATGGTTCTATTATAATAAGCTATTCACTCTACTATCCTTCTACTGTAGGAATCTTATCCTTAGAGGGTTCCTATAATAGCCCTAGGAATAGGGTTTATTTATCTAAAAGGATATCATTGGCCGCCTTTATTAATACCTATCTGGTGCTCTTAGCAGTGAAGAGGTAATTTACCTATTCTTATTTATAAATATAGCCTATGTCTGCTTCCTAGTTCTTGCTAAAGTAAGTATATAGTTACCAGTAAATACTGCACTATGATTATTAGCTAACAGATATAAAGTTATAGTAATATAATAGAGTTAAGTGATTAAGTAAGACTAAAAGCAGCTGACTCTAGAACGCATTAATAGGGCAGGCTAATAATATTTATAAAGGCTACCACTGACTGAACTATAGAGGTATACTAGCTATATTCTAGTAAATACTATATATAATACTTATAATATAGGTACCAGCCTATAGAGTTGGTGTGTCCAAAATCAATATTATATAAAAGGGCTTATACTTTAAGGGGTTAATTATACCCTTATCAATATAACAATAGCCACAGCTGTTAAAGGAGTTTTTAGCATTGTGCTTAGCAGATTCTAGATTATAGAGAGGGGGAGGGGGGGGAGGGGGGAGATATCTCAGATTACAGGTTATATGGTAGTATAGCAAGAGAGGAGAGAAAGATAGAGGGAGGGAGAGAGAGAGGTTCAGGGAAGAGAAGATAGAGGAGCCTAGGAATATACTATACGCCATAAATAGTAATTATATAGATCTATATATAAAGGGCTTTTAGAGCACTCTTTTCTAGAATCCTATATATGAAATAATATAGTTGGTCGTCGATATACACTAGAAACTAAGAATATAGGCGACAAGACTTATCACCAGATAGGCAAGTCTTAGAGAATAGGGAATAGATTACTACAAGGTTAGGGGAGAGGTAAATAAAGCTTTTATAGCTTACCACACCAGCCTTATCCCTTAAAACAGATAATCTAAGGCCTAGTAGGCCTAGTAGGGTCTATATAATACCAAAAATAATCATATCTAAAGATTAAAGATAAACTAGTCCAGGCTAAATAGGTAAATAGATATAGCCTAGTGAGCTTTAGAGTAAAGTGGCTAATTATAGCTATACTAGCCTATAAAGTAGCTAAATATATAGCTTATACACTAGATCTTAATCTTATAAAGAATATAACTGCCCTTTAGTCACGTTTAGTTAAATCATATATAGCCTCCTCAACAATTTAACTAAGGCCACTTCTTAACCTCAAATATAGTCGGGAATCCTTAAATACAACCACTATCAGTATACTTAACCCCTATCTTATCCTATAGTGTCTATAAAGTATATAATATATATTATTTAAGTGTCTAGTATCACAAACAGATATATACTTCTAGTATAGTTAAGCACCCTAGCTAGATTAAACAGTTAGCCTCCCAATAGTCTAGGTACAATAGTATCTTATCTCGCCTATACTAAACAGGTCCACTTACTATAAATACTTTATTTTTTCTCTTCACACCCTCATCACGATAATTAACTTATATAGCATCTTAGATATATCTGCCTCTAAGTTTACTCCTAAATTATCTAAAAGCTTTTAATCCTACTTATATTTTATACTAGTCCTAGGCGTAGTAAAGAGTAGTAGGTAATAAGAAGTGGATTAGCCTCTTATAGTAGACAAAAGCAACAGAAAATATTATTAGATAAGACAGTCTAGGCTAGTCTAAGCTATTTATAAAAGACAGACAATATAGAATAGCAGTAAAAGATACAAAAAGGAGCGAACAGATAGACCACAGTGAAAACAAGAGCCTAGGGGTACCCTTATTCTGGAATAATAGATCTATCACTAAATATATTTAGCCTTATATAAACCAACTTAAATTACTTAGTCCTCGCCCTTATTTAGGTTATATTTTCTAGTGTTAATAGCCCTAAGCGCCCAATAATTAGCCTATATTTAGCCTCTACTAACTACCCTAAGTTCTTAGATATAATATTATATAGACTAGCCCTTAGCTTATTAGCCTAAAAAGGTAGACCCTATAGTAACTCACTATTAGATAGCCTTTATTATATTACCTACCAAGCCCTTATTCTTAAATATAGGAAAGCTAGCTACTTTACCTATCATTATTAATAGTAGCTAAAATTAGCTTATAAAATAATAGTATACTGTCGCTTAGCCCTAAACCTTAGTTTATATCTACTTTACTTAGCAAGATCACTTAGTAACACAAACAGATTAACTCTTAAAAAATAGACTTTAAAAGGAGATCCTTAATATCAATTATATATCAACCAAAAATATTTCTATAGATAACCACTTAGCAGCAGTAAAGAACAATACACTAAATATACTGCTAAACAGAACTTCTATTGATAGGCCTTCCTCTACTAAACTCCTTCAAAAATTCCCTTATTTAATTTAGCAGCTAACTCTAAATATAAGTTCACCTAGTTAGTATCTACTTTAACAAGAAAATATATAGTAACAGCAACATTTTTAATCTAGGTTATAGTAGTCAGTAAATAAAGTTTACTTAGTATTATTCTCAACCCTCCTTTTATCCTTTTAGATTTAATGATTCTAATCATTAGAGGTTATTTTACTCAACTGAAACAAGAAACTATTAAGTAAATAAATAAAGCTATCAGCTCACTTTTATATATACTGCTATACTTTAAAAGACTTAAAACTATTCATTTAACCCCTAAAAATATATATACTAACAGTTCTTAGTGTAAGCACTTAAAATATATACTTTACTTTAAAATATAGATCTAAGTGTAAATATACACACCTAATCTCCAATATATAATATCTATTTACTCTATAGTATATATAGCACTTAATTACCAATCTTTATACCATTTTATATCTTCCTTTATATAACTATCTAGTCCTATTAATAAACAGTATATCAAACCCTAGACTTAGAATATAGCCCCTTAGTATAAAATAATAAGACCTTAACTTAAGCTATATATTATAACCCTTATAACTTATAGCTAGTAATATTCCTTAGTCAATATTTATTAGAATCAAAACCAAAATTATAGCTACTAGGATCAACTAAGTAGAGGATATTTATTTTATTATATAGCCTATACTCTTAGAGAATAATACTAGAATTAGTAGTCCTCCTTACACACTTTTGATTTATCACTTATACTAAGGCTAAGTTCGCCTAAAAGAAGCTAAATCAGCTTTTTAGCCTTTATAGAGTTATAGAGCCTATTACCCTATTTATCGATTATAAAGTCTTTATCTTTAATCACAAATATAATTAACTATATAGCTAGTTAATATCTTAGTGATCTTACTCTTATTATAAGATATATTTTATCTATCTATAGAGTGGTTTTAAGCGCTTTATATCCTAAGGTATTATTAAAATCTATCTATTAGGCTAAATATTTATTAAATTATAGCTAGGCGACTTAAATTCCTATATATAGACTCTATTACTATTTTAAACATCTAACCTATAACCCTACCTATACTTATAGAATATAGTGAATTGCTTTATAACAAGGCAAAGATTCACTAAACATATAGCACTAAGATTACACTGATTAGCATAACCCTAGTAATAAATATATAAGACCAGTGAGTGACTTTAAATAAATAAAAATTATAAAAATATCTTAAGGACTAAGGGAAATAGTTATATAATATAGCCTTTTAGGGCTATAAAAGGACTTTATATAATATCACTCCTACCAGTGGAGCTACTTATAGCAGTTAACTAATCAGATACTTATATTATATATCAATAATTTTAAATCTATATCCTCCCCTCCCCCTTAGACTAGGATATAGTAGATTAGCTAATACTACTTAGCCTAGATAGACTAGATTCTTAAAGGTATAGTAACTATCTTGAACTCAGCTTTATCCTTAATATAAGGACTTACCAGGATCTATCCAATACTGCAAAAAATACTATCCTAAGAGATATAATTAAATAAGCAGGATTATAGTATACCTATCTTTTATATATTAATAGATTCGCTACCTCTAATAGCTTCTTTACCCACTATAATAAAAAGGAAGACTATAGTGGCCTTCTATTAGATAAATAGGAGGTATCCTTAAAGTTTTATAGGAAGTCTATAAGATAGGGTATTAAATTAGAAGTTCTAAAAATTAAATTAGATAGAGAAAGGAATCCTTTCTTTAAGGAATACTTTTAAATTACTGATATTATCTAATATAAATATAAGAGATTGACTAACTTCTTTTATGAAATTTATCTAATAAGAAGTAGGTTTTTGGATATAGAAACCAATCAATAGAGAAATATAGAACACATAGATTTTAAGTTACTAAAAGAAGATCTAGCCTTATATCAATAAAGCTTTAGTATAAATAGATATTCTAAACTATTAAATCTACTCTAAAATTTCATTATATATATTAAATAGTATCTTCTATTTATATTTAATATCTAGGGTAAAGTGGTTATAGAATTAAAGTTCTATTATATCTAATATACTCTTAGCAGAGTTAAGCTTTTAAAGGAGTTATTACACTAGATTGATAATAAAGTAGAATAAATTATTTAGCTTTAGCTCTATATATTCTTTTAGAAGAATGCTAGTATATATAAATAAGTTAGTGTCTTTTTCCTCTAGACTCTGTCTACTATTAGATTCTTATTCTACAGTCTAAATAAATAAATAGTAAGGGAAGTGTACCTCTTTTAACTAGACTAAATATTCACTATATTCTTTATAGTTATAATATTATACTAAATTATTTATACTACTAATAGGATAATTCCTCTATTTTTAAAGGGAGTTTAGATACTTTTTATACCTATTCCTTAAAAGGAATATACTTAAGCTTAGAAAAGCTCTGCTTAGAGAGCTTATTAGTATTAATAATAGGCCTATCTCAAAGAAGTTAGGATAGCTCCTAATTCTAGAGCTATATAGAAGAACCTATAATAGAATATCCCTTTTTTCTTCCTCAGATAGAAAATATACTAAGGAATATAGCACAGATTTATAAGTAGATATATAATATTATCTGTTATGTAAAGGGCTCTAGGAATATTCATTTTTGACTAAATACTTACTTAGTTATAGAAAGAGATATAGCTAAATTATATTATAAGAGATATAGTGCAACTATTATCTATCTAACCTATTATATATATATCTCTACTAGCTCTTAGGGCTTTTGTTTAGAATATAGTTAGAAATTTTAATAAGGAAATTCCATAGAAGAAAACTCTTTCTATATAACTAAGGTAGCAATTATATAGTAAGTTATTTTCACTAGCTTTAGTGTTTAAAGGCTAGACCACTATAACCTTAATTAGGGTCATAGTAGGGCTAACTGAATAATAGTTAACTTTTTATAGTGGCTAGCTATAGTCTAGCGCGTTAGGTCATAGTTTATTCTTTATAAGGTGTTATTATATGGTTATACAATAGTAGACTACTATAGTGATTTACTTCTTAGCTATATAATAGGCTAATTATATAATTCCTTAGTAAAAATTAAGTTAGTAATCTAGCTAAGAATAATCTAATCTATAACCTCACAGAGGTAATAAAAAGGAAAGGGAAGGTAGTAGTAAAGTTACTAAAAGCGATATATTTCCTTTTAATAGAAGTATAGTTATTTAAAGATTCTCTTAAATTATATAACAACAGTTCTAGGACTTATAGTATATAGATTAAGTTTTATAGCTAAAAAATTCTCTAAGACCACTCTTATCTACTATTAGTCCTTAGAGCTATAAATACTTATAAAGCTTTTTCTATAACTTAACAGTCAGACCTTTGTTGAATTTCCACCTAAAAAAGGGTTCCTATTTAAGCCTACAGTTAATTACCTTTTAGGATGGGTTAAAGATCTTCTGGTGATAGCAGAGTTTGCTATCTAAGTGGCTTTATACTATACTGCTAAGTATAATTCCTAAAAGCTATAGAGTTAGATAATATTAATGAATAGGTTATAGTGCTTATCTTCTAACAAAGAAATATAGGGGAAGATATTAAGAAGAAAAAGGCCCTAAAGATCCTATACTGTTAATGTTCTATTCTTACCAGTGAAAGGAAACCAGTCCTATCTATTATCCTTGGAATTGAAAGGTTTAAAGTTTATTTGAAACTTCTATTATAGATACTAAATAAAAAGCCAAACTTTAGCTATATTCTAGGCTATTTTTTTGATTTTTATGTAAAATAAATCATACTGCACTTCAGAAAATAGGCCACTTATATATAAGGATATACTTTAGACTATAGCTTAAATCTTAGCTCTAAGAGCGTCGCGCTTGGCACTAGGATTAATTAAAAGAATAATATGACAGTAAAAGGCTTCTTTCTTGCTATTGCTCTCTGTAAAATGGTTAAGAGCCTTATAAAGATAGTTACCTCCTAGAAGAAAGTGTATTGGTTAGAAAATATATTAGTCGATCTCTCTAAATAGAATAGCCAAAACTAGTGCAAATTAAATTAATTTTGTAGCTAGAGAGTTTAACAGAATAAGAGGAAAGCTTAGTAGCAGAATAAGATTATCTGCTTTTCTAAGTTTCTCCTAGATAGGCTTCTTCTTTGTATTTCGTCAGTGGAAAGTGTGGTAAAAAGTGCCTAAAAACGAACCTTTAAAATATCTTCTGTGATATCCTACTCTAGCAATAAATGTAACTTGCCTATAGCAGAGGTCTAAAAGCTCTAGAACTTTGTTAATCTGTAATATAATAGGGGTAATAGTTAGTAATAAATATTTATAGTTATTTAACATAACTTATATAAAGCCTTTATTAATATCTAAGGATTAGACAGCAAAGCTATCTAACTTCTAGATATAAGCCTTAAGTGCCTGAAGCTCTATACTTATTAATATATTATTAGCTTCTAGATCTTTACTCTTTTTCTGCTCTAATAATAATATTGATTTCAATTTTGACCTAGCTGTCTTTATTTAGTTGATCTTCTTATTTTTCTCTTTTAGATTAGTTTACAGTGCACTGATGTCCTTAGCTGATTATAAGATTTTAGCGACCTCTTAGGAGTAAATTAATTCTAGATCTGCTATTTTCTGCTAAGTATTTCCTAGGGTTTTTAAATATATAGTAATTTTGTTCTTTTTGTTAATGATAATAGCTTAAAGATTTTTAATGTATATAGTAGAGTCTCTTTGCTTTGCTTTTTTGTTCTCGTTAGTAGTAAATATATCCTTAATAGTAGTTTTTTTTCTCTCCTTAATATCAAGAATCTCCTTTTAAAGTCTATTTAATTCTTTATCTTGAGAATAAATCTGCTTATACTGCTGATTAATCTTGCTAAGTACAGTAGATATAAATTAAGATTTAGAGCTTAATAATAGTATATTAATATATTTGATAAACCCTTCTAGGCTACCACTATTAACAATAGGTAGGGTATCTATTTTTCCTGGATTTAATAATAAGGGCTTAGTAGGAGATATAGCAATAAGTGACTGTGATAAACTTGTTCAAGGGGATAGGAGGTTTAAAAAACTGATAGGTCTTAAGCCTATGTAAAAGAAGAAAGAGAATTTATGGTTGTAAGAAATGTTAGGTCTAATTAACTAAGCTACCTAATAAGGGGAAGTAATAGGGATACTGTTTATATATATAAGTGTAAGGGTATCTCGCGATATATTTGTGAATATATAGCTTTTGTGTATATGAGGTATGTTATATAGAGGCCATTTAGTGAAGAAGCTAGTATATGTCTTTTAGGCTATAGTTGACTTACTTAGAATATTGTAGGTTCTAAAAACTTTTATTACAAAACTTTCGAAGATATTTATATAATTAAGAGCAGAGATTAGCTGCTTAGGTGGTGTAATAAGGCTATTAAATAGGGGGCTATTATAGGACCTACTATTTTAGTAGGCTAATAAGCTAATAAAATCGATCTTTACTGGGATAGTGTGGTTATTTAGCTAAGAAGTATTGTCTATATCTATTGGCCGCCTTAAGACTATCTTAAGACTTGCCTAGGCCTAGAATAATTAGATTAGAAGGGAGAATTAGTACTAAGAGCTAGCTTATATAATATATAGCCTAGTCTTACTAACCTCTGTTCTATATAGAGCCCTCTTCTATATATACACCCTATATAGCAGTCTTTAGCTTTTAAAATTAAACTGGGAGCTTATTTGTATTAAAGGCACCTCTGTAGTAGTTAGGCTAAAGCCTTACTACTACTGTTAGTAGTATTATACCTTTCTATAACTAGGCTAGGACTAGGATGACTATTATAGGAAGGGTGTAGTATAAAGAGGGGCTTTATATAATGTTGTCTCTTTTATCTGGTATTTACTTTTTAGTTAGACCTTATAGGACTAATTTCCTTTTAAGAGGATTCCCCTTAGAGGATAAGCCTCTTAGAATAAAGGTTTTATTCTAGGGTTTCTAAGTACTATATCTTTCTAAGGAAATCTACCTAAGAAGATATTTCTATCTATATCTTCCTATAACTATATCTATAAGAAGTGCTATATAGTTCAAAGATAGATATAAGATATACTGCTTATTTTATTAAATCTTATAAGAGCTTTCTTCTAGGGCAGTATCACTTATATCTGTAATAGCCTCTTGTTTTAGGCTATATAGGACCTATATCTGCTTGAAATGGTTATTATAATTGTCTTGGCTTCCTAAAATAACCTAGTGGGATTAAACTAGTCTCCTCTTTTACCCTATCTAGTACTTGGGAAGCTATTGCAAGTAGTTGCCTCTCTTTGGTGAGTTGCCCTACTATAATAAGTTCCTGCTTTTTATACTTAGAAATTATAAAAATAGTATTCCTGCTATCTATTATAGCTATATAGAAATATTATCTTAGTCTAAGGCTTTAAAGATATAAATTGTACAGTAAATAGTCTTTCTATATATACTTTTATATAAGTTGCTCTAGCAGTAATAGATCTAATAGGTTAATAAGTAGATGATCGCACTACCTCCACTGTTCTTATTTAAATATCTAGAAATAAATCTTAACTAGCCCTAGCTATAGTTAAGGCGACACTGCTCCTATAGACCTAGAATTATCTATAAAAGAGGGGTAGCTAGAAGGCTTTCTAATAACATCCTAGGAAACTAGTATTCTTTTATCACTATTCTCTACTATAGATTTAAGCTGACCATCATAGAGGGGAACTAGCAGCAGATTAGGACTAATAACGTTTATAGTAAGAGTTATAAGCTCCCTATCTGTCTACACTGGAACTACTAGCTTATTATTAGAGCCTAGCTATAATAAGCTTTGTTAGTCTATTACTTAAAGCAGATCCCCTAAAAGTAGCTATACCTAGTTAAACAGACTAAGTTCTTTATTAAGTCTCTTACTCTCCAATTCCTCTTCTAATTGCTCCTACTCTTTCTGGGCTCTCTGTAAGTAGGCAAGGTATACATCCAACATTTACTGCCTAGGGGCACCACTAGTAGTTAATAAATAAGTAGGCTTAGATTCTAGGGATATTAGTAAGAGTGTATTATTAACCTTATTATCTTAGTTAGGCACCACAATTAATCCTCTTTCATCTAGATTATATATAGGCTTATTTACTTTAATAGCAATCCTTATATAATTATTAGCAGTATCTATATCTCCTACACTAATAGAACTATAGGTATTATATATAGTAGACTATATGGAATCAACTGGTATAGGTTCAACAGTTAATTCCTAAAAGGAAAGATAAAGACTATTTTAGTCTAAGATTTTATAATCCTAAGTTTCAGTATTTAGTAACTCCTACTCTATAGTTTCTTTTTATTCCTCTTCCCTCTCTATTACTAGGCGTGAAGCAAGTCTATATATACAAACTTTCTACCTTCAACACTTTAAATAATCCTATATATTTCTCCTCCTTAGTAGTTACTAACATACTATACTTAGTCACACCTTACTTAGTCTAGCACCATCCCTTTAAGGCTCCTCTTGCTAGTTATAAGTTAGCTTATTTAATAGAGCTATATATACTGTTTGCTTATAGCTATCTAATAGCTCTTCCTCTTCAATAAATAGTAGTAACAGAGGTATATCCCCTATAGATTAATCTCTATTAGGAATCAGTCTATATAGTGTAGGCTTCCCAAAAAATATAAAATAAACACTATAATGAATAAAGAAACTAGTGATAGTATTAGTAACCTCAATTTCTATATATAAATAGTCTAAGAAGAGTAAAGTGTTATCTTGCTTCTAAGTGCGTATTTATAGCACCCCAGAACAGACCCAGGGCTTTATAGTACTATCCACAAGAAGTTCTTATAACTGGTTAGGCTAATCAGGAACTGTATATATAAAACAATAAACAATCTGATTAATTAGGAGATTAAACTACTTATAGTTATACTGATACCAATCTAGCTTTTAGGCCTACAAAAGAGCTGATCACGTAATCTAATAATCAGGAGAACTGTTGATTAACCCCTTAATCTTTATAGACTTAAAACCAAGACAGCGAGCAAGTTCAGCTATCTTATAGATTACTCTCTGATCAGGCTTCATATAAGCTGGTTTTACTAAGAGATTATCCTCTTTTTTTAGGTCTAGGAGTATCAGAGTATAATACCATATAGTATAGAGCTATACCTATAAGTAGCCAATCTTAAGCTGCTCTATATTGGTTACTCACTAATACTAAAAAGTAGACTCTGAAGTTTAAATAATACCTTCTCCTACCTTAGGATCGTCTTCCGAATCGGACTAGGGAACAAATATTGAGCTTATAGTTTGCTAGATCGAGGTTATTAGGCTGTAAAGTTGCTTAATGTAATAAGCGCAGCTCTCTAAGTATTTAAAATCTTCAAAAAAGGTATACAGAGATAGAATAAGTCTATTGAAATCTTTTATATAGGTCTATATGCTGTATCTCTCTTTATTACTGAATTCCCCGAATACATAACCACCCAGGATAAGTCTATAAGCTGTTTTGGCATCAGTGCGTGATTTACCAGATGTAAGCAACTGGAGGGCTTCGACGGTATCCTGATCAATCTTCGTTATTGCGGGACGATTTAAGGCGACCAAGCAAGACCAGAAGTTCCAGATGTGCTCTAAATAGGCTATGATCTCCTACAGAATGGATAGTTAGCAGAGCGAAAAGAAACATGAATGCTGAACTCACCTCGACACAGCTCGAGGCTATCAACTGATGAAGAACACTTATCCTCATTCCGCCAGACCAAAGACTGTTCGTATGTGGGTATCACATGACCCACACACTTAAGCTTCCTCTCATGTAGATAGATCCTCCATCATCATCATTTATATGCATGGTCATCCTTCCATCGTACAACCTCACTCTCTCAGGTTATGAGCCCTCCTGCTCGTCTTCAGTAGAGTCTCACACCTCTACTGTGCCCCTCACTTACGTGTGCGCTGGTGACCTCGCTGTTGCTGGTTTAATCTCAACCTCGCTGTTGCTTGGCAGTAGCACTTTTCTGGGCAGTCTTTTCGTCCTATCTACCCCCTACCGTCTCTAGTATACTCACTCACTGCTGATACATATCAGCGGAGTCCCTATAGGGTTTATGGTCTAGTTAGCAACTCTACTAGAATATATATATATATATTTACCTTAGTTAATTCCACGTTAACTATCTATCCTATCGTCTTTTCGACGCTAGATTTGAACTCTATGTAGTTAGTTCTACTAGAGCACTGAGTTTTAGCCTGATTTATTAATAAATTACCTTGCTGTCGCGATTCCCTATAAATCTATTGGCCTGTACTAATCTATACTAGATTTCTATCTAATTAGGGATTTAAAAAGATATAACCTTCTTTATTTAACTAATTAGCTTCTATACTGCTTCTTTGTTATTATAGGTGATAAGAAGATCACTGATACTGTACTAAAGCTCTAAGGAGCTATAAATTGGTATCTATAGGTATATACCCTATATATTGTATTTAATGTTTAAGATAAAGAACTCTGGTATATTATTACTGGCTAAAATTAGCTAGTTTACTAGGACCTAGTTACTATACTGTTTTAGGTGGAGATAATTTATTATATAGCTCTTTAACTTAATAAATCTAAGAACTAAGTTACTATTAATAATTAGTCTAACTAGGTATAGGAGTATATAACTACTCTTAATAAAAAGTATTAGATCTAGCGACCTCTTTAGAACTAAACTCTTTATCTATTTAACGCTACCCTAGATAATAACTTATAATTATTTATCACTAAGTATAATTTTGCTACTGAGGTATACTAATTACTAGTTATTAACTTTAGTACTGCTATATCTGATATCTTCCTGATCTACTATAATAAATAGATTTTATATTATTATCACAGAAATAGTAATAATCCCACTTAATTTATCACTAAATAATATTATCTCCTAAATAAACTAGTTAAGACCTTTAGATTTATTTAGTATCCCTTAGAATATTAGCAGTTTAGCCAGTTTATAACCACTATATATACAGCACTAGAGATAGAACTATAGTTTTAAACCTTTAAACCTAATCTAATAAAACCTAGTTTTATAGAGTATATATATACTAACTTTCTTAACTATAAGATATATAGGAAGCACTTAACTACTGTGTTAGCTACTACTTAGCAATAGAAGTCTAAAAAAAAGGATTCGAAGGATAAGGATAATAAAGAAAAGAAGTTCTGCTGGTATATATATTATACTTAGAAAGTTAGTCACACTAAGGCTAAATACTTTTTTAATCCTAAGAATACTAAAAAAGATTAATCTATGACCTCTTTATAACAGAATCAGTCTAAGTATAGAGGATATATTAGTTATAGATCTTATTAAGGCGGTTATTATACTACTACTGTATTAATATAGGACTATATTTAAGAGATTAATAATAATAACTTACTATAGCTATCTTAACAATTCTTAAACACTACTTATATATAAATCGCCTATATTTATATACTTATTCTATCTACTAGTGATAGCAATCTAGAAGTTAACTGATAGATACTAGATTCTAGTGTATCTAATTATATAACACTATATTATTTAAATTTCGTCAATTTCAATAAATATTATATCCCAGTTCTTATAGCTAATAACACTGTTTAATACACTAAAGGGTATAGTAATATTACTATCTCTGTTCGAGACTAGTGTTCTAATTACTAAGATAAACTCTTATTAATTATCTTAAAGAACTGCTAGTTAGTGCTAGTAATAGTATCTAACCTAATCTTTTACTATAAGCTTTATAATAACAATTATATCCTTTCTGTTTTTGGTTTATATATCTTATTAATTAATAAGATATCTAATAAGGTTATAGCTACTAGCTATAAAGAGAATTCTTAGTACTGGATTATAATTAGTCCTAATACACAATTAACCTATTTTATAAGAGCTAACCTATTTATTTATTTAGTATCTATATTAGATACTAAGAGTCCTAAACCTATCTTAATAGACCTTATATATTGCTATATATACTATATTAGTAAATATAAAGTCTATTATATACCAGAATATACAAATAGAATCATTATCAAAAAGGACTTAGCCCTTAAACATCCTTATCCACTATACCTACTTAGAAAAGATCATTTACTCCTATTTAGTCAATCTAAGCCTATTCGCACCTATCTAGATAATATAGTTTATATTAATATATAGGGACCTATTAGTATCACTACCTATAGAGGCTATTACTTCTATATATCCTTCACTAATAATACCTCTTACTTCTACTAGGTCTATCTTCTCTATATAAAGGATAAGATTACATAATACTTCTATAACCTCAACACCTATTTTAAAACTCAGTTTAGCTATTAAATTAAATATATACAGGGTAATAACACTTATAAGTATAACTTACTCACTAACTACTACTAAATATATAGAATTAAATAGGACCCTATACTACCCTATACACTATAGCTGAATAGTATTATAGAAGTAAAAAATCACTAGCTTATTAAGCCACTTATTACAGTAATATCTAAATATTAAATTCCAAAATATCTCTAGGGAGAGCTACTATTTAGTATAAACTACACTATAAACAGATTATAGCACTTAAAGGTAGATATAACACTATACAAAGCCTTCTATAGTAAATAACTAAACCTATCTAATCTACACACACTAGGGTACTAAATATAGTATCTTATTCCAAAGGAAAAGCGTATAACTAAGCTATCTCCTTATATAGCTAAAGGTCGCCTACTAAGCTATAACCATAATAGTTTATATCATATTTATAACACACATTCAAAGAAGATAGTAGTCTCCCATCACATCGTCTTTCAGGAGCTAACCCTATAGGAGCTTTCACACCCTAATTATAATCTAGATACTCCATCTAGGCATACTAATCTCTATCTTAAAGAGACAGAAACCCTACCAGATTATAACCAATCAGTAGCTCACTACTATATACTTACTAACTTTATCAACTAAGAGTCCCCTAAACTAGCAATTTATCCTATATAAGAACTATCTACTCCAACAGCTATATAATCTACACTATAAGCACTAGTCCCAATCAACTAAGCACTTATACCTCTAGGACCTATACACCACTTACTTATTATCCCTAACCCCTATATTCCTATCACCTACACATCACTATCTAAATATACTTATATATTAAATACCACCTTAGAGAAGAAGGTAATACTACAGGAAAAAGTTTTAGATAAAGTCCAGCCAATAAAGATCACTACTAAAAAGATAGAACTCTATAATGCTAAAATAGAGAGGGGTAATAAACTAGTCCCAGTAATCCTTTTTAAATCACTTAAAAAAGGCCCTTAGTATTTAACACATATTCAGGAATAAATACTCTATCAACAAACTATATCTATATATATCAAAGATATCATCAACAGAGCTCACTTAATCTTATAATCTACTAAATCAACCAACCAAGACTTAATCAAAGTTCCAAACTTATAGTATAAAGCTATACACTCACACAAGAAAGTGAAATAGCTAGCTACTACTAAAAAAGAACTACAGTATCAACACCTAAACAGAACCTAGCAAGTTATTAACTAAGTCTATAAAAAGAAGACTCTTTCTCTTCAATAAATATTTAAGATCAAAACTAACAGCACCTACAAAGCACACTTAGTAGTATATAGCTTTAAACAAACGCTACTAGACTATAACAAGATCTATTCAGTCACTACTAAACCTACTTTAATAAAAATCTTTATAGCTATCACCACAACATTAAACTAAAAGGTTTATTATATAGACTATATCACTATATTTCTTAACGCCAAACTAAAAAAAGAGATTTATATCAATCTACCCAAACTAAAGCAGAAAGACTATCCTAGCAAAATAAAATAGCTAATCAAGACCTTTTATAAGTTAAAACAATCTCCTCAGGAGTAGTATAATCTAATTTTTAATATCTTAATTACACTTAGTTTTATACACTTCCAATCTAATAACTTAGTCTTTAGTCTTTATATAACTAATTATCACATCTATATACTTATCTTTATAGACGATACACTAATTCTATCACTAACCAATTTAGATATTAACTAGGTAAAGACTAGTCTTACTTATTACTTTAATCTAACTAATAATAAATATATTAAACAGTTTACCAGTATCAATATTAATTTCAGAGCTAATAGATCAATTTATCTCTATTAAATATCCTATATAGATAAGATCCTAGTATATTTTAGTATAATAACTTATAAACCAGTGCTAACTCCCTTTATCAATAAAAATATCCTATAACCTTCTTAATTAACAGCTTCTAGTAACAATATCAACCTATACAGGAAGATAGTTAGATCACTTATATAGCTAATAGTTTTAATAAGACCAGATATCGCTTATACTATCACTAAACTCGTATAGTATACATATAATCCCTCTTAGGACCATCTAACTACTCTTCACCACATCTTTCAATATTTTTCTAGCACTAAAACCCTAGAGATCACCTACTATCCTATATCAATCAATAGCTTACTTAGCTACTATAATACTAACTAGGCAGAATAACACTCTAAGGACTATATATTAACCTCTAGCTATATCTTTAAGCTCGCTAATAGCCCTATTACTTAGGCATCGAAGAAATAGACTGTAGTTATATTAAGTAGCACAGAAGCTAAATATATTATAGTATTATTTTTTTATTAGGAAGTAATATAGATTCAACAGTTCCTTAATAAAATAGGACTTTCTGAACTAACACTATAATCTATGCCTATCTATAGAGATAATAAGGGATATCTTGATTTAACTAGGAATCCTAAATTCCATTAGTATATATATCATATTGCTATTAAATAGTATTATATACGCGACGAGGTGCGCAAGCTTACCTATATATTCTAATAGGTCTCCTCAGTTAAACAGGTTGCCAATAGTTTAACTAAACCGCTTAAATGGACTAAATATAACCGTTTTATCAGCTTACTGGGTCTCACGACCTAAACTGCGCTTTCCTACGCTGATTCCTAGCCTCTGATTGGCTAGATTAAATTGCATACTCGATGGACGTCGATATCATCTATATCTACAGCTTGGTAGCTAGGGGGGTGTTTGTATGTGGGTATCATATGACCCACACACTTAAGCTTCCTCTCATGTAGATAGATCCTCCATCATCATCATTCATATACATGGTCATCCTTCCATCGTATAACCTCACTCTCTCAAACTGAAACTTTGTTGATTTTCGACGGTCGCCAGCCAGCTTTCAATCCGTTCCGCGAATTCTGTTGTACACCGTTGAAATGCGTATCTTCGTGCGGAGAGTGCATGTATTCAACCGGAGATCCGCCTATTGAAGTTGCGTTGCCAGGAGTAACTTCTCTTGCTGGCGTCTGCTCAGTATATCGGGAATGATGATCATACAGGATTGCTGGATCGATTGTGGCATCGCAAGAATCCCCTACTAGGATAGTACCCCTAGTGAATCTAAGTTGTAAATATAGGTTAATAGTGGAAGCGAGCTCAAGGTTGCTGGATAAAAAGTGGGAAAGTTAATGCCCAGGATTATAAACTATATCATTAAAAGGCATAGGAAGATCAACATTGCGAAAATCTAGCATATAATCTAAGAGAATGGAATCCAAGAAGCCTAATAAAATCCTAAGCTCTAGATTGGCAGAGGATAGCAGCGTAAACACCTCCCACTTAGACCAGATAGATTAAGAGTCCAGTTCTAGGCTACTATTAAGACAAACCTTTATCAGTGGACGTGTAGGAAAGGGATACTGCTTAGGCTTAGGAGCCTTAACATTCTAGTTTTACGAAACAGGGCTTTTCTGATAAGAGGAAGATAATATAGCAGAGATAGAGATAGGGCTTAGGTAGCAGCAGAGATCGAGATATTTCTATACTAGATATACTTTATCTTATAAAGGGGTCTAAGGCCAAAATAGCTCTAGATAGAAATAATCACTAAATATATTGTTTATAGCAGCACTTTAGAAATCCTTTAGGGCAATAATCAGAAAAAGGAAATAGTAAATTAGGATAATTCAGGGAGGAGGAATAAGATAGTAAGATTAGAGATCTCCTTTATACCTAGAGATCATACTACAAAACAGATAAAATCCAACACCTATATAGTATCTAAGATAGCACAGTTATAACGCCTATAAGGCGTAATATTAATACATCCCGTTTACTTACTAAACTTAATAGCACTAAGTTACACGGCCTTTACCTAAGAGAGTTGCCTATCTATACTTTATTCATTAGCTTAAAGCTTAATATATATACAGGATTTTTGCTATTAATTTATAGCCCTAAGCTATATTATTATACACTCTCTAGCTGAGCATAGTAGGTCTAGAGAGGCCAACAATAATATAAGAATAAGCTAGTATAGGTAATTCTATATTATAAGAGGAATAGGAGATATAATGTTAGATAGTCTAAAGCAAAAGATGCTTAGTGAGAAGGATTTAGAAATAATAGGCCTATCTATTGAGTCTATATATCACTATTCAGTATACAATTAATCCCAGAATCCTATTAAGAAGCGTTATAGTAGATATAGCACTATAGTAAATATAAACTCACTAGTGGGATAGCTTATAGCTCGATTATCTCTAAGCTTTAAATCTTAGAGGACTAGATTATAATGCTGCTGGTGTAGACTAAGAATGAGCTAAATAGTAGGTTAAGCAGTATCTTGGGGAGAATCTAATAAGATTGCTAGGGGTAAAAGGGGCAGTGCACACAGTATTACGCCAGCACTGTAGCTATAGGGTGGGGGCGAGAAGGATAAGAGGGAGGGAAGAAAAGAGGAGAAAGTGCGTCGACGAAGTCAAGGAGGAGAGGATATATATTTTATAGATGGCAGCTACTGGCTCCAGCGGTCAAAGCGGCCAGTGCAGTACTAGGCCAAACCAGGAAACTCAGTAAGGGCGCTATACCCAGACGGGGAGGGACACTGCGGCAGGGGGCAGGCGGTCGGGGCGGGCGGGACGAGGGGGCAATAGGCGTGGTTTCCAGCGCCCCGCTTGCCGTCTGGTAGTTTACTAAAGTATTTTACTTTAGAGAGTTAGTTAAGGATTTCTAAAATAAAAGGTAATAAATATCTATTCTTAACTAAAACCTTATTAAGCCTTTAATAGTCTATATATAAATATAAGCTACTATCTTTTTTAAAAATAAAAAAGATTAAAGTATTAGTAGGACTTTTTAAGTATTAGATATAATAAAGTGTAAGATTTTTATTAAGATATTAGTAGAGTTCTGTGAGTTTTTTTTATAAAAAAGAGTAGATTAGTCTATATAAAGGATTTTTATTTAGATTTAGGTTAACTAAGTGATCAGTGTTTTTATTAAAAGGTAATATTTTTAATTTTTAGGAGGAAAAGATATTAATAAATTAGTATAGTTCTAGTGGTAATTTAATAGATTTTAGTAAAGGTTTTAGATTATTATCTAAAAGCTATATTTCCTTTAATAATTAGATTACTATATAAATATATACTTAGTTTTAATAAACTTTAGTGAATTTATATATAGTAAAAATAAAAAAAGTAGACTGTTTAAACTATTACTAATTATTCTAAGAAGATAGATATATCTAGTAATTATTAATAGTAGTTTAAAAAAGCAAAATAAGACTATTTTATAGTCTAAGATCTTAATTAATTATAATATAGAGCTAAATAAATATCTTTTTAGTATTTTTACTATCAGTTAAGGTAATAAGAATTTTCTATACTTTATATATAGATATAGAAGATTATAGAATTCTAGAGATTCTAAGAGAATTAAGTTTTATTTATTAAAATTTATATTTTTATATAAATTGCTAACTAACTAAATTAGCTTCTCTATAGGTATTAAAGTCTATATATATTTTAATATTATTTTAGATAGTAATTAGGATATAGAGTTATATAATAGTATCTATTAATAGCTATTAAGTAAAAGTAGTAGGTTTTACTTTAGTTTACTGTTATTTTTTAATAATTCTATAATTCAGTTTTCTAGGGATTTATTATTATTTTATTAAAAAGATTAGATAGTAGCTTTTTTAGGTTTAAAATATTTAAAAAAATAATATTTAATACTCTTATAGTTATAATACTAATTATATTTTCTATTTAATCTATAATAGTTTAGATAGGGTTTTAATAATAATTTATTAGTATTTTATAAAAAGGACTTAGAAGATTAAGTTAATTAGTTAGAATTTTTCTATCTCTTTATAAATAAATATTTTTTATACTAAGAGGATTTATATTAATCTTAGAATTTAGAAGATTTTTATTAAAAAGAGGATTAAGATTTTTAATAAGATAAGTTAGTATAAAAAGTGTTAATCTTAGAATAATTAAATTATTAATATAGTATTAATTTATTATAGTTTTACTTATAATTTTTAGAGTTTATAAGGCTCTAGTATTAATAAATAATAGACACTATTTCTTAGTGGGTCTTTAGAAGTTGTAGTATATATTTTTAAATATAATTCTATAAAAAATTATAGAGTTTAGTGAAAAACAAAAATATATACTTTTTTTTAGGAGCCCTTAGAAAGTAATATTCTAAAATATTAAGGTAAAAGTAAAACTTTTTTAGATTTTAGCTAAATTATTATTAAACTAAGATAAGCTTTTTTATAGTCTCTGTTTCTAGAGAGGTAATATTCTTAATTAAGATAAAAGTCTATTTCTTAAACTCTTTCTATAAATTCTAACTATTATTAACTTACTCTAGTATTTTATTATTAATTTTTTAGTATTATTAGTTATAATAGTTTTAGTCTAAATAGCTTAAACCTATAATAATTTTTTTTTATCTATAGAATACTATTCTTAGCTTTTATAGAATAAGATTTTTATATCTATAAGCTAGATTTATTATTATTAAAAGGTAAAATAAATATTAAAAGTATTAATATTCTTAAAAGGGATATCTTTTTCTCTACACTATTCTAGGTATAAAAAGGATTTATTAGCTTACTAATTTAATAGTGATTTAGATATAGATTATATTTAGGTAGTTAATCTTTTTTAGAGTAATTTACTCTAAAAGTAAATAGAATTTTAATATAGCTATTATAGTTATTAAAGCTTAGTAATTCTTACTTAAATTCTATTAAGTTTAGCTTTAAGCTAAGCTATATTAAGCCTTTTTAGATATATTTTAAGGAAGCTTTAGCTTTATATTACTAATAATTTAGGGTTAGCTCCCTCTCTTAGTAGAGTCTTAGTAGTAGTAAGAAGTAAAGTCTTAGAAATAGTAAAAAGTAGAGTCTTAGTAGTAGAAAGTTCCCTCTAAAGGTGATTATCTAGTTAAGTTTAGGGTACTATAATTATCTTTAGATAACTAAAAGAGAAGAATCAGAAATTATTAAGAACTAGATATCTAAGTTATTAGGATAGATAGCCTATTAGTTAGGTAAAGATAATTAAAGCAAGGAAGGATAATATCTAATTTAGACAGTAACTGATTCTTATAGAATCTAACTTAAGCAGCGAGGGAGATCTCCTTTTCTATCCTAAATCATCAGAGAATCATAGGGATTCATCATCGACTAGAGTTTATTATAATATTAAAGGATGCAGTTGGAGTAACCTTCCTCTGTTCTGCCCAGGGACCCTGTCCCCTATAACAATTTTCTTAATAGTGTTATATTTATAAAGATATTATAGCCTTTTTATAGGTATAAATAAATATAGTCGCCTATAGTAAAGTGTATAGGCTAATATTATTAATTATATAGTCTTTTTATTTAGGCTATAGTATAATTTAGGTATTCTATAGTGTTCTACTGTACTTTAAGGTTAAATTTATAGATAAATATATTTTTAAACAGTATCTATAGTATATATAGGTTAATACTAAATATAAGTTGATATAGTGTATATCCTATAACAGTGCTAATAGAGCTATTTAGTAATACCTATAATATAAAGAGACCCTAATATTATTTCTATAATAGGTATATAGCTACTTAGTGATATAACTAAATTTCTGCTATCTGATTTATATATTTAGATTAACTACTAGCTTATATATAATATATAGTAGTGTAAAGAAGAGTGATATATAACACTATAAAGATACTGATCTATAAGCTATATATAAATTTTAGGTTATAATCTGATATCTATACTATAGGAATACCTTAGTCGCCTATCTATAGGATAGCAAGGATAGTAATTGCTTACTGTTTATCTATCTAGTTAGATTTATCTAGGATATAGCTAATCCTCTTTATAAACTTATATATAAGAAAGGCTACTATATTGTAGTTATTAGAAGGGAGATTAGTGATAAAGTTGATAGTAATAGTATAAAAAGGAATTATAGGAGATAATATAGGTTTAAGTGATCTATATAGTTAATATCTGTGTATAGAGTTATATAGATATTCTAGGCAGTTTATAATATAATCTTTTAAGTATTACTAACCTCTGTGTACTATAAGATCTATAAGTTTTTGCTATAAATGTTTAAATCCTTAATATCCTTAGTTATTATATACTATCTAAAAGACGTTATCAACTATATCTAAAGGGATATATAGCTATTAATCTCTATTAATATATTTAGAGTATAAAAGGTCTCTGTTAAGGATATAGAGGTATTCTAGTGGGACTAGATCTATATCTATATATATATATTGCAATTCTATAAAGATCATCTACTAGTATAGGTCTTCTATATATCTATTTATAAGGTGGGTATAGAACTTATTACTTATCTATATTATTAAAATAAGGAATATATAGGTTTTATTGGTATCTATAGGGGTAGTAAATCTATCTAGATCTATAAACTATATCTATATATTAATATATAGTGCGTCTAGGTTATTATTATACTAGGGCGTAGTAGGGTTAGTTAAAGGCAGTCTAGAGAGAGCATCTATAATATAATTAAAGACGCCTAAGTGGTAAAAGACCTTTATATAAAACTGTTAGATATATTAAGTACTATATATAAGATATAGATCTATCCTCTTAGGGGATACTAAAGTAAGGGATATAGAGAGGGCGATCATAGATATATAATCTATATAGATAATAGATATGATTCCCTTAGGAGCAGCTTCTATTATATAATATAGCTTTTATATAGCCTATATAATATAGGAAAATTCTAGCTCTATAGCCTAATACTTCTTCTCTATAGATATAGGGTTAGGGTTTTTAGCCAACTTAAGAATATAATTAGTTACACTGCTATAGATATAAGAGGATATAATAAGATATTATATTTATAGTCCTCCTTTATATAAAAGACTATAACACTATAACTACCTTCTTTAGAAGTGTTAATATCTATATAGAGATATCAGTTATAGTTCTAGTAAATAAGCTATTAAGGCTCATAGAAAGCTTTCTAAATCTTATTAAATATAGTAAGTTCCTATATAATTAGTATATATATATATATCCTTAGGGACCACTATAGATAAAGATATCCTAAGAGAGGGCTACCTTTTAAAAGCTTAACCTTATATAGATATAGTGGTTTAGCTTTAGCTATATAGTATAGGATATACTAATATAGCACATCTATTATACTAAGGTATATTTTAAGATAATATAAAGTATAAAGGAACTATAGATCTATAATCACTTTAAGCTTTTCTTTTAAGGTATATATTCTAAGGGTGTTAATATATTAACTAAATAAACTAATATAGGGGAAGCTAATATATACCTTAGTTAGCTTAAGAGTGATATTATACTCCTATAAATATAAAAAGAGCTAATACAGATAATAAATATACTTATCAATAGTGTTATCTACTATAAGAATATTATCTAGATATATATAGCACTATTCAATAAAATCCTTTAGGATCAGATCTATCTAATATTATATATAAGTAATACTATTATAAAAGCCTATAATAATAATATAAAAGATTTTCTACCCTTAGTATATTATAACTGCTATTTATTAATAGTAATTAAGGTATAAGTATTACTAATAAAAGAACTTTACTATATCTATAATTATAATAAAATCCTTCCTTTATACTATATTAAGGATATCATTAAGGGTCAGAATTAAGTAAAAGTTATATATTATAAACTTATTAAGTCTATAGATATCCACAATAATATAGCCTTTCTTTATACTATTCACTATATACTATACTATAAAGACTAAATATATTAATAGGCAGAAGTTCTCTATAAATAATATCTTTCCTTATTTATATAGGCTATTAAATATCTTATCAATAATAATATAATTATATAGATTAAGTAGGTATATCTTTACTTTCTGCTGCTTTAACTCCTATCTATTAATTATTAGGATAGTTATCTATCAATCTAGTAAGATATTAATAATTCTAAAAGTACCCTATATATTATAAGCATTAATAATATCAGTAAGCTTTATAATAATATTAGGGGTACTATAGATAGTAATCCTATTTAATAAGACTATCTCTATCTATATATAGTGTAGCTCTAGCTTCTATATCTCTAATTTAGGATTAGATTTAGCTAAGTTCACTATATTAAAAGATACTTAGTATATTTACAGAAAATCCACTTTATAGAGGATACCTATATATATATATCTATTAATAATATATAGGTTAAAAAAGTTATTTTCGGCCTAGACCTATATAAAATTAGTGTTAACAAGATATAAATATATAGACACTATAGGATACTATCCCTTAAAGATAAAATCCTAATCTATAGGGAGTATAGTATTAATATAAACTAATACTTAGATATATAATTATAGGGATACAATAATATAAGTATCTATATAGATAGGATAGGATTATAGGTAGTAAGGTTTTATATATATCGCGATAGGGAATTTAAGATCTATATATAATATAATTTAAACAGTATATAGCTTAAAATCAAAGTAGAAACCTTTATAAGCTATAATATCTATACTAAGTAGAAAGCTAGCTTTTAGATTATCTATAATATATACTTTAATAAAGACCTTTATAGTATTATCTTAACCTTAGAAGTATAGATTAATAATAATATATTTTAAAGATATATAATATAAACCAATTCCTTTCACTAAGATAGATCAATTAAGTTTATACTGTTCTATATATAGTAAGTCTATAAGTTTTACATTAATTAGCATTATTGAATAGCTAGAGTCTAGATAGATAACAGTAATCTTAGACTATAACTATAAGCTAATAATAGTAGATATATATCTCTATATTTTATATACCTCGCCTAGGTATACTAATATCTTTTAGTTAGATTTAATAATAAGTAGGTCCTTTAGGGTTATATCTATATCATCCACATCTATAGAGCTAAAATATACTAAGGCCTTATTATTTATAGTAGCAGCTAAGTATTTATAGTCCCTTAGATATTAGTGTAGCTTATTATTAGATATAAAACACTCACTATATTATATACAGATAACACTATCAGAGACCTCTATCTGATTATATAATAGGGTATCTATATCTTCTTCTAGGGCTTCAGTATATATAGTGTCTAGTTTATTAAAGTTATTAAGGCCTATAGGGTCTATATAAAAGGTGTTATTATCTATTATACTATTATTAGTATAATTAGTATCTGCTATTAATAGGGTATTAATAAAAGAGATATTCTATAGATCTTTCTTAGTGTTAAAATAATATATAGTTTAACAATATTTACATCTATAGAAGTAAAGCTGATATTAACTACTTATCTATATATAGTATATATCCTATATCTAAAGGCGATCTATAAGTAGATATTAACCTTACTAATTAATATACTAATTATTAATATAGTTCTAGTTCTATTAATTCTAGACTTAGTTATTAGATATAGTCTACTAATATAGCTAATTCTGCTAAATATAGGGAAGTTAATACTACTAATACTAATATTAATACTATTATATAGTGTATAGCTGATACTACTGCTGCTAGTAGCTATAACTAAACTATAGTAAAGATAATTATAGCTATTATATAGGTGGTATCTAAGTATTAGACTAGTAAAGATATCTATTCTGGTTCTACTATAGCTTATACTAGTTATAGTTAGCTTTATATTTATAGTTTTACTAAAATTAGGGTTAAATAGGGATTATATACTACTATATATATATAGATAACTAATATTAATATAATCTTTAAAAGTCTAATATTA
Organism: Penicillium hispanicum; assembly: GCF_028827665.1. Classification (NCBI taxonomy): domain Eukaryota; kingdom Fungi; phylum Ascomycota; class Eurotiomycetes; order Eurotiales; family Aspergillaceae; genus Penicillium; species Penicillium hispanicum. The sequence goes on along the minus strand of NW_026623200.1, from coordinate 3,342,975 downwards.
ATACCTACTACTAATAATAGCTATTTAGCTCTTTAATAAATATAGATAGGGTAGTAGTTAATATAGATTCTTTTATATTATACTAAAGTTAGGGGTTAAAATAAAACTATACTGCCCTAAGCTATATAATAATACTAATAAAGGAACCTCTGCCTAGCTTAGCTATCTATAAATTATAGAATATATTTTATATCTATTCTATAACTAAATAGTATACTATAATATTTTGCTAGTTATAAAAGGTATTTATTATATTAGCTTATATAGTAGTAGCTTAGGTCTTAAAATATCTTTTTAGTTATATAAACTAATCTATATTAAAAGATATTATATTTAGATCTACTTATTTCTTATCTAAAAGCTCTATTATCTACTAATAGAAAGCTTTATTATATAGGTATCTTAAAAGGTTTATATATATAATATCCTTAGTTTTAAGTGGGATTTAGATATATAAGATACTAAGGAAGATATAAATATTTAAGTAATAGGAAGTATCTTTAATAGTCTTAATATAAATATCTAAATTAGGATCTAATATAAAATAATTAATCTCTTTAGTTTTCTATTAAAAGGATCTATCTATATTAGGTCTAGGATTACTAAGTAGTCTTAAAAGACTAAATAAGCTAAAAACTAGCTACTATATTATTAGGGTCTATATCTATACTTATAGCGCTTATATATTCTATACTAAAATATATATTATATTATAAATCTCTATTAATTTGCTATTTCTGTTAGATAGGTTTAGGATATCTATAATAGATTTAAGTGAGTTATATATAACTAAGGCTGGATATATAGATTAAGAGGAATCTAAAGATAATATAGTTTTATAATACTAAGTAAATAGATTCTACTTTAGCACTTAGATAGATATAGACTATATATATAGGTAGTTTCCTTATACTGATTTATATAGGTTTAAAAAAAGGTATAGGTTATAGGGGTTATTAGATAATATAAATAGTATAGTAGTAATCTTAGTAAAAGTTAGTATAGGGTATAGTGTCTTTACTATTAGTATAGATTAAACTATTGCTTAAACTATAGCTTACTGTTAGACTATATATATATATACTTTATTAAAGTCGTATATAGTATAATATAGCTATAAATAGTTAATCGCCTAGTCTAGGGGATATAGGTATTCTTATAGAAGATAAGGAATCTCAAAGTGAGAGATAATATAATTAATATACGCCTAGAGCTTAGTGATAATATTAGGCTAAAGATTAAGATTCTATATATTAGAGTAATAGAGATATAGCTAATAAGCTAAATATACAGTATTCATAATATCTCTATCGCGATTATACGATATAGGCGTGTAATATATATAGGTTAATATAAATAGGGTTTAGTAGGGTTTAGCCGAACCCTATATATATATATATATAATATATACGCGATGTGAGGAAGAGATAGGGCGAGAGAAAAAGTGTAAAAGCGTAGTTATCAAGGCTCGACAGTAAGGATTTAAGGATGAGGATTAAAAGAGTATACACTAGAAACCAGCGAAGTGCGTAGATGCTCAGGCTTAGAGCAGAATATCGACGTTGAGTGACGGCGATGCTATACGCGGCTGCCGGAAGCCAGCAGAGCGCGTTGACGGGCGTGCGATTGAAGGACTTGAATACTTGGAGTCGTTCAATCAGGTTAAGGATAAAAAAATTTTAGACCCAGAGAACCCTGGCGAACGGAGATATGCTACCAGTTGGTACGATGTAAGATGTGATCAAGATGTGTAATTGACTAAGATATGAGGACGGCTACGTAATAATGTTATTCTGGAGTCACCTGACTCCGCTCCGTAACACCATCTCTGGGAGAGAAGTATGGCCTGGATAGCACGTTGATTGCACTAAATAGGGACTACCCCGGAACCTGCAGTATAGCTACCTGGATAGCAACCAAAACGCCCTAGCACCGTCGCTCGAGGAAGATGCATCATGAAATTAACAGCGAAATGCCCGAGTCTATATGTCCCACGGCCGCAGAAATGCAGTAATTAAACCAGTACTCCATTTCGCATGTTCTCAACGGTGCGAATCCCCACGCCCTTCAGCGTGCTCAGCTCTGCCAGACTGCTCACTTGGAACAGGGACTGGTCTGAAATCATGTCGACATCATCTGCGTTGGAGCTCGTCTGGTCCATCTCGCAAAGGCAGTCGACAATTGCCTCTGCTTTCTTTGCACCAACACCCTTCAACAACTTGATCTGGCTCACATCCCGCGAGTTGATAATCGACAGAAGGTGCATAGTCCGCGGTGACAACGAGCCATTCTCATATTCATCCAGGGCTTCCAGGTCACCTCCAGGTTGACGAATCGCCTTGGAAGTGGCACGCTTCTTGTGCTTGGGACGAGAGGCACCAAGGAAGCTGTTCTCATCGCTAGAACATCTGTCAACCACTGGATCTATGAAATCATTGTCTTCTTCGGTCACTTGGCGTTTACCAAGAGCAACTGTCGGCTCCTTTTTGAGAGATAGCATACTACCAAATTTACCCTTGGCAGGAGGAGATACGGAGCTGGCAGGCTGTTGATCCCATGATTGATGGTGAGTACGCTCTTTCAAGGCTGCAATCTTGCCTACTAGCTTCTCGTTGTGCGGGAAATGCGGGAGAGCTAGCTGATACATCTTCAATGCAGAGCTATTCTCACCGCGTGCTTGGTGTTGCTTGGCCATGAGAAGATACGACAAGCCTTCTGCCCGAGCATCTTCGGTCCCTTCAATCCGCTGCTCGAGAAGCTCGAGCCGTTGCTGGACTTGCTCGTTGAGCTCACGGACCTGGTTTTGCCTCGACTGCTCGCTCACAGCTCGCACCGCCAGAATTTCCTCAACTTTCTTTTCAACCATCTCTTCAATTTTGGCGGCCGAGAGATCGGAATAGGTTGCTTTGGGCTGTGATGCGGCAGGGGCCTGGCGCGTCGACTTCAACCGAGAAATGCTGTCGGAGGACAGCGAAGGGCGCATTGGAATTTCGGGTTTCCGGATCTGGGCCACGGACTTTGGTGGTGGGCGATCGGAGTAAACACTAAATGCCTTCATGGGCTTGCCATCGTCCGTTTTTGTTGGATCCTTTGCAACAGAAGCAGGCATGTTGACATTGACAGAAGCGGTAAGAGGCCGAAGAGGCTGGCGTGAACTAGCCATTGATGGCCGTAGCGATGGTCTCGCAGGACCTTTGAAAATTGGGTCATTCTCGACCTCTCGCACCTCAATCTTCCGCGTCCGATTGGCGACATTCAGCGAACTGATCGTGTCGAGGTGATACGACCGTACCGGTGCAAGGTTAAGAATCATGACCGTCAGCCCATTGTTCTGCCCAAGTGACAAAATTCGGGTCATCTTGGACTCGCGATATGGTATCCGATGTTGCTTCTTCGTGATTGCCTCGACGCATTGAGCGAGGACGAAGAGACTTTTGTTGATGCTGGCCGACTCCACCATGCGCTCTTTATCATTCTCCGTCCTTCGGTTATCTTCCGAGCCAGCAAGATCAATTGCAGAAGCAGTGCTGGCTCTGGTCTTTTCCGGTGAGCAGATGGTAACTTTAACACCGAGGATGGCATGCGAACGGGACGAATGGGCGTTCAACTAGAGATGTTTTGTCAGAACAGCTTCAGGTCTGTAGGTACATGTTTGCAGACGCACCTTTGTTGCCGAAGTTGATCGATTGTTGTTCGCTTGATCATATAGTCCTTCGAACTCTTTCAGGCTGGTGCATGACTTCTCCGTAAGTCCAACGACCACCGTCTTGCCTCCATTGTCGCGGAGAGGAAGACCTGCCAGGGTGCGCTTCTCCGGTGGCTCGAACAGATCATACACTTTGTCATTGTAGATCTCATAGTAGCTCAAGGCCACCTGCACCGTTGTCTCCCCGTTGCTGTCTTTTTCGATCTTCCGGCTGCGTCTGTAAATGCCACTTAGGAGTCGGGGAATCACACCCCGGTCCGCAAGGCTTTTACCGCCACGCATCGTATGTGTTTTCCCAGTCCCAGTGACACCATATGCGAAAAGAGTGACATCAAATCCGTTAAACAAGTGTTTGATAGTTGGCGCCACTATATCACCAATCAGCATACTCTATCGATGCGCCGAATCGTCGCCAGGCTGGATTCCTCGCGACACTCACCTTCTGCATCAAACAACTCTTGCTGCGAGACCTCTGCAGCGTACACTGAACTGAACTGGAATGTATACTCCTCGCCCTCGTTTTTGGGGTTGGGGATTCGCACGACATTATCCCTGTCCCTTAGCGCCGCAAGCTTGCGATCGCAGTTCATCGACTGCTGCGACGTAGTATCCGCAGTGGTAGAGGCATGAGATCCTGTGCGAAGGATGACATCGAGTTCGCGTTCAGACTTGAGAAGCGGCCGAACCCGCGCGACAACTCGCACGCTCATGGTGACAACGCAAACGCTCAGGGTCTTCAAGGGTAACGCAGTCCAATTTGACTTCCAATGGGCCAGCTGAAGGAAAAGACACCCACCAAAAAAAATCACACAAATCCCCCCAAACCAAAAAGAAACGAAAACCTACCTACCGCGGTGGATGCAGGAAAGACGGAGATGCAACTCGGGGAGTTTGGGGCAATGTTGGCGGATGCGGGTTGGCTGGGCAACGCTTACTCGGCTGCACACATTCTTCCTCGATGCGACTTCACCGTTGGATTGATATGCACAACACTCTCCAGACTAGAGCAGAATGCAGCTTACTAATTTCACTCTTTAGGGGAAATTCTTCATGACGATCTGTCATCATTCGCAGAAGCTCAGGCTGTAGAGTTGGGCGCCGTCGAAATATATTCAGCACTCGGTGGTGCCTCTGCATCACCAGAAAGATTGCTTTTGATATGATTACCCCAATATCCTTTCAACTGTAGCCTGAGCTGAGCCCACTGTGGAGTGATATGCTTCTTGGGCCACGTATGTACATGCATATCAGCCTGTCTATATAGTTCCCCGTAGCGATGGCCGAGCTCCCATGTGGCCGCTGCCCCGTGATTGGCTGGCCATCCGCAACCTAAAGGCCACCGTACACCAACATCACCGCCTCTCTGCTCCTCCCCCTCGTGTACTGTCTTTCTTGGTATGAGCGCCCTCTCCCCTGTGTTTCTTTGGTCGACGCAGCTCAGTTTCTCTGCCGATCGCCCCTTTTCTTGGCCGATGATTCGCTGACTGTGGGGTTGTAGCGAAGCTGGCACCCGCGCGCACCCCATATCAAACCAACTCCCGAACTCAACAACCATCCGCCTTCCCTTCTCATTCAGGAATTCGACTCCGCCGATACCATCCCTTCGCAGACATTCATGGCGGCTCCACAAGGGGGTTATCCTCCCCAGGAAGGGTACGGTCAGCCTGCGTACGGCTCCCCGGATCCCACCCAGCAGTTACCAGTACCCCCGCAAGGCGCGCAGGCCCCGGCCGCAGGCGGACGGAAGAAGAGAGCATACGCTGGTGAAGCATTTGAATTTGGATCTGGTGCCAATGCTGCGCTTGGAGGGCAGCCGACGGCGGGAGGCGCCTACGGGCCCTACCCGCCCCAGCCAGAACCTGTGGGATACCAACAGCCTGCGTATGGCGCTGGCCCGACCCAGATGCAACCCGTGGCGGCAGGATATGCTCCGTCTGGCCCGAGTGATGTTGCGCAAATGACCCAACAATTCGGTGGGTTGGGCATGAGCGAACCGCATCATATCCCCCCGCCGCAGCCGCAGCCGGCAGTTCAGCCGCCTCGCAATGTCCAGCTCAACCAGCTCTATCCGACGGACCTCCTCTCCCAACCTTTTAATGTGGCAGAACTGGATTACCCCCCGCCTCCTATCATTCTACCTCCGGGGGTATGTTCCGTGATGCCCCCTCCCCTTTGCGCGGCAAGGTGAAGTGCTGACAATCGACAGACCAGTGTTTACCCGTCCCCCACTGCCAACTGTCCGGCGAAATATATGAGGTCGACCTTGAACGTGGTTCCAACAACTAATTCTCTCCTCAAGAAATCCAAGCTACCTTTCGCTCTCGTCATTCAGCCTTACGCCGCTCTTCACGACTCGGAGGACCCCATTCCTGTGATCCCGGACCAAGTGATCTCGCGATGCAGACGCTGCCGCTCATACATCAATCCTTTTGTCACCTTCCTTGACCATGGCCATCGCTGGCGTTGCAACATGTGTAATCTCACCAACGATGTGCCGCAGGCATTTGATTGGGACGCCACACTACAGAAACCGGCCGATCGTGCGCTGCGCGCCGATCTGAACCACAGCATGGTGGAATTTGTTGCCCCCCAGGAATACATGGTCCGCCCTCCTCAGCCGCTTGTCTACCTCTTCTTGATCGATGTGAGCTATTCCTCTGTGGCTAGCGGGCTGTTGGCTACCAGCGCACGCTGCATCAAGGAGAGTCTCGATCGTATTCCCAACGCAGACCGACGGACTCGCCTGGGCTTCATTGCCGTAGACTCCAGCTTGCATTATTTCAGTATCCCTCGGGATGGGTCCGATAGTGCCGAGCCTCGCGTGCTGGTTGTCAGCGACCTTGATGAGCCCTTCCTGCCAATCCCCGGTGACCTCCTAGTGACCTTGAGCGAATGCCGGGTGAACGTCGAGTCCTTCCTCGATAAGCTACAGGAGATGTTTCAAACCACTCAAAACAACAGCTGTGCCATGGGTTCCGCATTGAGGGCTGGTTACAGGCTGATCTCCCCCGTTGGAGGCAAAATGACTGTCCTGAGTGCATCTTTGCCGAACATGGGCACCGGGGCGCTCACCATGCGGGAAGACAAGAAGATTCTGGGTACCAGCAAAGAATCGAGCCTTCTGCAGACAGCCAACTCTTTCTACAAGAGCTTCGCGGTCGAATGCTCCAAGGCCCAAGTGTCCGTGGACATGTTTCTCTTCTCATCCCAGTATCAGGATGTGGCATCCCTCAGCAATCTGCCTCGGTACACCGGTGGCCAAACCTACTTCTATCCCGGCTGGAACGCCGCACGAAGCGAGGATGCGATGAAATTTGCCCGTGAATTCTCCGAATATCTGTCATCTGAAATTGGCCTGGAGGCTGTTCTCCGTGTGCGCGCCACCACCGGTCTGCGCATGAGCACCTTCTATGGCAATTTCTTCAACCGCAGTTCCGATCTCTGCGCGTTCCCGGCTTTCCCTCGTGACCAGGCCTACGTGGTCGAGGTGGCCATCGACGAGACCGTGGCGAAACCAGTCGTGGGCTTGCAGGCCGCTGTGCTTCACACCACCTGCAATGGTGAACGCCGGATCCGTGTCCTCACTTTAGCACTGCCGACGACTCAGAACCTGGCGGATATCTATGCCTCGGCTGACCAGCAGGCTGTGGCGACCTTCTTCAGTCACAAGGCCGTTGAGCGCACCCTCAGTAGTGGTCTTGAACCTGCTCGCGAAGCGCTGCAGGCGAAGATTATCGAGCTGTTGACCACCTATCGCAAGGAGCTTGCTGGTGGCAGCGTTAGCGGCAGTGGTCTTCAGTTCCCCGCCAACATGCGTGGTCTACCTGTCCTGTTCCTCGCCATGATCAAGAACGTAAGTGTCAAGGGGACGTATATCTGACTTCTGATACGTGGTACTAATCGCATTTGTGCATCTAGCTTGGTCTTCGCAAGTCGGCACAAATCCCCACAGATATGCGGTCCGCCGCTCTGTGTCTCCTGTCGACTCTACCCCTTCCTCTCCTCATCCAATACATCTACCCCAAGATGTACTCTCTCCACGACATGCCGGACACTGCGGGTGTGCCCGACGAGCAGACCGGCGAGATCATTCTCCCGCCCACGGTCAACCTGTCCTCCGGCCGTCTTGCCTCGTACGGCCTGTATCTGATTGATGATGGTCAGACACAGTTCCTCTGGGTTGGTCGTGACGCTGTGCCCCAGCTGATCGAGGACGTGTTCGGCGTTCCCGACCGCAACCAGCTGCGGGTGGGTAAGCAAAATCTGCCCGAGGTTGAGAATGAGTTCAACCAGCGGGTGCGGGCGGTGATCGAGAAGAGTCGTGACCACCGATCCAAGGGAGTCGGCAGCATGATCGTGCCTCATCTCTACGTGGTGCGGGAAGATGGCGAACCGGGCCTGCGCTTGTGGGCCCAGACGATGCTGGTCGAGGACCGCGCTGACCAGAGCGTCAGCCTGGATCAATGGATGACCACTTTGCGAGAGAAGGTATGATCCCGAATTCCACCCTTCTTCATCTCTGACTCTCTCGGGGGTCCCTTCCATCTTTTCCTTCATACTGACCGACGTTGGTTCTCTAGGTTGTGCAGTAAGACAAAAAGAACACCAGTCCGCCCCGATCTGGACTCGCCCATCCCCCTCTCTTCCTTGTTTCCACTCCTCTCACACCCCATCTTCTCTCGCATTCTCATGAAACCCACATTTTTTTCTTGTTTACCTGGCTGGATCTTGTCTCCCGCCTGTACTACTACGCCGGGGCTAGGATTTCCGTCATGGAGACATCCGCGTTTCTTTCATTTGGAATTCCAGTAGATCAAGGGTGGATTTTATAGGGCGATAGATGCCCGCATGTTGACATCTATGAGGGCACGAGTGCCGTTTTACAGAAAATCGAACCATGTCCTTTTTTTTTGATTCTGATGTCTGCTCCACATCCGTTAGTCGCCCGGTCCCAACCTCCAGGGCCAATCAAAGGGCGAATGCGCCCAGGTGAAACCCGGCAGGAGAGACAGGCTGCCAATCAACGCCGCTGCGGCTGAGCAAGTGGAGACGAACAGTGACTGTGATTGTGATCAGGTCCGACAGTAGCGCCGGTTGGGTGTGATGGGGATCGGATCTGGCCAGCGGCAGAGAATAGAGGGCTGTGAAGAGAAGAAGGATCTCACCGGCGTGGAGGGCGAGACGCCGGATAGCCATGACGATTTCGACTGGCGATGATCACTCCCGATATCGAGCTATCGAACGATCTCGAGGAAGATCGAGAGACGTAGGTATGTATACTGGTGTATACATCGACTGGGTGGTTCCAAGGTTCAGCGTCATTTAGGATTGCATTCAACAGCGCCTAGAGGTCGAGACGAACGAATGGAACGAAGATGGACGACGTCGATGTATACATACATGCGTCCAGGGCGATGCCCACGCTTAATATTAGAAACAATAGCGCGCTCCTCTCCCACTCTCACTTCCTCTCCTCCACGCCCCTTTCTTTTCCCTCAGCTCGTCTGCCCCACCAACGCCCAACGCTGCCGTGGCGGAGTTCCGCTCTGCTTTCTTTCCTTTCTCAACCCTCCTGGCCACAAACCTAGCTTCAAGATCCCCAAGGCTTTGAGACTGTGAGTGCTCCTCCAGCTAAGTACCCATCCGTGGCTGCGATCGGCGGGTCAACCCCGCCTCGGCACGGCGACAGCTCGCGAGTGCTAACCATCCAGCCTATTCACCATCCAGAATCGCCCCCGAAACACTCTGCTGCCCGGTGTTGCTTCTATCCGATACGCATCCCCGTTCCAAATCGCCTTGCTCGGACTTCCTCGCCCGGCGCTCTTCCCCCATCAACCACCCGTGGAGCCTCGTGCGACCCCTCCCAGCCTGACCATTGGGGGTGATCGTGCGACGAATACCTAGGACTCCAGGGGCAGAGGCAGACAACTATTCCCACCCCTCTTGTGCTCTTTTTTACGGCATCAACAGAAAAGTAAGCCTTGTTTCTTTCTTCGTTTTGGCCATTGAAGCGCCGTGTGGTTGTCCCAATTCGACCAGCCCGGGGATTCAACACGTCCAGGTCGAGGGGGCGCACTGGTGAGGCACTCTGTTCTGTACAGAACCCTGGGCAATGATCCCTTGAGCAAACCAGCCTGCGTGTCTGGTTAGAAAGGGTTCCCCGTCGACATGGATGGTTTCTCTCGCAGCCTGGTCTGGCTCTCCGCATGGATCCTTGGAGCTAACCATCGCCCGCAACCCCACAGCACTGCCGACATGGGTCAACAGAATCCCCCACAGGGAGGTTCCCGCAAGATCTCCTTCAATGTATCCGACCAGTATGAGATTCAGGATGTCATTGGTGAGGGTGCATATGGTGTGGTCTGGTAAGCAGCCTAGTTGCCCCGGCTGGTGACGGCTGGCAGAGTGCATCCCCAGCTCATACCCCGATTGCAGTTCCGCCATCCACAAGCCATCGGGCCAGAAGGTTGCAATCAAGAAAATTACCCCCTTCGACCACTCCATGTTCTGTCTGCGGACCTTGCGTGAGATGAAACTGCTGCGGTATTTCAACCACGAGAATATCATCTCCATTTTGGACATCCAACGGCCTCGCAACTATGAAGGCTTCAACGAGGTGTACTTGATTCAGGTACAGCATCCACCCGGGAATGTCCACTGGTGCCTGGTAGCTGATTCATCGCTATAGGAACTGATGGAAACGGACATGCATCGCGTCATTCGCACACAAGACCTGTCCGACGACCATTGCCAATACTTTATCTACCAGACGCTACGTGCGCTCAAGGCCATGCACTCCGCCAACGTTCTCCACCGAGACTTGAAGCCTTCGAACTTGCTTCTCAATGCCAATTGTGACCTGAAAGTCTGCGACTTTGGCCTGGCTCGGTCGGCCGCCTCCACCGACGACAATTCCGGGTTCATGACGGAATACGTGGCCACGCGATGGTATCGTGCACCAGAAATCATGTTGACATTCAAGGAATACACCAAGGCCATTGACGTCTGGAGTGTTGGTTGTATCTTGGCGGAGATGTTGAGCGGAAAGCCTTTATTCCCCGGAAAGGATTGTACGTTGTCTGGTGTTGGTGCCACAATTTGATCTAACCGTTCGTGATTCAGATCATCACCAGTTGACTCTCATCCTGGATGTGCTCGGCACCCCCACCATGGAAGATTACTACGGCATCAAGTCTCGCCGAGCGCGCGAGTATATCCGATCCCTTCCCTTCAAGAAGAAAATCCCCTTCCGGGCTCTGTTCCCCAAGAGCAATGATCTGGCATTGGATTTGTTGGAGAAGCTGCTGGCCTTTAATCCGGCCAAACGCATCTCCGTCGAGGATGCCCTCCGCCATCCCTATCTCGAGCCCTATCACGACCCGGATGACGAGCCCACGGCCCCGCCAATCCCAGAAGGGTTCTTCGACTTTGACAAGAACAAGGATGCGCTGAGCAAGGAACAGTTGAAGAGTATGACCACCTTTCCCCGACGTTGGCCTTCGCCCGGTGCGAATCTGTACTGACGTGTGCGGCAGTTCTGATCTATGAAGAGATCATGCGGTAAGACAGCCAGGGATCGGTGTGGATCAGGAGGAAGCCAGTTATGAAGCATGCAATTCATTTGATCGGTCCGCGTGGAATTGCCTCACGGCACGAAACCAAGGCATCTGGAATTATGCAATCCACGAAGTGATCTGCCCAGTTTCACAATCCATGAGCGGCATAGTTCCCAAGTGCAGTGGAGAAGAGTCCCCTCTCTCAGCGACGTCACCAAGTGATCCGGGTAGAGTCCGTATATATACAACTTCTAGAATTATGTACAGGAAAGCAGTGAATCCAGCCAGAACGGGAAGACGGGTCCGCATCCAACTCATTCGCTCAACGCGACTCCATAAACCTCCGAATGCCCGCCTCCACACCCTCGGGACTAGGCTTCTCCGCGCAGACATCCACCTCGAAGCCAAACTTCGAGCGCAGATGATCGCGTGTCGTCGGCCCGATGCTGGCCACGAAGACGCGCTGTGCACCCGCCGTTGATTCCCTCGCAAACGGACCTAGCCCGAGAACCCGGAGCATCGCCTCACAACCCGTCGGTGAGAAAACGGCCACCCATAGCGCCGGGGCAGCGGAAGATCCCCGCACCGCCGAGTCAAAGTCCCGCTCGAACGAATCCATTTCCGCGGTCTCGTAGACGACCGTTTCGTCCACTTGGATCCGATGTTGCGGGGAACGGGTGGGATCCATGAGAGTCTTGGGGATGATGTCGCGACGCTGCTCGCCGACGAGGAAGAGCAGGGCGGGCTTCGCAGCAGGATCACCGTAGGAAAGATAGCGGGCGTTGTAGTGCTGCAGGATCAGATGCGCGAGGTTCTCGCCGTTGCCCGCGTCGGCACCGTGGATCGTTGCGGCGGGAAGCACCGTGTCTCGCAGGGTGGTGAGAGAGCGGGCCGTGGCCGGTCCGACAGTGTAGAGGATCAACGGAGTTGTCGACGGCGATGCGAGGGGAACTGGAATGGCGCAGACATTTAAATTAGTTCGGTGGGTTCGTGTGTTGTGTTCCGGTCTCGATCGATGGCCATCGCATAACAGGACAGGGAGAATAGTACGTACGGCCATCTTCCTCGATCATCTTTGCGAAACCTTCCACCGCGCGCTGACTGGTGAAGATCATGCCGCCGTATTTCCTTTGATCGCCCTTTGGACGGGCCTGTGAAGAGCCGTCGGCATTGCTGTCTCCAGTTTCGAATGCGCCAGAGGCGAACAGGCCCCGCACGCGAGCTAGGTTTTCTGTGTGGAAGCGGTGCTCGAGGACCGGGATGAAGGAGGGACGGTAGCCCTTGTGGGAGAAGAACTCCTCGTAGCCATCGTGGGGCGACGATCTGGTCTTGAGGAGAAGGATGGGGGTTGGGGAAGACATGGTGGGTTTCCAAGTTGCCGAAATCGCCGCAGATTCGATGTTTATCGCGATTACGATTGCGATTGCGGGGCGGGAGCTCCCGCTCACCTGTTGAGTAGAGAGACGGCGTAACTGCTCTCCCATTGGAGGCGCCGTAACATCAGAAAGGGTTCAGAATGGAATTACGCAGAATGGAATTACGCAGGGCAAGAAATGGTCCAGACAACACAAGGAAATAGAATTGGGTCTAGGAGGCGGCTTATATACACATGGAAAGAGAACATTGAGACTACTGGTCGTCCAGCACATGCAAGTACTTCTTCTCCTCGCGGCGCTCACGCTCGGTGGCTGGGGGAAGATCGTAGTAGGACGCACTACGGTATCCTTGCAGGTAGTGGAAGGTCAGATCGGCCAGATCAGCCAGCTCGTTCATGCCTAGATCCTGGAACGTCTTGGCCTCGGGGTCGATCTCCTGGTCGATGAACTCGCGCTCGACCTCGTCGGCGGACATGGTGTGCCACCACAGGTACTTGTTGAGATAGTGGGCCATGGGCTTGAGGATGGACTTGGGGACATTGAGGTGGCGGCGGTGCTTGACAATCTCACGGTCCACCAGCTCGGCGATCTCAGCGGTGGAGTAGTTCTTGGGACCGTAGAGCTCGTAAGTCTGGCCCACGGTGCTGTCGTCATGCAGCATCTTCTCCAAGGCGGCACCCACATCAATGGCCTAGAGACAAGTTAATCAGAGACCCGGGATGTCAAAAGGGCACGCCGCGCGCGACTTACATGGACAGGCCAGTAACGCTCCTGCATGTGGTTGGCAGTCAACAGATTGGCCACGCTGGCAAGTTTATGAAGGAGGTTGTCCTCGAAACCAAACATCGGAGCGGGTCGCACAATTGTGGTCTCGGGGTAGATGGAACGGACGATCTCCTCGCCCCACGCCTATTATCCGGCTTTAGTGCTGTGGCTGTGGTGCACATCGAATTGGATGACCAACCTTAGTGGCAAAAAACTCCGACGGCGAGTCGCGACGGGCGTTGTAGGAAGAAACATGGATGAATCGGTCTACGTCGTACTTGGCGACAGCCTCGACAATGCGCTCGATGCCATCGACGTGAACGTCAGTGTAGGAGAAGTTCCTTACCATGGTCAATGGGTCATGCCAATCTTTCAAATCCAGCGTTTGCACTCACTTGGTGGGGTATTGGCGGCCAACAAGGTTGTAGACGATATCGGAGTGACGGACACTCTCCTCGATGGACTGGGTGTTGCGCAGGTCGTATTCCTGTGGGCCGTTAGAACAGTTCCAGCTTGGGGTACGGCGATAGCCAGAGAAGGCATACGATAAAGTTCACCCGACCCAGATCACCAGTGACTTTCAGGTGGCGCTTGGCCATCTCCTCACGGTAGGGGACTACCACCGTGCATCCCTGCTTGGCTGTGGGGGGTTAGTCTTCCACTGTCCCGGATTCCTCCTCCCGAGGCTTTGTACCTACCGAGTCTGTTAACAATGTAGCGACCCAGGAAGCCAGTAGCACCGAAGACGGTCGCAGTGTGTCCTAGAATGGAGGTGAGCAAATCGGACCGAGGGATTGAAGCGGACGGGCTGAGGTACCTCCAAGGGACGAGCTGGAAGCAGCAGACGTTAGCAATTGGGCATGCAGCGACCTGAGAAAACATCATTGAGGGCTTACCGGCCACCCTGGACCTTCAAGATGGGCTTTCCAGTGCGGGTAATGGCGACATCCTGGAGGTTGCGACGCTGAAACTGGACGTGGACACGCGGGGCAGGGGCGAACGCCCGCGACCCCAGGGCAGAATTGAAGGCCCGGGACTTCTGCATGGTCTCTGATGGGGTAGAAGAGACGAGACCAGCGGCGGATAGAGCGGAGTGGGTGCCGATGGCAGAGGGTGAGGTGCAGCGACGGGCTTTCGCAGGTTCGGAGTTGGAAAGCACGGGACTGTGCGCTAGTCCCGATCGGGGCCGGCGCATTGATGCACCTTCGAGAGGTCGCTAACTGTGTATAACGACTCAACCCGGCATTCTCGGGGCTTGTTCACGGCATTCGATCTTGCACGTATAAGTGAACTCCTTTTTGAGTATCTCAACTAGTATTGGCTTCGCCTCACGGTCGAGGTGACATTCTAGAGCTCCTCCAAGTTCCTGTCGCCCAAGGTCTGACAATTCGGCCATTCTGATTGGATGCGCCCGCATCCTCGCTGCCATACGCGCGAGACTCACAAAAACGACCTCAATTCGACTTTGATCTAGGTCAAATAACAAGTTTCTGTGCTGATCAAACCGGAGGAAATACAGACTACAGTAACCCTTTCAATTTCGTAATGTTTGTTACAACGGGCGTCGAGAGTAATCCAGGGCGCGCTATTCCTCATTGGATGATCGTTCGGCATGGGCTACTGTGGAAGCAGCTATACAGCTTCGGAGGAGTAGCGGTTTTAGGCTGTGTAGACTTGAGGATGAGGGAACAACCAGATTATATGCCGCAGACGTTTGGATGTACTGGTATCATCCAGGTTACTCAGTGTGGAAATGCACATACCTAGCGACTTCCTGGGATATGTATATAATATAACTACAGCAAAGGGTCACTACTCAGCCCAATCTAGTCGATGAAATGACACAAAAGCTCCCTCGCAGTATGTCTCGAGGAAGATCAAAGTAGGCGATTCTCGTTAGGGAGCAAATATGAGTTCTCTTAGACCGTTATTGTCATCTCTGTTGGGGGAAGTTGGCCTCTAAATGACACGGCCTCTTAGGTGCTTATGTGCACTCACTACCACGATCATCGAGGCCCAAATCTACCTCCGCGACGGGAAAATGCAGAAAAAAAAAAAGAGTGAGAAGCCAGACGGAGTCGTCATGCTAGTGACACCAAAAAAAAACAACAATAAAACGACGGCTATGTCGTAGCGTGTGATGTCCAAAGATTGCATAGAGGAGTATTGTGGGCAAACCACGGCCATCTCTGGTAAAAGGCAAGAAATGGGTTCTGTACTAGCCTGTCCCACTCCTCGCAGAAGAGACATCTTTTAGTTTCTTAACCCCCTTCTGATCCCTCCTGGTCACCCGTTCGATTCCCGCCCGGCACGTCTTTTTTTCCCACCTTTCCCTCCCCCGCATATGACGCAGCATCGCATCTCCCGCGCAAGATTATTATTCATTCCCTCGACCGATCGAAAAAAGCAGGGCCACATTCACCATGTCCTCTGCCGCCTGTATTTTCTGCAAGATCATCAAGGGTAAGCCATTACGCTCCTTCACCATCTAGCCATGCACTACTATTCACCATCCCTTCAATATCGGTGTCCCATCCAGCCTCGTCATCGGAGCCATTCAAGCAAGCCGCTAACATACTCCTTGGTGGGCAGGGGATATCCCCTCCTTCAAGCTTTTTGAAAGCGACAAGGTCTTTGCCTTCCTCGATATTCAGCCACTCAGCCGTGGCCATGCGGTGAGTCTCTGCTTCGCGTCGGCGTGTTCTTCCCCGCGTCGGCGCCCGCGGAACTTCATTGTCGATAGTGCGGGTTTGCTCTGCACCGAGACTTCTCTGCCACCAGAAGAGTCTTAAGATGTTTGATATAGCACCCGACTTGGACTATCATGACTGCCAGTGTCAGTAGAAGGCTGACTCGCGACCCGAATAGCTCGTGATCCCTAAATTCCACGGCGCGAAGCTGACCGACATGCCCGACGATGACCTGCTCGAGATCTTGGTAAGTGGACAATCCAGAGCCTGTGGACTGGCGTGAAAGGAAACTGGCAGCATGGGAGCCAATGTCAATTGGCATGGGCTGGGGTTTTGAGCTCCACACACTACTCCCCAAGGTCCTTTGTATATGACGCGCGGGCACTGGAACCATCGGGCTAATTGGGACTCCTTGGGGATTACAGCCCGTGGCCAAAAAGATCGCCAAGGCCAGTGGCGCCCAGGATTTCAATATCCTGCAGAACAACGGTCGCATTGCTCACCAGGTCGTCGACCATGTAAGTTCACTCTTGTTCTCTGCTGCGGTTGATCGGGCAGCTACTAATCCAAATGGCGACTAGGTTCACTTTCACATGGTATGTTATCTATCGATGCTTACCTTGACCGAATACTTTCTCGCCTGAAGAGAGTTCACTTGCATATGCTGATCTCCCTGCAGATCCCTAAGCCCAACGAACAGGAAGGTATGAGCATCGGCTGGCCTGCTCAGGCAACTGACATGGACAAGTTGAAGGCGCTCTACGAGGAGATCAAGGCCAAGATGTAACGTGTTATTCTTCCGCATCCCGTAGATCTATTAGGTGTCCATATAGCTTCACACTCGCTCTGAGTGGCAAATAACTGGGAGAGATGTTTGATATTGTCGAACTTCGAGCTATGAATTCCAGTTGTACGATCGGCGCTCTTGTTTATTGCATCCTCTTCCGCTGCGTGCAGTAGTCCTAGTGACTGACAGTATTGACCAAGTCACTCAGTAGCGTTTCTACAGGCAATGCAGCGGGTTGCCATATATCGAGATTCTCTGTATATTCTCTAGTAGATTGTCCAGGACCCCCAATATCTAACTCGTTATATGCTACAAAACCCATGCAACTCCCACAGATCGAATCAAAATCTAACACATAGCCCCCCAGAACGGAGGAAAATATACTCAAGTAGATCAGATCGCTGCCCACAGCCTTCTCAGTGGTAATTGCAGCTGCCTATGCGGTCGTTTGGCCCTCCTTTGCGGAGGACGCTTCGACTTTGTCTGCATCAGGGTAAAACTCAATCCTACCTCCACCTTGAACAATCTCGGATCGGTCGTAGAGAGAGCGCGCTCGAATATACGGATCGAGCTGCCAGTACTGATAGCGCAGTTGCTCAATCAGATCCTTACGCTTCTCCACGGCAGCGGAGAGGGCTTCGGATTCTTTCTTGAAGCTGGCACGAATCCATTCGACGGTGACGTCTTGGATTTCTCTGGCAAGCGTCTGGCGCTGAGCGATCAACGAGTCCCGGGTTTCGGTGTCGTCCATCTTGGCATTCTCGCCGTCCTGAACCTCAGCATATTTGTACTCCCAATTCTCATCTCCCTCCAGCTCTTTCGGGATGCGACTGGGTGGGATGAATGCTTCCAGGTCCTGCCGGTTCTTCGTAAAGTGGATCTTGGCTGCGACTACCGGATCCAGCCAGCCCTTGATGATGCTCCAGATGCCTGCCAAGCAAATCAGCATGATATTCACAAGATCTCAAGTAGAGGGATGTACGGACTGGAAAAGATCCACGGTGCTTTGTGGATGAGCACAGATCCCAAGGACTCGGGATAGTTGGCTTCGAAGCACTTTATCATGAATTTTACTGGCGTATAGTCCTGTAATCCCCAAAACAGAAAAAGTCAACGGCCTGATGTCCTACAGAAAAGGATAGGAGACTGACCATATTTGCCATACTGAAGTCGGTCATATCGAATACGATCGTCTGTCGTCATCAGATCCGCACGTGAGACGAAAGGTTACGCGACATGGCTTACCGCAGTCTCAACCGGAGGCGCCAACAGCAACCGGGCCGTTTCAATCGTATATACCGTGAATCGCTCTAGGGTATCCACTTCCTGCTCAGAGGCCCGGTGTAGCCGTACGCGAACGACACAAATTGGGCGACCAAACCGATCAACACCATGCAGGAAACTCTTGCCCATGCGCATCTGGTGCAAGAACTCCTCGCCCTTTTTCTTCTCTACGGGGTTAGAACTCTGCGACTGCTTGAGGGCGAGGGCCTCGCCGTTGGCCATGACGTCGTCGTCCACATGGACATCCTGCAGGCGCCAGCGCATGGTGGAGATCATCATGACCAACGCTTTCTTGAGATCCCACTTGCGTGCGCGCAGGAATCGCAGCAGCAATGAATCCGGGTGGTCCTGTTTCACCATGTTCCAGAACGCCGTCCTGATCTCTTCGGGCGACAGATCGGCCAGCGCTTGCTGGAAGTCCTTGGATTGCCCGTACTTGTCATCCCCGTCTGTGATATTGATGGCGCTTAGACTTGAGGTGACGTCGTTCGCCGAGGAGATGCTTCTTGCATCGTCATCGTCCTCGTTGCCACGACCCCAGAGTCCCCATCGGCGCTTGGATTTCTTTTTCTCTTGGGCTGGGCTGGGTGGTCTGGCATCACTGGCACCACTGGCCTGACGCAGGTCCAAGACATCGAGGTTGACGCCAAAGACCTTGAGAACGAGGACCCAGAATTCCTGCAGCTTGGTCTCTTGCTCCGAGGTGAGGTTCCCGACGGTGCCGGGAGCCGGTTGGATAGGCATGGTTTGGAGGGTATCAACGACGCCGAGGAAGGGTTCTTGCCGTGGGAGCCGGAGATGCAAGGGCGTTAGTTCCTCAGACTGGGGAGACCAGTAGCGATGCAGCCAAGCACCACCTCCGACGGCGAGGACGGCGAATGTGAGCCAGAAAGACGAGGCGTTCCTCGGGTCCTCGGACGGACGCGTGGCGTAGGGTCGGGGAGGTGAATGGGACCCAGGTCGATGGGTGGAATTGAAGGCCAGCTGTCTACCGGCGAAGGCAGAGACCGAGACCGATGCAGACACAGACGCACGGAGAGGGATAAGGTTGGCCGAGGGGGGGATGCGACGGCGCGGAAGGCAACAGACCCGCATGTGGCGGGCGCCGGGGGATGTCTTAGTCAGAGAATGGTCTGCAACCCTGGAAGGTCTGTCCTTCAGATCTAGAGGGTCTCGCCTGGGTCCGAGGAGAAGGGCAGAGATAACGCAGAATTGGGATTGGAGGGAAGATGAGGCGCAGCAGATGGCGGAAAAGTGGATTCAGCCAGGATAATCGAGGACGACAATGCGGGGAGGATCAGAGTTTGGTACTCAATGTGCAAGAGAAGGATAATGATATGATTGCCGAGGGATCTATAGTTGCGGAATCGGGTCCAACACGGTGAAATGCATATGTCCCACCTACTAACTGCCGAGGTGTCGTGTGCACTCGCGGCGTTGGGGTGAAGTCATCGTTCATCCACGTAGCGCAACGCCGTTAAAGCCCGATCGTCCCTCCACCGCCTTCTGCCCACTCCTCAAACACAAAGATCAATTGATCTCCGGAGTCGATCTCGATCTGGATCCAGCATGGATGGAGCCTCTGCACCCCGATCATCCTCACGCCCGAGGCCCTCCTCTCGTCCCACAACACCCTTGCGGCCCAGCTCGCGTTCGTCACTCCGGGAAGCCCACGGCTACGGCCACAGCATCAGCAATGCGGGATACACGCAGCCCGCCATCAACGCCCTGGAGCCGCAGTTTGCGGAACTTGCCGACTCCATGGCAGATCTCGAGGCCAACTTCATGCACCTGCAGCTGATGCACGAGAGTTTGACACGCTTCAGCGAGAGTTTCGCCAGTTTCTTATACGGCATGAACATGAACGCGTTCTGCGTGGATTTCCCTGAGGTATGGCGGACACGCGTTGAACTGCGCACGAAACACCCGCGACGAGAGGAGAAGACATGTTGACTGACCTGTTGCTCTAGGCCCCGATCGCCGACTCATTCAGGAGAGCCAAACAGGCAGAGGCACAAAAAGGTACGAAGGATGTCAAGCGCCTGGTGGCATGGTGGCAGTGGGGTTAGTTTGCTGGAAGTTGGCTAATGCCTCGAACAGAGGCAGAGAACGAACCAACCCGACCGGCCGACGATGGCGAAATGACTTTCTTGTGAGTAGGGGCCTGTCGATCGATCCTGCGTGAGACGAACCATGTTCATTGACTCGACGCGTCTCTATAGAACTACGGACACCTCTTTTGTCGAACACCCACCCAGCACCACTTCCTCCAAGCCGACGTCGAAGTATTCTGCGCCAACCCGGGGGACCACTCGAGGCACAACCCGAGGCACCACTCGGGGCACCACGCGTGGCTCAGCGACGAGCCGCTATGCGACCCGGGGAGCTTCCACTCGTGGACGACCAAGTGCACTGCCGCGCGGACGAGGCGTACGGTGAGCCGAGCCATCGGGGTGTATGTCCAGAATCGACCTAAATGTGCACCGGCCGGGACTTGCGCGGAGCAGTAATAGTTATGGCCTCTGTAGGAGAGTGCTTGCGCAGCTCTCGCATCCCTCTTTCCATCTTGGGGAGGGTTGAGTTGCCCACTGCAGATGCGCGAGACTCGGCGACTGCATCAAAGGCGCCCATCGCGCCGGCGCTGAGGCCCGAGGCGCCGCCGGATCGCGATAGTGTAGTCATGATCACGAAGAATGAACTGTGATGCGACCGTAGCCATGGCTGTATATCTGCCTCTCCAGAAATCTCCCCAAGTCCCTGATGATTTTTTGTGTATAGAACCACGCATAAAGAGGAGCGTAGTGCCCTTGACGGCTGAAAGGTCCGGCTGGACCTCCGATCTCTGATCCGGCGGTAAATCGGGCTCAGGCGAAAAAAAGGCCCGCCCGATGGCAAACGCTCTCCGCCCCGACCGTGTCTCCGCAACCTCAGACCAGCGTGCGCATTCACCGTCGGGTCTGTGCCTTGGTCTTTGGCTCCCCGGTTTCTGCAATCCCATTGATCGCGTTGGACATGGTTGCACCATCGCGGTAGTGAAGTGTGTGCTGCACCCTTGACAGCGCGTATAGTTCCTCCATTCACTGCCACGGCAATTCACTTGGACTGTGGGTACTATATCAACCCCCCCCCCCTGCCCTTTGACCTAGTCCCGACTGATCTTGATACAGTGCAATGCTGGCCTTACTCAGGGAAGTACTCTTGTGTTGGAATTGAGTTTCTGCACGCCCCGCAACTAGAGCCGCGTCTGCGCTGGGAGTGTTTCGTCTCTTCTTCCTTTGCTGCAGCATAGAAGGCTGGAGCCTTCGACTGCTGCAATTTGTCCCTGCATCAGATAGAACATTTGCTTACCCCCCCATTTTCTTCCCTCCTGTTTCCTTGACCCCCTATCTACCGTCTCAAGCCCACTGCTTCATCATGGCAAATCTGGATTCCATCCGCCTTTTGTCCGAAGCCGCCTTCGGCTGTGGTATGTTCCTGCCTTTCGGCCGTCACTTCAGGCCGATCTCTGTGCTTGATCGGAACCGACTCTGACACGAATGGTTTAGAACATGTTGCGACGGTCTTCAAGGACGGTCAAAATGCTGGGCAGTTCAAGAGCGGCTTCCGCAAGCATTTCGATTCCCTGGCTCCATACACAAAACCGGAGCCGGTTGCTGTTCAGACCACCGGTCTACGCACTGTGGCCTCGCTGAAGCCCAAGTATCATTGCTTGATGTGCTCCGAGATCTGTCTGAACACCGAGAGGAAGGCCCACACAAAGAAGACTGGGCATGTGTTCTGTATGTGCATGTTCTGACCGATCCAAACTCATAGCACGCTAATGCTGGTATCCCCTAGACATGGAGTCTCGGAACCGCTTTGTGTTCTGTGAGGCATGTGTCGATTTTATCTATGACCATGGCCTGGAAAGACTCTGTGCGCCTTATGGCAAGTTCGAACTTGAAGGCGAGTCTCTCTCAGTCACTAGCAGTCCTTGCATGCTAGGTCCATCCAAAGTGGCGATTGACTGACTTCTTTCAGATGGTAAAGGAAAGTGGGTGAGCGACACGGCCTCGGAGATCTACGTCAAGAACAATGCCAACAGAAACCCTTGCTCTCGTCGTGGTGCTCGAGGTGTGTGGAACATGGGACAGACATGCTACCAATCAGTCATCCTCCAGGCTCTACTTCACGACCCCACTCTGAACGCCTATTTTCTAGCTGGTGGCCATGACATTCATAACTGCAAGAAGGACTTCTGTATGGCTTGTGCTGCCACGGAGGTGTTCATGGACTTCAACAGCGGTGAAAAGACCGAGGCAGTGTCAGCCGCGACTCTTCTTTACCATGGCTGGGATGCATCGCGAGTACGTTGGCACGAAATGTCTGGATCTGCCCCTTGGGGATTAACTAATGCCTCTACCAGGAAATGGCTGGGTATCGCCAACAGGATGCCCACGAATATTTCCAGTTTTTGGTGAATGCCCTGCATGCCTGCACTCCCGGACACACGGAGAGCTACGAAACCAAATGCGAATGCTTCTTCCACCAGACCTTTTACGGCGAACTGCGCAGTAGCGTCATGTGCCACAAGTGCGGCAAAACAACTCATACCTACGACCCGATGGCCGATCTGAGTCTTGACGTCCAGTTGCAGAATAAGAAGCGCAAGCTCGGTCGGTCAAGCTCCTCGTCCACTGCCACCCTGACAGGCTGCCTTGACAGCTTCACGGCAGTTGAAGATCTGCACGCAGACGCAGCATACCACTGTGAAAAATGCGGCAACACCCCCCAGCGAGCCTCCAAGCGTCTGCAAATCCGCAAGCTGCCCGCTTTCCTTTGCATGCAACTCAAGGTTTGTCTCCAGGGAACTTTCTCCTTTACATATGATTCTAACTTCACTTTCCCACCTCAGCGGTATGAACACAACTCGGC
Organism: Penicillium hispanicum; assembly: GCF_028827665.1. NCBI lineage: Eukaryota > Fungi > Ascomycota > Eurotiomycetes > Eurotiales > Aspergillaceae > Penicillium > Penicillium hispanicum. The sequence goes on along the minus strand of NW_026623200.1, from coordinate 3,319,897 downwards.
CTCCTCCGAGAAAATGGATGGCCATATCGACTTCCCCCTGACTCTAAATATGCTCCCCTACACCGTCAAAAAGGACAAGGAGCGCATTGACACGTCCAAGTACATTTACGATCTGTCGACCGTTGTGGTTCATCAAGGTACTATGGATACCGGCCACTACTATGCCTACACTCGCGTGACAGGGGACAAGGTTTGTCTCGGGCCCTCGGTCGATATTTGTGAAGCATGGTTACTGACTTTCACCGTGTAGTGGGTCTTGATGGACGACAACAAAGTCACTCCTGCGAGTGTTGCAGATGTCCTGCGACAGGATGCTTACCTCCTGTTCTACGGTATCCACTCGATCGACTCAGACAGGTCTTAAGAGACACTCGGTCTTCTTGGGTTTTGCAATGATGAATATCGTAGAGGGAAGGATCAGGATTCTTTAATTTGTATGATGTACATAGCGGGAGAGGCTACCACAAGCAATGTGTCCATCACGGTCGGATCCGCTATTCGTGTAAGATGCGTCGACGTGTAGGACTTGGCACCGCCTCTCCACTGAATATAGACCGGGGTAACGAGAAGCGGCGCTACGTCGAGGACGCCCAATACAAACCAAGGCGCACAAGCATCCATCTAGAATTGGTGAGTACCAAGCTGGGTCGGTGTTCGAGTGCTCGAGAGTACAAATCAAACAGAGACTGGACAAAGCATTACGCAAACGAGCTCTCCAGCTCTGCAGTCGTACGCAATCGTGTCGAGACGCAGACGGGGTGGAGGACAGCGCGGATATGGGAACCAGGAAGTAAAATTCCGTCACTGATATTGGATAAAGGAAATAGGATGAGGTTCAACATGACATTCTCGTTTTCAAAACTCCTTCACACAACAACCCCAGTCCCCTCCTCGACCATTCACGACCGAGACACCAAGCAAAGTGCAAAAAGTGTTTCCTCCAGAACGAATCAACAACCATTTTTGGGAGCCGCCATACGAAAGAACGGAACGTAGGACGCATTCATAGGGCCCGACGCTTCGAAACATTCCCCCGCCCTGGGCGCTATTGAGACCGAGCGCCAAGGCACGTAAATGGATCATGGGCGCGAGCGGATCGAGAAGGGCGTAAAAAGGAAGACATGGTTTTTGTTTGGCTTAGCGGTACTGTGTGGCGAGGAAGCAGACGAGTTAGTCCCTTGTAAGTGATGCTGCGAGTGCGTCTCTCGAGATTTCGATGGATACTTGATATGGCGCCACTCTTGTCGAATCGTCCGAAGCGGAGGGAGAAACGAACCTTGTTAAAACCGATATCCGAGGACTTCTCACGGAAGCACTGACGGCAGATGTTCATCTGTAAGATAGAGCTGAGTTAGCCCACTGGAAAAAGTGGTGCCCTATCCAAAACAACCACTTGTGTGGTCTTGGAGTCAGAGAGCACAGATCTTGGGAAGGTTTCACGTACGCCGTACTTGCGGATCAGACCGGCACGGTGACCGCAGACACGGCTTATCAATCGAACAAAAATTAGCCCAAAATAGTTCCTTGCATTCCTCTCGTTGTCGTCCTTCCACAGTTGCCCATCTATCGCTTCCTTGCTGTTCGCGGCGTCTTCTCATCGGGGGAGGAATTTTAAGGAGCGAACGTACCACTGGCGGGAACCCTTGCCGTAGCTGGGAGTCATTCAGTCAGTCGGGCTGGATCAGCGAGAATTTGGGCTCGGAAGTCGACTTACTTGCGGGGACGGCTGAACCAAACGGACTCGTGAGTCATCTTGAGATGTCGAAGGGGGAGTTGACGGGGGTTGTTGACGGGGAGGGTCGTTGTCGCTGTTGAAGAAAGTCGAAGGTTAGGGTTGGGAATTCGTTAGTCGCTAATCGTTGTGTGCCGCCCCGATTGGGGAAGGCGCACAGACCAGCTCGCTTGACTGGGGCTAGTCTCAATGGGGCTGGAGTCAGGTGATCCAAGAGGCTCGGGTCGGCTATGTAATCACTCCTGGCACAGCCCTATTGGATCCATGTATAGTTAGTGTCACAACTATGACAGCGCATATTCTGGCCTTGTGGAACTCTGTGAGTTCCAAAACCACCAGATTTCCAGTATATTTGAACTCCATTTTTACCTTGCTCATTGCACGAGTGGATCTGGACAGAAAAGAGTCAACGGGGTGTTGAAGAGACCTTGACAACCTTGAAGCACTTCTAGTCAGAAGACTAGATTACGAAATGCGGCCTGGTCTCAGGATTTGTACTACGGGAAGTGCTCCTACGAAATGGCTGGGTATACTTACTGGATTTCCTTGGAGATGCCCATTCAATAACCGATCACATCGGCATGCAAGAAGCGGCATCATACAACATCAACTTTACAACTATGAGGGCTTCCCATGATCCACTTTGAAATAGAAACTCAGCTTGATGGACAGAGCGATTTATCTAGCTATGTTCCAGCGACTCCCTGGGAGTCTTCCAATCACCCAAGGACTGCCATCGACCCGCCTCTTTCCATCCAGCAGTCTTCCAATTATTTGCTGGTGCAGGAAACACATCTACAACACCTTCAAGTCTCGTATCATGTGCACACATCACCAATACATTTGCTGCCGCGTCCAACTCTTGCAAGCCGTGAATGCTTCGTATAACCTCGCGTGGGTCCTTGTCGAGACTCAAGCTGTCTGCACCCGGATATGGTAGAAAGGCTCTGTGCGGAATGAGTGCTCCTCGGAGTGAATGCTCTCAGATATACGACCTGGGCAGGGAGTCGGACTTATATTATAGGGGTTGGGTCGATCTCCTCAGGAAGAGCGACTGCCTCGGATGGACAAAATGCCCCGCATGATGACAGGAATCGGCCCCCATGAGCGAAAACATGTATTTTCCTCGCCTGGATGTTCCTCAGAAGGCCGGTCAGTCCACATATATGGCCAGTCGAGTGCCTTGGGACGTCAAGAAGGTAAAACGAGCCGTTCCCGAAGAAGTCAAAGGCCTGGAAAGCACCGATGCGCTGAGAGGATTGATCGTGGGAGACTTCCAACAGCTGCCGTCCACGAATATCACTGTCTACCAGAGTTCCCCCGGGATCTGTGGGATAAGTGCGCACAGCTTTGTGGCTGTAACACTAGGCCCAACAATGTGCGAGGTGGCTGCGGGGAAGGTGGAGGGATCATCGAGGTGATCGACGTGAGTATGGCTGGGTCCACGTCAGTACTTGGTCTGCAGCCAAGGGCTGCAAGGCATATGTATCTCTTGGATGAAGGGCTCGCCTCCAGATAATGGCGTTGATCTCCAACGGAACTCTGTGATCCAGGTGGATCTCCGATACATTTTGCTTCACTTCGACCCGGAAAAGCTTGCGATTCACTCAAACAACGGCTTAGCAATGTTTTGGCAGTCTTTGCGTACTCCCAAGTCAAAGACGATCCGTTCCTGCGTGCGGGGTTCTCGACCAGAACGGCAAATGCATCGCAGTGCAGTCCAAACCATCGATCTGGGGCGTAACGGAGTGGTCAGCGGGGTAATGAATGGACCTACGCTGTCGTATCGATGATCCGCACGTCCACTGTGAGCCCGGGCGGAAAGTCCATTTTGCTAGAGGGATCGGTGATTGATTAGGGATGCGGGGTTTCAGAGAATAGGGTGCTAGCTGAAGTGCTTATGTAGCTGTAAACCATGTGAAATTTGGAGTATATAGCCTAGTGTATCCCCAAACAAATACGCCTCGCTCAATGTTACAGCACGTGCCCGGGCGCACTAACCAAACAAGCCAAAAGACCAAAAGACCAAATATGCTGGAACGCTATGTCCTAGCATGCCCGTGGCCGATATAAGTAGCGCACATCGTTAGACTAGGGGGGACCAGTGCCCTAGTCCTAACACTCAACTGGTAAGATGTATTTTACTGTTATTTGTATTTCGATCTGAATCCTACCCCCCCCCCCCCTCTCTCTCTCTCTCTGATGTACAGTATTCAAGACACGCGAACCTACACGGCCTATTTCAAAGTCAGTTATGTTTTTTCAGTTGGTTCTTCGCATGGCCAAGTACCAGTGAGTATTATATGAGGAAGGAAATCGTGAGAAAGTCACAAGAGACAGATATGTATCTATAGGGAATAAAGTATAGGAACCATCGACTAAAAGTTGAGTGATTCTGCTACTTAACCTATAGATGCAGACCATGTATAGCATGCGCAGATATGATGCGCATACCGAAAAGACTGGGGTTGATGGAGGGAATCAACCGGTCGCTTAGTTCAAGTTATTGCGCACAAAATCCTGAGTCTCTTTGTTCTTTCTCTACCTTCCAGACGCTAATTATATTATATGCATTATTCCCATTGTTTCCCTTTGTATTGCTGCCGTATCCAGGTCCGGGCGTGCTAATCGCACGGGAAGAACCTGAGTAGTTGTTAGGACTTAGGCGTGGTTCACCTAAGCCTAACGATGCGCGCTACTTATATCGGTCCCGGGCATGCTAGAACATAGAGTTCTAGCATATTTGGTCTTTTGGCCTGTTGGCTAAGTGCGCCCGGGCACTGAGTCGTAACAGTAGTTCCGTAGTTCATTGGACCGGAAGAACTAGGGAACGCCTAAATAAGCAGATGGGCCATCGGAGATTGTGATGCCGAACATCCAGTTATTATTCTTTACAATAGTACTGATAGATATAACTATAAATATAGGTTAGGCACTAGAATTATTGCCTAGGTTGTCAGATGGCTCGGGCCCGCGAAGATGTCGATCTGTTGATTAGGGACTTAAGGTCTTAGCTACTGTTATGTAATAACATATATACAGGTTCCAGTATATATATATATATATGTACATATATAGATTGTATATATAGTCTATCCGAATAGGCCGTTACTGGGTATAGCTGCTCAATTGGACAGTTCTCTATACGCGATACGGAAATGAATGGCTGTTTGAACTAGATACGTAGAGATCTATAGGGTACCCACGCAAAACATCGGCCACGATAGTGGGGAACAGACGGGACCATAGATTACTGCACAAGACCCGTGTCACACCGTATGATCATACAGCAACGCAATAAGAAATTCTAGGGTACACAAAAATGCATATCAAGGCACACTATGCAGAGGCGATGGGATCGCAAATCTGATCGGGATGTGTCATGAATCCCAATCATATGACAGCTCTAGGATGAGGCCACCCAAAACCGGCCTTGACTCTGTGACAAACAAGCTGCTTTAACCTTGGAATACTTTAATAATGATAATAAGGTATTATTCAGTAGGCGCCGGGATCCATGAATGTGTGCCGCCAAAGTGCGTGTGCGTTGCAGATCCCCGCCTCCCGTTTTCATTATTATCAGCCGGACACGATAATCAAGATGCACTACCGGAGTTAAAGGTGCTCGAGGTCGGAAGACCGCGGATGCCGATTCGCTTACCACCAATCATTATGTAGTGAAGATCGTCGGGCTGGATGCCTTTGGCCGTCTACAGTACTGTTCAGGTTTCCTCTCACTGGTGCAGGGGACCTTTGGCTGCTAAGGTAGCTGTGTCCGAAGGAGATATTCCCATTCCTGTTAAACCCGATCATCAGAGCTAGGTCATATCGAGTGTTCTGGTTTTTGGGGTGGACATCCCTATATGTAGTACCTGGTACATATATATGAATTGAAGCGGGTCCCGGAATGATGGCTCAATCACTGATTATTGAGAACCCTGGTAACGCTGCGTCCCTGGTTCTGTCGCCAGGAACCGAGCTTGATGGCCTAGCCTCTCTATACATATATGGATGGATATAGGGTGCAGATGACGCATCCCAAGCCCTCGACTCACAACTTTCCTCGACCAAGACACACTCGGTATGGCCAAGTCGTCGCTTTTGTAGTTTGCATGTTTCCAAGCAGTTCCTTGGCAATCTCAGACCACACTGACTTGGTGGGTTCGTGGGTTGGATGCCGGGATCATGACTGAGAGCTGCCGGCCAAAACCATGGCGCCATAGTTTCAACTTGTTCAAGGTACTGCTTTGCGGGACATCATGCCAAGCACGCCGAGAGACTGCAACGGCCACCATGTAGACTACCGTAAAGATCCCATCGAAGAGAAACGCCAGAAAACATACACAAATCCACCGCTTATCGATCCCTGGGCGGCCGACAGCAAGGTTGGCGCGGCTGAGGTTGCCAAGCCAAATCTGATAATAATAATGTCGAATCATCAATATCATTACTGTAGTACATATATGCAAGTACTTGGGAACGAAGGATGATCCTTCATAATTCATGATTGGGTCCGAGGCGCCCTGGCCAAGACGCAACGGCGCATCTCGGTGGTGGTCGGGGCTTCAGCTGCAGCGGTTTTCAACGCTATCTTTATTTTCTGGGGCCAGGACCAGCTGTCTGTATGTGGGATGAACCTACAGCATGGGGGGATATGCAGTCACGTCATCCTGCATAGGGATGATTCATGATGAGCCCAAGGCATGCGCATGTGCATGTGGTTGTTGACAGGAGCAGCAAGTCTGGGGCCATCTGTACGTGCCAGAGCCCCAGCCGACCGGCCCCTACCCACTGGTGCATATGTATGTACATACATATTGCTGGCTGGACTGTTAGGCGTCCATCCCTCGACCTACAGGGTCATGCCATTTGGCGCCGTATGATCAAGTGAGAGAGGACAGAGAATGGCGCCGTTGTGGATTGGGAGCCCTGGTCGCCGACCCCATAGCGCGGCTTGGAAATGCGAGCGAGTGGCCCGAGGTGAAAAGAAGCTGGTGATGCCGGGGTCCGAAATAGGACGGGGGGGGCTGGACTGGGTCGATTTTCAGGGATCGACCTGACTCAACACAATGTGCTCTGATCTGCGGATCGCTGATTGGAGAGAGGGAAGGGGAAAGGAGGTTTCGGCCAGAGGATGCCGAGCCGGTTGGAGAGCACATATCATAATCAGAGCGGTCAAGCGGGACAGCAGATTCCCAACAAGGTAGCGATCATCTACGTCATTCGACGATGCACGATGTATCCCTTCGCGACTAGCCACTAGCACCTCACACGGGGTCGCATCGGCATCCAGCGCTTGGCTCAAGTGGCCCATGAGGTCACATATCCACTTATTCCCCCCCTGCCGTTCATGAGCTTCCCGACGTATCCGAGCCCGAGCCAAAATTCTGGTTTTCATTGGTAATGCTTGAGTGGGAAAGGAAGAGAGAAAAAAAAATTGGATGATTATAATTAATCAGAAAACACTCCCGCCAAGACTGACTCGGTATACTCCTGCATCCTACCGTGCTGGTCCAAAATGCAATGGAATACTACTGCAGATAGCTGATCTCCTGAGGGACTAAGGGAGAGGGGAAATGCTCATCGATCCTGGGGACAACTGCTGGTAGAAAGGTGCACAGCATATCAGGCCTTGGGAATCTTAACTAGCGAAAACAGGATATAGACAAGGCGTGAATCAAAGGAAGCAGCCGGCACCGACGGATGTACTGTACACGCTGTCTTGTTGCCACGCACTCTCGGCGCGCGTTTCGTTATCCCCGCCTCTTCCGAAGCTTTGGCAGCGCCGGCGAGCACCTTTTTTGTTTCTTTTTTTTTTTTTTCTGGCTTGGGTGCTCATTTTCCAGGAATCAGTTCCGGAAGCTTCGTGCCTGCCGCCTTATTAATTCCCTGTCGGCCCGCCCATGCCGGGGAGCTCTGGTTTTTATACGGCCTCCCTCCCTGCGATCTCCCGCTATACTTCGTTTTCAGCCCTACACTGAGCCTGCTTCCCAGCTCCCAGTGCTTCCCTCCCACTTCCCCCTTTCCAGAGAAACTTGGCCCCGTCGCGTGGATTGAACCTGGGCGATTTCCAGTTTATCTGGGAAGAACAAAAGAATTTGCGGGAGCTTGCAGTGACCGGGTTTGGCAGCGTTCTTACGTCACGATTCGAGAGAGCTTCGATCATTTGCGCCGATTGAAGCTCCGCCAGATTTTCTTTTTCTCTCCTCGTAACTACCGCGCAAAGCTTCGGAGTAGTCCCACAAGCTTTGGAAGCTGGTTTCCATTGCACCTGATGCATCAAATAGCTACCCGCGTCGCCGTCGCGGCGGTGTTTTTCGCGTCGCTCGCGACCGCGCTCCCTCATGGCGACGACGAGTCGACGAACATGGACATGAATATGGGGATGGATATGCATGCAAGCGCCAGTGCAGCTCAATCCACAGCCTCCGCAGTGGCTGCCAGTAGCGAGGGCCCCATGAGTTACTTTGCCTATGACAAGCACTCGAGCTCCATCATGGCGCACATCGCCCTGATGATTCTGGGCTGGTGTTTTGTGCTTCCTGCGGGTAAGTAGTCGCGTAGTGACAAGTGAACGGTAGTTCAGATGACTGACACTCTTACGACAGCGGTGATGCTGAGCATTGCGCGCTCGCGATTGGCACTCCTGTCGCAATTTCTGTTCCTGGTGACGAATGCCCTGGGGATGCTCTTCGGCCTCATCTACAACAGCCAGACCCCCGATCTCTATGAGAACAATGCACACCACAAGATTGGCTGGGTCGCAACGTGGGTGATCAGCGCGCAGGTTGTTCTGAGCTTGCTCTTTGCCTACGCCGGCCGCGGCGAGTCCAAGGCGACCTCGCGTGCAGCCTCCTTTGAGCGCGCAGCCTTTTTGCCTGTCTCTACGGACGAACATGATCACGCTTACCCCTCTGGCCCGATGCACGAGTACCGCTGGTCCCGAGACAGTGGCCAAGGCTCGGAGCCGAGCTCGTCCATCCACAGCCCAGGATCTCCATCTTGCGAAAGCCCAGCTGAGTATGATGGATTCGAGAAGCCCGAGCAAGTCCTGCCGACGACTGCTCCTGGCTCGCGCGGTTGGTTCCACCGCAGCTTCGTGGATCGCTTCCTGTCCAACCGTGTACCCGGGATGGTGTCCAACCGCGTGCTCCGTATCTTCAATGGCGTGTACAATGTGGTGGATCGGATCATCCTGCTATTTGGATTCATTGCCATTGCCACGGGCGCGGTGACCTACGGCGGCATTATGCGGCAGCGGGAGATCTTCAATGGCCTGGCCCATTTCATCAAAGGTGGTATCTTCTTCTGGTACGGCGTCCTCACGCTCGGCCGCTTTGTTGGATGCTGGGCCGATCTGGGGTGGGCCTGGAACAAGAAGCCCTCGGCCTCGATCGTCGGCCGCTGGAAGGCGAAGGTCCCCTCGGGCGAGTTTGTCGAATCGTTTGTGATCTTTCTGTACGGGATCACCAATGTCTTCTTGGAGCACCTGTCCGGCTGGGGTCAAGCCTGGTCGGCCACAGACTTGGAACATGTCTCGATCTCCGTCATGTTTTTCGGCGGCGGCCTGGTAAGGTCCATAAGATCCACTCACTGTCCAGGTGGTTTCTCCGTGGACGGAGCTAACTCTTGTTTGCTTTCAGGTCGGTATGCTCTTCGAGTCCTCGCGCATCCGTGACGCCCTAAACAACACCCTCTTCCGATCCCCCGTGCACGGCACCGGCGATGAGAGCTGGCAGCTGCCCAAGTCGCAGGGTGTGCCGCTCAACCCGATGCCGGCTCTGATCATCCTGCTGCTGGGCATGATGATGGGCTCGCACCATCAGGACAGCATGACCTCGACCATGGTCCACAAGCAGTGGGGGAACATGCTGGTGGGTTTTGCGCTGGCGCGCGGCATGACGTATGTGCTGCTGTTCCTTCGCCCACCCACCTCGTACCTCCCGGCCCGACCCCCGACGGAGATTATCTCTGCCTTCTGCCTGATGGCGGGAGGACTGATCTTCATGCTGAGTGTGAGTTGCTGTTTGTGCATTGCGAAGAAGACCAAGACAGTGACTGACTGTGCGACAGACCCGCAACGTGATCGAGGCGATGGAGTTCTACGAGCTGGATGCGATGTTCACGTTTACCGTGGGTATGGGGTTCACCGCGTTCATCATGGCGCTCGAGATCCTGGCCATCGCGCTCAAGGCATGGGCCGTCAAGCGTGAACAGCCGCAGCTCAGCTACCGCTTTCCATGAAGCGCGCACTCGCCTTCTGCTTATTCCTGTTTTGCCGTTTGATACCCCTCTACACCCGTGCGATTTGGATTTGTGATTGAACGATGTTGGGACATATGTGGGACGTATGCGAGAGCTGCTGTTTCGGGGCGTGAGTTGATATTGGAGACGGAGACGAGTGCTCGATGGTTCCCAGGATTCGGAATTGAGCATGGTCATGGATTAATGAAGTGGTAATATGACGGACCTGTACTTGGATGCCGCCTTCTGCGATTGCACATTCGTGTATGAGGCCCAAGAGATATGATATGAATGCAATGCCGTGAAGACCTGTTTTAGAAGGATGCCGATTCTAGCCTTTTGCCGACTCGGGATTAACGAGCTTAACGCCGATGTACCGTGCCGAGTACCGAGCGAGACGAGATTGTGCGATTTTCGATACAAACGCGGGTGATGATCATGATCACTCATTGACCGAGTCCATTATTGCGAAGCCGGGGTGTGCACCCACTGTAGTGCCATTCCTCCCACTCCGTGCAGTTCCCGTCGGGTGGGACACCCTACGTCCGAAGGTTGATGATGCTCGCCTTGCCGACCATGTGGGGCGCGCTGTGGCCATGGAGGGGTCAATTCGAGCGGTTGAGGAGTTCTTGTGACGATGCTTGATGATTGGATCCGCCGAGCACGAGCTCAGGATGGGACCGACACTTATATAGGAGGGGCTGCCCCGAAGACATGGCCGGCGCCTTTTACGTGCGATAGCGCTCTGATCCTGAAGCTTCCCCCTCCCCACCACCACCCCCTCTATCATGGCCTCCAACCCCCCCGGCCCCTGCTGTGCCTCTGGCTTCAAGCACGAGGGCAGTCCTCTCGGCGAGACCAAGAACATTGACGGAGGTGAGTGAGCCCACAATGGAACCTGATCATTGCCTCGATCGGTCCCAGCTAACGCCATTTTCCCCTTCTCCGCGCGCCAGTCAACACCTATATTGCCTACCCCAAGGACAACAAGACCCCCGAAAAGGCCATTGTCTTCTTGACCGATATCTTCGGCCTCTTCAACAACGCCTTCCTCCTGGCCGACGAGTTTGCCAACAATGGTTACCTGACCATCATTCCGGACCTGTTCCACGGCGACCAGATCAGCGTCAGCGACATGGAATCCGGCAAGGCCGACCTGGGCGCATGGATTCCCAAACACCAGCCCGCCAATATCGACCCCATCGTAGAGGCCTCGATCAAGTATGCCCGCGAGACCCTCGGTGTCAAGAAGGTCGGCGCTGTTGGCTACTGCTTCGGTGCTAAGGTATGTCGCCCTTCGGCTCCGTGATCTCGCCCGCAGCGGGAACCCCATCGAGACTGATCGCCCACCGCACTCTAGTACGTGACTCGCTTCCTGAAGAAGGGCAAGGTCGACGTTGGCTACTCTGCCCACCCTTCATTCATCACCCACGAGGAGCTCGGCGCCATCGAGGGCCCTTTCTCCATCGCTGCGGCCCGTAAGTCTCTGCGTTCTTTCCTGAACCTCGTCAGACCGGAAAGCGCATTTCACTGATCACTGACCTTGATGCTTCCCATCCCTAGAGACCGACTCGATCTTCACCACCCAGCTTCGCCACGAGTCGGAGGAGACTCTGATCAAGGCTGGCCAGCCCTGGCAGATCAACCTGTTCGGCGGTGTATCGCACGGCTTCGGCGTGCGCGGCGATCTGAGCGATCCCGTCCAGAAGTGGGCCAAGGAACAGGCCTTTTGCCAGGCCGTTGCGTGGTTCAACCAGTACCTGTAAGAAGCATGCGGCGGTCACAATCGAGGCTGATGGCATTGGATTGCGAATCGGAGGGCCCGGCTATATAGACAGCGATGCATTTGCTAATGGCAGGGTTAGAACTGTGTCCGATGACGCGACCACGGCCAAGTTATGAGGAATGTAATCTGAGACAGGAGACCCGTCCTTGATAATGGTGGAGGCCGCACTGGTGCTCTTTTCTGCTGTGGACGGAGTCCATTGTGATGTTGGACATCAAATGTAACATTCGTGGGCCGCCAAAATGAACTTCCCATTCCGGGGGATAAATAAATCCGACCCCCGACTCGTGGAATTCATCCCTCTGCATGCTGAATCCATTGTGAATTCCTCTCGTAAGGGCATGCCCCACAACTCAAATTTGTGCCATGCGAGCATTAAGAAAGGTTCTGAGGCTTGGGCGCCCACGGAGGGACCTGCTTCCCAACGTACCCAAGAGGCACCTTTCTATTACGTGTCGAGGTATTTCCTTGAGTCCGAGGATCTTGGCCAGGGAGCGCTAATCGTATCATAGGGCGCTCAATCCCCAAAGAGGATCTGTTCAAGTATACCAATGGCCGCTTTCTTGCCGAGGAAGGGGACCAGTTATCCAAGCGCTTTGTTCATTTCGACGTCGACCGGTTATGTAATGTGATCGCAGGCATCTCTCGAACTGGTGCACTGCAGGTTTCCAAGATAGAAAAGATGGAGGGTGGCTTTAGCAAAGTCCTGCTCATGACAACAATGGATGGCTCCGAATATATCGTCAAAATCCCGTGCCCCAATGCGGGAAGGCCTATGTATTGCACAGCATCCGAGGTTGCAGTCTTGAACTTCGGTGAGATGGACCTCCTATACAAATGCCATTGACACACGAGCTAATAGGCATCCTTGGTTCAGTCAGAGCCCATACCACAATCCCCGTACCCAAGGTCCTGACATGGAGCGCTGATTCAACCAACCCAGTAGGCGCTGAATATATTGTGATGGAGCGAGTTCCCGGAGTCCAGGTCTTCAGGAAATGGGATGAAATGGGGGAGGGCAACCGCATATCTATCATCAAACGTCTCACGCAATGGGAGCGTGAGCTCTCTGGAATTCGGTTCCCAGCGTTTGGCAGTCTTTATCTCAAAAGCTCTCTGCGGGATCATGAATCGATATCATTGGATCCATCTGTGGACCCCGAAGGTGTATATTGCGTTGGTCCTTCATGTGATCCCACATGGCGCATACAGCCTAATAATGGTGTCCGTTGCGGTCCTTGTAAGTATTGCCCCTTTTCCCAGACTCATTATCACTAACATCTTCATTTATAGGGAAAACAATCAGTGATCTGGGCATCTCTCTCATCAATCGCTCCCTTCTGACATCTGTAGATCATCTCAGCCCAAAACTACCAACATCCTTGAAAGGCGCTTTGCAGGAGCATTCGCTGGTCCTTGACATGGCCAAGGCAATCATGTCAGCAGTGGCAAACAATCCCAAAATTCGTGGACAATCCCAACCCACATTGTGGCAAACGGATCTTCATATGGGAAATATATTCGTCGCTGAAGACGACCCAGCTAAGGTCACTGGCTTTATTGATTGGCAGCATACTTCTATCAGTCCCTCATTTTTGCAGGTTCGATGGCCCATCTTCCTTGCTCCACCAGAAGGTTACCAAGAGGGCCAAGTAATGCCTCAGCTCCCGCCTAACTTCGAAAATATGGATGACGAAGAGAAGGAGATTGCTTTATACATTAAATCAAAGGCCACTTGGACGAAAGCGTATGAGGTTGCTGCTTTTTTGAACAATAGAGAGGCCTGGAGAGCGATGCGAGTTCCCTCGCCGCTGAAGGAACTATTCCGTCGTTGTGGTCAGACTTGGGAGGAGGGAATCATCCCGCTCCGGGAAACGTTGATCGAACTGTTTCGAAATCAACGCGAGCTCGGATTCGAAGCAGAAAGCTTGCCGCTTCGGTTTACTGATGAACAAATCGCACTGCACACGAAAGAGTTTGAGACCTACCAAGAATGGCACGAAATACGCAGCTTCCTCAAGCAAATTCTGGACACTGATGATGATGGTTGGATTCCCCCAGAACGTGACTTCAAAGAAATGAAGGCTCGCAATAGAATGCTATTCGACCACTATGTTTCTGAAATGGGTTCCAGCAAGACCTCAGATGAGGTTCGGGACTTCTGGCCATTCCCATTAGATACATGAAAACATGGAATTAGAACCCACACAAGAGCTCCATACAAACAATTCACAGAATTAGTCGCCCGAGAGAGGTCTTTGAATGTTTCAACACTGAAGCCCGTTGGTAGTTGAGAGATAGAAGAAGCTCGAGGAACCTGGGGCTATTGTCAGTACCGATAGAAGGGACCTCTAGGTCAAAATAACACATACAATGCGTAGTTCTCAACCAAGTTTCTCCCTGATCTGCTTCCTATTTCTCCTCTGGGGTATCTCCATCGATAAATGCGGTTGCTAGGTTTGCATGCGTCCCAAAATTCTTCTTACACTTCTCTCATGCTTCGTTGTTTGCTTGTGAATTGACCTGCAGATAGATCGTTTTCCAGCCGTTGACGACTTCTCCGGCATCGAGTCGGAGTTGGAGTTTGGTGTCCATTGCGGTGGTCGTTGGAGGCGCAGTGCGATTACCGGGAGTTTGCTGAGCGAAAAGCTTTCGAAGAGTCTTATCTGCAAGAAGAGACACTCGAAAAGCCTTGATACCTTTCGACATGATCAGAAAAAGTAGCACTAAAAAAAGCCAGGAATGTTCACAGCGCGAGCCAAAAAGTTCTTAGAATCAGATCTTCTTTCACTGAGAACAAAGGCCATCTCATATATGGCCTCGCCGGGGTCCAGGTCCTCTACTTAGTGCTAACCGCCAGGACTTGGAGTTTCTATCTAGTGTTTTACTTGGCGCGCGGGTTGTAAGAGAAGAAAGTTCGCCGGTGGCTATTAGCCTAATCAACTGGCTTCTGGGAATAGATGCAACAATAACGCCTTGTTGAATAATCCTATATATTCTCGAAGCGCTTTCGGTTTCCTAGGTACATCATGGCCAATAACGATAGGTCGGAATGAGTGTGTGGAGACTCGCATTAATAGTTTATCCGTTCTAATAGCAACACAGACTTCTCCTTGATTCCAATTGGTCCGGTCCCCTCCCATCCTGACACCATACTACATACCCTGATCATGAAATTTGGAAATGGGGTGATTGTGCATCCTGCGGCCCACTTTGTATGGCATAAACCACTATTCCTATTATAATTTAGGCTGTATACTATCATGACAAACCCTTATATGCCCCTAAGTGCTATTTAGAGTTCAACTGGGTTAAACCTGATTAATATAGCTACTCAACTTGATCCTTTATATTTTGGCAGCGAGGGTAGCTTGGCAGGGCAGCTATAGTTTAATTGGTTGATTTGGGTGATTCCTGTATATGTCAGCTGTGTAAATTTCATAAAAAACTGAAAGAAAGATGCGCTTATCATAATCTCCGCAGTTCCAAATGTGATGACAAGGGTAGTAGTTATGTATTATTCGGATGTGATAGCCCTACATTAGGCATACGCCAAGTGTGCCGACGGTACGATGTTTGGTCGTGAAGTAATGCTGCGGCAAGCGCCCTTGGGGATGATCAAAATCCTGATGGCAAAGGGAAACGGGATCCATGAATGTATATATTTCCCATCCACTTAAACATTTTCTTTTTCTTTCCTCCCCCAAATTCCTGCGCTTAGACACAGTCTTCAACATTTGGAGGCACGAGGGCTGTTACGACTCAGTGCCCGGGCGCACTTAGCCAACAGGCCAAAAGACCAAATATGCTAGAACTCTATGTTCTAGCATGCCCGGGACCGATATAAGTAGCGCGCATCGTTAGGCTTAGGTGAACCACGCCTAAGTCCTAACAAGGGCCCTCCAAGTATTGTGAGAGAACACCCTATAGTATTATAAATTGTCGACACGCATCCATACCCTTCCTACGGCTCTTGAGGTCAAGTAAGCTGATGACCTCTGCTATACTTGAGATAGGACCACGGGTTTGTGGGCCCGTTGCGAGAGGTTCACTATTACAGAAACCTCCCCGGTCGCACAATTGCGGGAGATTGCGCACAGCTTCGACTACGTAATTAAGTATTTGAGCCTATATCGGGGGGCTCAGACCAACTATGGGCGAGGGGGGGGTGGACTTCGATTCGGTTTTCGGCGACCGAGATAGCTATTTCTTAGATGTATGTATCTTTCACAGATAAGGCTCGAAGCAGGCTAGTAATTTACAAAATTTGGCGAGACGAGTCTCGCAGTGGTGGATCCAGTTTGCACAGCGCTAGCAGGGGTTCTGTATATACATGAGAGGGCGGCGTTTAGATCGGCGAACCTGGGTTTTCCCATATAACCCAGCCATCCCCCCTTCTCCTGCCAGGACTTTGATCAAACCAAAAGAAACCTTTCTACTACTCCCAAAGCCTGTTTTTCTCATCCTGCCTGGCCTCAAAACTTCCATTCCCCAGAGCCACCTGACCCTCTGTCCATTTGGAGTCATCGTGAAGGTTATCCCTATTCTTCCCTCTACTGGTCCGTAAGTGAGTCTGCGAAGGGAGATGAAACCCAGATCTGAACTTACCAGGGCCACGTCTCGACCTTCAGATGTACATTCGAGCAATATGGCCGCTCAAATCCAATCCAACGTGCCAGTCCTCGAGCAAATCATCTCTTATATGAATGGTATTGTGAACCTTCTCCTAGACTGTGAGAGGGCGGTCGACCATCCCGAGAGCCTGGTGCGATATGTGGGCCAAGAAATACGCTGGAATTGGAAAGAGACAAATCTGAAGGAAACAATCTTCGACCACTGCGACCCGTCTCTGGCTGAGACCAATGACCTTACCAGCCAACTCGTCCCCAATCCAACTTGGGGTGATATCATCGACGAGTTCAGAGCGCAGAAGTTTGAGCCCAACGCTAATGGGAACCACCGTGCCCTCATTCGAGGGCGGTGGATTGAGTTGTCTGAGAAACAGTTCAAGGCGGTGCAAGTTATACAGGACCACAGCTCCAGAAACGCAGACGGTCGAGCAAAGGAGCACGAGAAGGTGTATGCACTCCGTGACTACCTGGGGCAGCATTTTCCGGGGCAAATGGCGAATGGTAAGTGCGACCTAGATGTTGTCAATGTTCTCATATAGAAAACGGGCGCTGAAAAGTCCAAGTCTGGCAATCTGTAGTGCATCTTGTCACTAAGTTGGATGACCGCGGTAGAAGGCTCAGTGAGGAACTGGACCGTCCCATACGGGCTGCGGTCACACTCGATTTTCCCATTTCACATCCGGTCGTCATGGTAAGCATGCAGAACACTCCAAGTGGTGTCCACTTCGAACCGACATCTCAACACCACACTTAGAGAGCACGGATTGAACGGGTTGAACAGGAGCAGAATGCAACCCAGCCTACCCCCGTGTCAGATGCCATCGAGCTGAGAGTGGATTCTACGGATACAGAAGGATCGGAAGATGAGACCAGCGAGGAGGATGAGAAAATGGAGATTGGGGATCCCCAGGATAAGTCTGAGAGCTTGGAGTCTGTCTTGCAAAGGATTCCCCATTCCACGAGAGTGGGGCGCCTTATTCCTTACTCTCCCGATGAAAAACAGCATATGTTGGAGTTCCTAGATTCGCGACGGAATCAGAAAATGCCTTGGTCCCAAATCCTTAGGGAATATGCACTGAGGTTTGGGGTGCACCGTCCTGAACAAACTCTTCGCAACATACTTTCGAAAAGTCGGAGAGAGCTGAGAGGGCGACAGTGATAATGGCTCGTGGGGGTTCCGTTCCCGTTCAAATTCGATCAGCTGTTCATGCTATCCTCCACGATGCTATTGTTGGCAATAATAGAGCTATGCCGTTGAAGTGGATGGGGATGGTGCAGAGAAGGATGCATTCAAACTTCTAACGCTTATACGTTGTGATCAAATCTTCCGTTACTACCGTGTGACTTGGGGGGGAACCATTCATTCCTCTCGGGGAAGCGTTGATTGCGCTCTCTTGCGACTTAGCGCGATCCTGCCTTTGAAACACAAAGATTATCGAGGATGTGGTTCGACTACTTATGTTTCTAAGCTGGGTCTGTACGAGCTCAGACAAAGTTCGGACCTATGGCTATTCTCTTCGGATACATGAAATATTGGAATTGAAGCCTCTATAAGAGGTCTGAGCCAAGAAATACACCAAAGGAAGTCACTCTGAAGGGGGGCCTTGAAATGCTCAAGGCTTGAGCCTCACATATATGTACCTGATAAATGTTCGACAGATTAATCTTTAGGTTAAGGCAGATATGGTCAGGCGCCCGATGCTGTCGTAACAAAACAAGGGCTGACCTCAAAGGGAGTCTCATCAAGAAGGAAATAACACGAGACACTCTACCTCAACAATCGCTCATATAATTAAAGATATGCCTAGGTACTCCCCACATTGCTTACCACCTGTGTCCTCAAACAGATAAAGACATTCGCGTAAAACCACCAGCCTTCTACAACTTTCAGGTATATATGAGCGTTCAAAATATGCCCGTGGATCACAACCTCTGGTCACCTACGGTAATTTATAAGTACCTGTCTCGGTAGTTTCCACTTAGTGGCCTGTATTAGAATAACTAGCTGCATTGCCTAGCCAACCATCGGGCGTGTGTGGGTCTTTATTCTTTGTTTTGAAGGTGGCTTTGTCTAGCGTGTGATATGTAAGTTATCTGTCTGAAAGTACAGTAATCGAGACTTGGGACTAAAAGTAAACTAGACAGGGGCCCCGAGATTCATTGGGTAACAGAAGCCCATGTTGGGGCGCTACGCCTACGCTCAGTCGGGGAACGACCAGGCGCAGCAAGCCATCTGCAATCTAGACTTTCCGAGCACAAAGAGAGCTTTGGAGTCCGCTGCGCCTGAATCTCTCGACGCCAAGCTATGCGTGTCGTAGATATGAGACCGGAAGCGTTGTCTTGGGTCAAAGAAAGTAGGCGCCACCTAATCACAGACCGAGCTACCCGGGGTGCCTGCGAAATCCAGGTGATTTCTCGTGCATGAGGTTTCCAACACGAAGCAACTGGGCCCTTTCAGCGGTTAAATACGTATGACGACAACTTATAGGTACCCACGTGAGCCATTTCAATCGCTCCGTACAAGTAGCTGAGAGGACGATACCTATATATGGACATCTTCTACGTAGCAGTGTCGACACTGGTTCTCTCGGAACAACAATAGCGTGCGGTGGAAAAGCTGGGTCTCTTAGGTTCCCCTGTAGCAAGGACCAGGGTTAATATTACAGATCGTCTCCCATGACTTCGCCAACAGTACTAGGCAGCGATGGGGCAGCAAGCCCCTAACCAGGGTGTCTTGCAAGCTGATACCAATAACTTACAATAACATTTGCCTGTCGAATTTTTAGTTCTCGGCAAGTCAGAACCTTGTGGTTGAACGAACATTGTCTCGCACCCTTCGTACCCAGTTTGCAAATTCGATACTTCTTCCTATTTCCATTATTTAATCTTTTACTCCTCCCACTTGATCATCTCGCAGTCAATCCCCCATTTCGTTCCCCTCTCTTTGAGCCAGGAAGATCAAACCTCCTAGGATTTCCATCCCTTATTTACCAACCATATTTTCCCCATCACCGTCCGTGATGCACACCAGTGTTGGGCATCACAATCAAAGCTCAATTCTGGAGCCCCAGGTTCCCAATATCAAATTCACAAAGCCACAGGATCTTGTTCAGCTTGAGTCTCTGAATTATTATACCAATTGCATGAGATCAACCATACAAAAAGTTCAAGCTATTTTCGAAAGCGGCGAAGCCCTTGTGCCACATACAAAATCTGAGAGCGAGGTCCATCGGATGGAAGAAAGATTCGAAACAGTGTTTACCGCTGATGAGATTCAGCTGGAAAGCGGCCAGGATGTTGGTGTATCTCCTAGTTTGGTCGATATTCTGAGCAACGTCAGAGTCAGGGACTTCCAGAAAGATGATTCTGGTAGCTATTTCTGCTACAGTCGGGGCCAAAAGGTCATATTCACGCAGGACGGCTTCAAGAAGATCGAGATACTTCAGACTCTCTTTGGTCCTTTGCCAAGAGTCAAACCCCTCCGGGAGGAAAGAAAGGAGGGATTGTCAATGCTGGCTACCTTGGAAGGACTAATGCAACATTGGAAAGAACGTACGAAAGCTCCTCCAAACGTCACAGTTTCTACCAACTGATTCACGAAAGCAGTCCTCCAAAACGCCGAGATGCTCACTTCAAATTTGAGAGGTCGAGATCATGACCTTGACGAATATCTCAAGCTACCCACAATTATCCCGAGCGGCCCTGGGTTACCGGTATCCATGCCCCAGGGCGATTCCAGCACGGGAAATACAGGGACCAACCTTGGTCCTCCAACAATGCCTCCGCAAACATTCAACGCCATAAATACCCCACAGGGGTGTGGAAGGGATTCCAGAGCTATGGAGAGGCTCTACATACCGTTGGTGAATGATACCACGCTGAGTGAAAGACCGGAGGAGCCCCATGAGACGGACATTGAATTGCTGGACGATCACCCACTCTCGTCACCACATCTTCATGAAGTATCGCCAGTCAACTCGATCCAGCTTGACCAGCGGGGTGATATACCATATGAATCGCCGTCGCCGCACCGCCTGGCTACTGCACGGGAAGAAGCGCCAGGGCAAGGTCATTTTAGCATAGGGCGTCGTATCGAGCCTACGTCGAATTTTTCACAAGGTGCCCCAATGGAGGAGAGTTATGAAGTCAATTTTGGAATCTCTGACAACTTGCACGGAGCTTCCCAGCCCACGCACTCCGTCCAACTGGCCAATCTGGAGAGGGATATTGGATTCAATCCGAGTCCCATTCCAGTACGCACGGAGGTCTGGCCACCACAGCCTACGAATCCTCCCCAAGACTTTCTCGTGGTTCACGAAAGTAGAGTTGGTCAATCGACCAGGGCTCGGCCAGTATGCAGCAACATTCCCGCGCGATCCGAGAATGGGTCTCATGCTGCCATTCCGAGATCCACGGTCGACAATCCCATCCCGCGGACGCCTGAGGAGCTGGCAGAGGGATTCTATTTCCTGGAGTATCGCCGCCGGAGAAAGATGAGTTGGGATCGGATTGCCGAGGAGTACAGAGAGCATTTCAAGGTCGAACGCAGTAAAATGACTCTGCAATATCAAAAATCCATTGCTCGCAGAGACGGGAAAATGTTGCTGGTGCTGGAATTTCGCCACAAATCACGTTTGCGTGATAGAATCAACGAAATGACAGCGGGTGCAGACGCCGAATCCTGAACTCAAGATACATGGGCGAGGCGGATCAAGGCGTTTCTTAGAGCGAGTGTTTTTCTGTTTTCCCGGGTTTAATAGCTTACGCGTGTCCCATCAGATGTGTATACTTGACACAATCTTCCATGCTTGTCTCTCGCCTTTCAGTTTCTCCATTCCAGTTTTAGCCTCTGCTGTTCAAGGATGTAGTGCACGCGAGCGACAATTGTATACATCGCCATGTGGAGCCCGGGCCCAACGCGGACTAGCGGCAATTGCAATTCCGACCTTCCTTTTTCCAGAAGTTGCGAGTTCCGAGTTCAAGCCATTTGACGGTGCTCGGCCTTTTCACTATCCCTCTTCGACCACCTTTTCCCTGGAGCCTGCGTGTTGCGATCAGCTCGGGATTGTCACGTCCACGTACATTCTACCTCCATTCGCCGTCTATCCCGCTCTGCCTGTCGCGTCGCGGAGGCCCGGAAGACGGATCGCGTGCGCCTCGTGAGTTGTCCCTGGCCCACCCGGACAGCAAGCCGGACAACACCCGTCCAGTCTCGGTGATATTAATCGCAAGTCTTGACCTGCAGCCTGCAATACCGTGTTGCTGTATCGCCGCTGAATATTCGCTGCCAAACTTCGTTTTGATTCGCCGCATTCTCCGGCCCGGGCAAGAAGCCAGCCTGTCCCACCAGTTCCCCCAGAATCCCGCGTCCAGCATTAGTCGATTCCCCAAGAACCGAAGAGATTGGTCCGCAATCTGGCCTTTGAACCTGCGCTTCTCTCGTGAACTTCAACCAATATGGCAACTCCTGCTGCTTTGCCACCGCTCCCCTTTAACCCTTCACGGGTTCGATCCTATCTCGTCCGACTACCCCTGTTCACGCGACTTGTGTTGTTGGTGATTCTTGCATTCTGGCTGCTTGAGCTACAGACCCTCTGGAGTGTGGTGCAATGGGGTTCTGTCATCCCAAATGAGTTTGGTTTCGGGTCAAGTACGTTGGACTGACTGAGCTGAATCTGCAGTCAAGCATGGCACCAACCAAGGAGGAAGGAACCAAGTTGCTGACCAATATGGCTCTCTTAGTGTATCGACTCAATACCTACCCTATCATCCACGCAGGATTCTTTCATGCCCTTCTGAACACCTTGGCGCTGACCCCACTTCTGGAGCGTTTTGAGGCGGAACATGGGACACTCACCTCGATTGCCCTGTTTGTTGGACGTGAGTGTCGCCCTTTGAATGGCAACGGCATTCATATGCGAGTTGCTGGTTGAGCTGCCAAGATCATCGTTTTTCTGACCGGTTATGTCTTATGTAGCACTTTCGACTTTTCCGGCTGGATTGTATATCTTGATTGAGAAATTGATCTTGCACAGCAATACTGCGGTAGTTGGCTCTAGGTAAGTGATACAACCGGCCGAGACATCATTTGACTAGCTCTGACCGCATTCAAAGTGTTTGGGTCTTTTTGCTTCTAGGCTCAGAGGCCATTCGGACGTTCAAGTCCCACCCCTACTTTAGGTGAGCTTGGGTCTTTCCAGAGTTGTCGTATCTGTGGCTGATATTGACCGAATTTCATAGCCTGGGCCCGTATAAGATTCCGACCTGGACCTCGCCACTCTTTGCTTGCGTTGTTGTGTCCATTCTAATGTCAAACGTCAGTCTCCTTGGCCATCTCTGTGCCATCTTTGTGGGCTATCTATGTGAGTCTCTCCTCTATTTCCTTGTCCACGATCTGTTGCTAATATTCTCAGTTGGATTGGGATACCTGAAGGTGTTCGTGCCACCGGAGAAGGTCCTTCGATGGATTGAAGGCAAGCTCAACCTTCTCGGTCGATTGCCACACTATGTCTCTGTGGACCAGAAGACGTTTGGACGCTACGGGGTTCTTCCCACAAGCAACGGAGCGGGCGTGACTGGCAACCAGACTCCCATGAGCTACCTGGGATCGACTCAGCGCCTGGGCTCGTAAGACTGGCCCACAGTCTCGAAATTGCTCCATCTTCCTGTGTATATTTTGCCATAATATCTGGTTTCTTGGGGGTGCAAGGGGATCGGTCGGCCTTGGATCATAGCATAGCGATATTATTGATTGCATCTATAAATTCTGCACGTTTGGTCGCTTCCGCCGCGCGTAAATTCCCGTAAACAACTCCGCGCTCCAATCTGCGGCTTCGCTCCCCAGTTGGTCTGCGCTGTGTCTACCAATTCGATTGCAATTGACGAGCTTGCCATTGCAGAAGGGGGAAGCAGATCCCCGATGGTCCTCATCCGATGGCGTTGAAATGTGAGTGCGGTGAAAGCGACCGGGATCAACTGCCCTCTCCCTCTCCGAAGCAACACCTAGACACCCCGATCGAGACGCTGACAGCAGGACGATGTTAGCTGCGATCCGCAATGCGCGGAACAACCCTCAAATACTCTTCGTCCGCCTTCCGAATCTTCTCTCGTTCATATGCATCGTCGTCGGCGTCGTCTGGCTGCTCCTACTGCCCTTGAACGAATACTCCCGCCAGACCTACATCTCCGAGAATGCGCTCCTGCCTGGCCAGGTCCACGCCTATTTCACTGGCAGTGAACAGAACATCTTTCGAGGGTATAAAAAAGAGCTAGAAGGGCTTCTACATGAAGGGGGCGAAGCCCAGCCTCAGGTGGAATTGTCTCCAGCGTATGTGCAATGAATCGCAGGAGAGCGATGTGGGTTGGTCAATATGCTGATACTTGGGAAGCGTCTCGAATAAAGTTCGGTCAATTCTGGAGGTCGCAGGACTGAAAGTTGCCACCCAAAAGTACGAGTATACCTCCGCAGGTATCACTCACCAGGGAGAGAACACCTATGGTATTATCCATGCCCCGCGTGGCGATGCGACAGAGGCCATTGTGCTAGTCGCAGCATGGAAGACAGCTGATGAGGAGCTGAATGTGAACGGTGTCACTTTGGCTCTCACTCTGGCTCGGTACTTCAAGCGTGAGTGTCTATAGCTACTAGCCTGCATCCTTGGGTTGCGATACTAAGACTTGAGGATAGGGTGGTCGCTATGGTCCAAGGATATTGTCTTCCTTTTTACACCAGACAGCAAGACGGGGACGCAGGCCTGGATTGATGCATACCATGACCTCCACCCAGCGACTGTGCAGCCACTTCCCTTGAAAAGCGGAGCATTACAAGGGGCACTGGTCATTGAATATCCGTTCGACCACCGATTCCAAACACTCCATATCGTCTATGATGGAGTCAATGGCCAACTCCCGAACCTAGACCTCTTCAATACCGCAGTCGCCATTGCCGGCGGCCAGATGGGCATTGGGGCCAATCTGCAGGAAATGTGGGAGCATGACGACAGCTACGAGGCACGCCTAAAGACCATTCTCCGTGGTATGACCAAGCAAGGTCTCGGATATGCTACTGGCGCTCACAGCAGTTTCATGCCCTACCACATCGATGCTATCACCCTCCAGCCCAAGGGTGAGGGATGGGAAGATGAAATGGCGCTTGGCCGGACTATTGAGAGTCTCTGCAGAAGCTTGAACAACTTATTGGAGCATCTGCACCAGAGCTTCTTCTTCTATCTGCTGATGCAGTCCAATCGCTTCGTCAGTATTGGCACTTACTTACCCAGTGCCATGCTAATTGCCGGAAATTTCACTATCATGGCGATTGCGCTGTGGATGCGAACCGGTTATGGCTCTGATTCAAAAACGAGGCCACCTATCAATTCTAAACAGAACGAAAAGGTGACCGATTCAGGGATTCCGCAGTCGAGGATCGGGGAGAAGATCAATCGTACTGCTGTTGCAGAACGGCTGCTGGCTTTGCCGCTCACTCTTGTCACTGGGCTACACTTGCTCGGCCTTGTCCCTCTCTGGATCTTCAATAGCATCTTCCACCAGGTGAGTCTAGCCCAAGCCAGACAGTGTGGGACTATGATAGTCGGGAACGTTGGCTGACCGGTTTGCTAGTACTTCACGACTGCCACCTACATCTTTGTCGTGGTGGATATTGTCCTTCCGCTCCTCCTAGCTGCCCTTCTCTCAAATGGCCTCGGACTGTCAACACCTATCGTTCCTCAGCAGTACCTTCTGATCAAATCATTCGCCCTTCTCCTGTTGGGTCTGTCGCTATCTACACTGGCGACCCTCAACTTCTCGCTCTCATTCATGATTGGTCTGCTCTGCACACCCTTGAGCTTCATCAACCGTCTCCAGGGCCCATCTGCGCCAGTACGATACGCTGCATCGAGCCTAGGGCTCGTCCTACTCAACCTCCTCTCTCCACCGACGGTCCTTTTGGGCGTATGCTGGTACACTGGCGTGTCTGTCGAGACTGTGTTGACCCAGGCCGCGTTTGGCTGGGATGTTTGGGGCATGTGGACGCAGGTGGTGGTGTGGTGTGTGTGGTGGCCCGCCTGGCTCATCGGATGCATCCTGCTGGGCTCCTCGATGTTTTGATTTCTCGCATGTACAGCATTTCCGGCACGCTCGGCGTATCCGTTGGTCACCAACCAGCGTCGGTCTACACCTACATTTAGTTCATAATTCCATACACAGCATTGAGAACAACGTGCACCATGCAGGAGGAACCATCCTATTCATTCATCATAGATAAGAAGCGTTCAAAGACAAGGAATATGCATTATGCAGCCCAGACATCCTTGCCCGCGCCCTCGATCCAATGACCAAGCTGATTGACCCCGGCATCCCAATCCTTCAGACGGTTCCGCATTCCATCGATTTGCTTCATGTCTAGCACCTTGGGCTGAACCCAGTGGATTTGGGCCACCTGGCCCACCTGGTCGATCGACCCCCGCAGCAGGCCAAGGGACAGCGCCTTCATCACCAGGTGCTCAATCTCGTTGGGCTGCACCTTTGTCTCGGAAGCGATGGCCGAAAAGGCCATGGAGCGGTCGTGGGGCGGGCGACGGAACACCATCTCCGTCAGGGCGGATAGGGAGATCTTCTGGTACAGGAATACCCGGTGTGACTCGAGCAGCTTGTTCTTGCTGATGTTGCCGGCGAGCACGTCGTAAGCCGTCAGGTCACCACGGTTGAAGGTAAAGAGGAGGTCGCGCAGCCAGCTGTGTGGAGTCTCGGTCAACGAATCGAGAATCGGGTGCAGAAGAAGTTCCCCGAAGTTATAGATGGAGTCGGAGACAAGTGCGGCGACACTCAGGTTGTATGCCCGCGAGACACGCTCGCTCTCGGCTAGTTCTTCGAGGTCGATGCAAGCCAGGTACAGCAGGGCGTTTTTGTAGAAGGAGGCGAATTCTTGTTTGGACTGCGAAATTACTGGTTTTAGTTTCTCTCATTTTTGGCGCCAGCTTCCGCTGTTCTGTTGGAACTAGGCAGGATGAAACGTACGTGGTAGTAGTCAGCGTTGACTTTGTAAAATGACGCATGCACGACGGTCTCGACTGCGTCGAACGAGTCCAGGACCCGTTGACAGGACGCCAGGTCCTTCTGAGCCCCGTCCAGATCATGTAGCCGGAGTTTGACATTGGCGACGTCGGCAAGCGCATAGACATACGCATCTTGTGATTCGGGTTGATCGACCTTGCCCGCGAGGGATGTGAGGAAAGCCAGTCGTTCTTTGTCATCTATCGGTAGTTCGTCGCTGTCAGCAATTCGTTCTGGGAGACGATAGTATTCCACAAACGGGATTCACAGCCAACTCACCAGCACATTCCGTTGACGCCATCAACCCCAGTGCGACGAACTTGAGCTGATTGATCCGGTCGGCGAAGCTGAGCACGAAGGTCTTGAAGAAAGCTAACCGGTGCGGCGCGCTCTGTGGGATGCGGAAGAAATCCACCAGTGCATCAGTCAGCTGATGCCATAGCTTTCGCTCCCAAAAGTCTTCGAAGGTGAGGAAATAGGTCTGCGTCTCGGGGGTGCCTTGTGCCTGCTGCTCGGCCAAGAAGTCAGGGATCTTGGAGGACTCCATGGTGGCGGGCAACGAGGAGTGACGGGGGAGGTAGAAATAATGTCAGTGGCAGGAAGAGATGGCAACAATGACCACCGATGGGGGGGAGAGTCGGGGAGAGGAGGCGCTGGATGTGGGGATTGGAGGGAGCGAGAGCTGATGATGTCTTTTTGGCCGTTGAGCTCGCGGGCGGTGAGGGAGCTCGGAGATGCTGAGTGTCAGCTGGGGGTGACCTACCTACTGTACAACTGAATGACTCTGACATTGGACGGACGCAGGAGAATCAGTTTCAGGGACAGCACTCGATGTGAGCTCCTGAACTGTCATCATTGAGCCCTCTTTGCTGACAACTGGGGAAATGCAAGCCGGTCGCGTTCCTCTGCAAACACCAGCATCGCAGGCTCGGAGAACTTGCGACCCACGAAGCTCGATACATTTGGACTCTCTTGGCTAATATCATTTCTCTGGGAACTTTGTGACTAGCTGCGAAAAGAAAAACTGTGGGATATATGGAAGTATCTGAGATTGGAGGCAAATGGAAGTCTCGAGTAAGGCGCTCCACGTCGCCGATGAATCGATGGACTTCTAACTGACCCATGTTACAGTAGGCGTAAGCAGGCCTTTTTGCTACGTGCAGACGCTGATTCCAGGGACAGATTGAATTTATTGTCAGGGAAATATATGGATGACTTTGACGTCAGTCTTCCCAATATTCTAGACCAGCCACAGCGCATTTGAGATGAGCTACTAGATTTTGCGAATTTCAATACGCAGAGACGAGCGGGAGGATAGCAGTTATATGGGAACTTGATCGAAACAATGATAATTGGCACTTCTGCGAGGCTAAGAATAAACGGCCTGGTCGGAGAGTCGGCGTCTTCATCCAGGGGCAAATCTCGTCCGACAATGGAAATACGAGCCACCAAACCCTCCAGGATTGTCGGACCCCAACCCATCTACTCTCACGATCACCATTCTCCGATACACCCACCCTCACAGGCACGAAGGCACACTAAGACGAGTAATGCGAGACCCTGAGGCTCTCTAGCTTGCGAGCGGATCCCGTTGGGCTCGTCCACATCTCCCAACGATCCAATCGCGCGATGGAACTCGGCGCCACCCTCGGTCTTGGCTGCATCCTCTTCGCTTCCAGTGCACTAGAGCGCCCATATCCAAGATTTGGTCGGTGACACTAGGCGAGACCTGAGTCCACGCACTGCGCAGAAATGAAATATAAGCCAGCAGCTTCCCGGGGAAGAGCTGGTCTCTTTCCAGCGCCTATCCATTTCCCTCACTGTCACTCATTCTCCATTGATCGGACGCCATTCCTTTGACATTCACCATAGCCACTCGTTCCCATCCCTTCATCCACCATGAAGGCCTTTGCACTGCCAATTCTCCTCGGCCTGGCAGGCCTCGCCACTGCCCGCACCGACCTGAGCGGCTGTGTCTCATCGCGGACGTACGACCAGTGGCACGAAGCCAGTATGATCTGGTATGTCCCCGACAGTGGCGAGATCTGTGATTTCGTCGACTGCGGCGGCGGTCGTGCGCCCCCGAAGACCAATCAGCCCGGCTGTCCTCTGTATTCGGGCACCGCGACGCTCACACCCAGCTACTTGCCTGGGTACGGTCCCAACGGCAAGATGGCGGCTACCACCACGACGGCCTCCGAGACTGCAACCGCGACGGATGCCGACTCGACGAGCGAGGCTTCCTCCCACGCCTCCACTTCCAGCCTGTCTTCCAGTGGTAGTCTGGTGACTCCGGCGCCAAGTAGCTCGCCGATTGTCTCGATGACCACCTCGACCTCGACCTCATCAGGCTCGGCGGCTGGAAACTCGACGTCTGCTGCCCCCAGCAGCACCGCGACTGGTAACGCTGCGACCGCCCCTGGTTTCAACGTTGCCGGTGCGATGGCTATCGCTGCTGCCGTTGTCGGAGCCGTCGCTCTGTAGACCGAGGTCATTCACCAGATGACATTCGCTGTTGATCCCAATGGCTGGCATGACTTATGTTGCGCACGGATATTGTAACACGAACTCTAGCACGGAGAGGAGAATATCTAACATTTGTATAGCCCAGCATGATCTGTGTATCGATAATACCAAAGACAATATAGCTCAGTCCCATTCTCCATCCAGTTCAATCTCTTGTCCATTGTCCTTGAGCTTCAGCAGCTCGCCGATAGTCCAGGGTCGATACACATGGCCGGGAGGGATGTTGGTGTTTTGAAACGCAGTCCCATCGCTCAGATGGCTCAATGCCTGGTGATAGTTCTCCATGGCGTACTGCTCGGGATTATGCCGCCAGATCCAAGCACCCGTCAACCCAACAATTTTGGCTTGGGAGGCGTTGGCGTTGGCGGACCGGTTACGCGCTTCGTGGTTGAGGACACCCACTTTTTGGAAACAGGACACTCGCTCGAACCTGTTCGGGGACACGCAGAGTGAGATAAATTCCGGCATTTGATGTCTAAATGGCTGACAGACCTGAGCTTGTTGTGAACCCGCGTTGCCCAAGGAATGTTCTCCCTGCCTGCAATCTTCAAGCATGTCGACAATGACATGGCATCTTCAATGCCCTGGGTAGCACCGTTGCCCGATGATGGCAAGAAGGTGTGGGCTGCGTCTCCAATCTGAACGACTCGCCCACCTGGGGAGACCCAGCACGGCTGGGGCTCTCGCCACTTGAGCCTGAAATCCAGGAGATGGTCTTTGGGCGTTGCTTGGATGATGCGGTTTGCGATCTCCGGCCAGCCTGGAATGGTGGCTGTTGTTTTCAAGACGGTCTCGGGGTCGACCAAGGTCGACCAAGATTCCGCATCATCTCGCGAGTCCTGCTCTCTGATATCAGCCTTCGCTCACATGGATTGCAGGGAAGCCGCTTCAATATACCGGATAGTTGATAGCCCAGGTCATTTCATCTTGGCTTCGCCCAAACATCGCGTGGATATTGTCGCTAACTGAGGCATCAGCGTGGTTTCTCAAAACGAGACAGAAATTAGGGTGACACACCCCATCCATATCTCTCCGCTAGTGATTCCCTCGTCGGGCATGGGGAATCTTTCTCTTATCATGGGGTCTGCAGTGGCCAGCTCGACGGGGAATGCAGTACGATAAATCGAAAAGCCGGTGGGACGAGCGGGAATCTCGTGTCCCATGGTGATTCGCGAGGATTTGCTGCCGACTCCATCCGCGGCGATGACCACATCAGCCTCCATCTTCTCACCACCCTCGAGGATGACCCCGGCCTTCGCAGTGCTCGCATCCTCATAGTATTCCACCACCCGCTTGCCGTACTCCACGTGGATGCCGACCCGATCCAATTGATCCGACAACATTTTGTGAAACTTGGGACGACTGTGTCGATGGATCTTGCTAGGTGGCTCCGGTGCATCGGCATCACCACCGGCACTGCTCTTTGCCGGGTGAAATTTCACAAGAGATGGGCCTGTGATGGTCTCTCCAGTGATCTTATGCCAGGAGACGACCAGGTTGGTGGAGAGGCGCTCGTTCTCCTCGATCATGTCTGGCCAATGTTGCACTGCGCGGATCGCAGTTGGGCCGATGCTGAATGAATCACCTAAGGGGAATACGCTCTCACATCAGGACCGAGTCGCGTGGAACTGGGTTGATTGACTTACCTGACAAGAGCCGCGTGGCACTTCTTTCGATGACTCGAACCTCGTGTCCCTGGCGCCAGCACTCTAGACTGGCCATCAAACCTGCTACACCAGCACCGGCGATCAGAATGGAAATTCCAGAGGGCGAGGACCTCTCTGGAAGCCTAGCTGGGGGTTTCTCCGCCTGTACATGACCGGCGCTGGGTTCACATCGAGCCATATGTGGGTGGATTGAGATTTACTTCGAACAAGGAGGGTCAGGAGCACGATGAGAGAACAAATGAGTTTGATACAAGACATTAATCCACGGGAGATGGAATCGATATATATATAGACCATGCTGACGTCCAAATCGACAAATTACGGTCTGTTGATCAGACAATAAGGCGACCGGCCGGAATCCCGTGCCCGCCGGATCGACTACATCACCATGCAGACGACGGCGGCCTAGGGATATCCAGGCTCGGGCAAGACGCCCGCAGGCGCGCTCATACCAGGTACGCCACTAATATCGCCATAGGGGAAGAACGGATCAAACCGCATGTTGAGCAGGAAGCTGAAATCCGGCGATTCCTGTGGCTGAGTGCGCTCTTGGATCTCCACCCTCTTGTGATGTACTTCCTTCATCACGTACACTCTCGCGGAGAGTCTGCCAAAGACTTCGGGCAACTCATCGAGATTTTCGGGATCTCCTCCATAATACTGTTGAATGAGTGCGCGGGCCTCGACCAGCTTCCCTTTGAGGCCGTCAACAATCTGGTCGAAGTCCAGCACGCTTCGAACGTAGGTCCGATCCCAGCCGATCGTGTTCCCAGAATAGAGGATCAGTCGGGACAAGGTGACCACCGCTTGGCCGAATTGGCACCAGAACATGAAGGGGGCAAAGGGAATATCTTCGGATGGAAGCATATAGAAATTGGAGAAGAAGGATTTGGTGGCTTCCAGGCAACGGAACAGAAGATCCAGGCGTGTGAGTGGGTATTCGCCATACATAGACTCCGATAGGTCCTCGTTGAGAGCAATCCGATACAGAAGTATCTCAAGGGTATCATAATGAAAGAGCAAGATGGCTATTGAGATTCCATCACCGAAACCGTCAGCATACAGACTTTTATTGACCCGTGGAAATCAGAAGACTCACTTGACTGGGGATATCCACACGATGAGAATGATGACTTAAGTTGGTGAATTTCACCTTGAAGGGCTCGTATGCTCAGTCCAAGAGGAGTGGAGAGCTCAGTAGGATTGCCGATCTCGTTGATGGAAGTGGTGCGCCCGATCTTATCAGCCACGCGAAGAACTCGCGTTAAGTGAACGAGGTAAAGATCAGTGGGATACTCCGAGGCTGCTAGAAGTGCATCGCAGCATTCGTTCGTGTACCCGGTGAAGCGCAGTGGCTCTAGGTCTCTGACACATGCCGACATCCTTGTTGATCGGTCAGTTATGAAACCGTGCAGAAGCGAAGGTCAGAGAGGGACATTGGCACATACATCACGGTCATATAATAACATCCCAGGTATACCCGGCGTTCCTCCAGGGTCCGCTCGGGAATCTGCTCGGGCTTCAGATCATCAGCTCTGAGATAGGGAAATGGCCGATCCAGGTTCTTCAAGGAGGCTGTTCCTTGATTCAATCCCATACTGACGATCTGGGCTACCGCCAACTGAATAAATGCGTCTAGCTGAGCACTGCCGTGAACGTAAATCTGATGATTTATATCCGCGTTCATCGCATCACCGAGTTCGCCAGGTGCATGGGGCCGTTGCACACGAGAAACCGACATCAGCCACGCCAAATGAACGAGAAGCCCTTGAAGAAGATCCAAGCTGTGGTTGCCTTTCAGCACGATCTGCTCGGCGACATACTTTTTGACTCTCTTGGAAATCTCTCGCTGGCGAAGCGCCTGCTGACAAGCCACAATTGAGATGTTTAGGTAGAGAAATGGCTTTTCCCGACGTAGCTGTTCTGCCGTGGTGTTGGGTGGGATCACGATAAACGGAAACAGAGGAACCATCTTTGTCTTGAAGAGCTCCAGAAAGAGTTTCCCTTCCAGATCATTGGGCGCGGCAGCAGCGTCATCTGTATATGCGGGAGACACCCTGGGTGACGGGTCAGTCTCCGAGTGCCGGTCATTGGACGAACGTTCGGAGGCAGCTAGCAGTGCGACCATGCGATCCAGTTTGGCCTCGAGTGCAGAGACTTCCCTATATAAATTGTTCAACCCGATGATGCCTCAACCGGAGTCGACAGGATCGAGCTTACAAGTTGCTTCTGGCGGGTCTTTGGCGCCGGTGTGCTCCGGGCGCTTGGTTGCCACACTCCTTGTTTAACCGGCGGCACCTGCAGGCATCTTAGAGGACAGTGGACTTCAAGGAGAGGCACGCAACAGCCACTCACCGTTTACATGGCCCGTTACTTTCCGGCTCGCAGCGAACCTTTGCCTTGGCACAGGTCCTACAAGCCTTGGGCATGCGCGCTCCGCCTGAATCGTGATCCGCCATGGCGGATCGCGTCTTGCCCCCCTGGCACCCCACTGGCTACGCCGGGTGGGAGGCAATTGATGACAGGCGGGTCTCTCAAAGTGGTGAAGACGGGTGCCGACCGAGTCCGCACGGTCTGACAGCGTCGATCAAGGGGCGCGGGCGTCGCTCATTCAACAGGCGCGATGGAAGAAGGGAGAGCGGGCGCGGAAGTCCGCTTCTCGCGGGTCTCCCGTTGCGCCCCCACGATGCTTCGTCAGCGCTTGGCGATGCCGCTGGCACCGCCAATGAACAACTTTGATGATGGCAAGAGCTGTAAACCAGCATTACCCCATGAGTTGGGGGTATTCACATTTTCTACAGAAGGACAAAAAACGAATTCAAGCATGGAAGGCTGCTCTAGAAGTCAGATTGTACATCACACGCGATGGGATCCACTTTCTAGACCAAATGGAGAAGAAACGTTAGAAAGAAGCGACGCCTATTTATGACCATTCTGCTTAATCCTATCCGACCCTTTCATCTTCATATCCCGAGTTTCCTCATCCTAGATCCAAACAGGATCCAGCTTAGACACGCGACGACCCCGTCGGTCGGTGGGACCTAAGCAGATATATGCCTGTGGTTTTGAAGGCGAGCTAAAAGCAATAAGTTCCATGTGCTTGATTGTTTAGGCGTAATCGTCGTGATAGATCGGCACCAAATGGTACACGCACTTCGATATAGAACATGAAACGCTGCAGCAGATCATTCAACATCGTGATCTTGCAATATTGACACCATTTCTAAACAACCAACCCATCACTCGGGAACCCCTCTCGATCCTGCTCAAAAAGCCAATATACCAACAGCGGCAGCACCGATCAAGGCAATCGGAGCAGAAGCAATAGATGCCGTGGGCATTCCCGCCGCAGTCGATGTTGCGGTCGATGCGGACGATACCGGAGCGGTTGTGATTGGAGCACTAGTTGTAGTACTCGGCACCATAGTCGTCAGTCCTGTCGAAGCGCTGATAGCGATCCTAGATGCCCCTGATGAAGTCTTGTTGGATGGATGGATTTTAAAAGGCGGGGAATAGTTGACAATTGAAACGTCGTCGATCGAGCCGATCTTGATGTAGTATGTTTGGTTAGATGCAAGACCTTGACCGACGGTCCACTTGTACCTCCCCTCGCTGTATTTTGTATCGGCTATAGATAATGTTCAGTAGTTACTGAGATGTGAGTCGGAACGAGATTAGATGACTGACTGCTGATAGCGGCAACATACTGCGCCGAATCCCTGATATCCCCACTTTCGAGAAGCAAATTAACTGGTCCTGGGTCGTAGCCCTTGGTTGGTTTCCATTCAATGGTATAATTGCTGCCAGCTTCGAGGATTTCCCCCTTGGATGGTTTGAGAATCGGATTGAGCTTATCCTTGAGGGCGAGAGCCGCGCTGCAGAGACCAAGGAGCCCAGCCGCATAGTGATCGAATCGCATCGTGGACGAAGGGTGGATGTGTGATAGACGAGTTCAAGCAGTGCAGACAGGGCTATTTAAACAGCGAGGGTATCCAAGTAAGTTAAATTTTGAGAAAGATGATACCCGTCACAGACTTGGGCAGCTCATAGGAATCTCTTTATAGTACTTGAAAGACCCCACACGGCTTGTTCATAATCTTAAATTAGCGGGAGAAACGGGCGATGAAGGGGCTAGGTGCCAGCCAAATTGGAAACAGCGCCATGATCTCATGCGCGCACTCAAGCCCGATGCGGTTCAATATCCATTCGATTGTGCCCATATGCAGGGTTTATTTGGGGGCCAGCTCTTGAGCCTCGTTTGAG
Organism: Penicillium hispanicum; assembly: GCF_028827665.1. Classification (NCBI taxonomy): domain Eukaryota; kingdom Fungi; phylum Ascomycota; class Eurotiomycetes; order Eurotiales; family Aspergillaceae; genus Penicillium; species Penicillium hispanicum. The sequence goes on along the minus strand of NW_026623200.1, from coordinate 3,284,995 downwards.
TGATTTTAGTGATTGGCCCCTATGGCTGGGGCCGAGAGTGGAGGCAATGTCCGGGGCGTTGCCATCTCCATCTGAGGATTGTTGAAGTTGGGCTGTGACGATGGCTATTCTTAGATTTCCCCCGCAAATCCATCATGGGGCGAGAGGAGTGGAAAATCAAAGCATCCGAAGCAACACAGGGGGGGGTTTAAATTCTTCAAGAGTAGGTCGGTAATTAGGAGTTAACCATAGTAGATATTGTTGTACAACATACACCTAAGCGCCATCCTTGTAACTAACTACCTGGTGAGTTAACGAGTTAACTATGTAGTTGTTTATCGGCCAAACTTCGTTATCGCCGCAGAATGACAGGCGGTGTGCGGTGGCAGAAACTCCCACTTTCCTCATCTGCGCGGTGCTTTTCCCCTCATCAACAACTCCACAATCCTTGGTCTTCAAATATGCTCGCTACTGCAGCAACCGCGGATCCTCTGACCATTTTACCCCCTGAGATTGTTCTGCAAATTCTTGAATTTACCCCCATTGCCTCTCTCGCGTCTCTGACCGTAGTCTCCAAGGCTTGGCACCAGTTTATCGACGTCACCCACCAAGAAGCTATCTACGCATCCGACTCAAAAACCCGCCAACCGCCCGGTGGTGCGCGTGGTCTTTCCTTCTTATCGGACGCTTTCAGTTACTCAAAATTGTTTGACGGAACGGCGTCATGGAAAGACCTGTGCAAACGTCAGACCTTGCTTGCCCGCAACTGGGCCGACCAACATCCGCTCTGCCAGGAGTCGGTGTTGCAGATCGGTAACGACCCAGTCTGGCGGTTCCGCGCCGACTTCAAGCGTCGTTTCTTCGTCTCCACCTCGCATGCAGGGGGGCTGAATGTGACGGATATGGATACGGGTCAAATCCTATGGCGACTTCCCTCTACTTTCGACCGTGACGAGGATGCGGTACACTCACACGCCCATTTAGAGTACCAGGATGGCATGGCTGTCTTTGATCGTGAAGGAAATGCACTTGAAGTGTGGCAGGCAGGTCTCGAAGGTGCAGCACGTGGCGAGTTCCGACGCATCGCTGTCTTGAATCATGACTGCCAAACCAGAGGTTTCCAGCTGTCGCACTGGACCCTTTGCGTCGTATCTAATGAGGGACAAGGATTCGTCTACGACATGACGCAGCGCCCTCCCAAGTTGACCCAGAAGCTGAACATTGAGCATGGCGCTGTCGGCCATCTGGATCAGAGCCAGGATGCTGTGATTTACTCCATGGGTACCCGAGGCTATCACGTCTACGACAAGACGACAGGAGCTTTCTTGGGCGCATTGCATCCCTCGCACTGCACGGATAAGTACCATATCCGCCCGCCCGCCACCGCCTCGTATCCAGCGAGTGCCATATTGGCAGCCGCAGTTCGACATGGCCCAGCTCACCGATCTTTTCCTCCCGGTCCGCCTCGCAAAGACTACTTGGCACCCATCCACCTCTCCAAAGGTCCTCTGTCACCACCTGACGATCCTGAGCATGTCTGGCACGGGGAAGATAAATGGGGGGCGGGCATGTTGCATGGAAACCTCTTCGTCGGGTTCTCCCGCGCTGGCCGCGTGTTCGTTTGTTCCGACTGGCGCAAGGCCACCCAAGACCAATCGAATCTCGCGGCCTATAGCTCCCTCATAGAGTGTGAGTCTGATGGAGCATCATTTGAACTTGGTGGTTGGCTATCAGTACGCAACCATCGCGTCATGTTTGAGATTCAAGATCGGATCTATATTGTCGCGCTTGATGACCATGACAGGATTCAAGATGTCGATCGCCCCGCCCGTGCATCATATTCGTTGCCTACCAGTTCCGCTCCTCAACTCTCCGTGCCAGTCAGTTTCATGGCGCTGTCTGATGACGCGATCATGACCACCTATACCGTATGCGCCGCAAGATCCAGACCGAAGAACAATCAAATAGAATAAACAGCAAGGCTTACGATGTGAATCACAGACTCTCGGTTCGCGACAATCCCTCTCCGACGTTCCAGGTGGCATACCGACAGCACAACCACAACAGGAACCCCCCACTCGCATTTTTCCGACCAAAGCCGTCCGCATCCTTAGCCTAGCCCCTGACTTCTCCAGTAGCAGACATGCTTCACCATCCAATGCCGCGACACCGGAATATTCTACACCAACAAGCGGAGATTCCAACCACCAACAGCCCCCAGATGATATATGGCGTTCCCAGGCCGTGCTCCTGCAGTTGGTCAGTATGCTTGGGGATGAATTTGGGGAAGACGAGGATGGCCTACCTGCCTTTGCTACAGATCTCCAGGAGGACTTCGCCGATGGCGAATGGGAGGATGTGGACGAAGAAGAAGAGGAAGAGGAGCAGGAGCAGGAGTCGGAACGTGCGCATGCACAGGAGCATGAGTGAGCACCTACTTCGGCTCCGGCGTGCCGTGATTCTAGAAGATGGCTCTATTGCGTGATGTTGAATGGCCCCGATTTTCACTGCTCGAACACCGCGTCGCATGTATTGCCGCAATCACCCAACTTCTACACTAACCCACAGTGATCAGTCCTGTCTACTGACCACTAAGCAGCGCATTGGAGGCGTAAGTTACCATTCCTACGACTGAATAGCGTCATAGAATCCATAAGGGATCTGATATAACATGAATTTCATGACCTTCGCAGGTTTTTTGCAGTCCTCCGCGCTTCTGTCCAGCTCGATTACTCTGGACCGGACGAGATTCCAATCGACACTGTTCATAGTCATCTATTTACAGGTCACTAGCGTGAATATCTACCTCATTGGGAAGTGAATCCTTCTCTTCCGCAGCAAGGACAACCTGCTTGTCAGCCCGCTCCTGAGGCCCGTTGACCTGGGTCTCGCTCTTATCTGCAACATTTGGAACGAAATTCCGGACAACAACCCACGTCGGAATCACACATAGACCTAGAGCAGAAATCAGCCGTGTTTGAACCTGGATATGTTGATTCATTAAGACCCACCGAGGAGGACCGTGTTGACGGCCATTGGTACGCGGCCACCATACCAATTCCTTGTGTTGAGTCCATAGGATACGGCCTCGCCAAAGCTCATCTGCCCTCGCAAGATGCCCGTCAGTCGCGTCAATTCGGCGATGTTATCCGTCATCTCGCCGACCATGTAGTACAGCCAGTTCTCGCCGGTCTGCTGCGCAAATTGCCATAGAAAAAGGGCGAAAGCGCCCTTGACAAAGCCCGGCGTCGTTATGTCGAATAGCGGTGGGTTGGCAGTGTACTGCGCCTGGACGACCCAGGCGTAGATCCAGGTCACAACATGCACCAGAATGACATAGTACCAGCCATAAGTGATGCGTGTCTTGCGGTCGAAGTGCTTCCAGTCCAGCCAAAGTGCCAGGCTCTGCGATGCGATGACGGTGACCCAGTCGGAGAGAAAGGCGATCAGAGCGCGTGCGCGCACGCTGAAATAGTAGGTCTCGAAATTGCTCGAGTACTCGTTGAAATAGACGGCCCAGAAGATGGGAAGCAGCAGAACCACACTACGCTTCTTGCACGCACGCCACAAGGCTTTGAACTCGTCCTTCCAGGATGCCTCCCCGCGGACGACCACTGGGGAGCCATCGGATCGCTGCACCTTTTCAGGCGGTGAGAGCAAGAAGGCGACGAAGACAGCCAGGCACTGCAGCACAATAAAGACGATGTAAGTTGAGTACCCAACACTGCCCGCTCCGTCCGTCTTGATATTGAGAGCCAGGACGATCGAGTCACCGACGATCGGGCCCATTGTGGACCAGAGAACCCAGATATTCAGGTATCGCGCCCGTTTCGAAGGTTCGGGGTATCCAATCGCTATAGCGCCCTCGGTTGCCCAGTACAGTCCAGCAGAGATGCCGCAGGCTGCTGACCCGACTAGCACAAACCAGACATTGCCGAAGCGGTCATTGGTATAGAGGCCAGCCGAATACAGCGGATAGCCCACGGCACCGATTAACAGCGCCCATTTCAGACCGATGCGATTGGCGATTGGGGCGCCGACGAGACAGAATATGCCCATCAAGGCGAAGACCAATGCATTTGCCGCGTTGACCAGAAATGGCTTCTCCTCGCCACCTGCACCCAGCGAATTCATGGCATTCCATAACCCAGGTGCAAGGAACCCGACACACCCGATCACGCAGGCATTATACAGTGTCGATCGATACCAGACACGCTTGGCGGGTTCGACGCCCGCATACTCGATTGCGGGCTCGGCGTGTGCCATGGCTGAGTGAAGCCCAGATCAGATGCCTTGGCAGAAGCTTATCTGGAGCTAATTGATTTCCCTTGGATTCGTACGCATCAAGGGTACTCTTATATAACTAGGTGCTCCTCGCCAAACGGTCCGCCTCTAAGCGAGCAGCTCGGCTATTTCATAGATGTCGCAAAAGCACGCCATAATGCGGAATTTGCCTACGACCGAACCGCGCACAAATCAGCGCTCTTCCTGCGGGCATCTCTTAAGTAGCGCGAGCAGATGGCATAGGCTTTTACGTTGCAGGAGGTTCCAACGACCCCAATTTTCATCTAAGAGCCTTGCTAGCTTCTCACTGTCCAAGGTGAACGTTGCAACTGCAACAGAATTCTTCAATCTCGCTTGTTTGGTGGTCCACATACATCTCCACGCCCTTTTTCTTTTGCTTCTCTGGGAATGACCTACTGCATCGTAGCTGTTGGCCATCTCCAACCTGTATAGATTGCGTTCACGATGTGATGGTCCACATCCAGTGCTCTCGAGAGCTTCAGGCTCGCCGGAAGGCTTGGATTTCTTCACAAGGCATGTGTATTAGACCGGATCAGAAAGGCCAACCCCACCATCGTCCTCCGAATCGAAGAGTATTCCAGTAGAATCCATCCAAGAAATGCATCAAGATACCCTTTTCCCTGTGAGTATGGAGAGCGAACCAAGTACCGTCTAGATACCTCGCCACCGATGGTTTCAAGACACAATCAAGTACTCGCAGGAAGCTTCCTGGCTGTGCAACTCGGGGAAATAACTCTGTACTTTCGGTGTGAAGGAACTCAGCTTTTGGTTCCAAATCCAATAGTCTATTGGTCGCATCGCCTCCGAAATTGCGAGCTCCAACAGGTTAGGTACAATGTACACTGGGCTTATGAGTCGACTATAAAAGACCAATCAAAATTTCAGTGAGGGTCGCAGCCACAAAGGATCCAATCGGAAACATTCCAAAGCATTAATATGTAGACACCTTCTGCAAAATGTTGTGAGAGATGGATAACGGAGCCCTACAAGGCTACAGGCAGGTAGCGTGACAGTCTATATATTCAGAGAAAGAGTCTGCCTGCTTTACTCATCTTTGACTACTTCGAAACATGTATTTCCGGTGTTGTTCTACTAGCAGATCTCTCACTATTGGCAGAATTCTAGCGGGCTACCCAAGTAGAAATGCCTGTAGAATGCGATTTGTTACTTTCTAAAATTCTAGCACGTCGAGTATACATCTTCCTCGTCTCTCCCCCAGCAATCTGCTGTGGACGAAGCATCATAGAAAACATGAAGATCGTGGCGCTCTACTATGCAGCCTGGGGGCCAGAACGATCGGCTGCCCGTGTCCGCATCCGTGTCCGCATCCGCATCTTTACCCTTGCCCTGATCGTTCATCTTGTCTACCTCCTTGTCCTTGTCCTTATCCTGTCCTCTCTTGAAGGCCCTCGCTTTGGCCCACCAGCCACTATTGCAGAATTGGAAAGATGTCAGATCCACTTGAGCTGGGTCGAATCAAGACATGCCAAAACTGTGCACGAGGCAAGATCCGGTGCCAACGCGCACCGGGCTCCTCAATCTGCGATCGGTCAGTCTACCCCCGAAGGAGTCTGGCTGATCGTGCTCTCGGCCACGTTCTAACAGACAACTGCAGCTGCCTCCGTCTGAAGAAAGAGTGTTTCTTTCGCCCTGCTCGGCCCCGGTACAATCCGGCCAAGAAGGAGACGTAAGGCTCACCGGACTGCTTCTCCACATCCAAACTCGTTTCCGATTGTAGTACTCGACATACATACTCATGACTTATTCATTCCAATAGGCGACTCGAGGCTCTCGAAGCGAAGCTTGACCAGTTTATCTCACAGCGCTCTGGGCCTACGCGACACACGTCGAATTCTCCAGCTGTCTCCGACGGTGAGCGCGCTCTTGGCGAGAACGATTCTCGGGATGTCATTGGACGCGGAGTCATAGGTCTGGCTCATGCCGAGTCCCTCCTCGATGTGTTTCGCTATTCCATGATGCCGCACTTCCCGTTTGTCATGCTCTCGGCACACATGACGCTATCATGGCTACGAGAAGAGAGGCCCTGCCTGCTGCTTGCCGTCTTCTTGGTTGCTTCCAAGGAGAACATCACCTGTCAGCGAACGTTAGAGGATGCATTCAAAGAGTTGGTCGCCGAGCGGATGATCTTTACCCACGCTCCGTCCATGGACCTTTTCCAGGGACTGCTTGTGGCCTTGGCCTGGTAAGAATGTTCTGGAATGCTTCGATGGCTCTTACCACTATAGGGAACTAAACCAGATCTTACTACAGGTCACAACACCAGTCTCGGGTACCCCGAAACTCATCTTACCTTTCCCTTGCATGGGGCCTTGTTAGTGACTTACGCCTCGATCAGCTATCGGCCGTCCAATCTTCTCAGTCAAGGATGAGTATAAACGATGGAGATGACCCAATTGAGGGGAGCTCTGTATCCTTCCTACAAGAGCAAAAAAGGGCTTTAATTGGGTACTTTTTTCTCTCCTCAAGGTGAGTAAGCCCTGTGATAGTTCCATATCTCCCGGTCTATTCAATGTTCTGACCAAAGGAGCAGTAATTCCGCACTTTTGCAAAGGGGCTCTATGAGGACGAATCTGCCCTGTATAGAAACATATGCCCGTGATCTATTTCAAAGCTGCGAGTTTCCGAGTGACCGCTATCTAGTTGATCTTGTCCGCCTACAGCGTATTTTTGAGCGGATTGATGTGGCCGTGACAACTACGGATCAGGCTGGTACAGGTTTCAACACCTATGCACTCCAGGCTGAGATCGATAACGAGAAAGAACGGTTAAGGGAAGCAATGATTGACAATAGTAAGTGGTAGCCGCATATTGACCCTTCGAGTCTCTGCCATATAACTAACACAGCCTGGGAAAAGTGCCTCTCCGATTCCAACTACATACCCTAGATTTATTCCTGTGCCAGGCCTCTCTGTTTGAGAAAAATAGCTCTATCCTTTTCTCAGATGCCTCTTTCTCTCCATCTAACATGCGTGCCACGCTACTACCTGATCCGCAAAGGAGTAAGTTGTGTTTAAACTTATCCCCTGAAGCCATCGGGGTCCTTTGTCGTGGATTGGTTGCAGCAAAAGATTTTTTCGACTTCTTCACGACTTGCGATGGGAGAACCGATCGCGTGATTGGCTTCGTGCAATGGCTGCAATCGGGCTTCGACCTTGTCCTGGCTTGCAAGCTCGTGGTGACCGCTTCGAGGTGTGGCATGCATAACCAGACGATCAGGACACTATGCGATGCTCTCAACATGTCACAAATATTGAGAGATATCCTGCAGCGGTTGGAAGTGGTTAGGGGGAATCGAAGAGGGTCTGATGGAACACCGTCGGCAAAGACATTCTATGAATCGTGGCTCTGGCGCATCTATGCTTGGTTCCAACAACATTATCAGCCAACGACCACAGAAGCACATACCAGGATGCTGCCGGGTTCATCAAATGTGACCCCAACCGGTTTTATCACGACGAGCAATGTTTCGTCTTGGGGCGCTCCACCAACATACATCGACTACAGCCACGGGAAGCATGCACGCCCAGATGAGGTGGACTGCTGGCCAGATTTCTGTTGGAACATGACAATGAATGATATATTATACGGACAGGAAGATTTTTTGAATATACCCTTCGACCCATCGGAAAATTGGACATGAGAAACATTTCTGGCTGTGAGGACAGAAACATTCTGGATGAACCGAATCTAACTATTGAGTGCACATAATAATGACCCTTTTTCCTCCCTACAGTCTCAATCTGAAAGGCCACACACGCACACGAAGATGTATCTTATCTCCTAGACACCAACTTCGGGTCATCCTCACTGACGAACATTCCTGCGCCGTGATCGACTGCCCAAAGCCTGCTCTCTTCGCTGCGCTAAACCACTTCAAGATGGCATGGGTGGAAGGGCCTCAAAATATGCAGCGCCGTCCTGTTGTGGGCTTAAAATGCGAGATCTTCCGTTGTCACGCGCAAATGGCCAAGATGGTGGAGAATATGTCGATCTTCTTCGGCCCATGGCCGTGGTCATCCTTGCACATGCTGGCGACGATGCGGTCTGCCACATTCTCTTACTGGCGCCATATCCACCGTTCCTTTGATGCGCCCAAAGTCCGGTCGCTTGCCAAATATTGTTGCAAAGCTAATGACGTCATTTGCTATAGCCTCGACGCTGCTGGAATTGCCGAGCGTCTCAGTCGTTGCCGATTCAGGGCGATGCACCATGACGTCTAGCCCAGCTCTTTAGCAGCTTTGCTCAGATACCGCTCAGCGGCCCACTTGCTGGCGACGGCTTTCCTGAGCTCGTGAGCTATGAGGAGCACGCCATGGCATATACCGCCCGGGCGAAGTAATGACGGGGACATCGGTAGTAATAAAGGAAACAATCATAGGAGCTGGCCGTTGACAGCGCAGACAAAATACGCACAACAACGGAAGAAAAGTAATATACAGAAAGGATCCTTTGCCCAGGGCTTTTAATCCCATCTATCTACTAAAAGTAGCGAATAAAAAGATCAAAGAGCAGAGTGTTGGAGATATGATCTACACCGCGGGCAAAAGGACATAGATATGGATTGAATCAAGGATGAAGACAAGTCAGATGGAAGATGCTGGATTGCATTCCGGGCAGAGAAAGAGCGAAAGTAAGAAAAGCAATCTTGAAAATCCGATTCACCTCCATACCTGCCCATGGGCTAGTTTACTTGACAGATCCAGCAAGCCGTTCCACATACCTTCCAGATAATAACAAACTAAGCTAGTGGTCCTCGATCCTAGGTAGTTATTCTAGACTCATTGATACGGCTGCTTCCTCAAGAGATGAAATACCAAGATCCGACCTCTCTAGCCGAATTATTTAGCTTAGATTATAGCGAATAAAGAGCCCCACCGGTGCTATATCATCATCGCAGAAGCTCCACAGTGGAGAATATTGCAAATTGTGTCCATCGAGTGAAGATTGGATAATTCTCCCGTGTTTTTCACCCATGTAGGACAAAACTAGTACCTAGAGGGATTGCAGGCATAGACTTGTTGATGAAGGTTCTTGAGGACGTCGTGACGCCTGGCCCTAGATTGTAAATCCATGTTCAATGTTTAAGCGCATCCTCGAGCACTTTGACCACTTCAACTTTGTTGAACATCTTGGCGCACTGCAAAGCGGTGCGACCATTTACGTCTTCTTTGCCCAGGTCTATCCCTTCATGAACCAAAAAGCTAACAGCCTCCACATTGCCCATTTCCGCCGCCTTGTGTAAGACGGTACCAAGCCCCATAAAGTAGTAAAGCCTCCAAGAAGGATAATGATTCTGATACATCATGGTGTTTAGCGACGCACCTTCTCTGAGAAGGAGCTGCAAAACCTCGATAACTTCAGATTTTCGTTCGAGTGCATGGAAGAGAAGCTGGCCTTGGTCGATACGGCCTCCGCGATTCAGCAAGATTTTGATATTTGAGATAGGGGCATACTTGACATAGTAAGAAAGTGGAGTCAAATCGATCTCGCATCTCTGGTTCGGATTCGCTCCACGGTCCAGTAACCAGACCATCATTTCCTGGTCCAGGTACACGAAACTAGGCAGTATTTAGCTGTGTTGGATCGCAGTTTGTTCGGAGATCTTATTCACCTAAGTAATGGCGGCTGAGCTCCGCTTATCGGATGGTTTATATCCCAACCTTTCTCGAAAAACATTTCAAGAACATTCCTCGCCTTCGATTGTGTTGCTTCCAAGGCGTAGCCAGGGACCAGGGGCAGTCCGTGGGAAAGAAGCTCCTCGGTGAATCGCGTGTTATCATGCCTAATCGCATCGATCATGATAGTATCCAAGTCGCGTATATCGAAGCGGGGATCCGAGCGAAGCGAGTCTAGCACATCTCGAAACTTTTCGATGCGCTTCTCATTGTACACGGAATGTAGATTCTCGATGATCTCAATAGGCGAGCGAATTGGAATTTGGGGTATTTGCGAGAAAGTGGAAGGAAAATCATTCGAATGAGACTTAATCTCCATAGTGAAAATGGAAGAAGGGCAAAGAAACAAACAATGCAGCTCCCTGGTTGTTGTTGTTGCAAAAGAAAAGGTTCAAATTGTACATAGACGGGAGCTGGTCTTTAAATCCGGATGTTTAGTATCAGGTGACCTCGCAGCTCTTTTGATTATTGCCGTCGGTAAGAATACCTAGGTATCTGGGTTGCTTATTCCAGACCGCTCTTTGCCATCTGCGTTCGACAACGCTCGTTGGCGGTCTCATCTTGTTGAGCAAAAAAAGGCTTTCGGCCCATAATCAGCAAGAGCCCTAGCAAAACACCTGGTAATTTGGACAGAGGGATCAGATAGAGAGATAGGATAGTATAAAAACCTAATATAAGAGCTATATCTTTTATTCTCTGGGGCCCCTCATTAAAGCGGCGGCACCTAGAATAGGAAAGCCCCACCTAGCAGAGATATGTGTACGTATAGTGATCTAGGTAGATTCCTAGGCTTGGTTACCTCCTGAAAGTCGACAAAGCAGATGCGTAATATCAACTATGGGCTGAAGATGTACCGAAACCATCACAGAGGTATATTCATGATGGTTAGCTGTCCTGTAGCTCGCATATACTGTGACTTTGGGGGAGTCTTTGGAAAACTAAATATTTTCAAGCCATCGCCAGTTAGCATTCAATCACTGCTCTGAGAATAGTCTCTGAAACGGCCTAGTATATGCCTCAGGTAGTCTCATAATACCCTGTTCGGGTTTCAACCATAATTCAGTCTTCTTGTGGATCGAAACCCACGTCGCTAGAACAGCAAAGGGGATATCAACCTCAAATGGTTATTTTATGGTATTGTCCAGAGCCATTGCTGCCACCGTTGTCACAGTCATCCAGAATCTGATTTAAGGCTCTCTGGATAACCTTCAATTCATATATTCAAGCGTTCTATAATAATGATCCAACATAGTCGATAGAGTTGCTTCACATTGTCATTGTTTGTCTGTTCGCCTGTTATAAATTTAAATCAAGATCTGTAATTTCCCATTCAATTTTCTATATTCTGCCTTCTCAGTGATATTCATGGATGCGAATTATTTTCAAAGTATGTACTCTGTATGTAGATCACTTTGTTGACGGACCCACATATGGCAAACAATGCAAACAGAACGTTCCGAGAAATTCTCAAGAAGTCAACTCCAGCATCTTGACTGTCGAGGACGTCTTCCAATTCACCCGATTGTTCCTGCTCGGTGCACGGCCGAGTCTGCAAATTCTTTCTCTTTCTTTCCCAATACTCGATCTACAGCCACAGAGGGCTTCAATCCACAATGGCTCCAAGCCACCTTCTTCGGGCGACCATGCCCATCCGCTCCATCACGTCGCCAATAGCTTTAGCACGGTCAACCATCGGTCCATCCACCTCTTTACTCTCGCAAACCATCCGATCTGCTTCTATGACCTCGCAAAATACCTCACAACGATCGGCGCGTCAACCCAAAGTCACTGCCCAGACATCCAATGAACTCCTGCCTCCCGCGCCGCTCCGCGAATATGGCTACACGCTCAAGACCGGCACTGTGCAGTCAGTCGGCCGCATGGACCGCACTGTCAGCGTCATCCACCGCCACAACACTTGGGACAAGCGCATCCGCAAATTCTACCCGAAGGAGGCACGGTATCTTGTCTCCGACCCACGCAACTCCCTGCGCGAGGGCGACGTGATCGAATTCTCCTCCGGGGCGCCCAAAAGCCGACATGTACACCATGTTGTCAATCGCATCATTACACCCTTTGCCGTCCCTATTGAGGATCGCCCGGCTGTCATGTCGCGCGAAGAGCGTCAGGCGGAGCGCGAGCGTCGTTGGGCGGAGAAGTATCTGCGCAAAGAGTCGAGACGGCTGGGCGAGGAGATCGACCTGGCTGCCCGAGTGAAGTCGGCGTTGGATATTGAGACGGAGGGTGTGCCGGCTGCAGAGCTGATTCACCGGCTATTCGCGGGTAAGGAGCGTGTCGGGAAGGTGAAGCAATTAGTTCGAGAGAGGCTTTCTGGAGACCAGGCGTAAACTGTTGCACCGGAGTTTTGCATGGACTCTGGGTATTGGCCATCGTTTTCTTCTTTCTGATCCTGTGGGCTCTTCTGATACCCATGCTGGTGTTGTACGTCAGATCATATGTACTATACTATACTATATACTATACAGCTTTCATTTTGTCGGTGATATTTGAGCCTTGGAGTCTCTAACGTCCTGTCTACCATGTGCATTTTATTTCACCACGAGTCCGACGAGCAGACTATTGTGATATGAAGTCTTTCTGAGTGCGTCGAGAGTCAAATGCTTGAAACGTTGCGGCATTAGAGAATATGTACGAGAAGAGCCCCATCGCTCGGCCCAGTGACCAAAATCAAACCGTGTATACATCGTGAAGGGAATGCCTGACTTCCTTCGTGGGGACAAAGCCGACCATTCCCAATCCCTAGATCTTGTGTAAATGGAAAGAAAGTTACTGGTATCACGGAAGAGAAACCAACTCCTAGCCCAGAAACGAAACGGCAATCCTTCTAAAACTAAAACACACCAAGGCGCTGAAAGCAACCCCAAAGTACCATGACTTCGTAAACGCTTTGATCTGGTCGAATTTCTTTTTGGAATCGTGCTGGTCTGTAGGACTTCGCTTGGTCTCGTGAGGATTCCCCACGAAAGGCGTAGCAGACTTCATGATGCCCAAACTCGGACCTTGAGATCCACACTGCCAGTTGCAAGTACGCACCGGATGGACATCTTGCTTGCTGCTTTGGCATCTTCCTTAGCTCCGTTCGATTCAGCGGTACCGTTTGGTTCCCCATTAGCACTGCTATCCTTGATCAGAGGAGGTGCCCACCGCATGGAGCTGACAAAATGGCCATGGGCATCAATGGTGCGCACACATTTGCACTCTTGGGCAAGATCCCAGCATCGTAGTGTCTTATCATCCGCCACCGAGATAAGATATTTTCCACCAGGGTGAAAGACCAAACTGCGGACCCAATTGTCGTGGCCGATGAGGGTTTTAATCAGGTTGCCTCGGGCATCCCAAAGACGTATGGTCTTATCACGACCAGCGGAAGCAACAAACTCCGCAGAGGATGATGCAGATGGCGGTTTCTTCAGCCCTGCTAGGGGAGCAAGATGCGGGTAGCTCGTAGGTGGCGCGAAGGCAACACACTCGATATAATGCTCGTGGCCCAAAAAGGTGGCTTTAGTCTCCCCGGACGAGGCGTCCCACAGGCGTGGGACTTGGTCATCGCCGGCGGAGAAGAGAAAGCGGCCATCTGGAGATGGAGCTACATCACGCACCCAGGCTGAATGGCCCTGCAATGTCTTCACACAGTATCCAGTCGTGACGTCCCATATCCGCAACGTCATATCACGAGAAGCAGACACTAGCAAATTTCCGGACATTGGGGACCCGGCAGCCCCTGAAGGAATGAAGCGGACCGCCGACACACTGTGATCGTGTCCAGGCAAGGTGCGTATGTTTTTATACTCATCGGCAGGGTCCCACAATTTGATTGTGAGATCGGAGGAGCATGATGCAAGGAGGGTGCCCCCTCGCGGGCCGCCGTAGTCCACATCCAATACCGCCCTCGTGTGGCCTTTAATTGTTCGTTCTAGCTCGCCCAGCTCCCAGTCCCAGATTTTGATGGTAGTGTCTTCCGATCCAGAGGCAAGAGAGGAGAATATAGGGTGAAAGGCGACACAGGTGATTGGTTGCCGGTGCGACTCAAGGTCGTGGCGTGCCGGTGCCCGAGGCAGCCATGATGTGGGATCTTGGTTTCGTCGAGAGAGAGATGATGGGGTGGCAGTATCCAGCTCTGTCTGGAGGGAGGCGCATCGTGATTCTAAATCCATAATCTGGCCACACCGCAAGATTAGTCCCATCCACCAAAGGGGGGCATGTATATTTCGAGGCACGATCTCGCCCACCTTTTTCTGTAGCCGCACCACACTCGTCCATTTCTTCTCTAGGAGCCCTTCATATTTCTTCAGCGTGGAGTCGTCGACCGAAATCGAATCGCCCAGTTCTTCTCGTAGCGCCGCGGAGCTCTGAGGCAGGTTCGCTGAAGCAAGGTAGGCGATGATTGACTTGTGTCTGCAGCAAGAAACTCTCATGTTAGCGCTTGGCCATTGCATCCTAGGAAACTGGGCGCATACAGCTCCTCCGCCTGTCGCGCCGTGAGTAGCTGGCTCATGGTGCCGGCGGATCTGTGTGTCTCCCAGGCAGTCCTCAATGCACCTCCGCAGGCACCGGAGGCTGTCGCTCGCGCGGGACCTGGCGAAAACCGACGTCAGGGAGATCAGCAGGCGAATTGCAGCAAACCAAATGCAGCCGTGCGAATCGTAATTGCGTCGACAGCAGGAGAGCGAAGGCAAGTCGGGATCGTAGAAGCCGCTCCACCGCGGGGTCACAACAAAACAACTCTCGACCGCCAAGCCTGCTTGTTTACTTCCCGATCCTCCAGCGCTGCCCGCTGTTTATTTCTCCTCCACGATCCGGACCCGCCGTCCTTTTATTCATCGAGCTCAGGCGTCATCCGCTCTTTGCTCTTTGAATGTTCCCGCTTTGTTCCATCTTTCAAGAGGCCCGGATCCCTGATCGCGTGGTCTAAGACTGTCTAGAAACCACCCCCCCGTCCACTTCATTAGGCATCAAAGCCTAACGGTAAGGATATATACCTCCTACGGTCCCGACAGACGACTTTCCTTTAAATCCTCTGTCCGGATTGCATGTGCAATGCGGAGATTGCAACCCTTTGCTGACTACGAGGCTTTCCAGATCCCGCCCCAAGTTCCCCGGTCCTTTGACCATCTCAAGCCGTCGCCATGGCCGACGGTGAACCAGACTTCTCAGCCTTGCCCCTACCCGATCGATTCTCTCACAAGGTGCGCCTTCTTTCCTGCATAGCGGAGTGCCAATGCGCTCGACCGCGAACTCTGGGATTCGCAGACCCCCGAATACTGACCTCGAGGCTTCGATCGATAGAATTGGAAAGTCCGCAAGGAGGGCTACGAAGACGCCAAGGCACAGTTTGAGAAGACCCCCGATGAATCCCATCCGGTGTTCACGTCATTTCTGCAAGATCCCGGTTTGTGGAAAGGGGCTGTTGCAGATTCCAATGTTGCTGCGCAGGTAGAAGGCTTGGGGTCATACTGTTCTTTCTTGAAGTTCGGAGGCGTGCAGGCATGTACAAGGTGTGTTTCACAAGTGCAGCAACAGTCATAGATCTTTGCTCTTTGACGGGAGTTGTTGACCATATCTCTAGGACTCGGAACGTGACGATCGGCCCGATCGCCGAAAAGGGTCTTCCTTGCGCCAGGCCGGCCGGTAAAGCGAGCGCACAGGAGGCTCTTCTGCTATGTGTCGAGTTGGATAAAGCCGATCCTATTCTCGAGGACCTTTTACCTACACTAGCTCACAAAGTGCCCAAGGTGATTGCTGGCGCTCTGGCAGCCCTCACAGTCATCTATCATAACTTTGGATGCAAGATTGTGGACCCCAAGCCAACATTAAAGGCCTTACCAAAAGCATTCTCTCATGCCGACAAGAATGTGCGCGCTGAAGCTCAGAATCTGACTGTGGAGCTGTACCGATGGCTCCGGGAGGCCATTAAACCCCTTTTCTGGGCCGACCTAAAGCCAGTACAGCAGCAGGATTTGGAGAAGTTGTTTGAGAATGTGAAGCAGGAACCGGCCCCGAAGCAAGAGCGCCTTACACGAGCTCAGCAAGATGCTATGGCCGCGGCCAGTGCAGCACCAGGTGAGGCTGCCGACGAGCAAGGCGGAGGTGACGAATATGGTGAGGAGGAAGGAGACGACGACGTTGTCGACCTCGCAGAGCCTATCGATGTTATGCCTAAGGTCCCGAAGGATCTACATGAGCAATTGGCCTCGTCAAAGTGGAAAGATCGAAAAGAAGCCTTGGATGCTCTTCATAATGCCATCAATGTGCCTCGAATCAAAGATGGGCCCTATGATGAGATAGTGAGAGGTCTAGCCAAGTGCATGAAAGACGCAAACGTCGCAGTTGTGACAGTTGCTGCCAACTGTGTCGATATCCTGGCGAGAGGCTTGCGCAATAGCTTCATGAAGTACCGATCTGTCATCCTGGTACCGATGCTTGAGCGTCTCAAGGAGAAGAAGCAGGCGGTAGCCGATGCCTTAGGACAGGCATTGGATGCTGTGTTCTCGTCAACCGATCTCTCGGATTGCCTTGAAGATATTCTAGAATACCTCAAGCACAAGAACCCGCAGGTGAAGCAAGAAACCGTTAAGTTTCTGATTCGCTGCCTTCGCAACACAAGGACAGTGCCAGCTAAGCCGGAGATCAAGTCAATTGCTGATGCAGGCACGAAGCTGCTGACGGAGTCGACTGAAGCTATCCGGTCTGGTGGCGCAGAGATTCTGGGTACCCTGATGAAGATTCTGGGTGAGAGGGCCATGAACCCATATCTCGATGGGCTGGACGACATCCGCAAGACGAAAATCAAGGAGTATTTCGAAACTGCGGAAGTGAAGGCCAAGGAGCGACCCAAGCCGATTGTGGCACCTCCCAAGCCCGCCGCTCCAGCCGCTAAGAAGGCTGCTCCGGGGAAGAAACCAGCTCTAGGACTCAAGAAGCCAGCTCCGGCTCCCGCTGCTGCACCTCCTGCCCCAGAATCCCCGGCAAAACCTGCATCTCGAGGCATCCCTTCGAAACTAGGCGGTGTTCCCAAGCCAGGTAGTATTGCTGCTCCGGGATCGAAACTGCAGCGTAAGCTTGGAGGCCCGGGGGGCGTTGCATCGCCTCAAAGACGAGTGGTTTCTCCTCCATCAGAAGATGCAGCACCTCCTCCCGCCGCTCCCAAGTTTGGCCTCGGTCGTGGTCTCGCTGGGCGTCCCATTGCAAAACCCTCGGCGCCTGCTGAGGCTGCCCCTGCACCGGCTGCTCCAGCAATGGGTGGGATGTCAGCAGCTGAGCGCGCCGAGTTGGAAGAACTTCGGATGGAGAAGGAGAAGTTTGCTCGGATCATTGAAGATATGAAGGCAGAGCGCTCAAAAACCAGCTCACAAATCACTGAGCTTCAAAATCAGAACGCACAGTTGATCGAGGACCACACCCGAGATGTCTTGAGTATCAAAGCCAAGGAGACGCAGCTAGTTCGCGCGCGAAGTGACGCAGAGGCGGCTGAGCAGAACGTCCAGAAACAGCAGAGAGAGATTGAGCGACTGAAGCGGGAGCTAGCACGAGCCCTCCGGGCATCTGCGATGAGCCCACAGAATACCATGTCAGAGACTGGCAGTATGGGCATTCCGGAGAGTGCCTCCATCTACCAGGAGCCTCCCAGCAATGGATACAGTGCAGCGCCCCGAACTGGCCTTCACATGAGCACCCGCTTCGAGAACGCCCGCCCCCGCAGCTATGCCTCTGCCAGTCCCAGCGAGGAGAAGGAGAACAACGGCATGGAGTCTCCGGGTCTCAGTAGCCGCGATGGTGGCCTCGGCCGGCGCAAGCTCAGCCCAACATACGGTTACTCTGCGGTTGGAAGCCCGACGCGCTCGTCAGCTCGCGGTTCCCTTAACCCAGCTGAGGAAGAGCAGCCACAGCGGTCTGCGGAGCCTGCAGAGAACTGGAAGCGAGCTGCTGAGGTAACAAGCCAATTAAAAGCAAGAATCGAACAAATGAAGGTAAGAAACTCCGATCTCAATGCACTTCCACCCGACCTATCGCTCACGCAATTTTCATAACAGGCAAGGCAAGGAATTGCACGAGCTCCGACTCAACGTTAATGACCGAATGACTGCAACCATAATTTACCTCTATTCTTTCTACGTATTCTAGACTGGACTTCCTTCACGCTGTCACGATTCTCGAATATGTGGTGGTGGGCACACCTGTCTTCTGGGAGCGTTGGGCTGGGGATTCTTGACTTCTGTATTTTCCTAATGGCTGTTACTTTGCGCTTGTGGTTTTTACTTCCCTGTACTTTCTCCATACCAACCCTTCGTTTATTCCCATTCTTGTTATTTCCCATGCTTTCTTTGTTTCTGCGAGAGGGCTTGTGTGTAATGAATCTCCGTCTTACAGGGTTCCTTTCAGCTTGCTGTTGACAGGGAATTGTATACTACCTAGGACATTTTTGCCAGCTCATCCCATAATGTACAATCTTTGCCTTGTGTCATCTACCTGAGCAGGTGCTTCTCAGTTGTCACATTCGAGTCTTACAGTCGTGATTGCGCGATATATGTTGATGTCAGTTCGATCTCAGCAAGATCCTGGACTTGCAATATATTTCCAAGAGTGCAAAAAGAATATCTCAAAGTGGCCATGTCGAGTTTATTGTCTACTATCTCAGTCTAACTCTCTCATTACCTCCGACAAGTATTGAACCCTCCTGAGCGATTCTATGCTTGGGCTAATGTACCTAGGGTGATGTCCCCGAGGCACTCCGCATACAGGGCAAAAGACCATAGAGCAGGGCTTGGCGCAAACGGATATTGGCTAGTGGGAAAAAGATGGGAAAAAATCCCTTCAAAGACTACCAGGGCTACAAGAGGACAAGCAGAGTGCATGAATGCGAATCTCCAAGGGTTACTACATGAGCCATCAACTGCGATGTAACAGGCAGACTGAACAGGTAGAGAAATGCATTCATGGGTATCTGCAGAAAGTGGTACATAAGAGGCGTTGAGGAGTTCGTGAGAAGAAAAATTTTCTTTTTGGTTAGAACGGGATTCAAAAAGGCCAAGAGAGCTCTTTCACACCCATCTAAAGCTAAAAGAATTGGGCCGTTAACAAGTAATCCAGAGCCCTAAACACCTTTTGATTGCCATTAGAACTTTTAATAAGAGCGCTCTTATATGGCGATCCCGTCAACGAAGCCTAGGACACGGAAAGTGAATCTAGACCTTGATGGCGGTCTCAACGGCCTTGCGCTTCTTCTCCTGGCGGGCGTTGGCCTTGGCACCCATGATGCCACCACCCCAGTGGCGGCGGGTCTCCTCGTACTTGTCGGTGTAGCCCTCCTTGATGGCAGACAGGAGCTTGGAGAACTCGGCCTTGTCCTCAGCGCGGGTCTCGGTGAGGGCCAGAACGGCGGAGGTCTGAGGAAGTGTTGGTCAGCGCATTGCCAAGGCAGCAAAAAGCCAGGATTCCAAGCATACCTTCTTGTGGACGACGGTACCGAGGCGAGCCTTGCCCTTGACGATGGCGTAGGGGACACCCATCTTGCGGCAGAGAGCGGGCAGGAAGACAACCAGCTCAATGGGGTCAACGTCGTGGGCGATCAGGACGAGAGAGGCCTTCTTGTTCTCGACCAGGCCGACGACGTGGTTGAGACCGTACTTGACGTGGTAGGGCTTCTTGGAGACATCCTCCTTCTTCTTGCCCTCGGAGACGGCGGTGGCCTCCTGGACGAGACGCTCCTTCTTCTCGGCCTTTGTCTCAGGGCGGTACTTGGCGAGGAGCTTGAAGGTCTGGGCAGCAGTGTTGCGGTCCAGGGTGTTCTGGAACTGAGCGATGGAAGGGGGGACCTTCAGACGCATGTTCAGAATCTTCTTCTGGCGCTGCAGGCGGACATATTCGGGCCACTTGACAAAGCGGGACAGGTTGCGCTTGGGCTGGATGTCCTGGCCGATACCGAAGTTGCGGGAACGCTTCTCGATGAGAGGGTTCTGTGTAGGGCATTAGCATCTCTCCCTCTTCATTTTCTCAAACTCCCGGTGGAAAGAAGAAACGAACCTTGGCCTGCTTCTTGGAGGAGCCAGCCTTACCCTGGGGGTAGGGCATGGCGGCGGTCTTCTTTCCGGACTTGGGAGGCTATCATTGAGAAAAAGAAGATCAGCGATCTAGTCCACCACGGGCTGCATCTTCTTTGAACTCTAGAGAGAACACCAAGCAGAAGCCATGTTACAGGCTTCCACACAATGCCTCAAGCCAGATCATCGTCAATGCTCACATCTCTTTCGAGGCTATGAACAATGGACGGAATTGCTTCGATCGCAGGGATCGGAAGCCAGACAAATCATGTCTTACGGCATCGCTGCAGCAGGCGATACCTTGATAGAAGGCGATCAAGTGCTTACCACCATGTTGTCGACTGGGATCGTTGCGCTGGTTGACGATTGACGAGGAGGGAAAGAGAAAAGGATTGGGCGTGGAACTTAAGAATTTCTCGTGGGTCGCGCTAGTGCGGATCATGTGATCAAGGGCTAGGGCTAGTTTGTTAGGGCTGGACTGGCATGGGAATATGATCACGTGATGACAGGCTGACTTGTTGCTCGGTCGGAGTTTGTCTTGGATGCCAAGCTCACCGTGGTGGAACACCAATGTTACCTATAGATTGCAATCTCACTCTCATGGGAGCAAAGGACCGGAACTTCAAGGGTTGCTCTCACTCCTGTGGCTCCATCAGAAGACGCTGCCCTTGCACCATAACGCTGGAAAAAAGATCCGAGAAGCAGATAAAGTAATCGCCAATTCATAACCAAGAAGACTCATAACATATTCATTATCAAATTAAATCACCGCCACGCGCCTAGTCCAGGAAGTGCTCCACGGCCTAGACTCGCACTCGCCGCCTGAATAGCCTTCTTTTTGCCCTGCGAACCTTCTTGGTTGCGCACACCGGAAATTATCCTGTCGATATTGGTCTCGACAACGACACCGCCAACAATCATTTCGCTCAAGACAGCATGCATCGTCTCGTAGCCGAATATCAGATCTAGCTCGCAAACGTTCTCGAACATGCGGTCCAGTGCCTCGACAAAGACCTGGATCAGATCAATGAGTGCGAGCGGAGACTCCATAGACGTGGAGATCATGATGAATGACAGGGTTGCGTAGGTACGGTAGGTGATCTGAGTGGGCGCATCGGAGGGACCGGAGGCGGTAGAGCTCGCGCCTTGCGAGAGAATTGGAGGAAGAGGGAGAAAGTTGCAGGCGCTTGGTGGACGCTGGGCAACCAGGCGGTAGATTTGCGCAATGAGGGATTGCTGAGTTTGCGTGTCCTGGCGGGGTGTCAGTTCGAGACTTGTTCGAGCGTCCAGTGTTTCGCTGGGCAAAAAGAGAGGAAACACCAACCAGCTGGGTGTAGAACTTGGTCAGCCGCGGCTGGCCGTTGTTATTGAAGACCAGCACGGCGTTGATCATGTTGGGTGCTCACACGCTGAGTGAAGCAGTCGATGTGATGTAAGTCGGAGGAGTCTCGTTCTCGCGCGGCGCTCTTATCGGCGGCGATAATCGCTGCGCCTGGTCCGTGCATTCGATTCTCCGGAGAACTCGCCGCGCCCGCTTTTCTGCTTTGCGCCGATCAGACGCGCTTGGCCACTATTTCAAGATGAGGAGGTGTATAACCAGGGCCTCTGGGCATGTCCGACGTTCATATTCAACAGTGCAGACTGCTCCCTCCCAATTCACCGCGAAGCATCCGCCAACCCCAAGCAAGCGCGACCTCGCAGACCTGACTCCGTCCGATCTCTGTTATTACTGGGACACCATTCCGCCCAATGCAGACCAGCTAGCCTTCGCAGATAAGGTCTTCACACCATCCCGTCATTCGCCCGTCAAGCTTTGGTCAGCGAGCAAGTTCCGCACAACCCCCATGTCTTCAATCGAACCCGAAGTCGCCTTTCTTGGCCGATCCAATGTCGGGAAGAGTTCACTGTTGAATGCAATCATGGGCCAGGAAGTCTGTTGGACCTCCTCAAAACCGGGTCGCACAAGGGAAATGAATGCGTTCGGGATTGGGGGATCTAAAGGCGGCGAGTCCAAAGTCGTTCTTCTGGACATGCCGGGGTACGGAAAGGCCAGCCGAGCTGAATGGGGGATGGAGATCTTGAAATACCTCCAAGGGCGCAGGCAGTGAGTCTCGCGACACTTTGGTAGACTCCCCGTGGGAAAATATGCTAACCGACAACCGATAATCCAAGGCTCCGTCGAGCATTCGTACTCATTGATTGTGAACACGGTATCAAACAGAACGATGCTGATATTCTCAGCCTTTTTCGACGCTATGCCATCCCACACCAGATAATTCTATCAAAGGTGGACAAAGTACTAGCCAAGAAGAAGAAACAGGTCAAAACGGGTGCATCTGCTGCTGGTGTCCAGCGACTACAGGGTCTGCTCCACGGCCTGCGGCCGGCTGTGCAGCCCGACCCGCGCATCTCAGAGGGGCCTGGTGCCCTGGGAGAGCTTCTGACCTGCAGTGCGGAAGTTTCTGTTGGACCTGGTCGAGTGCTAGGAATAAATACCGTGCGCTGGGCCATTCTGTCCGCGGCTGGGATTGATGGGAGCTTAGAAGGCGGCAGGCTCGCTCCTGTATCTTCTGCATCAAGCGTGTCAACCGCATCGACTTGACATGACGGCCTTGGCCGAACATTGATACTTCCCTTGAGAACCTGGAATATGACTGGAAACGTTAGCTACGCTGCCCCGTCGTTTGCATTCAACCCTCGAAAGCGCGGTGGAACCTATGCCCATGACACCGCTCGAACATCAGAGCATGACTTGCTTCATGCAAAAGAACGAGCCGGGGATTGATTGTACCTTTGCCATCATCCTCAAGACTAGTGTCATCTTATCGGGAGGCTGACGGGGCAGATATGGCACTCCAATGCTTCAGCCTTTGCTAGGTACATATGCATGACCTCAGATGAGGCGAAGCCTGCTGCTGTACAATACCAGTTCTACCACGGCTCCAGTTCAAAGATAGCATATACCTGAATACCATATATGGCGCCGAAATCTACAGGAATAGGCACCTTTTACTCAGCCGTGAAATGTATCCACTATCCACATAAGAACACGAATCAAAGTGGAATGAATATCTGTGAAGTGGCACCAGCCTCGAGTAACACCACGGAAGCCAGCGCCACTGAATAATCTGACATATAGAGAAGGATGAAAACCTAGTTGCAGTGCAATGACAAGTAAAAGATGGTACGATGCAGAGGGACCGCCTATTATTGAGAAAAATTTGAGGCACTAAGAAAAAATGAGAAGCCCTCCCACAAGAAAGGAAACGTCACAACGCCTGTCCCCTATCATGATGCTGGATGACCAAAGAATGCCGACCGCGCTATGCAAAAGGGTTTTCCGAGAGAAGGCAAGAAGCCATAAGGATTGGGTATTGGGGTATCGTGAATGGAGTAAAAGGAGGTTGAGTGAATTATGGCAACAGGGCAAGGAAATGGGAGGCAGTGAAGCTCTTTCGACTTTCGAATGTCCGGGACTGGCTTCCGATAAAGCTAGTCCTAATCGGAGTCCGATTCTGAGTCCACATGGCCGGTTATGATTTCTCGGCCACGACGATTGACAGCCACACGCTTTCCGAGTTTATTTTCAGGCACGCCGTCCCGTGCAGCGCCGAAATCAAGGACCTGAATTGAGATAGGTTAGGTAATTGATTACATGTTTGGTGGAGAGGTGGAACTCACTTCGATGTAGGTCAAGCTATCGCGTTGCACAGCAGCAACACATCTGCGATCATTGAACTTGACCTGCCACACGCCACTGAGGTCCGTGAGAAGATCGCGAACGCACGCACCAGTGGCCACATCCCACATTTTCAAGGTCCGATCCGATCCTGAGATGACCTTCTGACCGTCATGTTGGAAGCAGGTGATAGCACCAGTGTGGGCACTAAGCATGTTCTTGCAATGGCCGTGTTCGGGGTCCCAGATTCGGAGGGTGGAATCTGCAGCAGCAGAAACAAGGAAATCCCTCTGCAGAGCAAGAAGCCCAACCAGAGAGGTGTGGCCCTCGAGGTTGTAGAGCAAGGCCCCATCATCAAGGGACCATACCTTGACCATGTGATCCATGGCGCCGCTGATACAGCGGTTGCGCTTGGGGTCCAAGACGACACTGTACACCTTCATGGAGTGGCCTTGCAACGTATGAAGGACCTGTCCGGTGGAAATCTTCCACACCCGCACCGTACAGTCATAGCTTCCGCTTACCAGTGTGTCACCGTGAGCTGCGATCGCGCGAACAGAGTGGTTGTGGCCAGACAACACTCGGACAAAGTATGGACAATCGAAATCATCCGTAAGGGGTCCAGTGGGGAAATAAGTTGGGTCACCGGGCCTTGGAAGCTTCCACACTCGAAGGTTCGAATCGCGAGACCCGGTGATGATCAAGGGCGTTTTGGGCATCATTTCAGCCCGGCCGTTCGCATCCTTGCCCACTTCGGTGGGAAGGACAATTTGCAAACAGCGAACAGTGGACGTATGGCCATTGAATACCTGAGTGCACCGGGCGCGCTCGATATCCCAAACACGCACAGAACGATCAGTGGAGCCGGACACCAAAGTGTTTCCATGGTATTCAAGAGCCCAGACACCACCCTCATGGCCCTCAAGGGTTGCTTTCAGGGCGCCAGTTTTTGTGTCGTACACATTGATATTGGTGTCATCACTCCCAGTCAAGATCTTATCGGTGTCGAATTGCAGGCAGGTGACGACGTGACGGTCGTGGGCCCGGAAAGCGATATGCTGAGGCTTAACTTCCGGGTTCATCCATCCACGGCGGATTGCGTGATGTCGCCGATAAAGAGCTTTGTAAAGATGGAGACCGCGAAGAGAGGGAAGGCCGACCTCGGGATAGGGCACTGCGGCGGCGGCGGCGTTAGCCGCGGCATAGGGCGCCTCTGACGCAGCGATATCTCTTTTCCAGTCCGGCTCGGCATAGTCGGTCCCACTGATCTTTCGTTTCGCCAATTTGCGACTCGTGGCACGAGTGTTCGCTTTGCGCTTGGGACGTCGATTGAGAGTGAGCGACGCCAACGGAGTTCTTTCGCCAGCGGCTGATGAAGACGGAACAGGAGACAGCTCCCTGTCCGCTTGAGAGGTAGGTAGACTGAGATCCTCCTCGAAACCATCCGTGCTACACTGCCAGCCCCAACCTTCACGGATAGCTCGCTCGAGCTCCCCGTCAGAAAGAGCGTAGCCATCTCGGTCAAAAAGTTCCTTCCAGGTCTTCTCATCGGAATTGACGATGTGTCGCCACTTTTTGGAAACCTGAGCGGCACGACACATGGTCTGAACATCCAAGTACTTCACGATGTTCAGGCTCAGCTCGAGTGGAAGGAGCGACACGAAATCGCATTTGAGAGTCGGGTTCACAACATCGGCCACAAAATGCAAAGTCGGTTTAGGGCACCGCCGCAGGAACTGGTACATCAGATAGGTTTTAAGCTCTTCGGGCACCGCGTCGAAGAACTCCAGCACCTTCGGCGTATCCATCAAAGACGGCGGAGCTCGCGAGGTTTTGACCACAGCAGTGTTCTTAAGTCGAGATGCATCCGCATCGTGCAAACGCATTGCCTTAGAGTGGCGTGAAACGTTGTGATCGAGGCTCGAGTCCGTATCGACATCGGGCTCCTCCGATTCAAAGGACGACTCGGCATGCAGTGCATTCATGGCGGTAACCGGCGACAGACTGGGGCTGGGCAAACACATATCCTGCGCCATCGCACTGTCAATAGCCGAGAGTTGAGCCGTGAGATCTGGTCGAGGCTGGGATGTGTTCTCTGATGTCGTTAAGGACGCGCTTTGAGTGAACGAGGTGGATTCGGACCCAGGTGCGGGACTTGCACCAGATCTGATACTTTGCAGCTGACGATTTTCGCTTGCTGCTGGGTTCGGTATCGGTCCCGGGGCTCCAACTTCAGATGAGAGAGGCGACCGCAGTAGAGTTTCCCGACGTGGGAAAGTCGAACTGTGGATCCGCGGTCGCGAAGTTGGGCCCTCGCCAACGCTTCCAACATTCTGTTCAGTCTCGGGAGTGGCCAACCCGGCCGCTGAGAGATGAGTTGACGTCGAGGTACCATGACGGGTACGACGTGCGACGGGTTCGGAAGGGACTCGGGTTGCACGTGTCCGAGGGAGGATTGATGGACGAGGGTCAGGGATGGAGACAGGGGAGACGGGACGGTTCTGAGAGTGAGAGTGATTAATGCGAGTCATGGCCCGCGGAGCCAGTCGGCGAGCAGCGGCGTCGTCCTCTGAGATAAACGAGTTGACAGAGCGGATCAAGCCGTTGGAAGACTCGAGAGCATCGGCCTGCTCCTTCAGCTGGAGGGATGTGAGTACGTGCAAGCAGCGCGACCGGGGAGAGGCAACACCTACTTCGCGGGCAGTCGTTGCCGTGTCGTCGGGTTCCTTGAACACGATCGACTTGTCGCCGATTTTGAATCGCAAGTTCCTCAAGGAAGCCGGCGTGGGCGACGCGGCGAGGGGATACATCCGGGTATCCAGATCCTTGGTCGCCCGTGGGGGTCTCATGATCAGCGGTGGAAATGAGGTGGTGGTGGTGGTCGTTGTCGTGACCACCGTGGTTCGGGTGGTCGGGGCGAAAGAGAACTGCCCGAAGGCATCGCTGGAGGGACCTTGCCCCAGCACGTCTTGCTCGGGCTCATCCATTTCGTACCGTCGAGGATGGATTACACGAGAGTCAGAAGAGTGAGAAGCATGGGGGAGTGAAGAGGGAGACGCGTCCTGGTCGTCTTCGCGATCGTGGGAGGTGTGGAGGGCATTTGGATCGGAAGACATGACGGAAAGCTGAGGCGGGGAGGGGCGAGTCGAGTTTCGACCACAGATCCGATCACGGGGGGATATTAGCAAAACGCCCCGGCAGCACGGTACTGCAAAACCATCAACACGAAGTGAAAGTGTTCAGAGTGGAGGACATGAAGGGCAAAAGGGCAACGCAAGGAAGATTCAAAGGGGAAGCGTGGCGGCTGACAAGGGGAGTTTGAGTTGGGGCGGAGAACAAACCAATTAATCCGAGTTCCCGGTGCGATGTCATTACAACGCGCGCCGGTTTGGATTTTCGCCTTTCACTTGGTTGGAGCCTTGCTTGGGCTAGACTGCATTTACATGCTAGAATCGATATCTACTGAGAATTTGCTTCTTGCCTGGGAATTCATGACTCTCTTGGAAGTGAGACCTTGAAATCCTCGCAGCCCTGGGCATCGACAAAGGGCTTTGGGTGGCGAGGACCCCGATCTCTATAGAAGGAGCCTGCAGAACCAGAAATGCCATACATAGGAAAATCAAGGCTCTGTGGATGGAGACGATGGGTTTCTAAAGGACTACAACACAGTCTCCCAGTGGGCGAAGTGGACAAAACCTGTTGACCGGACTGTGGAGAGAGCAAGAACAGCCCAGTACTACTCACCGCGGTCCAGACGCCACTCGCCCCAGGTCATGTGTGGGTCCCGTGATGCGTTGAATGACTTGGTGAACGAACTTACATAACCAGTTACCGTTGTTGATAATTGTATCTACTGAGCATGGGAACATTGCTACCCATTGAGCTTGGTCATTCTGAATACTGAATATTTTGCCGAACTCCCAACAATATTAGCTCTTTAAGGACTCACTTGTGATCTAGATGCCTCCCGTACTAATGCAAAATAAATAATGAGGGGAAACACCCAGGTGCAAGGGATGATGAAGTGTGCACTGCACAAATATTAGCATCCTATTGCCAAAGGGCAAGCAAAAGAGATGCACTAGAACAAACAAAGATATCGGGAGATACACCTTTGTTGAGGTATCAGATCTCATATACAAGTACCCCAGTCCCACTATAATCCATCGTGTATCCGAATCTCTCCCCCAGGTACTACATATATGAAAGCTATCACCACTATCATGTCTGTTGTTCAATACTGTCCATTTCATGTTTCTACGCCAACGCTCTACCAGGGGATAATATTCGTGTTACAGCTCTGATGGAATCAAGGTAGACCAAATATCATTCATCATGGAGCCCGCCGACCCCATTTTCGGTGATATAATCGGTCATTCTATTCACTTTGTCTATTATACAGTGGCAATGTGTGCAATTTGGGAGCTTTGAAGGCCCTGTCCATCTTTGGAGAGGGAAATGATTGCGTTGTTGTCCCCAAGTCGAAGTGAATGACTTTGGCTGGTGAATGGGTGCTGTGTCTACTTCAGGGCCATATTTAATTGCCCCTCCTTTTTCACTCCCATCCTTTCATCCCATCTCTACTTCACATACCTGTCCTGGATTACACCTCGCACATATTCCCTGGAAAGCGAAAAGAGCCCTCACTTGACGCCGCACAATGGCTCGCACCAGGACTCGGAGACAGGGGTCGCAGGCGATCCCTCGCCGTCGGATGGTTTCTGGAGTAAAGGCCATTACTAAAAAGCGCAGCCCTGAGTTGGAAGAAAAGCTTGGCAAGTATCCTGCCATTGTAAGTGAAAGCACTGTATTGCAATGGATATGGTCATACTGATATTGGACTAGAAGCAAAGTTTGGAGCTGATGAAGATCTTGATCCATGTGACGGTAAACGATCCCAGCCTTCTCAGGACCTCGTCTCTCATCGGAGGTATACCAAATACTGAACATTTCATTAGCTGGCAGCAATACTGTTCACTCGGTAGGTCATATTCTCATCTTCCATCCTTCCATCACATGTCAGAGCTCACAGTTTGGTGGCAGAGACTTGATCCCATCATGCTCTATTGGGAAGCGAAAGCTGCCAAGCCTCAAGATCCCCCGCCAGCGTGCCCTCACCTACGATGAATTTGTCAATGGCAAGCACAAGAAACCTCTCAAAGACTATTCCAAATGCATCTGGGTGATGGAAAGAGGCCAGGACGTCATGGTGGACCGGCTGCTCGATCTTCTAGTTGGTCCAATGTCTTCGACTTGCCACGGCGTGTCCAATATTAACTCTTATTCACATGAACAGGAAGAGGGTATTTTCGACGCTCTGGTGCGACAAAGAGTGGCTGCGATACAAATCACTCTGCTTGAAGACCTCCAAATGCCTCAGAATGTGATTGAGTCTTACACTATCACCATTGAGCATTGCGGAGACCATGGCCCGGCAACACCAAAGCGCAAAGGGCGGGCAGAAAGGACAGGCAGGGATCAAGCCGCGCCTACTCAGCCCAAAATTGATGTTGGAAGGAGCCTCAAGGCTCTAGAACGACGACTGGCCACCGTGACCATGTCTCTTCCTGCGCTGCCCAGTATGAAAGGATTCATTTTCCCATGATCCCGAACGCTTGACTGACTGAACATAGGTTCGCGAAATGTGGGATTACATATGCTGTACAATAATAATTGTCCCAAGGGGTATACTTCCTTGGGGTTTCAAGCAGCCACCCCATCAGACAAGACACTCCTCTATTATTCACACAACAACTTTCAGCGGCTTGTCCAGTCGTTCGGCATGGTCGACTGCGGGTACCATCGGTAAGTTGGCGATGGTCTTGCGCTCTTTCTCATATGTCCAATTTTATTTCTATTTTTTCTTTGTTGTTGTTTTGGGCCTGACAATCCACAGAGCTGGCCTTCAAGTGAACTGCCTCCGTCGCTGTCGCCCACGACCCCAGGCTCCACCTGAAATTGAGCTTGAGCTGAAGAAACAAAGAAAACACCACCGGAGGAGACCGCTGAAGCTCGATCGATCAGCATCCTGGATCGAGCCGGTGGAACTCCCGTCGCCCCGGTTGTACACTGAGGCCATCCAGATGTTTGCGGATGAGGGGGTTTTCCCAAATGACCCTAATGAACGGAAGTTGCCAGACTATTTCAGCTCTCAGGACTCGAGTGATACCGACTTCGACCCAGCCAGCATCATCCGCAACACCGACCCTAGCCGGGACCCCGGTCCCAGGCGTACATACGAGCCCACGTCGGAGACATCAGATGCAGAAACATCAGAGGCATCGGAGAAGTCAGCTGAGGATCACAGCCCAATCATTTTGAATCGTCGGTACTCGAAAGGGGAGCCTTCCAATCAATACTCGTCCTTGTGATGATGGATGTATGACTTGCCGATCTCACCGAGTCTCTCAAGGCTGCTATGCGAGTCCTTCTGTATTGTACAATTATTTTCATCTTGTTTAGGTACTGAGTTGTCTGAACGGCATCTTTGACTGCCCATTGCCAAAAATCAATCTGGGGATCACCTGCGTATGATCTGCAAAGGGTGGATATGGACTTCACAAATTTGCCTTTGGCCCAGCATATACACTTCGTAGAGACTTTCGGAAAACCTAATGTTGAAACGCCCTCTTCTTTGAACCGTCACAGCGCATGGTCTACCAAACCACTAAGGCAAGCCTGGAGACGCCAGAACCATGGGAAACCCAGGCGACTATTTGCGTGCATGGTCCCACTGCAGACTGGGTTGGACTATTGAGGGATCCATCAGCGATAGCTACTCCGACCATTGGGCATAGCGGACCAGGGCGGCGCTCCCACGCCTGTCAACCCATTCGTTTGGGTTCAATAGCGCTTGGTCGGCAAGTACACGTTTGGATATAAGCTCACCGGCCCATGAGTATTTACGGATCATGAAGAATACATAAACATAGTATGACGATAAGTGCGGTGTTTCCACGAGCCTTGGCTCGTGGTCCGCACCAGCGGATTTTATGTAACAGCTCTTCCGGCGCTGCGTGGGTATCTTCCCTCATTTTCCAACCCCTTTTTCGTTCTCTCAGCCCACCCGAAGCCGTCTGACAGAATGGGAATGGGTCGAGATGACCTAGAGTGGTGAAGCAGCCAGATCGCCCGGCCAATAACGACCCAGTGCACCGGGAACCCCGATCTCGGGTCTCACTGGGAAAGGAAGCTATCAGAAAAGAAACACAAATCCCCAGAGTGTCAGCGCGCGTTGTTCCCGCGACTGGTGGGTCTCAGACACGGCACACGGCTGGAAGACGCAGACGGAGCTGCCGAACACGATTCGATCGCACGATCGATGTGATACTCTCGGACCGTCGCAGCTAGAGCGTGATAGGGAAAGGGTCTCTGACGAAGGCTTGCAGGGCGTGGCCTACAGTACAATATGCATACGCCGACAGTCGTTGCTCGGTTGGTTGCAGGGTCGATGTTGTGAAGAACGCGAGTCAGTCCGTACGCACGACTGATTCCTGGCGATGGCTCCACAGGACACGGCAGTCAACCTGTCAAATCCGCCCAAGGATCTGGTAACTCTGCACCCATGGATGAGCAGTGTTTCACTTTTGTTCAGGTCAGTTCGACTGGGTCGGTATATACGACGGGGTGGCAGGGACCGCTGGACTCGGTTATTTGTCCTGGTCACCACGATGATTCTCTGCCATGGAACTTGCGGTCGATCATTGCCTTTCTGTCCCGGCTTAGAAACAGCACTAAGCAGACCTGTATTTGTCAAGGCGCCACCGGGGGGAGGACTCCGCAGGGCGGCGACAGGAAGAATCGATCGAAGCTCCAAGGGGCTGGGTCGATGAACGATCGAGCTGTCGATCGCTGGTGTGAAAGAGGGGAGGCGAATGGTAGTTTCGATAGAAAGGCACTAGTTGACCATCGCGGTATAGAGGATCCATCGTTCCCGTTTTCGGCGTGGGAACCCACTTCCTGGCGGTGCGAGAGAACAGATAGCCTCGCGTTCTAAATCTAGCGCACGGGGCAGAAAAGGGGGAAAGCGAGGGAAGTGGACGGAGGATGGGTCTGGATTGGATGGTGTCATAAGTCCTGTTGGGCATCATCTGCAAGCTGGAGATGAGGCACGGGAAGTAGTATAGTATTAGAGTGCCCGTAGGACAGACGGTAGTCAGGGGGGGCTTCTCGGAGAAACTCACTTGTGGCTACCAGCCCAAGAGAACCTCGACCATACTCGTTCTGTATTTTTACTGGAGATATTAAAGAGTGCCGCAACACGTGTAGATTTTAAGGTTGTTCCGCATTGCCGCAAGGGGCGAGCACGAGGTTGGATTGGCGCCTCGTGTCAAAAGGAATATCTGGCTGAAGAAGTATGGGACCGTCAACAGAAATGCAAGTGCAAGTGCAATTGCAAATACGATGCTGTGCATCCCAGCGAAGCACTAAAGATATCACACGATTGTATGTAATGTGATTTTTCAATAACGGGTCTCCGAGGGAACCCATCGGCGCGGCTGGACTCCCCAGGACGAAGCATTTTGTGGGTGCCTGTCGATACCTGCTGTTCTGGTCGACGCATTGCGCCGCCAGTTTCCTGGCCTTTTAGGATCCGAGGGTTCTCAATCGCTCGGATCGACGCCCTCGAGGTGCCTTCCAATGGCAGATGCTGTGCTCCACCCAATCGAAATGAAACGCACCCGTGCGAGCATCGCCATCCGCAATCGGCCTATGAGGAAGCCATTCTTTCTCCCCTGGGCAACACTGGGGAGCCACCTGGGATGGTCCATGCAGGCTCCAGAAAAAGAAGAGACAGGCGGGTCACCCCTTTTAAGTGTGCCGATGTGCTGGACGCAGTCGATCGTTGCTCTCCAATCCCGAGATTCCTACAAAAAAAAGATCTCTCCCCCTCCCGGTCCGCTGAGACCGCAATTCTGATCTTCTCCCTCCTCCCCGTTCAAACTCTTCTCTTGTCTTCTTTCGCCCTTCGTTTTCGACCTCCCTTAGACTTGCGCATACACGGCACGTAAGTGGAGTCCCATGCGAGTACCGTCCGCTGGGTCCGACTGGAGCGTAGCCTGAGACCGGGAATAGCTGACCTTCTGACTGGTGGAGTAGATCGCGTTTTCAACCCGGAAGCGAGCGAAGCCTTCGTATTTCAACCACGCCGCGTCTCCCACCCTTCGCCCGTGGCAGCACACCTAAGAGTTGCATGGTCACCTCCCCTCATCGGTTTCATGAGCGATTAAAACCACCCTTTGGCAACGTAACTTCCCATGGCGCACCGTGAACGTTCGCCGGTTCATGTGCCACTTCGCACCTCGAGTCGAAATCGTCTGCGGCCCTCGGACATGGAACGACGTGAGGAAGACGGGAGCCTTCTTGGAAGAAGAGTCTCCAAGGCTCAGCGAATTCTAGGGACCGACCTGCCTATCCCCAACAACCGTGGCGGCTGGGATCAGACTCAGACGCAGATCCAGCCGCAACCGCAGACACAAAAAAAGAAACAAAAGCCCAGGTCGCTTCGAGCAAATCTCCGCACGCCCCCCGAGGGCTCCTCTTACAGACAGCAGCATAGCGGCTTCGTCGCGTTTCCGTCCAATGCTGGTGATAATGTGCCACCCCCGAATCTTCGGGTTCGCGCCTCCTCGCCTTTGCTAGGCTACGACTACCGATCTCAAGACAACGCACCGCCGATTCCAAAGCCATCGAGAAAGATTCACCAATCCGGATCTTCCTCGACGCTGTTCTCTTATTTCAGCTCCAAGGAACCGACTGCGAAGTCAACTCACACTCCCCCGAAGCATAGCCTCCAGCCCAGAGTTCGGAATGAGTTGGGGGTAGACCCGCAAGTGACGTTCCAGCAACAAGAATCTCGAAGTGCTTCGAAAGAGTCCAAGCGAAAGGTCCGCCCTCCACGAATCGACCTCTCAATTCTCTTCCCGAAGCCCCGGGAGCCCGCGCCGCCGCTCCTGTCACCCCAGAGGATGACCCATTCCCCTTCCCCCGTCTCCACGGTCGTTTCGGATTACCCCTCTAAACTGGACCGAGTTGAGAGCCGATCCAATTCTCGGAAGCTCGGAGAACCCCTCCCTCCTCGGGCTTCAGTTGTTCCAAACGACATTCAGAAGCACAATGACCGCTCGGATCTGCTGTCAATTCCCGAGTCCAGGAATACCGAGTGGTTTGATCAACCGCTCGAGCGGACAGTGGGAACAAGTGAGATTGATGTCGCCCTCGATCGATATGCTCGGCGGCGATCACTCTTTAGTCGCTCCAGTGTGTCCACAGCCAGCCGCGAGCAACTGCAGACTGACCAACGAAGGCCTTTGGATGCGTTGGAAACACGACGTGGTCACAGCCCTGCCAGCAGTCGACGCAAGGAGGCATACTTGAGCCCGAAGTCGCAGCAAAATGCTGCCCGTCACCAGATAAGCAATCCCGAAGAACCTTGGCGTGGAGAGACGGGCAATCTTCGAAGTGTGAAGAGTTCCGTGTCTAAGAAAAGTAGCAAAAGTACCTTGAAGAACAAGGACTTGCAGAACTCGAGTGTCCTCTGCTTGTCCTCATCCGAGGACGAGGATGAAGAACAGGAACCACCAGCGGAGCAGCGGGCCAACAACAAGCACCTCAGGGACAGCGTGGCCACATACGGCGATTTTGAACCTGAAATATACACTGCTTCTACTGCCCAGGCCGCCACTGGTCGAGTGCTCCAGAGAGTTGAGCGAGCCCCATCCACCAGTAGCCGTGGATCTCACCAGGCCCCGCTCGCTCACTCGGCTCCTCGACGCACCTCTTATGCATCTATTTCATCTACTGGAAAGTCCTCCTATATGACTCGACGCACCACTCAGTCCCGGCGTTCAAGCAACATCCCCATCATTGCCGAGCCAGACATCCTGGAACAGTTCCCGCAACAGCCCTTGCGTACACCCCAAGAGCTGAAGGAGATGAACCGCCGAAGCCGGGTCATTGCGGTGACCCGCCAGGAACAGGACTTGTTGGAGGCGATGCGTCAGCGAAAAGGCAAGGTTACCCCGAGCCTCTTCAACTACAATTCTGCTGTCGAGGCCGACCGCGCTTCAGTGCTGTCAGGTCCGTCGCGCGATTCCTTTTGCGGATCCGACACCTCGTTTTTGCGCCTCAGCGCTGTTTTCCCTCCTCTCCACGCTCGAACAGACCAAGGTGCCATTCACACGGACAAAGACAGTTCTCCCTCGCAGAGTTCGAGTTCTGATACTGAACAGAAAACCGGTAATTCGATTGTCTGGCCCCGGTTCAGTATGGGCTACTCCGAGTCTCTACCCTCCCCTTCCACCAGCAACGCCTCTCCACTTACTCCGACCCTCCCTATCCACCGCTTCTCACCACTGCCCTCTCCGAAGCCACCGCCGCGTGGGCCCCCGCCGGCCATTCCGGCGGATCAGAAGCAGCATACCCGGCGTCGCACCGATAGCAGCGAAGCTATTCTGCTCAATGAAAGTGGCGATCCACAGCCGAAGCACGACCTTCCCCTGTGGTCCTTCGATTTTGACTGGAACCATGACCGAGCCAGCCTCGCTGCCGTGCATTAAAGTTGCACGATTCCCAGTCCACATTGCGATCACCGTCACTCTCCGGAAAAAATTCCTACAATTGGCATCTTTCAACCCTTGTATAAACAAGTCTTTTCTTGGTCTATGTTGGACGACCCTAAACATTCTCTACCAGCAACAGCATGTTTCCTTATTTGGCATCTTTGCATCACGGCGTTCTCATTCTCCTTTGAATAGTTTTGGGATTCTGGACCATTATGTCCCATATTTCCTTGGAGCATTTGTCTTACCATCACTTTCGATCTGGTTGTCTCTATTTTCTCTCCGCCCCGCCTCTCTTTTGATTCTCCGCGTGTCCCATTAGTGGGCTTCTTCTACCCGTTCTGGTCTCCTCCATCGTCTCTTTTTCTCTCCATTCGGCTGATATCGTTATCTCTTTTTGACGGATTCCCCACCTGTATTCTCGTATGTCTGTGACCACTTTCCCCGCTAATCCATTGCTGAATTTGTACCACGCAGTGGGAATTCTCCACCTATATACATTCAGCGTAGTTCTCTAGTTTTCGCCCTTTCCAAGAAAAAGCGGTGCCGGATAGCCCTAAGTGCGTTGATTTCTACGGTTGATGTGCACGAGGGCGCTACCCAATCATACGGTGACTGGCCCCGGGGTGGTGCCGACTGGATGTAGACACGCAATCGACCTGCAGCAGCGCCATTTGATATTACCTCACCGGCAGATGGTCTGTACTCCAGCGGCGAGATGAGCAGCCGATGGGGCGAATGACATCGAGGAATTGGGGCAAGGAGGCGGGCTTTGACGTCAGGCGATAAGCCCCTTGAGGCTGGGCCCCAAGCGTCGCCTCTGAGGGCGCGTTGGCAAGGGATTCCGGCGCATCTAGTCAGGTCATTAGTGTCATCACCGGCCATCACTCGCAGCTGCTGTCAAGTACGAAAAGTATTCAAGTCTCCAGGGGACGCAGTTTCGCAGTGCTCATATACGTCCGCAGGGCGGAGGAAATCGTCGATGCCCAAAATCGGGGTGCGTGGCTCCGTGATCCACACCGCCCGTCGCACTTGATCTTGGATCCTCGCTCTACCCCGGATTCGCTTGGTTCTGGGTTCTCTGCTGACGCCGTACATTTGACGTCTCTCCCTTTGGAAGTGACCGACTCCCGCTCCTTTTTTTGTTGGTCCGCGAGACCGACTTTCCTCTCCTTCGTTTCCCAGCCTTCCCTCACTCGGAGCTTCACCGTGATCGTCACCCGAAGCCTTCTGGGACCCTGTCGAGAAGATCACCAGTCTGCCCTACTCTTCGCCCAAAGCTTAGTGTGCGAATTCGGTTCAAGGTCTTTGTTCCAGAGCGCTATCTGGTTCCTTCATTGCTTCCTACACCTTTCGGTCTCGCAGCTACCCCTGACCAGCATACACTGAGGAGTGTTTGGTTGTTCGCCCCGTGTCTGCGAAGTTAACCACACTGAGAGTGCGAACCGTTTTCATCATGAGTGATCGCGCGCAACGCCAGCCGTCGTGGCTGCGGTCAACGGTGAAAAATGCGCCCTGGGTGCTGGTAGGGATTCCTCCTTTCTGGATCTCACGGGATGTGTCGCTCGAGCTGAATGGCTGACTTGCCCTGTTTTCTTTGTCGCAGCTGGCAGCGCAGTCTACTGGATTCGTGCTGGTAAGTCTTGTCATCTCTCCACGCCCCCGCAAACCTCGTCATGCGCCGATCGACTAATAGGAAGGGGTTTTCGTGCTAGTTATCTCACTACTCTCGGGTTATGCCGCCAGCTGGCGGTAAGCGTTACCTAACCTCCACCGCGGTGTTCTTGAACGAGGTGATCAAGTTGGCCATTTCTCTCACAATGGCGCTGTATGATGTCTCGAAGACAGCACCGCCATCGATGCCCGCTACCTCTCTCTTTTTCTCTCTTACAAGCGCCGTGTTCTCGGGCGATAGCTGGAAGCTGGTCGTTCCTGCAGCCCTCGGTGTTTTGTCCAACTCTCTCCAGTACATTGCCCTGTCAAACATGCGGGCCGCAACATTCCAGGTCACAGCTCAGTTGCAATTCTTGACCACGGCCATTTTTGGTCTGATTCTCCTTGGGCGGAGCATTCCACCTCGCAAGTGGGGCCTGCTTTTGCTTCTCTTGGTGGGTGTGGCCTTGGTGCAGATTCCCGATGCAAACTCCGAGCAGATGTCGCTTCAGGGCGAAAGCTCTTCCATCCATTTCCCTCGTTCTCTCGAAGAGTGGAAGGCCGTGAAAGGAGCTACGGGCAACCTGCATAAGCGCTCTGCTACGTACGAAGGCATCGAGGAAGATATTCAGACAGCTGACCCGCGCTTTAACCTGACCGTGGGTCTTCTTGCGATCATTGGTGCTGCTCTTGCCTCTGGCTTCGGGGGCATCTACTTTGAAAAAGCCCTCAGGGATAGCTCGAACACCACTTCCATGTGGGTGCGCAATGTGCAATTGGCTGTTTATTCAGTCTTCCCAGCCCTGTGTATTGGTGTTGTCTTCCGGGACGGTGATAAAATTGCCACTGATGGCTTCTTCCAAGGCTACAACTGGGCAGTATGGTCTACCATACTCGTCCAGGCCCTGGGCGGTATTTTGTCCATATTTGTCCTCGGCTACACGCAGCGTGATGCTAGAAGCCTGGCTGCTTCATCCACAATCCTCCTGAGTATCATCGGGAGCATCTGGCTTTTCGATTTTGAACTCACCGCAAGCGTATGCACCATCCTATCATTTTCTGTCATACTTTTGACCGGGGAACATGCACTGATTCGATATCTTCTAGTTCTTCCTTGGCTCAGCTACGGTCCTGGTTGCCACTCACTACTACGGCAACCCGGCATTCAGCCCTGCCACAAAGAGAATGGCTGGCGTCCGTCCCCCGCCCATTCGTATTGACAGCTACGAGAAGGAACCTATGGGCGACAATGGATCTCCCACTGCAGGTTCACCCCATGATTTTTCTATCAAGGTCCCGAATACTCCATTCTTGTCGGATGGCGTCTCAACATCCCGACCCACGTCCCCCAACCCGGGTCATACTCGGGTGAGCTCCAACCGCAAGATGAGTGGGAGCAACTATTTCGACAAGGAATAGTTGCATGGATAGAAAGCCCTCTTTGGTTTACTCCTAATTCTTCATCTACGGGATTCGGGATTTTAGATACTGAACAGATTCGGTGTCGCCCGTGGCTTGTACCGCACGATGTGGACTTTTTGGAATGTCCTCTCTTGAAGACTGGGGCGATCGGCTTGTGAGCGTGTTCTAGACGGGAAGCGAAAGACTTCCGGTCATGTATGCATATATACGAAGCAATGAGACACTCAATACCCCCAACCCAGCTGGGCAACTTTTGGAGAGGAGCACGGGATCCTGGTCCACGTGCCTCCATCTCGTTCCTGTCCCAACTTCTACGCTTATCGTTTCCATTCCAATCCCTGCTTCATCGCTGTCAACCATCCCATAGGACCATCATGCGAAGAACTCCGTATTCTCAGTCCAATGCATTCCAGCCTTCCCCCAAACGTCGACGAGTCGGCCTCAACCCTGCTGCCTCATCTCAAAGTAGCCGGGCGGGGACAATCAACCACAAGCTCATCGATGGCTCACAGCAGCTGCGGTACCCTACTTCACCTCCTCGGGAACCCTCGTTCTTTTCTAAGATTGCTTCATCTAACCTTGATGAAAGTGTTCAGCTAGATGATTTTGGTATATGGCAATCTTCGGGTGCTGGTTGTGGTGATTTCAGCTGCTAAAACTAATCTTAGATCTTGAACTGCTATCCCAAGCAAGTAATCTAGGATCTCTACGCGGAGAGTCGGTTAGTCTTTCCAGCATCACTCCTCACCAAGGGCTGCTCAGCAGCTTCGAACCCCAGAATGTGCTGTCGCTCAAGTCTCGGTTCTTTGATCGTGAGTCTCACTGAAATTGAGATCTCTGAAACTCCTATAATTCTTCGATGCTAATGCCAAACAGCAAGTCCTAGTGTGACACCTCTACGTGGACAAATCTCCAGTCCATCTGAGATGACATCCGCCTTTACATCGAGTCCATTGGCCATGGTTCATAAAAGGAAGGAAATACCGTGGATGCAGGAGCAATTGGAGTCTAAATCTAATCACCAGTATGAAACCAGTCAATCATCGCCGCAGATATTGACCTCATCCCATGGGAGCGACGAATTTCTCACGAGCGGCCCACACCACGAATCCTCCCCTTTCAACAACATCCCACTTTCGGTGAGAGGGATTATTCTGGTGCCTGTGCAGGAGCTTCCCGAAAATTATCGTTCACTATTCTCGTTTCCGTTGTTTAATGCTGTTCAGTCCAAGTGTTTCCATCCAGCGTACGGCTCCGACGACAACCTGGTGCTTTCAGCACCAACCGGGAGCGGGAAGACAGTGGTCATGGAGCTTGCCATCTGCCGACTGCTCAATCTCCTGAAAGATGAACGCTTCAAGGTGGTTTACCAAGCACCGACAAAATCGCTCTGTACCGAAAGATGGCGCGATTGGAATACCAAGTTCTCGGCATTGAATCTCAAGTGTGCAGAGTTGACTGGCGACACAGACCACACGCAATTGCGAAGTGTTCAAAACAGCCAGATCATAATCACTACCCCAGAGAAATGGGACAGTATGACAAGAAAGTGGAAGGATCACATGCGATTGATGGAATTGGTGAAGCTCTTTCTCATCGACGAGGTACACATCCTCAAGGAGGCACGGGGTGCCACTCTCGAGGCTGTTGTATCACGAATGAAGAGTATCGGGTCAAATGTCCGTTTCGTGGCTTTGAGTGCTACTGTCCCAAACTCAGAGGACATCGCTACCTGGCTTGGCAAGGATGCTACAAACCAACATCTCCCTGCGCGTAGAGAGCATTTCGGGGAGGAATTCCGCCCTGTGAAACTTCAGAAATTTGTGTATGGGTATCAATCGACTGCAAATGACTTCGCCTTTGACAAGGTCTGCGCCTCAAAGTATGTCACATCATGAAGTCCCCTGATGGAGAAATCACCCTGCTCACAGAATCTTATAAAGGCTTCCTGAGATTATCGGGAAGCATGCATGCCAGAAGCCCATCATGGTATTCTGCTGTACCCGGAACTCATCCGTTACGACAGCCAAGGAGCTTACTCGTCTTTGGACGATGACCAATCCATCTGCTAGATCCTGGAAGGGTCCAAATAGGCACATGGAAGTCCACAATGATGATTTGAATAGTATGATTTCCTATATCTCCATGGCTCTGACACAATATTAACCAAGTGTAGTGATGATATCCGCCGGGGTAGCATTTCATCATGCCGGCCTCAGTCCCAGCGACAGACATGCGGTCGAAAAAGGCTTTCTAGACGGACAGATCAACGTAATATGCTGTACTTCAACACTTGCTGTCGGAGTCAACCTACCCTGTCACCTAGTTATCATCAAAAATACTGTCGGCTGGCAGGAGGGTGGGTGCAAAGAATACTCTGATCTAGAGATGATGCAGATGCTTGGCCGCGCAGGTCGACCCCAATTCGACACCAGTGCTACAGCAGTCATATTGACCAGAAAGGAGCGTGTATCACACTACGAAAGACTAGTCTCAGGATCAGAGAGTCTGGAAAGCTGTTTGCACTTGAAGCTCATTGATCATTTGAATGCAGAAATTGGACTGGGAAACGTGACCAGGATCGAAACAGCGATCAAGTGGCTCGCAGGGACCTTTCTTTTCGTGCGGCTCCGTCGAAACCCAACTCACTACAAGCTCAAGGAAGGAGCAAGTCAAGAAGACGAGGATGAGTTACTTCGCCAGATCTGTGAGAAGGATATAAAGCTCCTCCAGGAATGCCGTCTCGTTGAAACTGAGAAGCTTCAGTCAACTCCGTTTGGTGAAGCCATGGCTCGATACTATGTCCGATTCGAGACGATGAAGATTTTACTCTCTCTAAGTCCCCAGGCAACGATTTCTAATATTGTGAGTCCTGCTGCAACCTATGTGCCAGAAATACACTAATAATTCCAGATGGATATGTTGGTCCAAGCCGAAGAATTCCGAGAAATCCGCCTCAAGGCTGGAGAAAAGTCACTATATCGAGAAATCAATCGCGATCCTGGTATTCGTTACCCGATCAAAGTTGACATAGCTCTCCCATCCCACAAGGTCTCACTTCTCCTCCAGTCAGAGCTTGGCGGGATAGATTTCCCTGGCGGAGACCAATTACAAAAGCACAAATTCTCGCTTCAGCAGGACAAGAGCCTCGTCTTCGCCCATGTCAACCGACTGATACGATGTGTGATTGACTGCCAGATTGCCAAGGAGGATTCGATTGCCATCCTGAATGCACTTGAATTAGCCCGAGGCTTTGGTGCAAAGGTCTGGGACCACTCTCCGCTCCAAATGAAGCAACTCGATCAGGTGGGCGTTGTAGCTGTCCGAAAACTGGCAGCTGCTGGGATCACGGGGCTTGAGGCTCTCGAAGCCACTGAAGCTCATGAGATTGAGATGGCACTCAGCAAAAACCCTCCGTTTGGTACGAAGCTGCTGGCTCAATTGAAGACTTTTCCAAAGTTGCGTGTGGCTGTGAAGATGATCGGCAAGGCAAGTCATTTTTGAGCAATGGAGATATATGAAAGTCACTATTGACTCTGATGGCTAGCAAGCAAAGGCTCGAAATTTCAAAGTGAATTTCAAGTTCGAAGTCGCCTTCATAAATGAGAAGACACCGGCTTTCTTTCAAAATCGGCCAATCTATGTTTGCTGTCTTACGGAAACTTCAGATGGACGGTTGGTGGATTTCCGACGAATAAGGTTGCTCCCGGGAGAAATTGCGAATCGTGATCAATGCTGACAGTGTTTTAGTGCAAGCAAGGTGCAAGATAGGCTGGAAGTCACTCTTGCCGCGGATTTGAAGGCCGCGGATCAGCACATCGTGTGCCACGTCATGTGCGATGACATCGGTCAGACTATTTTCCTGACTTGATAGGCCTATACTGACTGCTCTTCAGCTGGCACGGCGAGAAAGGCCGAACTCAGGCCTAATGTTCCTTCGTACATCTTCTCATCTGGTCGGACTCAAGATCCACCCAAGGATGTCACAGAGAAATCAAATATCTCACACAGCAAGGGGTTGTACGGCACCGTCGCCAAGATAAATAAAGAAAAGGACGCTTTTGATGGGGATGAACTGCAGCTAGATGATTTTCTTACAGCAAGCGGGCAGCGTGAGAGGCGAAAAGAAACCCTCCAAATGGACAATTTCCGGTTCGACGACGCTGACTGGCTGTCCATTGGTAGCAGCCCTCCCAGTACTCCCCATCATACATTGAAGGCATCACATTCAAAGAGTGATGTGTGGATCGCAGACATGGCTCAACAAAACCATGAAGTGGATGAGCCGATTAGACTTCCGAACGGCAATTGGGCTTGCAATCACAAGTGCAAGGACAAGACAAGGTACCAAAATTCTCAGCATTCTCAGCCATTGTGGATACTTATCCTGACTTCTGTAGCTGCAAGCACCTATGTTGCAGAGAAGGCCTGGAGAAGCCCTCTAAAGCCCCCAAAACAAGCAAAAACCAAGCCACTGTGGCATCAAACGCGCTTAATCAATTGACATTGTCGGGAACCATTACCAAAAAGAGTTCAACGAAGGTCTCTCACAGAAAGACCCATTCAATGACAGAGGAGCAAAAGAACGCCGAGAACACTGGTGTCGGGCGACTTTCGGGTCGCAAATCCTCAGCCCTGAAAAGGGCAAGAAAAACATCAACCAAAACTCAGATGGACACCAGGGGCCGGGGAAGAGCAGTGATTTCATTGAAAAAATCCAGCCTCGTCAACGCTTCAGAGATACTTTCTAGTGATTACCGCGATGACAGCTTTGATGATCTGCCTTCTCCATCGCAGCTTTTTGCAAATACCAACCCTCGGCCCGCGCCCCCCGATTCCCTTTTGGCGGGCACTACACAGGCGGTTGAAGCTGGCATTGATTGTATTGACCTTACAACTCCCACACCTGAAAAAGTCCATCCGGCTGAGAGTCATAATGAATCAACAGAGAAGGTGGATCTTATGGTGGAAGCTGGATTACCTTCGATATCGGAGCCAGCTCGAGTCATCGAGCCAACCTTATTCCCAACGGACCAAAAATCTCCGGAAATCTGGGATTATTCCGGATCCGACTCGCAATTCGTCTTCGACAGGGCTACAAATGTTGAGAGCTCAGCTACAACCGCTCCTTCGGCTTCACTGTGGTTGAATGTACCCCACATTCCGAAACGAAAGGCAAGTGTTCTTGGGGATGCTCATGAGGACGAAATTCAGAAACGTCTAGAGGTATCTCCATCGTTGGATACCCTTGGTCCGATGAGCACGTCAAATACGAAATCTGCTGCTGGACTGGCGGAGGCCGATCTGACAGACCGTGCCCCAACTGAGAGCGATGATACATCTACTGGGTGGGAAGATGTGGATCGAATGTTGCTGGAGGAGTTTAGCGATATCATCAATTTCTACTAGGTGCTTTGTGTACTCGCTATATCTATATGGCAGGATCAGAGTGGCAGGACATGTTTATTGCGGAGATTGAGTTGGATTTGAGGATATTTCGCTACTACATCAATCACCACTATGGACAATATACATTTAAGTATATTAATTATTTCGGTACGCAGTCTACTCAATTTTGAAAAAACCAATCGTCTTCTTCGCTCTGTTCCGAAAATGGAAATGCCGTGCATATACTTCGCTCGGGCGGCACGTGCCGCGCCTCGGGGTTTCGCGCGTTCTTCGGGAATTCATTTCTTTCTCTATCTTACATGCCCGTGTTGAAGCCGCTTATTTATGTTGTTCTTGTTCTGGTCGCATTATTCTTTTTAGTAGATACGCCCGTCATGCGAGCCAAGCGCCAGAACACAGCGCCCCTGGAGGATGCCTCTGTGGCCCCCGCAACCTTCACTGATGGCCTGCCATTGCCCAAGCTGATCGCCTTTGACCTCGACTACACTCTGTGGCCCTTCTGGGTCGACACGCATGTCAGTGCACCA
Source organism: Penicillium hispanicum (assembly GCF_028827665.1). Lineage (NCBI taxonomy): Eukaryota > Fungi > Ascomycota > Eurotiomycetes > Eurotiales > Aspergillaceae > Penicillium > Penicillium hispanicum. The sequence continues at coordinate 3,240,706 of NW_026623200.1, read as the reverse complement.
GTTAAGGCTCGTGACAACAATTCGCGTGCCGTGGACCGGTAGGTTTTGCTCCTAAGCCACCACGTTAACGAGTATTCTGGCCGGGTGCTGACACTCAAATCGTCCGCCAGATGGGGGGAATCTTTCGCTTTCTACCCAGCCGTCTCCTCGATTATCTACGCCTGCAAGAGTCGCTCGATTCCTCTCGCTTTGGCGTCTCGCACACATGCCCCCGATCTGGCGCGCGACATGCTCAAGGCCCTCCACATCATCCCGACCTTCTCAGACAACCCGGCGGCCAATGCCAAGACATCTCGCGCCCTGGAGTATTTTGACTTCATTCAGATCTTCCCTGCGAATAAGACCCAGCACTTCTCACGCATCAATCAAGCCAGCGGGGTCGCCTACGAGGATATGCTGTTCTTCGACGACGAGGCCCGGAACCGCAATGTCGAGACGGAACTAGGAGTGACATTCTGTCTGGTGCGCGACGGCATGACCCGCGATGAGGTCGACCGCGGCGTTTGGGCCTGGAGAAAGCGAAACGGAATCAAGGCGAAGGCCGCGGAGGGAGAGCTTTGAGGCGGCGGCTTGCAATAAATGGTTATAGTTCACGACTGGGACGGGGGCCTAGGGGCGTTTGTACATGATTTAGAATAGATCGAGATACCCGCTGGAATTGGATAGACCGATAGACCGAGATCCTGCACAACCATAACAACCACTGGCGTATCCGTGGTGGTTCACGGCAGCCACGTTGTGCGCGCTGGCTGATCCATGGATGCACCGCCCAAACTCCGCAATCGCCGACCTCGACTCCTCCGCGCACCAGCACCGCGCCGGCACAAACCACCATGGCGACTCTCAAGCCACCCCCAGCCCAACACCGCTCCTCCTCATCCTCTCACGCGCCAACGGGTCCTCCCAAAGCACCCCTCAAGGCTGATCCCACTGCCACAATCGCCGACACCGCCGTGTTCCAGGGCACATACCCCGTCACCATCGGCGCGGGCACGGTAATCCACCCACGCGCCCGATTCTACGCCTACGAAGGCCCCATCGTCGTCGGCAATGGATGCATCATCAGCGAAAAGGCCGTGATCGGTGCCGCGCCGAGCCCGGCCTCGCCTTCGTCCAACAATCCCACCACAGAGACGCGTCCAGCATCAGCGCCCGAGACGCCCACCCGGCTCTCATACTTCGTCACGGTCGGGCCTCAGTCCAACATCCGGCCTGGCGCACATATCCACTCCTCAGCCGCCATTGAAGCGCTGGCGACAATACACCGGCACGCGGAGATCGGCTCGCACGCGAAGGTCTGTTCGGGATGTGAGATTGCCGAGCGTGGTTCCGTGGCCGAGTGGGTGGTTGTCTGGGGTCCGGGGTTTGGACAGCGGCGGAAGAGAACGCGCGAGGCCAAGCAGCCAGGAGCGGCGGTGCAGGTCGCGGCGCAGGTTGCACCGATGCCGGCGCCGGAGGGGAAAGTCATCGAGGATGCGCGGTTGATGGTCTTGCAGAAGGAGCGGGAGGTGCTGGCACGGATGCTGGTGCCTGCTGGTGCGCGCAAGAAATGAGCGGCGGGCACGAGGGCGTGAATTTGCGCTGAGAACATGCTATTCTTTTGGATGGACGGTCGAGATATGAGTCGAGACGAAAGGTCTCGAGGTGGATGGCGGGATACCCAATTGTGACGTTTTCTTGTTTACATAGCTTATACCCAATCCATAATTGAAGCAATTCCAATCCTGGTGTCTGTAGGATGATACATGGAATCAACCACATCTAATTGGAGAACGAGATTGTGAAAACAGAGCAGTTGAATTGATGGAAAGCCCTGGAAACGCCATCACGTATTCAGTAGATACAAACAAAAGGAAACAATATGTCTTCGCAGCTTCACAAACTCAATGCTCGAAAGATAAATTTAAATGAAGCACCAATGTCGACACCCCCCTCATGAGTAAGAGAGGACACACGATAGGAAGATGACAGGACAGGACAGGACATAGGGGGGTTTCAGATTTAGGAAGATCCACCGCCACGCGGTTGACCACCACCACCCCCTCGAGGCCGTTTTCCACCAGCGCCGCCTTCGGTGGTAGCATCGGAACCATCCTCACGAGGGCGCTTATTCCCCTGGGGGACAAACTGACGGGCTTGAACATTGAGACCACCTGGCCCGGCGGCAGCGTTCTGGGGTTTGCCTTGCGGAGAGTTGGTGTGTTGGCCACGGCCTTGGCCGCCGCGACCACCGCGGCCTCGGGGTAGACCGGAGCCACGCTGACTCTGGGTCTGCGCCTGGGCCTGTGGTTGCTGGTCACCTTGTTGTTGACCATGGCCAAATGGATTGGGTTGCACACCACCGCGTCCACCACCACGGCCGCCTCGTGCGACTGGAAGACCTGATTGCAGTGCCTTCAACATCCCAGGTGCAGTGCTAACAGGCGGTTTAGTGGGGAGGGAAGTTGGTTGCTTATTTTGCTGGTCATTTTGTTGAAGTTGGCCAAAGGGATTAGGAGGGGTTGCCGGGGCTTCTGGTTTTGGGTGCGGCTGCCCCTGTGCAGGTAAGGGCGCTGTGGGCTCGGTAGATGGAACAGCTTGTCCTTGAGCTGGAGCTGGCGTTGGCACGGCTGGTGCTGGGCTGGGTGCAGCCGACGGAGCTGGCTGGACCGGTGCTGGGGCCGGAGAAGCGGACTGCGCTGGTGAGGCTGCAGCGACTGGCTTAGCCGGTGGAGGTCGTGCAGTCTTGGCTACCTCCCAAACTTCGATAACAGGCTTCTGGGGGGTCTCTTCGGCAGCCTTTTGGACGACTTCGACCTTAGCTTGAGCGGTCTTGAACCGGTTTTCGTTGATGCTGATGCGAGCGGCATATTTCTTGTCGGTAAGCTCCACAGCAGACTTGACTTTCTCTCCGACTTCTGTGTCATGGGTTTTCTTGAGCACCTCCCTCTCTTCATTGAACTTGGCTTGCATTGCTGCCAGGGCTTCTTCATTGCCGGCAGGGTTGGGTTGGGCTCCCAGCTGCTTTTCTTTCTCCTTGTCCACGATCTTGCGGATGTTGTTGCGAACGATGTTTTGAATCGTCTCGTTCTTAGCAACAAGCTCCCGAGCTTGAGCAGCTGTCAACTCGGGGAGATCAACCGTCTTGGATGGTGTCGTGGGCGCTTGATCCGCAGCCGCACCTGGCGTGACGGGAACTGACTGCTCTCCAGTAGACAACTTCTCGATTTCTTGACGATGAGCAGCTCTCACTTCGGCCATCTTGGTATTATAGATTTCCTTAAGCTTGTCCGCACGTTCTTTGACCTTGGATTCCTGCTCGGCATCCTTCGCAGCCAAAAGACCGTCCTTCTCGACAAGCGCAGCTTCCAGCCGTTGGATCTTCTCCTCCAGATCCTTGATCTTCTGTTCATCGCCAGGTGCAACCACTTGGGCGGTGGCGGTGGGGAATTGAGAAGCCGGTGTTGAGTTGACAGGAGCGGGTTCGATCGATACGGGCACAGCAGGTTCAGCAGGTTCCGCAACCGGCGCCTCCGAAAGCTTCACCTTCAATGCTTCTAACTCAGCCTTGGTGGTATCAAGCTCTGTCTGGATGACTTCCTTTTCTTGCAGAGCAGCGTTAAGCTCCCCTTGCTTGGTATTGAACCGCCCAGTGAGTTCCTTGGACCGTGCTTTAAACTGTTCACCAAGTCGGTTTCGCTGATCCGCCAGTCGATTTCTGAGCTGCTCTTCGGCCGCGTCAACTTGAGCTTGAAGTTCATCACGTGCAGAGATAGCCTCGTCGCGTTCTTTTTCAAGGCTTGTGAGCTTTTCCTTGAGCGCTTCCATTTCCGCGGGGTCGACTCGGTCGTATTTTTGGAGGATGTTCTGGATGCGCTGTTGGTAACGGTCGCGATCCGCCTGTAGGATCTGCATTTCACCATCCTTGCCCTCGAGGTTGTTCTCCAGTTCGCGGATCTTAGTCTCAAGGGGCTCAATCTGCTGAACTAGCTCATCAACCCGAGTCGATTTTTCGGCAAGAGCAGTCTCCGTCTGCTTGACCTGGCTCCGAAGGGTCACATTGCTTTCACGGAAGACGTTGAGCTCATTAAGTGTGTCCATGAGCTTGCTGTGACTGAGTGCGTTGTGATCACTGTCGGCCGCAGCACGATGCTGTTGCTCAAGCTTGGACCGTGTCTCGTCAAGTTGCGATTGGGTGTAGTCAAGTTGTTGGCGGAGCCGCTTACCCTCCTGCGTAGACAGGTGGTATTGAACTTCGACAATTTCCTTCTCACGTCGCAAGTACTTGATGACCTCTTGAAGGCCCTCAAGGTTTGGAGCCGCCTGCTCGCCTTCTTCATTTTCATCCTCGGCAATAGTGGCACGATCACGTTGCAGCGCAGATATCTGGGTGCTGATGTTTTCGAGTTGCGAGTGTAGTAATGAGTTCTGGTGAAGGACTTCATCTCGGCGTTTTTGCAGTTCGGTCAGCTCGCTCTCGTACCTGGCCCTCTGCTCCGACCAACTCTCTTCTTTCAGAGCTAAGTCTCGCTTGTAGGTCTCGGATTGCGTGCGCACTTCAGTGATATCGAGTTTCAGCTGATTGGCCTCGGCACGAACCGTCTGCAAATTCTTCGCAGCTTCAGCATGCTTGACAAGTTCAGATTCGTAATTCTGCTGGGCTTGTTGCGAGATTTCGGCCTGGGCCTTCATGTCTTCTTCGTGGAATTGTGCAGCCGCGATATGCCGCTCGTTGTCATCTTTCAGTCGAGTGATTTCTGACTCGAAAGAAGCCTTTTGTTCCTCGAGATGACGCGTGGCTTCGCCTTGCTCCTCCCGGAGTTTTGAAATTTCGGTATTGGTATTGGAGAGTTCAGCGGAGATCTCCTCGACTCTTGTCTGAAGATCTTGGATCTTCTTGTCCTTCTCTTCAATGAGACGATCGGTCTCCTCGCGGTATAAAGCGTGAGTTTCGGCCTCAGACACCATCTGCTCCTCAGTTGATTGACTGATACTCTGGTATTCTTCGGCGCGTTCATTGGCACGCGCAAGCTCACTCTTCGTGAGATCCAAATCACGCTTCAGCTCAGACACCTCAATGGCCAGCTCTTGCTCATGACTCAAATCGCCCTTGTCACCTGCCTCCTGGGGGACCTGAGGTGTTTCTGTGGGGGCAGCAGATACGCTTGGACGAGACTGTAGAACCTGCAGACGTTCTTCAGCGCTCTTGAGCTCAACAGTCATCTCGTCTACGCGTGATTGCAAATGGTCCTTGGTGGTCTTCGTGGCAACCAACTCTTCCCTAACAGAACCCAGGCTGGTAACTAGATCGTCGATGCGCTTCTGACTCTGATCGTGCAACATCTCACGGCGGTCGGCAGCTTGCTTCGCCGCTTCCATTTCGTCGTTGAGCTTTCGTTTGGTGGACTGAAGCTCCGATTCTAGTGCTTCCACGCTGGACTGCAGTCGTCGGCGGTTCTCGGAGTCTGCGTGTTCCCGCTCATTGAGAAGTGTCTGTAGATTGGCATTGAGAGTATCCAGTCGGCTGCGTTCATTGCGTAGATTCTCGGTGTCTTCAACCAGCCGCTTTTCAACGTTTTTCCAAAGTTCTTTCTCCGCTTTGAGATTGGCGCTTTCTCTTTGTAGACTGTCCACGAGACCCTTGGCTACAACCAAGTCTTCGGCAGCTTGCTGTGTTCGAAGATCCTGGAGATTGGCATTGTCGTGGAGGGTTTTGAGGCGTTCGTGGAGTCCACTATGTTCACTCTTCAAATTGTTGTAATTGCTCTGCAGAAGCTCAGCTCGCTGAGAAGCTGCCGCAAGCTGGCTGCTAGAACGACTGATCTCGCTTAGAAGCTCGCTGTTCTTCCTCGAGAGCTCATTGACTTGTTGACGAAGGGCTGTATGATCAGTGGCTGTCTCCTCGCGGAAAGTGTCAAAATGAGCTTGGAGCTTCCGAAGCAAGTCGGGGTAATCAGTGGTGTCTCTTGGTTGACTGTCATGAGCCCCCGGAGGAACAGCACCCAGTGGGACGGACTGCGAGAAAGCGGATACATCTCCGACAGTTTGGCGCCGATGGGTCAGCATGCTGCGGAAGGTGTCTCGCTCCTTCACGTAGCTCTTGATTTGGGAAACAAGGTTTGCAATCTCGTCGCGATAGGTCTGCACTCGAATTCGCAATTCCTTCAATTCCTCGGCTTCTTGCTGGCGCACAGCGTCCTTCGCGCGGGCCTCTTCGCCTTCCATCTTGTCACCCAATTCTCGAAGCATACGTCGAAGGGTGACATTTTGTTCCTGAAGTTCATGGAGATCCTTGAAGGTCGTCAGGTTCCGGCTAATGAAGCGCCCGGTGGGATTGAGCTCCGCAGCAGCCTCTTCGATGTTGCCGTGCACCACCTTCTCAAGAGTTTCTCGATCGAAGTCCTCGCCTTCTCTCGCTGCGCCAACTTCCAGGAGAAGCACCTTGACTTCAACGCTCAAGTCTCGAAGTTGTTGCCGCAAAAGTTCGCCTTCCCGAGTCAGGCCCTCGACCATGCCCTGCCATTTCCGTGCCTCCTTAGTGGCATCATCTCGCTCCTTTCCAGCGGTTTCCAAGATGTTGGACATTTCCATCACTGCAGTCTCAAGGCGGCTATGGTCTGCCCGTAACTCATCAATCTCGGGCTTGCTGGATTCAAGCTCTTGGACCATCTCATCGAGGGTGGATCGGAGTTCCTGGCTTGTTCGTTGTTCAGAGGCAAGTAGAGATCGCATCTTGTCATACTCGGTATACATCTGAGTGAGTGTAAGGCCGCCCTTCGTGCGAGAGGCACGAGGAGAGAATGTGCTACCCGGAGTTCCTGCGCGCATAGGGGTGCTGGGGCCAACACCATTGAGCGAGCGAGCCGGGCTCATCGACCGATTCCGGCCTTGGTCAGATTGCTGCTGTGAAACGACCAATTCTAGCTCGGCCACTCGACGCTCGGCATTGTTCTTGTCGGTATGCTCAGTCTCCAGTTCAACACGTAGGCGGGAAATCTCCCCGGCTGCATCGTCCTTGGCCTTCTCCAGGGAGAGCTGACACTCCTGAACACGCTGCTTTGCGGTTTGTGCGGCTGAACCTTGCAGCTCAGCCAACCTATTGGCACTATCCAATTCGTTCCGGAAAGATTCTGTAGCCTGGATCGCTTCTTCCTTCAATTGCTGGATGCTAGCAAGTGATTCTTCGTAACGTTGCTCGGTCTCATCCAAACGGCCCTTGAGGGAGTTCTCGCTGCGTCGCAGAGATTCGATGGTGAAGTTTGCCTCTTCATTCTCGCGCTGGAGCTCCGAAATCCGAGCACTCTTCTCCTTGCGGAATTTGGTGTGCTCGGCGCTCTTAGTTTTCAGCTCAGTCTCAAACCATTCGTTGTTCTTCTTGGTGAGGTCCAATTCCTGCTGTAGACTTTGCTCACGGAATCGAGCGCTAGCCGAAGCGGAGTTTGCGTTCTGAAGATTCTGTTCCGCAGTTGACAGCTCACGGCGCAATTCAATAGTCTTCTTATGTTGAGCTGATAGCTCCTCGGCGAGTTTGTCGTGAGCAGCTGACTTGGATTCCAGCAGAGCAAGGGTATCTCGGTTCGAAGCTTCGAGGGACGCGATGCGTGATTTAAGGGAGTTGACTTCGGTGACGTTCGAGGTCGAAGAGGATTTCAAGGTGGAAATTTCAGACTCAAGAGTGGAACGAGTGGTTTCTGTCCAACGTCAGTGTGTGGAAATTTCAATCATTTATTGTGATATAGGTACCCGCTTGGTCCAATTTTTTCCTTAGGTCCTCAATGTCGGCATGGCCCTTTTCGACAGTGGCTTTTAACACCTTGACCTTCGATTCACTGCTGCGCACCGCATTCTCAAGCTCAACTTCCAAGCGAAGCTTGTCTGACTTGAGCTCATCGTATTCATGTGCCTTGGTAGTAATTGATGCCAGAAGCTGATTGACCAGGTCGACTGTGGGGGCTTGGGTGAGGGTGGAAAGCGTAGCTTCAGAGATCGCGTAATGTGTCGATAGGTAAGGGAGTTGAACCTGCGCGTCGGCCATGGTGAAAGAAAGAAAGGATCCACCACGACCGTCTGGATGATGAAGCGGGGAAAAAAACAAAAAGGTCGAGTCGCAAAAATGAAAGCTTCACCAGGTCTTCAAGTTTCCCACGCGCAGTGTACAGCTTCAGAACAGGTACACACGGCGCTGAGGGGGGGTCTTATGACATGGCTGAGCAAAGGAAAGAGTGTGGTGTCGCAGAAATAGGAGATGCGACGGAAGTGTGGGGGACGAGGGAGGTCAATCGGTGGATGAAGGTGATGCTTCAAGGGCGAGGGAGATGCTTCCGCGCGCTTTGGTTGCGTTCGTCAAAGGCGACAGCATCTCACGTGATGTGGAGGTAAACTGACGGGAACCGAGCTCGAGAGCTTCCAACACTATTACACTCATCACAACTACTCAGTCTAGGGCTACTGGTACTTCTCTCAGGTTTAACACCTTTGTCCATTTGTCTATTCAGGTATCAATGAGAAGCGCAGTGATGTACAACAGATTCCAAGCAGTACAAGTCACACCCAAAGGGCCAATCTACAGTCACTCAATGCCGCCCGTTCTTGGAAGGGGTCCCTTTTGAGCCCTCAGTCCGCTCCAAGTAATCTACCAGATCCTCGATGGTACAAACCCTGAGGCCCCATCGCTTCCCAAACGCAAGACAGCTATCCCGACGCATCATGCCGTTATTCCCACCGATCTCGGCCACGCCCTCGACAACGTCACCTCCCTCAACCAGCTCTGCGATCACACCTGCGGGTGCTTTTCCGGCCAGCCGGCAGAAGTCGACCGCAGCCTCGGTGTGACCAGTGCGCTCACGGACACCACCCGCGCGCGCTTGTAGTGGGATGATGTGGCCTGGCCTTCGGAAGGAATCGATCTGGGCATCCGGGGAGGCAAGTGTCCGGCAGGTCAGTGCGCGGTCTTGGGCGGAAATACCGGTTGTCACAGATGCGTCGCTGGAGTCAATGGTAACGGTGTATGCGGTACCCTTGGGGTCAGCATTCTCAGTCACCATCTGCGGTAGGGCCAGACGGGTAGCCAGGTCCGGAGTGATGGGGGCGCATATTAATCCACTGGTATAGGCAAAATACCATAGGTCAGTTTCAGGACATGTCGATGGGTGGTGTTTGCAGCGGAACGAGGCGCACTGGCGGAGAGCTCACCTCGTATGGCGCACCAGAAATGCCATCTGGGCTGCCGTGATTGACTCAGCGGCTATGATGAGGTCGCCTTCATTCTCGCGGTCTTGCGAATCAAGGACAATAATGAATTCGCCATTCTCTGTAGCGAGTCACCGTTAGTGATGCTGGATGGGTCGGAAGCCCCGTGTCCTCATGGAAGACGTCGGGTCAGACATTGAGAGTGTATAGGGCTGGAGTCAAGACTCACTGAACGCAGCAATTGTGTCCTCAATCGAGTCGAATTGGTGGGCTGGATCAGTGGAAGACGGCATCCTGAGCGATAGGTGTAGGGTATTGGGGCTGTGATTTTTGCCCCTCACTGCGCAACTCGAGGGGACTGGAGAGGAGACTTGGAAAAGGCCAGCACTTATAGTGGAGGAAATAGCATATGTCTAGTGTCGCGCAATCACTCAATGGGGAAAGAGAAGGATAAGAGAAAATTCGCCTCCAGCGTTCGTCCGTAATTGCTGACAAGGGCATTAGAAATGCTCGTGATTGCCGCATCGGCGCGGGGAGCCGGGCGGTGAGTCTGGACCCGGAGTCTCGGACGCTCGGGCTCGGGCTTTTGCTTTTCGACTCGATTCTCTCATCCGTTCAACCTTCCATTGTGGCCATATATGCGGGTAGCGATCACTACGGTCGCCAGAGTGCTGGTTTCCCGTGCATTGATTCCATATCTGATTGTCTTCAACCACGTGGACTTAGCTGGGGTTGAAATCGATTAGTCAGCCCATCACACTCCAATCTAGGAAGTTCCGGAGACGTGGTCCTTCCAATTCGGGAAGGAACGTAGTGTATGAACAAAACCTCTCTGGTGGAATGGAACTAAATTCCTTTTTCTGTAGGTATACCTCGACACAGGTAGCCCAAATTACGCGTATCCGAGAAGAGTGGTCGGCTTCCAAGAGGGCAAGAATGCTGTTGAGAGAACAGACCAAACGTATCAGTGGAGCATTTCAAGTGAGATCCTTCGACTTCACGTTCTTCAAAGTCTGCATCCAAGTTTCCCAAGCCAGAGAAACACTGGTGATGCAGCACTATTCTGACAGAAGACAGTCTTGTATTTTGCACCGTCTATACTAAAGCTCGTCTTTTTTCGAGTCTGTGATGAAATTTGTACCAGGGGAAATATCATCCACATATTCGCCTGCTGACTTGCAAGCGTATGAGCCTGCGGCGAAAGGATCGCCCCCCACGTAAAATGCCACTTGTGGATACATGCATAGGTTCCGTCTTCTGGTACCATCAGAAGTTATAGCAGGCAGCACATCCGGCGCAACTCCTCGCTCCACCCAGTCCACGACGACCGCAAGGGGATCACTCGGCACCGCACCAATGCCGCCACCGCAGTGCTCCACACCAGGGGCAGGGAAGAAGCGATAGTAATTCTCCACAGTTGGATCAAAGGCCTTCACCTGTCGATAGTAGTTGATACTGCCATCAGGGAAGATGAGCTGGTCAACCAGCCCATGCCATGTGACCATTTTGCCTCCAGCTTCCTGGAAAGCACGAAGATCAACATTGTTGGTTCCAATGATACCGTTGTACTCCGAGAATGCTTTGGTGAAGAGCTCCACATAGGTGTCGAGCGTGAGTGTGTGCAGATCAAAGTCAGGATCTTGCATCACCCAGCGTGTAATCCAGTCGGCTGAAATACTGAACGGGGCTCCCGTACAATTCCTCAAATCTAGACCAGTGCAAGTGGTATTGGTCAACCCCGAGAATGGCGTTCCCGGGGTTATTCCCCACCAGAGCCACTGCCCATCCGCAGTGCGAGGCCCCTCCCATGTCTTCTTGACAATGCGGGTATCCTTTTCGGAGATGGTCACCATGTTGCCGCTGCAGTTGGCTTCTTGTCCAATCATCGTGTCGGGATCGAACGTGCATTGGCCTGGTTCATGGATTAGCCCATCATGGATCGACGAGCAGGCGGCAAGAGCCGCGTTGGTGATGGTATCAAAGACGCATTGCGGCGGATGATGATTGAGCTGGTTCATCCAGAACTGACTCCAGTATTCGGCCACAATGAACGCCGGCCAGTTAATCGCAGGGGCTCCTGCATAGATGCCATTGTAAGCTGTAGGATACTTTTGGGCCATCATGAGGCCTTGCCGTCCGCCAGTGGAGCAACCGCTCCAGTAAGAATAGCGGGGCCCGTATCCATAGTATCTGCGGGCAAGCTGCTTTCCAACAACTGCCAGATCATTCAGCGCCACAGAGGCGAAGTCTTCAAAGAGGTGGAGGTTGAGCTTTCCATTGGGGAGCCCAGCCCACGAGGCAGAGGAGGCGAAGTAGAGTCCATGGCCGCCATCTGTGCAGCCTGCGGAATATCCATTGGCGACCGGGCTCAAAAGGGCGCTGAGGCCAGAGCAAGTTGCCCAACCACTGCCACCCACGCCTTGGAAACGACCATTCCAATTGTCACGGGGGAAGTTCACGAAGATACGTATAGTGTCATTCCCACTGGCGTGCGTGTAGGTCACCGTCACGTTACAAAAGTTGACTGTCGCATTGTTCGAAATTGTGTGAGCTGAAGCGGCGGACAAATGAAGAAGTTGAGCATTTCCAGGCAACTCAATCGCCGACGACAGGAAAGAGGATGAGCAGTGGTCATCGGTGGAATTGGTGCGGGGTTGGCACCAGGCCAGACCCGCGCTTAAGCTCAGCCATATGACAGTGCAGAGCTTGTTGATCAGCATAGTGAGTTGATAGAGATATCTATCATGACGATATGTAGTATGTTGAACAATACGTGGGGTGGAGCGGGCAAGTTGAACAACTTCACCCCTGTAGAAGAAGACCGGGGATTCATTTGCAGGAAGGGGAGTCTTGAGTTGCGTCTATCACGCCTTCACCCCTGCAGCCCTGCAGGTCGTCGTGCCTCGGTTACATAAAACACTCAATCATCATCCCGAGGTCACTAGCTCTTCAATTTTCTCCTGTAGATATATTTTGCCCCCATCATCCTAAACAGCATGCCTTTTCAAGTAGTAAGCAGACTCATGGGCGAAAAAATATCATCGGTCTTGCAACGTACCTAGATTTAAAGTCTTCTCCTACGAAAGCCTTCCGCCAAGTCCCTTACTTTCCTACCTCGAAACTAGGCATGATCATACCCTTTCTAAGCCAGGTAGGCATCGTAAGCATTAATCAGACATTTCCAAAGTATTCTGACGGAATTTTTCCACCACCAGCTCATCAGGAATTTGGTTGTAAGAACTTATCAAGCTCATTGATCCCAAAAGACTTCTAGGGATTGACTTGATGGACGTATATTCCCAGTGTGACGGATACCAACCTGCGGTTCCCCAATCAATAATGCCAACGATATCGTCGTCGCGAGCAAGAATGTTGAGATCGCTAAGATCGCCATGAGAGAATACCAAAGGCCAAGACTTGAGTTGTTGTTTGATCAGGTCTTGAACTTCTGAATCGAGCTTTGAATCGGATTGCATGCCCATTCGTAGATGACGATGATAGTCCTGGGTGGTATCAAAGGGCCCGAAGCGTAAAGAAGGCCCCGGGACATGACAGTCACAGAGTGATCCACCGTCAACAGAAGCAACTTTTTGGGATTCGGGGGGTGGCTAAAGCTCCCTCATATCACGGAACATTTTCTTTAACTAGACAAGAAGCTTGACCTTGGACTCTTCGCTCCAATGTACCCAGTCATTGCCAATTATATCTCCCCTGATCCTTTCCATGACGATATACGTCCACCCATCATGAGTAAATGAACACAGCACCTTGGAATCGGGATGGAGGTTTATCATGATATGAAACGCATTGTTGATGCTTCGGATAAATACACGCGACACCCATATTTGGCACATACGCCGTCTGAACATGAGAACGTTCCCCTGGCGAGGTCGAATGCGCTTAAGGATTTTGATAGCGAGAAGTGTCGAGAGCCGATATAACGCTCAACGATATTCACATATATTTACTGACCACACAAATTCCTTAGGATTTCTGTACTAAATGTAGATTTACACTTACCCTGATACCTTGCACTCGATCTATGCCATAATCTATGAGATTTCACGGAGTGGAAACATCTATGTTGATATAACGCTCATTAAATTCTAATCAAATTTCATCGGTGTCAGTACCAATGAATCTATATATTGCTGGACACCGAATCGTGCAGAAAGAGCCTCTACCAAAGCCGGGCCACGAATAAGTAGGCTGGGACACTAAATAAGAACAGACATATGCATGCAGGGGCAGAGATATCAACCCATCCCTTGGCTCCCCATCCATCGTACTTCATCTGCCTGCCTCTCAAGTGCTAATCGCATGGCTTCCTCGTATCTCCGTTCTTTCTCCCACTCGTCTCGCTGCGTATGACGCATTTCTTCGCGTGTCGCCTCGTCAACTTCGGCGTGCATGAACCAGTCATCATGTTCATCTTCGATATCCATATCATGTTCCGCTGGAAGCGAGAACCTGAGACGGCCAATGCGTTCTCCCGTCCACATCAGCAGTTCATCACCCGTGAGATTCCCGCCAGTAGGCAGGATCTTCCGAGCAACTTCGTTGTTACTGTCGAGGAGAGATCCCCAGAGGCCACGGGGTCTGGATTTTTCTGGCCCAGAGAGCTGGGGCGTGGGCGGCAGATTGCTTTTGGAAAAGGGAGTCTGTGGGTGAGAGGTGTTGATGTTCCAGCGGCGGACCTCAGCTCGACCGTTACGTTCAACCCATTTGATATTGCCCTCCGAATCCGAATAGACAAGGCGATTGCCATGTGATGCAACCGAGAGCAGCTTAGATCTGGCAGCACTCTGTCGGTTCTTGTAATCGGGGGCCAGATTAGACGTGTTGTCGCTTAGGCTTGTGCTGCGATCTTGAGACGAAGACGTGAGATTGTACAGCTCCAGAGAGCCTCGGCCGTTGTACTCGCCACAGGCCACAACGGCGTGTGATGCAGGGTAGGCCGAGTCTGAGAACACCGGGAATCGAGGCTCGGGTGCCGAGGCCAGACTACAGAGCCGTCCACCGGAATGGACTGTACTCTGCAACCGAGGGAAAAAGCGGCGGTCATAGCAGAGTATACTGGGAAAGCGACCTGCAAGAAGGATAGTATTTACATGCGGGGCGGGCGGATGTAGAATGGAGAGAGGACCAGGCTGGAAGAGAGGCGCATAGTTGGCTTCTTTATCTGAAGGACCTGGACTCCGAATACGACGCGGTGGTTGCCCATTCGGCCGAAGTTGTAGCTGCGGCGAGTCCGAATAGGGAAAGATACCCAACTCCGGAAACAATGGCGCGGAATTCTTCTCACATCGCAAACTGATCGCTTCTTCTTCTTCAACGGCGGATAATCTGGAGTCGTAGATCTGCAAACTGAGTGTAGTTGCTAGGGTCAGTGGAACAGAATAATCGGTCTCCTGAGAGAGAGCGAAAATCGACCATGGATAGCGTTGTTGTGAAGCCACCCGCAAAGTCTCCAGGTCGACCTCGTTGAGAACATTTCCAATGGCTAAATAAGCCCGTCTTCGAAACGAGTCTATACTGACGCCTTCGCCCAGGTTGATAAAATCCAGAGAGGACTTCGAGGCCGCATGGTCTCGGCCAGAGAGGTTGGTCATAAGAATGCCTGGATCACTGATTCCAAGAATTTTGCCTTTGGTCAATTGCGTGTCAGAGGAATGAGAATGGTTCAAATCCCAGATGCAGACACTGCCATCCTCGAGGGGCGCAACGATCTTATTCTGCCTCGCCGAGCTCCAATCTTTCAACAGCCCCATCCCCTTGACCTCATGGGGCAGACGTGTTCTCCCTTCGGTGGATGAAGTTAATGGCTGTTGTACCCATGACAGGGACATTGGACCGTGCCGGGCAATATATTCCGAGTACCAGTCCACATGTTCACCCTCGGCGGACGAGTCCCATTCCGCAACGGCTCTCGCCCTTTCGCTCCAGGACAGCCCTCGCGGCTCGTCGAGGCTATCCCTATTGGCCTGAGCAGCAGGGGGTTGGATGAGCTCTCGCAGCGAATTCTGACCTAAGGTACTGAGGGACGCAGTCGGGTTTGCGAGGAGGCTCTCCGACATCCGGCCGGCCGGACGGGAAGCCTGCAAGGCAGCCCATGACTGCTCATAGCAGTGCAATTTCCATATATTGTTGTCACGAGCAAGGTCGAAGAAGTTCTTGGAAACCGATTGCAGCTGCACCTTCTCACGTGGAGTGAGAACTGGTTATCGCGGACTTATCAGCGTTCGGGCGTTTTGTAGGGTGGGTGCGGGGGAAATTCGAGGGTTCCGATGGCGCTTACGGTCGATGATTTTGGTCAGGATTTCTACCGGCAACTTGTCCATGAGGAGATTACTGGAGACGTATGCATCGCAGGTGGCAGAGAGGAGGGATTTGGAGCCGAGTTGTCCTGTTATGTTTTGTCCGAGGGAAAGTTCCAGGCGTGTCTTTCCCCGCGATGAGCGACGCCACTGTCACGTGGTTGATAGAGAGTAGTAAGAAAGACGGAGAGAGATGCTGTTGGCCTTGCTCTGATTTATATTAGACAGAGAAACCTGCTGTTAAATTTACAGGCGAATAAGAATAGTGTCTTGACGGTTTTGTGGCCTATGATCTAGATGAGTAACATTGTTAGAACATCCAGAGTAAAACAGCATGCCGGATATTAATTCCGACATGTTATACAAAAGATGCTCTCATCTATTCCAAAGCCACAGACGGTATATACACTAGGATGACAGGGAAATACAAAATAAATGAGAACAAGATGGACTGGATATTCCATAGCCAAACGCCGGCTCAACCCAAGGTATCCACCATTCAACCAGTCGTTAACGATCATCAGATAAACAGCACAAATCCGAGTAGCTTCAGACTCGGCCTATTCGTCAGGTTTGAACACCGCCTCCTTGCAAAGAATAGCGACTTTCTTGAAGAATCGCCGCCATTCCAAGGGGTCACCTTTGATCTTGAGAAATTCCGCTTCAAAGAGACCCTCGGAGACACATTCGATAAGGACCTTGCCTTGAAGCTGGCACATTCTGCCATCTTTGGTGACCACCCGAATCATGGCGGAGGTGTCTCCAGCGCCCACGGCAGGCACTGATGGAACGGGGACCCCGAGCCGATGAAGGGCCTCGCAGATCAAAGGAACCAGAAGCTTGAGTTCCCAAGCCGAGTAGAATCGTGTCATCGGGCGAGATGGAACAATATCCTGGAATTTCTGGGCATTCTGAGTTCGGCTCACAGGAACAGAAGGTTGCTGTGAGAACTGCGACATCGATGGCTCATCCTCGAGATGACTGCCCATGGCGGCATCCTGAGAGGCAAACGGCTTGCGGGCGGGCTGGGAAGAGAAGACCTCATTTGAGAGATGGGGGTTGTCCCAGTCCATGAGCATTCCTCCGCCTAGCATCTCTGGTTGAGTGGAAGAGAGGCCTCCTGATGCAGCATCATCAACATCCATATCCATCGCATCGAAGCTTCGACTAGCGCTCTTCCGGTTCTGAGACAAGGGGTCTTGACTGAAGTCTATATGCAGCGATTCAAACATCGACGTGGCGAGGTTGATTGGGTCTCTCAGTTTGCCTTCTGTGGAGAGGAATTTATTCGATCGTGTATACCATGGATGTCTTCGCACATCCTCCAGCGAGAAACGACCTTTGGGATCCACCGTCAACATGCCCCGTAGAAGTGATAGGGTGGCCGGTGGCAGCTTCTGCCACAGTTCATCCGTGGTGCGCGCATTGGTCGCAAGATACTCGTGATACTCGTAACTATCATCGGTTGGACTGTCCCATGGGGTATTGCCCGCCAAAAGAACGAATAGCACAATCCCACAGGACCAAATGTCCACCAAGTCTGGGTGGTATCCAGCGCCCTTGGTCTGGCCTCGGGTACTGCAGCTTATCACCTCGGGTGCAATGTATGGTGGGCTACCACAAAAGGTGGTGGAGAGCTTCCTGGTCCCTTTGTATTCGAAGAGTGCGGCCAAGCCGAAATCGGCGATCTTCAGGTTTCCATCTCCCGTCAGAAGCATGTTTTCTGGCTTGATGTCACGATGGCCCACGCCCTTTGAGTGCATAAAGCTGACCGCACTGACTAGCTGTGAGAAGTAGACGTGGGCAATGTCTTCTCCTACTCCCTCATCGGCCTCGATCTTATCAAAGAGATCGCCGCCCTCGGCCAGTTCCATAGCAATCCACCGCCAGATATCGTCCTCACCCGTCTGGTAGAAGCCAATGATGTTGTTATGGCCCGTCACATGACGATGCACCGTCACCTCCAGCGCCAATTGTCGCGCACTGATCTTGCCATGGCGCGCAGCGTAGTCCTTGTGGATGTATTTGACTGCGAAGATCGGATTTTCGGCATCTAAGGGGCATGCCTTTTTGATGCTAGGATGAGACGAAAAGTGTTAGCGGGTCTCAGTGGATCGAACCATAGACGCTCAACTTACCAAGCATAGGCACCTTGGCCGATTGTTTTGGAGACGATGCGAAACGGCACGTCGTTCGGCAGCGGTGCCAACTGGGAGTGTTGCATTGTGGGCGCTTCAAGAGTAGGGCCAGAGAATCAAAGCTGAGAGAGATCACAAAGCCAGCGCGTCTAACCGCATGGTAAAATGAGAGGAGACGACAAGCAAGGGCTCGGGTTGCGAGGACTAGGAGGATAGCAGGCGACGCGAGGTGCGAAACGCGGGACACGCGGGGCCACTTAGGATGCCTGTTTGGGAAGTGTGTTTACTGGCGCTACAGGGCGAGGTACTAGGTGGTGTTGTCTAGTATATATCGATTTCTCGATATGCGTGGCGAAGGTGTGTATCCCGTCGCCTGCAAGCGACTGGTCTTTTAAATCGATCGAATCGGTTCATCCGATCGCTTCCAACTTGGTGCTTGTATCTCGACCCGCAGGCGATCGCACTAAGTGCGCCGGGGGAGCGACTGGCCTGTGCTCGCTTCGCTGTCACTTGGATTTGGATCTGAATGCTAGTATGGTAATTATAGATGCATATGGCTGATTTTCTCCCTATAAAATTGTATTCTGTATATAAGCCCCATCCATGTCCATGTAGATAGTGATGTAGCTAGTTAGTTCAATGTCAGCTTATCCAACTGATCCGAGTGCCAGCGGGGTCTCTCGTTGCTGGGGGCGGCAGCGCTGCGTAAACAAACGCCAGTCGCCGCTCTCCTCGCCTCTTTGCCTCTTTGTAACCTCCAGCCATCGCCTAAACCTTGCAACCCTCCCACTTAATTTTCACTCCAACTAGAACATTCTTCTCCCCTTCTCCCCTTCTGGTCCTGCTGCTTTTGCACTGTGGGTCCTCCACTCGTCCGCATCCGTCGTCATTCCAGACAGCAACCCTCGTGCCACTGCAACTCGCATTCCTGGATCGGCCCGGGAATCTGCACTTCACGATCACCTCTTCTTCCACGCTCCTTCGCTTGAGATTCTTTCGCTATGGACTACGCCATGGAAGACACCCAGAACTCGGCGCCCGACGCCCTCGAAGCTTCCAAGCTGAATTCCACCGCCCAGCGATCCGACACGCAGAGCGTCTCCAAGCGGTTCGTCCTCTCCCGCAGCCAAAGATGGGGTTTCCAGGAATCCCAGCCAATGGTGGATTAGGATCAAGCTGACCTTTTCTTGTCCATGTGCATATAGCCTGCAGGCCGAGTTGATGCAGCTCATGCTCTCGCCTTCTCCCGGTATCTCCGCCTTTCCCGACGCTGATGGCAACCTCCTCTCCTGGACTGCAACCATCACCGGCCCGACCGAGACTCCCTACGACGGACTGAACCTGAAGCTCTCCTTTGCCTTTCCTAACAACTACCCTTACTCTCCCCCGACCGTCCTTTTCAAGACCCCCATCTACCACCCAAATGTCGATTTCTCGGGTCGGATCTGCTTGGATATTCTCAAGGACAAGTGGAGCGCCGTGTACAACGTCCAGAGTGTTTTGCTGAGCCTGCAAAGTCTCCTGGGCGAGCCAAACAAGTAAGCAGCACCTCATTTCGAGGTTTGGTCCACACGGACGGTTTGCTAACAACGAAGCAGTGCAAGTCCACTGAACGCGCAAGCCGCCGAGCTCTGGGACAGTGACCAGGAAGAATTCAAGCGCCACGTTTTGGCCCGACACCGCGACCTGGACGATGAGTGAGCATCTCATGATTATGCTTTTGTATTCCGCATAAGCGTCGGTCGATTGGCCGGATCCTTCCTGCCCTAATTCTGGGCTCGAACGGCGTGGTGCAAATGCATAGTGGCCTGGTTCATTGGGATTTGGAGTTCTGGTTCTCTGTTTTCTTTCCTCATTTCTGATTTGTTATCTTTATGACACGCATTCACATACCGGCGCGTGTGGCCCTGGGCGTTGGCCCGAGGGATCTTTGCTTCCATAATTTCATTTGAGTCAATGCAATTCATTGCCCTGGTCCACGTGGTCTATGACCTTTTTAAAATGGCTTCCGTAGACAGCCCCGGGGACATCAAGGCTTCGGTGTAGGATCAAGCTTGATCAAGAGGATTGGGTTTGATCGCCATGAAGAAAGTGCAAAGTATTCACATGACTATAGGATATGACATTGCTTCCCCACCAACAGCCGTCAGATATCATCTAACAATAGCATAGTAAAGTGAAATACTACTTCTCATCCGTGATGACCACCCCAGCAACCACGCGCTGGGGAAGATACTGATGGCATCCGTTATCATGGCGCTCGCCGCAACTCCAGAGATGCCGGCACTCCGAGAGTACCTGTGATTCCATACAAGTAGGACGCCGGGTCTCGGCGTTTAGTATCGGCGTTCGGGTTCGCCCGTTTCCACCGGATGCGGGAATCTCTCCAAGCGGGGGGCCTTGCGAACCACTGGGTGATTCCCGGTGCCCCAAACGTGGTCTTCCCAACATCCGGTGTCCAAAGATCAGACTCATGAGCACGATGGGGAGTGACGACAAAGAATGGGAGCTGGAGGAGGGCATCCCTCAGTTCGAGGATCCCTTTATCCAACAGTATCTGAAGGGACGCGATGCTCTGATCGCTGAGGAGCACAAAAGACGCCATGGTAAGATTAGACAGGAAGATGGCCCAAGACAGGCATTCTAAAATTCCCTCTTAGACGCCACTTTTCGCAAGTCGCTGTCACCGATTGCAGCTCGCGCATGTAAGATTGTCTCGCAGATCCGTGTTCGAGAGCAGCACGAAGTCTGGACACAGGGACTCGATGAGGCGACCGCGCACCAGTCGGACGAGATTCTCTACCCTGGCGTCATGTTTCATCACGCCAAGGGGCGGATGGAAAAGACAAATCTGTGGAAGATCGTCGAGAAAATGCCCAAAGGATCTCTCTTGCATGCCCACATTGATGCCATGTTTGACATCGACTTCTTGATCGACCAGGCCTTCTCGACACCGGGGATTCACCTGTCGGCAGCAAAACCATTTCTGACGGCGAAAGACTACGAAACGGCACCATGTGTCTTTCAGTTCTCATCGCAGCCGGCGGACGATTCTGAGAAGCCTGCGATCTGGTCCGAGGCTTATGAACCTTCCTCCTTGATTCCAATCCAGACAGCGGCATCTTCCTTCCCTCGAGGCGGAGAAGCTGGCTTCCGGCAATGGCTGCGCAGTCGATGCATGATTATGCCTGAGCACTCATACCACCACCATCATGGGGTTGATGCGATATGGTCGATCTTCACGCGGACCTTTCCCGTCATCAACTCCATCTTAATGTACGAACCGATTTTCCGAGCATGCTTTCGTCGAATGTTGAAGCAACTCGCCGCAGATGGAATCCGATACGTCGAATTCCGGATTGTCTTCCTTTTTAAATATCGAAAGGAAGGGCATGACGAGCCGGAAGAGAGTTACGACGAGTTTTGCCGCACCTTTGAAGACGAGATCGAAAAGTTCAAGGCGACAGAGGAAGGAAAGGATTTCTACGAAGCACGTATTATCTGGGCTGGTCTACGGCGATTATCTAATGCCGCCATTGTGGACACCATGAATGAGTGTATAATCACCAAGCTCGCCTTCCCCGATCTGATCTGCGGCTTTGACCTGGTCGGACAAGAGGACGCGGGCAGACCGCTGGTGGACCTTACACCACTGCTGTTCTGGTTTCGAAAGCAGTGTGCCGGAGAAGGCGTCGAGATCCCGTTCTTCTTCCATGCTGGCGAATGCCTGGGAGATGGCGATGCGACGGACCACAACCTGTTCGATGCCATCCTCCTGGGTACTCGACGGATCGGCCATGGATTTTCCCTCTACAAACACCCTTTATTGATCGATTTGATCAAGGAGAAGAAGATCATGGTGGAGTGCTGTCCGATCTCAAATGAGATTCTCCGTCTGGCAAGTTCCATCAAGTCTCACCCATTACCCGCCCTGTTGTCCAGAGGCGTCCCCGTCTCACTCTGCAACGACGACCCGGCCATTCTGGGGCACGGAAGGAATGGGTTGACACATGACTTCTGGCAAGCAATGCAAGGGCTGCAAAATGTCGACCTTGCCGGGCTGGCAGTGATGGTACAGAACTCGATCCGATGGAGCTGCTTCGAGGATCAGTCGGCGGCCGAATGGAAGGCCGAAGTCGGGGATGGGATTTTGGGGGAAGGGCTGAAGGCCACCCGCCTGCGAGAATGGTGTTCTGACTTTGAGAAGTTCTGTGAATGGGTGGTATTGGAGTTTGCAGAGTTTGACGAGGATGACTGATGGGACTCGACAGCCTTGGAAGAGTGCGATTTGCTGTGAGATAGGCAATCAGGCCATTTGGGGGTTCGGGCGGTGTACATACAGTCTGGCCTACATAGTCACATCACCCGGGTAGGGATAGTCTCAAATAGTTCCTCGACCCAATAAGTCTATTACCACCTGTCTTGTCCCAATATGGGCATTCGAAGATCACTCGTTCCTGAGTGGCCCAGGAAGGCTGTCCTCCGTAGTCCAAGTGGCCAGCGGAGAGAAACAGCAAAGCGTGAGTTGGCCCGACGCGCCTGACTGGGTCGGCCACTTATCGCGCTTTATCAGGTGCCCGCTGCTCCGCACGTCATCGTCGAAACATCCCCTTCACAACTCCCTCGCGCTGGGGTTTGCCTTTCGTTTCTATCTCGGCTAGGATGTTTGTGCTTCGATGATACCTGTTCCTGCACGAGTGAGCGAGCTGCTCTTTCAAAATGGCGTACTTCTTGCCATCGTTCTTCCAAAAGCGACTGCTGAAATATGCCCTGTCTCGCGTGGGATTGGTCGATACAGAGGCCTTGGACCCGGACAATCTGGGCATCCGCTGGGGACAGCGGAGTACGGTAGAACTGCGTGATATTGGCCTGAAGCTCGAGGTAAGTGCCGAGTGCGTTCGAGTGCGAGCCGTAACCCTTGGGAACCCCGGGGAGGCGGAGGCGGGGCTGCCGATCGCATACTCCGAATTGTGATAAGATGCTCACATTTGTCCCACCTTGAAATAGAAGCTAGCAACTCTTCTCAGCCTCCCCTCGTCGTGCGAACTGCTTAGTGCCCGCATACAGTTCCTGCGGATTACCGTTCCAGCCGATATCTACAGCAGTGGGATCATCTGTGAAGCGAGTGGTATCGACGTCCATCTTCGATCCCTTCCCGATGATGTATCACAGGGAAAGCACGGAAAGACAAAACCTCATCCCTCCTCTGGCCCGGCCGGAGAGGGAGCAGAGAGGGCTCCCGTTATACCGACACCGTCCAATCTTGCAGAGTCATTCCTAGAGGCAGAGCCAAAGGAGGAAAAAGAAGAGCTAGAAGCCGCAATCGCATCTCAATCACATGTCCTACAACGAAATCCTTCGCCTGCCGAGGAGGAGGAGGAAGAGGAGGAAGAGCTAGGGCTTGGAAGCGAGACCACTTCTCTGCCGAGCTTCGTTGCAGGGTTTCTAAAAGGCGTGGCAGACCGGTTGCAGCTTAAGGTGAAGAATGTCGCTGTACGCGTGGACTTGGCATTGAAGCAGGATGGCCCTTCTAAGAGACAACCGGAAGAAAAGCCAGATATTGTTGCGGGTTTATTGAGCATCCGCGAAATCGATATCTACGGGGTTTCCGGTTTCACTGCGCCCCCCGAGGAGGCTCTACCTTTTCGAGACGGCAAGAGATTGATTTCCCTGGTCGATATCAACCTGGGCCTGGTGTCTGATCCGGTGGTCTTCGCCAACTATTCGCGGTTTACTGCACCTGCATCCCCAACCACCACCATGCAGTCAAAGGAAAGCCAATTTTCTAGCAGAGCACCTTCACCGCCACCATTGGATCCTTCTGACTCGAATCCGGCACTTGCAATGACGCAGTCAACCATTCTTGAGCCACCTCCTGTTTTCAGTCGCGGAAGTATCGCCGATGGCGAGATGGAAACGTCCACAATCTCGCATGATGGTCGTTTCTCGGACGCAGATTCAGAGGCAGAGCACCGGAATGATGAATACCTTGATGATTCACGCGTTTTTGGTAGTAATGATCCATTCCATGACAACCCGGGATATTTGGATTCAGTGATCGATAATCAATTTGATGATTTTGATGTCGAACCCCACGCTTTCGTGCAAACAGAAAGAGATCAACTGACCGAGAGTGGTGGCAGCTTTCACAGTCAGAATCCTTCTGTTCATGCTAGTGGGTTCCTGCCAGAATATGGAGACGCGAAGTCGCTCAGTATGGGTTTGGCATCGCCGCAGAGCGCACATGCTCCTTATACTTGCGATGCACAGCGTGGCGACCAAGCTAGCGTTGGAGCTAGCAATTCAGCTCAATATATGCCTGCATTCGATGAGCACGATGATAATGCGGCATACCGGATGCGCTCTTCACAACACCCTTCTCAGATCTCGGCTCCGCCGTCCGAGTCTGGCAGTACAGCTTCAGACCCCGCGACCCCTCATGCGGACCTCCTTGAGTCGAAATACTTTTCCCATGATGAGGCGCAAAGCTTGTACATGAGTGCGATGAGCCAGGGGCCTGGCACGAGCTTTATCCCAAACATGCCTGGTGCATGGGACTCATTTGATACTCCCCGGACGATAGACAATAGGCCCGAGGACCATACAAATATTGCCGAGCCCGCCAATGACTTGACCTCTACTCAGGAGGCAAATGATGAAGCTAGGGCTTCGACTCCAAAGCTGACTGTCCGGTCAGACTCACCCTATGCCGAACAGCAGCCTTCGGATGGCACATCACCTCAGGCTCCGTCGGTGGTCCCTGACAGGGCTTCTATCGACTCCTCGTCCATTCTGCACAAAACCACCGAGATGAGAAAACCGATTCTCAACGTCGACAGGATATTCATTTGGTTACCCTCTCCTCCTGATGATGCAAGTGCTGGCCACACATCACCTCAAGTATCCCTTGAGAGAGCAGACGGTGGTCCAAAAGATGTTACATCTGGATTACGCGAGTCTGTAGTCGAGGAGAGCATGTTTGCATCTAAAGCCTATGCATCGACTAGGTTCCAAAGAGGCTCTGTTGAACCACGCACGTCTCCTGAAACGGATCGCCCAGACCACCATAAACGGGCAGCTAACAGGCAACCCAACGAATTGGAAATAGAAGTCTTCGCGATCACGATCAACTTTGACATAGCCACTGGCTGGCTTCTGACAAAAGCATGTCAAAAGATCTCACATACGGTTGGGGCTTCTGAGAAGGGCCGACCACAGAAACAGTCTTCACCGGACCAGACAGCAAAGGAAATTTCCTTGAATCTTACAGTCCGCAATATATCTGTCAGGTTCATTGAGCATGTAGCTGGTCACCCCCATTCGCACGAAAACCCAGGCTCTCCTCTGCCACCGCCCTACCCTTCCATGGAAGATGTCATTCTTCAGCTTACAGCATCTGACTTGGGCGCTAAATTGTCAGCAAACAGCCGAAGAGCAAGCCTAGAGCTCGGCATTTCGAAGTTTGCGTTCGGGTTCGCCTCCGATGATCTGATCTCATTCAACGAGACTCTGAAAATGCGCGAGTCAACACGAGATATGATGGCGTCTTCTCAAGGGGACATCTCTCTGTCGCTCACAAAGTCGACTGATTCGGTCAAGCTCGATATTTCTACTCTCCCCCTTCATCTTAATCTCAATATTCAGCATCTGGAAGAGGTATTGGGTTGGATGGGTGGTTTGAGCACCATTTTAGAGCTTGGAAGCTCGATCTCATCCGCATCGACCATGAAGGGAGCGGCGCAGAAGCCTTCGAAGAAACGATCTCGCGGTGTGCACTTTGAGACCCCGGCTCCGGCATCGGATAAAGGTGAGAACGCCTCCGTTCCGTTGAAGGTTAATGCTCGGGTTGGGGGTATCGTACTGGATGTCGTTGGAGAGAGTCATTACCTGAAACTCAGCACAACTGCGGTTAAAGTCGTGAGCAGGTTCGAGGGCGTTGGTGTGCAAATAGACAAGGCAAGGTTGAGTGGCCCACTTCCCCTTGATGACCTCTATGACGCGCCTGCCAAGATCACCTTGAGCAATATCCGAGTTGAATATCTGTTCTCGCCAAAGGAAGTTGACCTTGACCGTCTTTTGACTCTGATTACCCCGTCCAAGGACAAGTATGATGAAGAGGATGACATTATGCTGGATACGCTATTGCGTCAGAGAAGACAGGGCTCTGTTCTGCGTACGACAGTGGCAGGAATGAACACCAATATCTCAAGTACTGCGGGTTTAGCCCCTCTATCTTCGCTTGGACTTGAGCTGGGCCGACTATCTAATGTCACGAAATACCTCCCTGAAGACGACCGCCCAGGTATTCTCACCTTGACGCTGATCCGTGACTTTGAAGTTCAAGTACTCATGGGTGGGGACGTGGGCGATATCAATGCACATCTCGCCAATGTTGAGGCTGCGTACATCAGCATGCCATCGCTCATTGCTACCCAGATTGGAACCGCAATGGTCGTGCGCAATCACGACGAGGAGCTAGTTGGCGAAGCTCTTCTGCCCGATGAAGATGAATCTCCTACCCAGCCACGTCCACCAATGCTGATGGCTCGATTTATCCCTGATGAGATGGATCCCACTTTCAAGATCAAATTACATCACTTGCGTGTCGAATATACAACTTCTGCAACAATGGCATTCCTGGGACTGGGTCGCGACACGACAAGCGGAGATGTCGCGGGCGAAATGGCAAGTTCGATTGCCAATCTCGCAGAGCAATCTGCTCGAGCAACAGAGGCTTCGACCTTCTTGCCAACAAGGGCCGATACCTCAAAGATACACTCAAAGCCCACGAAACTAGCACTTGTGTTTAGAGACTGTGTTCTTGGTCTCAACCCGCGCAATTCGCCAGCCAAGGGCCTTATAATGCTTACAAATGCCAAGTTCGGAGGCACTATGCATAGTGACGACTCATCAGAGGCCAACTTTGATATCAGAAAAGCGTCAATCATGATCATCGATGATGCGGGAGACGCTGGCAACACTGACAATCTCCGCCAACGCAGCTCGGTGGTCACCCAGAGCAGCCAGGTTCAAGTCTATATTGAAAAGGGCTATGTGCCCGTGTCGACCATATCTTCTGCCGTGGTCATTGTGAAGATAATGCAAATTGCTGAAGATGAGACCAAATGCTTGGATGTTGAGCTCAGAGATGATCTCTTAATCCTTGAAACCTGCGCAGACTCGACTCAGACACTCATCAGCATCCTCAATGGCCTGCAGCCTCCATCACCACCAAGTGCCACTGCCAAATATCGCACCGAGGTGATGCCGATTCAAGACATGCTTGCTTCGTTTACGGGCGATGCCTTCACAGCTGATCCTAGTTTACCTCTTGAGAAGCCGATCCAGCCTGAGTATGGCCTGGAAGAAGCCGCATTAGGAGACCAAATAGGCGACGAGCTTGAATATGTCAGCGATTTCTATCCAGGGAAACAAGAGGGGTTGATGGATGATGATCAGGTCGAGCGTTCGATACCATCTGGGTCAAATGATCTCCTTGACAGTTTCCATTCCCACTACCAAATCTCATCTAGCCTCACAGAGTTGGACTTTCAGGATGATCACTTTGCAAAGCAGTCCGCCGTTGGAGGCACAGCGCATCGATGGGATTCCACCCACAACACCTATGGTCTCTCCAATGACACTAAGCTTCAGCGAAGTCCTCTTCGCGTGAGAGTGCGGGACATGCATATTATATGGAATCTGTTCGATGGTTATGACTGGCAACGGACCCGAGATACCATTTCCAAGGCTGTCCAGGACGTGGAGACTAAAGCCACGGAGCGACGTGCCCGAACCTCCCGCATGTCACCGGAAGCCGAAGACGAAGAGGAGTCCGTCATTGGAGACTTTCTCTTCAACTCGATTTACATCGGTATTCCTGCTAACAAGGACCCACGCGAGCTCCATCGCGAGATCAATCGTGATATCAATGATCTCACCAGCGAGACGGGAAGTTATGCGACAACAACTACCGTGACCAATGCCACCGCCCGTCACGGTAGATCGGTGTCCGGCAGGGAGAAGAAGCTTCGGCTGCATCGTAGCAAACACCACAAGATGACATTCGAGCTGAAGGGGGTTTGTGCTGACTTGGTGGTCTTCCCACCCGGCTCCGAGGAGACACAAAGCTCTTTAGATGTTCGGGTAAGAGATTTGGAGATCTTCGACCATGTGCCTACCTCGACGTGGAAGAAGTTTGCAACCTACATGCATGAGGCAGGGGAGAGAGAGAGTGGAACCAGCATGATCCACCTTGAAATATTGACAGTGAAGCCCATTCCCGAACTTGCTGCTTCTGAGATTGTTCTCAAGGTAAGATGGCTATGCTTAATTATTTGAAAGCTCCTTCTCACATATCCCATAGGCTACTGTTCTGCCCCTCCGCTTGATCGTGGACCAGGATGCCCTGGATTTTATGAGTCGATTCTTTGAATTCAGGGATGAATCCATCGAGGCGTCTGCCACTCCCGGTGACGTCCCATTTCTGCAACGAGTCGAAATCAACGCAGTACAGGTCAAGTTGGACTTCAAACCCAAGAGGGTTGATTACGCTGGACTTCGATCCGGTCGCACGACAGAGTTCATGAACTTCTTTGTCCTTGATGGTGCCGACATGGTCTTGCGGCATGTTATCATCTATGGGGTCTCTGGTTTTGATCGGCTCGGGAACACTTTGAATGATATCTGGATGCCTGATGTCAAACGCAACCAGCTTCCTGGCGTCCTTGCCGGCCTGGCACCGATCAGGTCTCTCGTGAACGTGGGTGGGGGCGTGAAGGATCTTGTCGTCGTCCCTATGAGGGAGTATCAAAAGGACGGACGAATCGTGCGAAGCATCCAAAAAGGCGCTCTAGCTTTTGCCAAGACTACATCCAATGAGCTCGTCAAGCTGGGCGCAAAACTTGCCATCGGCACACAAACGGTCTTGCAAGGGGCAGAGGACCTGTTGACGACCCCGACCGCTGTCTCGGCCGCCACCGAGGAAGACCGCGAAGATGACGAGGAGGCAAAGAAGATCTCGCTCTATGCGGACCAGCCGATCGGTGTCGTTCAGGGTCTTCGTGGCGCCTTCAGTGGCCTCGAGCGAGACCTGCTCCTGACCCGCGACGCCATTGTCGCCGTGCCAGGCGAAGTGGTCGAAAGTGGCAGTGCCCAGGCTGCTGCAAAGGCCGTATTGAAGCGTGCTCCGACGGTGATTCTGCGACCGGCTATTGGTGTCTCCAAAGCTGTGGGACAGACCCTTCTCGGCGCAGGGAATACACTGGACCCGAGTAATCGACGGAGAATGGAAGATGTGAGTGGACTGCACCATACGTATCGCACTAAGCGGTGTGCTAACCATGATCCCAGAAATATAAACGTCACTGAGATTTGCGATTTGATACCATTTGGGAAGATTGTTCTCTCCTTTGTCTATGTTCTTGAGTCGGTAGATATGTTTTACTTTGCTGCGATGATACCACTTTTCTGAAACGATCCATGGATATGACGATGCATGTAAAATTGCTACTACGACTGCATGTCTGGGAGTCTTGGGTTTGATGATAATTCAGGCGTATGAACTACATAGTTCTTTTTTGCTCCACTTGCATAACTATTGAGCCACCTAGGTAGACGGGATGGTCTTCGAGCAAGTCGCTGGTCTATCTACCTCCCGAGATCGGCCTATAAGGGTTTAACCTGGTAGACATCTTGGCCATTCCTATCATCTTATAAACCCCGGAAAGTCCGAGCTGAACCGCCATAGTGCTGACATGGCGCACCACCTCGCGTCATCCACTGCTGCCTTACTACGGGACACCATAAATCTTATCTTCGCCCCCCATCGTTCCCCTTAAGTTGAGAATTTCCACTTGTGCTCAACTGTCAACGCTATTGCTCCAGGTCAGGTGACCGTGTTGATCTTGACCGCGGAATCATCGCTGCCCACACTCATTCCGCAAACAACCAAGATGGTGTCACTCCAAGACGTGCAGAAGAACAACTCCAGCCTGAAGGAGTATGGGCCTCACCTAGTCGCGGTCTTCGGTACTTATTCTCTTCCTGCACTAGTGCAAGGAATAGAGGTTTGATAAGCTGACCCAAGCTTCCAGTCGGCGGAACCAGTGGTATCGGCGAAGCAACCGCCCGTGCATTCGTGCGAGATACGTTGTCTTCACGCATCTACCTCGTCGGTCGCAATGAGGCGCAAGCGTCCAAGATTATCGAGGAGCTGCGCCAAATCAACCCCGATGGCCAGATCAGCTTCGTCAAATGCGACGCAGCGCGTCTGTGTAGTGTCGACGAAACATGCAAAGCCATTCAGCAGAAGGAGGACAAGATCAACCTCCTCTTCATGACGGCCGGAATATTCACGATGAAGGGCCGAGATGGTACTGACAATCCTCACCTACTCACTCCCACGGGATTTGGATATCCACTAACGGCCACCCAGAAACGGACGAGGGCCTGGACAAGAAGCTTAGCCTGCATTACTATTCCCGGATGCGATTTCTGGCGAATCTACTACCCCAGCTGACCAAAGCTGGAACTCCCACTAAGGACACCGCCTCAACAAAGCCAGACGCTCGCCACAATCTATCCAGAGTGGTGTCGGTGCTGGAAGCAGGCGGAGAGGCCCCTCTGATCCTCGACGACCTGTCTCTCAAGACACACTATTCTCTGCGCAACGCCGCCAAACATGCGATCACCATGACCTCGCTGTCTATGCAGGAACTCGCGGCATCGCATCCAGCGACCTCCTTTATCCACGCGTACCCAGGCGCCGTGAAGACGGGCCTCACACGCCAATTCGGGCCGATCGCGCAGGTCGCGATGAATGCTATGATGGCGCTCGCGAAGCCCTTGATGGTGCCCTTGAGCGAAAGTGGCGAGCGGCACCTGTACGCTGCGACCAGTCCGCGATTCCCACCACGAGGGTTGAGCGGTGCTGCTGATGCCGCCGTTGGTGCGGACGGCACTACCGGCAGCGGTGCATATCTGCTTCATTGGGATGGCTCTACTGTTGGTAACCAGAAGGCTCTGCAGGAGTTCCGCAAGAACGAGACCGGGAAATTGGTGTGGAAGCATACTGCCGGAGTGTTTGAGGCGATTTGTGGCAAGGGTGATAGTTAATCTTGTCGAGTGTCTTTTTAACTAATCTAGTAATAACTCTACTCTTCTCATCCATCGTCTTCTTGCAGTCTACAAAGATAGCAGGGACTAATACATTTTTCCATCTGGGCTATGATTGTGCATTATTGACTCGCTCAGAACAGGGTAGTATAGATCGAGTCGAGGCTAGCGTTGAAAGTGGATTGGGGCTAATTGAGGTCTGCATATACGCGGCCCACGCCGGCGTATATGCAGAACGTCGGGTTTCACTTCATGTCGAATGAATAAGCGAGTCTAATAACAAGAATATAAATACATCGACGGCTTCCCACCGCCATGACTAGATCAATCTATTTTCCAAACACTGCTACTTGGAACCCTAACAATAACAATGGCCGCTCAAAAACCAATCATCGTGATCGTGCCGGGGGCTTTTCTCAAGCCAATCCACTATCGCAAAATCACAAAGTTGTTGCACGACCAGGGATTCGAAGTGATTCCTATCGACTTGGTCGTTACCGGGGAGAATGCAGACCCAGAAATGACATTTCTTGACGACGCCGTCGAAATCCGGCGCCATTTAGTTCCTCGATTGGACGAAGGCAGAGAGGCCGTCATTCTCTCGCACAGCTATGGGTCTTTACCATCAACCCACGCCACCGAGGGCCAGACTGTGACCGAGCGTGCTGCGAAGGGCCTCAAGGGCGGCATTACCGCCGTGGTCAATCTTGCGGGCTTTGCATTTCCTGCTCGTGGCAAGAGTGTCCTGGGCGATGATACCATTGTTCCCCCGATGCCATTCCACGTCGTTGAGGTGAGCCCGCATTCAAAATTTCCCTTTCCTTTGACCTTTCGTTTATTACCTTGTGGATCTTGTCACTCATCACAGTCCAGAATGGTATCACCCATCTGCAAGAAAGTGGGAAGCCGATCTTCTTCAATAACCTGAGTCCCGAGGAAGCCGAGGCCGAATGGGCTGCTCTGGACAAGACACAAACACGGAAGAGCTTCACTGCGTTTCCTCAGTATGTGGAGTCGGAGATCCGGTGTTCAAAGCTCTATATTGTGTGTGAAAAAGATGTCGCAGTGCCGCCGGCCTGGCAAGAGGATATGGCCCAGGTTGGAGGCTACGTCGTCGAGAGAATAGACGCAGGTCATGATGCTTTTTTGACACATTCGGAGGACGTGGTTGCGGTTGTGTTGAAAGCATGCTCTATCTAGCATGCCGATCGATTTGTTCATTCAAGAGAAGATCGAATTCCTCCGTCATCCGCTTGTATTGTGCACCAATATATTATGACTAGGTATTGGTGTCGTCTGTGTAAAACTCATAGCGAGTATGAAATATATACGAATAGTTTCAATATTCTATAACTGCCCAGTATCTATCCACTTGTTTCTGAGCAGGTCGCTTCCCCAGAACTGAGACTAGCTGGTACCTAGGTAGATGCAGCGTCCGATACGGCCAGCGGCTCTTCTGACTGCTCATTCCCTGCTGTCACCGTCTGCTCCGTTTTGTGAGCCATATTCTGCGTTTCTTTCTTCCCTTGCTCTCCCTCCTTATCTGTCTTCACGGACTTCCACTCGATAAAGACTGCTCCAAAAACAGTCATGCAAGTCAAACCCAAGGCCAGGTAGTATACATCGACAATAGCGTCGTTGTACGCAGTCTGCACCCCCGCCACGTCCTCCTTCGGCACGATGTTCATAATCCCCAAAGCGCCATTGTTCAAAACATTCCTTGGGTCTAGACCCGGGACCTCTTTGGCCAGATTCCGCCTTAGTCGACTGGTAAATATATTCTGGGCGATTGAGATAGCCACGATGCCACCAATTTCCTGGGTGAAGCTCAGCACTACCAGTCCCGTGCCAACTGCCGAATCAGGGAGAATGGTCTGGACGGCTGTGTAGGGCTGCTGGAAAGCCAAGCCGACCCCGATACCATACAGTATTTGATATGGGATCCATTCCGATGACGGGGTGGTCGGGGAGAAGGTAGTGAAGAGGCCTGTGCCGATGACCATGAGAATACTACCCAGGACCATCAGAGGGGTGTAGTAACCGATGCGGGTGGTCACATAGCCCGCGGCGAGAATGGCGAGGGCGAACGGCACTGCTGTGGGGAGGTACATCAGTCCGGACTCGAAGGTGCTGGCATTGCGGATGGCTTGGAAATAGATGGGCAACTGCTCGGTTAGCTTTCATCCAATAGTAAAATAATCGATTGAGGAGCCACTCACATAGTAGGCTGTCACGAAGAGCGCTGCAGAATTACAAAATGTAAACAGAGCGCAGAGAGCGACCGATCGCTGGCACATCATCTTCAAGGGAAACATGCTGTCATCGCCGGTTCGGTACTCCACCCCAAGGAAGGCGAATAAGAGAACTCCGACCAGCGCCCATAAAAGAATAATCCTCCAGTTGGACCATGTGTACTCCGTTCCGGCCCATTCCAAGGCAAGGATCACGCTGATTGCCAACGGGACGAAGGAGGCAAACCCCGGCATGTCGAGGCGCTTCAGCTTATCTTTTCTCGGCAGATCAGCGTGCTCCGGGCGTTGGATATTGTGGACAAAGAATACCACGGACAGAATGGCCGCGACGCCCACGGGAATGATAATCCAGAAGCTGACCCGCCATTGCGAGTAGTGGGTCACTGCACCGCTGATGACCGGACCAAAGGCCAGTGCCATACACTCTATGCCGCCTGACATGGCCGTGTACATGGGCCGATTCTTGAGCGGGGTCGTGTTTGCGACGATACTGGCGGTTTGCATCTTGTTAGAGATTGGCTCGCGGGACTTGCGACAGCGAATCACTTACATGCTGCTTCCAGCAAAGACGCCAGCCGATCCCAGGCCACTCAAGGCGCGCCCGACAATGAATGCCGTTGAGCTGGGAGCCGAGGCAGCTACTACCGAACCGATGATAAAGACAGCAAAGGACGATATGTATGCCGTCTTCATAGAATAGAAGGAATATATTTGGCCATAGATCAGGACCGTAGAGCACGATGCGAGCAAGCTAAGGGTTGTACCGTTAGCAATGGACGGAGAATGAAGGCTAAATTTGCGATCGCATAGACTTACTATGAGCTGCCATACCACCCAATCTCATTGAGAGCGCCAAACTCGTCTGAGATTACCGAGGTGAGTGTTGCGACGCAGCTCGAGTCCTGTAATTCCGCCGGTCGGCTTGAGTCAGCCAAATCGATCTGCGGTGCATGGCATCCAGGGGGAGGGACATCATGATATCGCATACATATCCAACAAAGAAGTCACCAGCGAGGATGGAAAGAAAGAGGATCACAAATCTGACCCCCCGTGGGCGCGCGGGGTTCTCGATTTCCTCCGAGGCGCTGTTTTCGGTTGGATTGACTGGCAGTTTCCCATCGGGCACGGTAGCTGTTTGCGCTGCGGCCTGGCTGACGTTGATGGGAGAGAGAGCAATATCATCGTGATCAGTGGTTGGACCCATCGTGCGTGGTTGATGCGAAGATCAACGCCAGAAGGGGATAAAGAAAAGAGGTTGGCGTTGGCGGGGGAGAGTCATCGAGAAGATCACTTGACCTCTTAGGTAGCTAGACGGATTTCCCGAGTATACATATGTAGAGTGCTCGCAGTGAGAAAAGCAAGTACAGATGGGAGTCTCTTCCGCGTTGAGCTGGCCGGAGTCCGCCGGGGGGCCAAAACGATGGTACTCCATGTCGAATGCAATAGTAGGAGGAACTGGTAGAAACAGCAATATCACCAATCATGCCCATCTCGACATATTTCCGTACTTCAAGGGAGATCGAATGGTGGAAACCTCAGTATGAAACCGAAGGAATGAGCTTTTCAAGATTATATAGTTATAACTAGTCATCTATGTAGCTATTAACTAGCTAGTTATTCTACGCGTCCATAATAACGTCTTTCTATCTGACAATGAACAATGCCACTCCTTTCGCCAGTCTTTCACTACTCGCCTCTCTCGCGGTCAAAATAGAGACCATCGTTTTTGATAACGCTTTGGCTTTGGTGCCTCATATATTAGCCCTTTTCTTGAAGAGAGAAGCCTATCTACACACTCGTGGGCCATTCTTCCTAGACCCCCATTCTCCGTTCTCATTCCTCAGGATCTGGGCTCAGCCGTGCAACTGCGAGATGCACGCCAGCTTAACCATCAACACAGTCCCTTTTTATTATTATTTTGCTAGACGTATCGTTGCTCAGCAATACACATTGGATAAGAGGGCCCAAACTGGAAATAGTGCAGTGACTTTCATGATTTTGGAGCGTGTGGAGTAGTAAAATCACTGAAGCGTCGGGATGCTCTTCCAATCTGATGACTTCGCTATTTCACCTCCGGAAATGCCCCGACATCAGCAGCCAAGTTGCCCCATGAGGCCCTAACTCAGTCGAGGCTGACTGCAAATTGCAGACTGAACGCCTATTCGGGCATCCTCATCGGAATCACCCACTTGGCTCCCAGTGATCGACATGACGCGGCTGAGTTGGGGGCTGAAAGAACGACCGGCAATACCGGCCACGCCTGTCATTCGACAATGGTGACGGAAATGCTGACCAGATCTCAATAGGCCCATTCAGCTTGAATTGCCTCACGCTAGTCGTCTTCTGCAGATGTCAGGCCTGATTCCCTTTCGCCCATGACGCTGGTTGGGCCGGCTTTTAAAGGGCGAGGCCAGTCCCACCAACGCACCCCAAGAGCCCGATCTCGTTGCCCTTCTGGGGTTCCTTTCGACGGAGTGCGATGGTGTACAGAGGCAAGCCGGGTCTGGGATGTGCTCTCTGTCGAAAGCGGCGACTGGCAGTAAGTGAGTGCCCGAGAGAATGAGCGATCCGTGATTGACCACGCAGTGCGACCGGCGTCGTCCATCGTGTTCGCAATGCTTGCGGGTGAACCAAGAGTGCTCGGGCTATCGAGATCCCAACGCCCTGAGGATCCATGATCACACCCAGGAATTGGCCGTGAAAGCCCAAGCCCGACGTGCTGGCGCAAGCAAGGTGAATGCAGCAGAACAGTCCACCTCCACGGTCTCGTTACGCCCGCCCCCGATGTCAATCGATGAGCGAGCCATGTCCTACACCTTCACCTACTATGTCGGCACTGCCCAGAACCACGGCGTGCTTTTTTATGTGTTGGACTTACTGCACACGTGCCCTTCTCCGGCGCTTCAAGCCACAACCAAGGCCGTAGGCCTGGCAAGCATCTGTAGAATCCAGAACTCGCCTGAATTAAAGCGCATCGCGGGGGAAGAATATAGCACCGCTCTGCTGACGACCAACGAGGCTCTTAAAGAATCGGTCTCTGCAAAGTCCGACTCCACCTTAGCGGCTATACTGTCGCTTGGCATGTATGAGGTGAGATTTACCGATTCTAACCCCAGACTGACCTGTGCTAATTAGACCGCCAGATCATAACATGCCAGGCTTCGGATCTGATGCGTACTTGGTCGAATCATGCCAAAGGCGCGATGAAGCTTCTTGAGCTACGGGGCGTAGAGCAGTTGAGCTCGCCCACGGGGCTGGAATTGTTTACAATTGTCCGCCTACAGAATGTAAGTCCCCGTTCATTTTCAAGGCGTCCTTTTCCGGTCTAATCTGCGGTTTGCAGGCTATCAGCAACGTGTTCTTTCGTCTCCCGGGCTTCAATACGCCTGGGTTAGCAACACTGTCGAAAGTCGCGAGAGCCAAGCACGATGTATATACCCTGCCGATTGAGGAGTTCTACCAGGTACTTATCGAGCTTAACGGTCTGGCTGTCGAGGTGGATGCGGCAGAATTGGAAGACGACCCGGCCGAGAGCCTACGGTTGCTGATCGGGAAAGCCCTTTACCTCGATGCCAATCTAAGATCATGGGCTATGTCGCTGAGTCCAGCCTGGCGGTATACCGTGATCGACGATCCGTGTTCTCACTTGGGCGATAATACTGGTTTCCCTGTTTATGGGGGCAGACGCCACTTGTATCAGCGAGTCACCTTTGTGTCAATGTGGAACCATTATCGTCAATTGCGCATTATTGTCAACGAGATGATTCGGTCAATGTCTCTACGTCTGTGGAAAGCCCAAAGACCGCCTGAATGTCAGCAGACGGTATCACAATCCATTGCTATCATCAACCAGATGGCCGATGACCTGTGCACGAGCATTTCCTACTACTTCACATCGGATCAAACGAGCTTCGGGGCCGCATTACGGCTGTTGTGGCCGTTATTCGTGGCGGCAAACTGTGCGGGAACTGATCCTGCCACGAAAGAATGGATTTTGCAGGCTCTCAATATAATTGGAAGCACGACGGGTATTCAGCAAGCGATTGGCATGTCGCAACTCCTCAGGAAAGGAAACATATTGGGCATGATTCCTGGCACGAGGAAAGGAGTGAATATCTAATATTTGTATACTCACATTAGAAACCCGGAAAACCCCAAGGGTCATACCTACCTAGGAGAACGGAGATAAACGACCAGCGAAGACCTACATCGGGAATTGTCAAGGACTTACTATACTAGTTAATTCAATCTAAAAACGAAGTCTTGCCCGAAGTTTGCGCCTGTGAGCTACAAGTGCGTTTTCGTATAATCGTTGATGATAATCGAGATCCATGCAGACGTGTAGGGGGATCTTAGTGACTTCCGGCATTGATGTGGAGCATTGAATGCAAAAGAATTAATCCAGTACATCATGTAGTAAGAGTTAGTCATTTCAATCGAGAAGGGCTAGTGAATAGTAAATAGCGTGTGGACGATGCTGCATTATCGAGGCCCAGCCTTGCTAGTATATACTTCAGTATAGAAGGGGCTCTGGAAGCCATCCCCGACGATCCATATGGAAGATGCGCATACTAGTATATTCCTTTTCTTTTTTTTTCACCCTCCAGTGTCAGTTCTTCAATCCAGTCCATTCACCTGCCTACTTCTTCGCCCGGTTGATCCCTACCGACTACTTCGGCCTGGCGGCGAGTCACGTGGCGTTGCCTCCGATCAACCACTGGTCGACCGGGTTTTGATTTTTCGTGGAGGCAAATCACCGGAATCCCCTTCCAGCACGTTATATCTCTATGCGTTCTGCCTCAAATCACGCTGGTCGACTGCATTGCCTGGCTGGGGACTCTGGTGCAGACTCAACATCCGCACGATCCCACCGCGACCTCTCGAAACCTTGGAAGTCTTAAATCAATCCCGACTTTGCCACAGCATGTTTGAGGATTTCTCCTTCTCGTCGCCCTCGTCGCGACCGACCCGTCTGACGGTCGATTCGGAAGATCGACTCATGGTCGACTGCGATAGTACACTGATCTCACCCTTGTCATCACGCTGCCCATCGCCGCAGTCACATCGATTCCGCCCGCTCTCGCGCTCGCGGTCCTCGTATTTTCGCTCACAGCAGCAGCCGCCGACATCCGTGCCCTTCTCGTACGAATCAAAGCGACTCTCCATCTCGACGCTTACGCAGAAATTGCACGAACACACTCTCCGGTCGCCACGCAGTGAAAATGGGACTGAACAGGGACGTCTGGGAGATGAAGGTGGCCGACTGTCCCGATATCCAGGATACGTTCTCACACCACCGGACACCGACCACGATGAGGATGGGCTCTGCGACTCGTCGCCATCACTGTGTTCAAATCCTAGCCCGACCTCTATGCCACCGGATTTCCTGTCCCTGGATGGCGTCTCGGATGCACCCAATCAAGACCACCTCGCCGTTCGGCGGCAACGCCAGCACATCTCAGAGTTACAATGTAACCAGGGAGACATCGACGCCATCCGGCGGACCGTACTGGCCGATGACTCTTGTGTCCCAGACTACCCTCTTGACGATGATTGCCATCCCAGCTCGCTGCCGCCACGGTCCTCCCCTCGCCGGAAAGCACTGACGTTGCACCGCAGCCGGTTCGGTCCTGCAGACCCAGCCGGGGAGGCGCGTGGACGGCGGAAAAGCAGTTCGGGAGCAGTGCAGTCCCACCGCATTGACAAGAGTCACCATTCATCCCTTTCGGGCAGGGATGCTTCCAAGCGCGGCGAGCAAGGTCTGCGACGGAAGAGCATGGTGAGTGCGGCGCTGGCTTCTGTCGTGGAGCGAGGTTAAATGGGAGGCTCTCAAGCCTTTCTTATATTCGTTGTATATACTTCAAATCGATACCCGGTTTTTATAGACATGATCTTTGAAAGATTCTAGACTTGAGAACTTGCAAGACCTGACAGATTCTCAATGGATGCCATATCCTCGTCGGCGTGTCGCTTTTGTGTAACGAAAGAGAGCACGAATATATTTCCCGAGAGACAACAATAATGTCCGTTTGCACTCTATGCGAGTCAGTTAAGGTATTCTCATATTCAACCATGACTCGACCACGCCTGCTACATAGATATGCATGGTTACATGCTGATCGTAAAGAAAGACGGATACCGTGTACATATGGAACTCGCCTTGGAGTTGGTACTCTGCTTGATAGCCCCTGCATTCCAAAAAATGGAGCCAGAAGAAGCAATGCAACGACAGACTGTCAGGCGATGCACATCATCTGGCATAGCATACCAAATACCGTTGAGCATTGGACGAGTGAGATTGCATAGTTTCGACTACGACGATTATAGCCCGGGCGCAGAGGCTCAGCCGACGGCAGCGCTGCCACTCACAGCGGTTCGATCTCACCTTCATCCACCCACCAGCG
The DNA here is from genome assembly GCF_028827665.1 of Penicillium hispanicum. NCBI lineage: Eukaryota > Fungi > Ascomycota > Eurotiomycetes > Eurotiales > Aspergillaceae > Penicillium > Penicillium hispanicum. Next base: position 3,201,311 of record NW_026623200.1, on the reverse strand, counting down.
TGGAAACTTCGGGGACTACAGAACCTACACACCATCGCTACTGCTACCACCGCCACTCGTGGGGGCTGACGATGCAAAGGTGAAACACTGCAGGTTTGCCCGACGGTGGCAGAGGCGATCGCGGCGATCAATCTTCACCCTCGCCCTCCATTGCCTCTTCGATGCACTCATGAATCATGCAGGTACGAGGCATTGCGCCCACGATCCATGGGACGCCGCGACCAAGAAAGCAATTGTGCCCAAAACGAGTAACTCTCACCAGGCTCTGGCCGCCAGCGATGGTCTGGAATTTCCCTGGCCCTGGAGTGCCCTGGAATCGCTGGGAATTGGCCGGGATCGCGCGCAGGTCCTAGGGAACAAAGTCAAAGTCTAGTTTGTGTGGAGCTGCTGCATCATCCATTGACAATGCTCACTACAACGCGTGGATTCTCGATTTTCTCGTTTCGCTTCCCACCCTCGCCACCGTGTATTTCCGGTGCGGACGAATCCTAGCCAACCAAGTCCCGATGGGGGTTTCAGCCCAAACCATCGCCCTCTTTCAGCCTTGACGACCACATGCTCGCTCTGCGCACCGACTGGTCGCTGTGATTCCGGGCGTGTGGACCGCAACGATGTCAAAGGGTTCCTCCAGCGGATGATTGGCCGGGGGTGGGACGGGCTAGGGTCAGACTAACATCGCGCTAAGATCAGACGAGATCAGAAGATGAGCGGGCGATCGCTAGGGCCCCATATCTGCAAGTCATTCTGTGCAATGCATCCGTCCTTTTGGACTGGGGGATGCGTCTGGAGGAGGGTAAGGGTGGCATTAGCTTTGGGCGTCCTCACACACATGGTCAGACCGACTTTTCGCCCTTTGTTGCCCAAGGTTCCTGGCCGGGTATGACGCAGTCGACTCGCCCTACATAAACGCCATTATGAATGCTGAACCACCGGTTCGCTCCAGCTGTTCCTGCCTCCAGGCGGGATCGAGACCGCCGCCGTCCTCCATTGTGGAGTATGTGGATATGTGGATATCCAGCAAGAAAAAAAAATCGAGAGTGTAATCAGAGAACTATCTAGGCACCATTGCTACTATACTTAACTACTTCCGCTCGGCCCCGAACTGCCGAGGGCATTTTATAATCGTGATTCCGGCACACTCGCTTCATTCGTTCAGCATTTCCTTATCTAACCTGCTCCTCTTGTGCCTTGCGTTGACGGTGAACGGGTAAGCTGATGCATCGCGTTGTTCCTTGCAGTTCCCGCTCTAACTGAGTTGATGTATAGAGTGCGGGCGTTCGGATCGTCGTCCGCAACGGATATGTCACCGCGCTAAATCCACTATTGGCAACACCCCCTCAAAAGAGGCCGCAGGAAACGCAATTGTGGACAGCGACAGATAAGATGGATCGAGATCTGAACTACCAGAGCGCAGAATCCATCGGGACATGGTACGACGCTGAGCTGCCGGATGGCTCGTTATTTCCCAAGGACATGGACCACGGTCATGCACCATGCAAGCCCTCCCAGCCCCTGTCGGTGGATGCAGGATCACACCCCCCTCGTTCACTGGGTATTACCGGAGCGTTATCCCTCCATGATTACCGCAAGCATCTTTCGCAATCTCCAGAGTGCGTCGTCGATCCTGTCGATCGGTCAGAGAAAACACTCAAACGGAAAACGGCGAAAAGCAATTTGGCTCGCCCTCCCGTACTATCTTCTATCATTCCTTCTTCCTCGGTGTCGGTCTCGTCATCTGTGGCATCAAGCCCTCCGCCACTATCGCCTTCATATTCACAAAGCATTGTCTCTCAGCGGAGTGAGCAAGACGAGCCCCCCAAAACACCGTTATGTATGTTGACTCCAATACCCCGCGAGAAGAAACGAAAATAATCAAATCAGAAAGCTAATTGAAAACTTACAGCTGCACTTGCACCACAGGGGCCACGAGTGCATCTTGTCTCGGAAAACGCGACCCGCCCTAGGCCGAACAGGAAGCGATTGGTGAGTCGACTGAAACATTGATAAATGCCCATCCTCCCCCTAACACACTTCCTCCAGAATACCTTCCGTGAAAAGATTCAGAGGACCGCCCAGGCTCGGGACCAGGCTCAACGTTCGCCTCTCGCCCGTCCGCAGACGTCTGACTCGATGCTGGCCGACACGCAGGCCGTTGCCACCATCTCGCACGGCGGAGCCTCCTTTGAGATCCTGAACCCGCGCAAATCTCTGGATGTGACGCGGATCGTCTCGTATATTGAGGATGTTGATGCCTGCTCCATCTTCTCTGCGGATCAGTACCGGGACTCCAAAGTCCCATCTAATGCTTTTGCTATAGAGCAAGGGCTCGACCGGTCCTCTCTTTCTCAATTCACCGATGCTTCTCTGCCATCGCACTACTCTTCTCACTCCCTTTACACCTCCCCGCCTGCGGGATATTCCACGCCGAGACAGACGGCAGATATTCCCTCGTCGTCACCCGGAGTGCACGACCGGATCCGCTCACTTTCCGATTATTCTCTTCACGAATCTAATTACTGGTCACCAGACCGTAAACACGACATGGAACGCCACGATAAACACGTGTATAATGACCTTGTTGAAGACGCAATGCACCAAAACATGAGCTCTGTCTCTGAACGCCTGGACGAAGGGGATGAATTCCCGGATCACACTTCCTCGCCTCGGTCCCCATCCTCCTCTCAGCCGACATTCTACTCGGAGGGAAGCGAAATCGGCGAGCCGGGCTCTCCCGTTTACGCCAATGGCGAGTGGTCACAGGTCGACGGACGTGACCGCGGCATCTTCTTCGAGTTGCCCCCGTCACCTTATGACCAGTACTATGAAAATACGCTCAGCCCCTACCCTCGACATGACGACCCTTACGATACCTACTACGCGAACACAATGAGCCCCTTCCCCAAAGAGCAGATCGCATACGACCCCATCTACTTCGACCCCCATGTCCAATCCGTGCTGGCCGCGGCCAATGCTGAGAACATGGGTCTCCGTGGGAACCCCGCTCGCGGGCTGGACGACCTGCAGCGGAGATTCCAGAGCTCTGTATCTCTTTCTGAAGACGGGGCCTGCAAGAGTGAAGACCGGAAGCAGTCTGTCTCTCAGCGCAAGAAACTGAGGAAGCTGTTTAGCTGGCGGTCTGGGAATTAAATGGTCATCATTTCTAAGCTGACCGGATACGATATTTGATGAGGAAATGGCGGTGTCTTTTCATTTGTATTTCTCTTCTTTTTCTTCTTCCCCTTCCTCTTCCCCCCCATTTCCTTTCTGACTTGTCTTACTGTACATTACTTCTTTCGTATCCTTTCACGGCCCTATTTTCAAAGATTGAGCCCCAGGTTACAGTTTCCAATACTGCTACATTTGAACAAGATGAGAACTTTCTGTGCCTCATTACCCATTCTTTATCTCGAGATCCAGGGGCCTTTGCCATTTTCTGGCGGGTATTCCAATTAATCTATCCCATATAAAGGTCCAGTAGCAGTAGCAGTAGGAGCAGCAGTAGTAGTTTGGGAGCCCTGTTAGACTAAAGTATTAATGTATCAGGCTTGAAAATGCTGCCCCATGATGACTGTCGACTTCAATTCGAAATGTATGTATCATCACTCCTATTCAAGACTGCAACTCGATCACTGTCTGACAAGTCACAAGCTAGTCATTGGCCCTACATACAGATGGAAGTATAGAAAACAGATACAAAGATACAAATATGGATCAGAATAGAGCTTACCTAAGATGGTCTGGTTATGGCCAGCCAAGAATGCTCCAGCAGGTGTTCCCCAGCTGTTATACTCGCCGTGATTATTGTAGATAGATATGTATGCTCATTCCGTACGGAGTAAAGTGCGCCCCGCTGTGGGACGGAGCTGACCGCCCCTCTGGGTGACCAATCAAAATGGGTTACCATCATGGAAATTCCGGAAATTCCGGAATCTTTATGACCTGGATGCCTGAGTGCCTGATAGGCTTTAGGTTATTCCGATCCATGTTCCGGAATAATGTTAAATCTACTATACACTACTGCCAGATTTAACATATCAAATACCAGCCCCCGGATACCTTTTGACCAAACTCCTTCGACCCTTTCTCTACCAATCTCAGGTGGGTACCAACTGCTCTTTCTTCCCTGTAATGATACTGCCCAAGTGGCTGGGGTTATACAGTCCCTTCGATGACCCCAGCGAGGCGCGTCCACTGGAACAAAGGCTGCCTTACGTCGAATACTGATTTTTTGCTCAACGGTTGCATTTCAAAGTAACTAGGCTAAAAGTAAAGTCTCTTGAGAGCCCGTAGTTGTTGATAGCACAGGTTCTCCATCGAAGAGCCGGCGAGAGACAGAACAATTTCCAGAAAACGTGTGTACACAACCCCGCAACCGGAGCCACCCCGAAGAAAGCACAAAGAAACGAAAAGAAACCACCGAAATTCATCTCCACGAGCTCCTCCGGCTCTGTGGAGAGCGCACCTCCAACCCCGACTCGCGGTCGGCGCAAGGGGGGGCATTCAGGCAGTTCCCCCGAGGGTTTCCGAGACCAACCCCCGAGGGAATACTGCCGTCGCCCTACACTTGCCCTGCTATCGTCAGAAACGAGATGAAACTAAAACCAAAGCAAATGGACGAAGGGTAGATACCTTACTGGCGCAGGACGGGGTACTGCGCCTCCCACCACGTCGCGATGCTGTCGACGCGGCGCCGCACACGAAGGTCGCACTTGCTGACCTCAGAGTTGCTGAACTCGCGCATGATAGTGTAAATATCAGTGGCGAGGATGTCGTCCAGCGGCAGGTTGATCCAGAGCCGGAGGGTCTCCAGCGCTGACTTCAGGTACGCCAGCAGCTCCGGGGTGGGCTCAAGGGTCTGCTCGAGCAGACCCTTGAGGTTCTTGCCAACGAAATTGACTGTGGATGAATAATATATTAGTATCTTTCATTTGGTCATCGAAGACATTAACTCAAAAGACTTACCGCTGTTGGCGAGGTTCTGGCGCACTCCCATCTCGATGAGCACGTCGGGGTTACTCGCGTCGTCAATCCACTGCCAGTCGGGGTCCAGTTCCGACGATCTATCAGATGAAAAACACGTTAGTATCTCAGTATAAACTGATGGAAAGGCATCCTCGACCGCCGAGGGTCAGGTTCCGCCTCAGTTAGCCTCGCCGCCGCTCTCCGTCCGGAGGGCGTATCATCCGCCGGGTTTCACGTACTCGGTACTTCCAGGGCAGGAGCTCATCTTGCTGGATTCTTTGATGAATGAAGAAGGTTTGGATGTGAGGATGATGGTGGAGGAGTCGCAAAAGAAGGATGGGGTGAAGAGGAGGAAAGAAGGTTGCCTCGAGTGAACTGGGGATATCACCCCGCCGTTTTTTCCGTGTGAGAGACCACCGGACCAACCGGACAACACTCTCGACGCTTGATTATGACGGAAAATAAACTTAATTATATGAACCGCGATCGGTTCGAGCTCGCCGGCGTCGCTGCGGCGTTCATATATGATGATTTCTGCCGTGGGATACGCCCAAGGTCTCGAGAGCCCGGTCACCGCTTCACGAGCGGAAAACACATATTTTTTTACCTTATTTAGAAGCTCCCAGGATGGACATTCACATTGGGATAGTCTCCGGAGCCATTGATGTCGATGGTGGCTATATTAATTCAATGTGCGGTACCTAAGGCGGCTCCGAAGCTGGCTTCATGCGGCGGTCTTGCTCTAGCGTGCTTCCTGTGATATCTCTGAGATGCCTGGATGTAGTTACAGGCTTGCTGAATGCAATTGAGACCTGGGGCTTTTCGTTGTAATATTCCCGGAGCAGAAAATGCTAGCATGATCCCGCCAAAGAGGGACAACTACCTCAAATGAACACAGCAGGGAGAATTTACAATATACGGCGGCTCTTATACAACCATAACTAGTGATTGAAAGTAAAAGAATGCGTATCAACTCGTGGAACTCTAAGACCGGACGCTTTCCCGACAAGAAGGTTCTACTGATGATGACTTGCATTGGTCCCATCGTTGGAAGAATGAGAAATAAAGCCGCAAAGTTCCAGTAGAGATAGACGGGGTTGACTATATGCGATGCCGGGCCTCAATGGTCAAGAATAGGCATGCACCCGATGCGAAAATTCCTTGTCAATATCCGCAGGGTAGCATTATCGTGGGTAGGGATATAAGAAACATGGATGCATACTAATTACTTTCCTGCGTACATGCAGCAATAATAACTTAAGACCAAACAGCAAAGAAATAGAGAGATCCCCACCTACCCCAATGATGTGGGGATTACAAAGACTGAACCCGACTTTCATACTATGTAGTATATCGGCGAATCGGCATTTTATCTATGGCGGACTTTGTCCGCTGCATCCCCCGCTCTCTTATCAGCAACAACTCCAGCGAGGAAGGTCCTTCTATAAGAGCACCTGCTGTTCCCCATGGCGGGCGCAAGTTTGCTACGTACGACTTTGACTAGGCCATTGCATCGCATCCCATCCACCCAAATAGCGAAGCCGGCATTTTCTCAACCCATCCCAAAGACCCTCTCCACCTCTTCCTATCGAGCCATGTTAACCACAGAACTGTCGGAAGCCGACGTGTCGGCTTTGAGAGCCAACAAAGAGCGATTGGCGCAAGACCTCCACCACTCCTGTCAATGGGGGTTTGGTATTCGATGGGGAGAGTGAGTCTCTACAAAGCTGTCCGCGCCGGCCAACTTAAGATTCAAGATATCGCGCGCTATACTTCGGATGGGTTGTCGAGAAATGCAACTGACAACGCTATGCTCTAATTAGGGACCCCACAGACACCGGCATGCAGCGCCTCGCTCTTTCACAAGAAGATAAAAGCGTTCGGGATTGGTTCATACAGACCATGAAAGATCTGAAGTGCAAGATTACGGTGGATGAGATGGGGAACATCTTCGCAGTCCGCGCTGGGCGTAGGACAGATGTGCCGGCGACTTTTATCGGCAGCCATCTCGATACACAGCCCACCGGAGGACGATATGATGGAATCTTGGGCGTTTTGTCCGGTGTCGAGGCACTCAAGACTATGGACGAGATGGGCCTGGAGACGGAGGGAGGTGTTGGAGTCGTCAATTGGACCAAGTATGCGGCATGGCAGACCAGATATCGTTTTCTCGGAATAGTCGCTAACATTGCTACAGCGAGGAGGGAGCGCGATTCCCGATCAGCATGATTTCGTCCGGTGTATGGGCCGAGTGCATCCCGCTATCAAAAGCGCATGGACTGAAGGAAGTGCCGACAGTAGCATCGTTGCCAACTGCTGCGTCGGACCCGGAAACGATGAAGACGGCTCTCCAAAAGATCGACTATCTAGGTAGCGTTCCTTGCTCCTACAAGACAATGCCCATGGCAGCCCACTTCGAGCTACACATCGAGCAAGGCCCGCATCTCATCTCGGCGGGCCAGCGAATTGGAGTTGTTACGGCGGTGCAGGCATACCGCTGGTTCCGACTCAACGTGATCGGACGAGATACACACACTGGGACTACTGCATTCGAGCACCGAGCAGATGCATTGTACGCCTTTTCACGCATGATGGTACGAGCTAGAGAGGTCGCCGCCGCGCGCGGGTGTCTAGCCAGCGTGGGCATCGTCGAGGCGAAGCCCGGTAGTGTCAACACGGTCCCAGGCACCGTGAGCTTTAGTTTGGATATTCGTGGCCCGGAGACCGATCTCGTTGTTGAGGTAGAGAAAGAGCTGCGCAGCGAGTTCGACGCGATTGCAGCTGCAGAGGGTGCTGGGATCGGCAAGCCCTGCCGTGTCGAATGGACACTCGACTTCGACTCGCCTGCGGTGAAGTTCCATGAGGACTGCATCGATTGTGTTCAGCAGTCCGCTCATGCCGTCGTCGCCGATGCACCTGTTGCAGATACCAAGTCACTCGTCCGGCCTATAATGAGCGGCGCTGGCCACGACAGCGTCTTCACATCGAAGCGAGTGCCGACGAGTATGATCTTCGTGCCATGCAAGGACGGGCTTAGCCATCACCCGGAGGAATTTTGCTCTGCAGACGACTGCGCGACGGGAGCATCGGTGATTCTGCAGGCCGTGGTACGATATGATCGGAAGAGGTTCGAGTAAACCAGGCTAATATACATGCGGATCAATATCAATCCACCTACACAGCGCGACATCGGAGAGGCCTAGGTAGAGAAAATCTAGGAAAAGAGGGATATTGCACTGAGTCATGAATATGCCATTAAAGACTAGCTACATCATAAAGCCAGTGACATTTAAATTTTTCTTCTTTTTTCCCTGTATCCCCAAGCCTCAGCAACGAGGGGTCAGATCGAGATGTGCCGACCGAGCAGCCCGTTTCAGAATCTCCAACGGAGCCCTACTCTGCACCGCACGCCGACAACATCAGTCCCGCAAGACGACCGAGCAGTGGATGACAGGACACCAAGACCTCCTCCCTTACTGGGGAGCGGCGCCACGGCCACGGCCGAAGCCACCACGGAAAGAAGGAGCGAACTCGCCGGGGGCACCACCCTCCTTGCCCTCCTGCTCGCGGCGGCGGTAGCCACCCTCACGGGGAGCACGGGGACGGCGCTCACGCTCCTCACCGCCCATCATACCACGGGGGGGAGCGTGCGAACGCTGCTGCTTGATGTGGGTGGCGGGGACAACCTCAGCGGGGAGGTGCAGCCACTCGCGGAGGTAGTCCAGACCCTCGGGGGTGAGGGTGTAGTAGTAGTACTGCCACGAGAACTGGGTCTTGATGTAGCCGCGGGAGTTCAGCGACTGGCAAGCCTTGATGACCTGTGGAAGGAAGGATTAGCGCCATAATTCTTCCTGTACACCAATTGGTTGTTCATAATTGAACAACAGGCACCCGTCTTACATAGAGGTTCTTGGTGTCAATATCACCGTGCTTGGGAAGGTTGAAGTCCTTCTTGGCCACGAGCACACCCTCTGGATATATCAAGTCAGTCAATCCGTCCGTTCACATAGATCGCAGTAGCCCCAAGCGCAGTCATATTGGTTGGACAATAGAAGCGGAGGGTCGACGAGGTTGCTGGTCACATACCGCGGAAGAGGTACTCGTGGATCTTCTTGCGGTCGTCCTTGGGGATAAGCCTGTGGTATTGTCAGTGGCCATTTCATGGGATGGGGCACAACAGCGTCATCTTACATTGTCGCGAGTTCCTGGCGCAATTCGGGGAATCGCTTTGACAACGCCAGAAAGAGATGGGTGATTTAAAGAACGAAGAGTGGAGCTGCGGCGCACGAGAAAAGTGCGGCCGTGAGTCCCGATCGGGTCTCGCTAGGGCTGCCACCCTAGTCACATGATACGTCCTAATTTGCTCAATGATCACCTGATCAGGTAGGTTCGCGCTGAGTCACATGCTTCTATATCATGTGACGGACAGTCTCCATCAATGAGTGCATCTTATCTGTGAACGCCACTCCAAGACTCGCTTTCAGAATCGCTGCTACCTTCACTCTTCAACCTCTCATTTCCATAGTCCAGAAGAGACGTATTCGGCGTCCCCATATCCAACATGGCGTCGTCAAATGTCAACGTCCTGCTGTCGTCCTTTCCCGGACTGTCGCTCCCGGCGACTCTCGCCTTCTCGTTGCCGTCGACATCCACCATTTCAGACCTGACAAAGAAGGTCGCCTGCTATCTCCCATCTGCGCTCTCTCTTGAGTCTCTTATCCTTACGACTACCAACAACAAGCAAGTACTCGCATCGGCCGAACCTCTACAGTCTCTTTTGGGTACCCGCAATGGCGACCCGTCTGCGCCCGCGACCCTCCTCCCCCTCCGTCTTTCGGTGCCGCTTTGCGGTGGTAAGGGTGGTTTCGGATCGCAGCTACGTGCCGCTGGTGGTCGCATGTCAAGCAAGCGCCAGCGCAACCAGGGCGACAGCAACAGCTCTAGTCGCAACCTCGATGGCCGACGACTGCGTACCGTGAACGAGGCCAAGGCCCTTGCGGAGTACCTCGCCGTGAAGCCAGAAATGGATAAGAAGGAGAAAGAAGAGCGCCGTCGTCGGTGGCAAGCCGTGGTGGACCTGGCCGAAAAGCGTCAGGACGAGATCAAGAATGGTGGCGGCAAGCAAAAGATCGATGGCCAATGGATGGACGACAAGGACGAAATGAACGAAAAGGCCCGGGAGGCTGTTCTCGCTGCGATGAAGGACGGCTCCTGGACAGATAACCTTCGTGATACAATCCTGGGTGGCTCCAGCACCAGTGCTAGTGAAGGCAGTGAAGAGGCGACGTCTTCTAGTTCCGAGGAAGATGAAGACAACAATGAAGCCGGTGCATCGTCAAGCGCGGCTGCTCCTGCGCCTGTTCAAAAACAGGCGCCCCGTCGATTCATCGGATTCGACGATGACGACGAGTTCATGAGTGACTCGGAAGATGAAGAAGAGAATGAATCGGACGTCAAGGGAAAAGGAAAGGCGCGTGCCTAAGTCTATCGCATACTTGAATCCATCAAAGGCGACTCTGTTTCACGGATTATGACGGCGTTTTTGCACGGCCACTGCTCAAGGGAATTCGAAGCGCATCTGGGTTTCAGCGTATTCTTTGTATCCATAATTTCACCAGTTTTGTATTGGAGGCCTGATTCAAAAGTCCTTCCTTGTTGCATCACTGTAAACTCCCATCTTATCCTATAAGAATCTTTTCGGATGAAACTCTGGTAGCTGGATCTGGATGGCATCATGTACGGCAGCGCAGAAAGACAGCGCGCGCTATCGATAACCGGTTCTTCGCCGCGAAAAAAGTTCCGCTCCAAGTCCGCAAACCTGCACGCCACCATGTCGCCTTGCTCTAGGGGGGCAATATCAAGGACTTTGAGGCTTGATTTATTGCGCCCTAGTTTGAATCTATGCCATCGTCAACGGACGTGCGCGTTTAAACTCCCGCTCGGCATTGCACCATCGGCGGTCTTTTCCTTACGTCGACAGACACGCAACACGCATCGGTCTCTCTCAACAACACGGCTTCAATCTCAACTCGCCACCACTCAAGATCTCACTGATGTGCTTCCTGTCTGCTGCCCTGGGTGTGGTGCTTTCACACAGACCGTCGAACCAAATGAACCGGGTTTCTACAGCAAGAGCCGCAAGCAGACTCGGAAGCTGCTAGCCTCCAAAAAAGATGCCATTGAACAAGAGAATGCAGAATCCGAGGCCAAAGACAATGCTATCACGGATGAAGAGGTGCTTGTTGATTCTTTACAACAGCAGAGAGAGGCTGACCAGTGGCCAGCTCCCAAGCCTATACATGGTAAGCTCGCGAATGCGCCCGTTTTTCCTAAGCTTTGCTAAAGAATTATCTAGAGCATGCAGCGCTACCGGAGGAGTCTATCTCCCCTACCCTTCATACCCTTGAGTCTCGAACACGAACTGCCCATGTCTGCGATCGCTGCCATGACCTCATACACCACAACAAGGCGGTCTCTGCTCCCAAGCCAACGATCTTTTCTATCCAAGAGTTTCTGAAAGAGTCGCCTTACAAGAACAATCGGGTATACCATATCATCGACGCTGCTGACTTCCCCATGTCCCTTGTGCCTCGCATTCATGCGGCGCTAGAAGTGCAAGGACAACGCTCGCGCAACCGACGTTCCCCAACGGAGAAGTACATTGGCGGGAGAAAATTGCCAACACTCAGCTTTATCATTACACGCTCTGACTTGCTGGCCGCAACAAAGGAGCAGGTGGACTCTAAGATGGAATACGTTCGCTCCGTGCTCCGCACCGCCCTGGGAAGAACCGGCAAGGATGCTCGCTTAGGCAATGTGCATATGATCAGTGCACACCGTGGCTGGTGGACCAAACAAGTTAAGGAGGATATTCGAGAACACGGAGGAGGTATCTGGGTGGTTGGCAAGGCGAACGTGGGCAAAAGCAGCTTTATTGAGGCCTGTTTCCCCAAGGACTCTAGAAGTCTCGAGAACATGGCCGAGTTGATCGAACAGCTACGCGAGGAGAACGAAATTCCGAATCAGAGAGAAGCGTCTCTTTTTGATCCCGAGAGTCTTCTGCCACCAGCACCTCGTGAGGATGTGTTTCCCGTGCTTCCGGTTGTGTCCTCTCTGCCGGGAACGACTGTATCGCCCATTCGCATTCCATTCGGCCGTGGGAAGGGCGAAGTGATTGATCTGCCGGGTCTCGAGCGTAGCCAACTCGAAGATTATGTGCAGGATCAACACAAGCGCGATCTCATCATGACCAAGCGGATTAAACCAGATCGCTGCACTCTCAAGCCGGGGCAATCCCTTCTCCTTGGTGGTGGCCTTGTTCGCATCACTGCAGTGAATCCGGAGCACACTGTCCTGGCTGCCTGTTTTGTCCCCATCGAGTCCCATGTCACGAAAACAGAGAAGGCGATTGAGATGCAGACCGAACAAAAAGCGTACCCGGGGACTGTCCTCATGAAGGAGGGCACTGGGGGAATCATGTCTTCTGCTGGGAAGTTTGACCTCAAGTGGGATATCACCGAGTCGAATCTTCCTAGCACGGTTGCTAAGGCTGTGAAGGACAAAGGAATTCCCATTCCTCCACTGCCATATCGTGTGATGTCCACAGACATCTTGATTGAAGGCTGCGGTTGGGTCGAGCTCAGCGTGCAAGTGCGTGCGAAGCGCAATTCAGAGGCTGAATCGACCATCTATCCTCAGATCGAGGTATTCACGCCCAAAGGAGAGCATATTGGGTCACGACCACCGATGGAATGTTGGAATTTCATTGCGGAGAAACTGAAAGCAGATCGGCGCAAGCGACCACGCTCAAGGTACCGATACAGATGATACCTTGGGCTTGTAAACGAGGTCTCTGCCTGAATTGGCCACTGTACACTACAATATCTAGCATAGCGACTGGCGTTTCCAATCTTGGGTAACGCTGTATAAATATACCAATCTCCATTATTCTCATTACTTTCACCCCTCGATGACGCTACTCCCAACCCCCTGTTGAGATCTGGCGCTGTCCTGGGGGTCCCCACGGCGGTGGGGAACTCACTTCGCGCAACACCAGCTAACTTCGTCTTTCGCCTGCGCCTACGTCGTCTATAGCAGCCACGAAAATCGCCACACTTGCCATGTTGTCTTCTCGTGGATTCCGAAATGTTCAGGAACTGGGCCGTCCTTGGCGATTCACACCAACCCCCGACTATGACCCTGAATCAAACCCCACGGGGCTGATCTCGTTCGGCATGGCCGAAAATGTAGGTGCATGCCAGACCCGATCTAATGCAGGTCTGACTTTCGGATAGAGACCGATGAGAGCAGAAATAGTCAAGTACATCAATGACAAGGTTTCCATGCCACAGAGAGCGCAGAATTAGCTCCCATGTCTGACTTGTTCCCAGATCACCTTCACAACGGACTCGGTCAGCTACCGCTCAAGCGCAACCATTAATGCCCGGCTACCAGGTGTCGCTGCTGCTCATATGAATAAATTGTTGAGACCTCATGATCCTATTCAGCCGGAACATGTCTTTGTCGCTGACTCTCCAACTTCCCTGGGCAACATGCTTGGGTACAACCTGGCGGAACGCGGGGAAGCCATTCTTGTCAATCGGCCAGTATACGGTCGCTTCGAGCTAGACTATGGCGTTGAAGCGGGCGTTGAAATCTTCTACGCCGATACCACCACAGAGGAGGTCTTTCACCCTGACGCAGTGGCGAAATATGAGGAAGCTTTGCTGGCAGCCGAGAAGCGAGGACTGAAAATTCGAGCGGTGCTTCTGGTCAACCCCAATAATCCCGTTGGTGAGTCTTGTCTTCGTGGATGAACTCAACTCTCTCGCAAGCACTTGCGACAATATACTTACGGGACCATCTGTGCCAGGTCGCTGCTATCCGGCCAATACGCTCAGACATATTGCCCGGTTCTGCGAAAAGCACAGACTCCACCTCATTAGCGATGAGGTTTATGCGTCGTGTGTATTCGACACTGGTGATCCTAGAGCCGTGCCATTTAGCTCAATTCTATCCTTAGACTTCCAGGGACTGATCGACCCGAGCTTAGTGCATGTTTTGTATGGGTTCAGCAAGGTAAGGTCGTCCTGCAGCCCTGACAGATTGCCGACTCACCTATTTACTACTCTTAGGACTTCGCCTCTGGGGGCCTGCATCTCGGATTTCTGGTGACCCAAAATGAGCAGCTTCGTCAAGCATGCAAGATGATTCTGTGAGAAGACCCTCCCGTTGATCAAAACACACCAGCTCCAACAGGGCCATATCCTATCGATTCTTTGTAAATCGACCACGTATTCTGACTTTTGTCACTTTTTGTGTTGATAGGAGACTCCATGGGCCCTCTCAAGCAGCCGTTACGATCGGAACAGCCATTCTGGAAGACCAAGACTTCGTGTCCAGATTCACAGCCCAATCAAGGAGAAGTTTGGCCGCAGGCTATCAGCTAGTCACTTCGACCTTGGACCGAGAAGGTATCAACTACATCAAAGGAGGGTAAGTCATCAATCTACCCTTATGGGCAACCTTTACAGAATGGGTGATAAACAACGACTGATCTTTCTCCAGAAATGCAGGTTTCTTCATCTACATCGATCTATCGCCTTTCTTACCCGCGAGCAAGGAGTCACTCCGGGAGCAAGAGTTTGCTCTAGCGCAGAAGTTCGTTGAGGCTGGCGTTTTCCTCCATCCTGGCGAGGAGCATGGCAAGGAGGCAGGATGGTTCCGGCTGGTGTTCTCGCACGATGAAAAGACACTAAAAGAAGGACTGAGAAGGTGAGTTTGAATTGGAATGACTGTTTTCTTCCATTGCAAAGAGAAGCTAACAAGGCGCTATCAAAATAGATTGCTGAGTGTCTTAAGGCCTGTTTCGGCCTCGTAAAATCCTTGCTTTGTATGTATCTAGATACTTAGTCGATCTCGAGCGGTTTAGCCTCTGGGTCTGGCCTGTAAGCAATTATCTGATTTTCTGCCCTGTTCATTTAGGATTGTTCTAGAATTGTGTACGCTGCTCGTGATTTTAACATCCTGTCCTTTAAGCTCCCTGCTTGCACGAATATCTCTTTTATCTCATTATGCTTGTCATATTCTGCCAAACTACTCGGTACATGACTGTGAAACTGGAACATTTATCGAAGGAGGTAATACCAATATCGATTCCCAAAGGTCGCACTAGCCAGGGGACAATGCAATAGGGCTAGTTTAGTTATACACGTAGGATAAAGTGATTTGTATAGACTGATGTGATTGGCCATTTGGGAAGTGGGTCGGAGAAGAGTTAGTCCGAAATATCCGCTTTGTTCCCCAGGCAGGAACGATAGTGCAGCGGTCTAATCGCCTCTGGTTGGTGAGAGCGGTGTGGATTGGGGGGCTGAAATGTTAAATTCCTTCGTGCCTGTCGCTTTTTGCTGGTCCCCGAATCAATTCACGGCGGGGGAACTTTTTTTCTTTGTTTCTCTCTTCTAATTCATGACGTTTATGTATACCTCGATACTATCGGGAAGCTAACCCTACAAGGTTGGAAGGGCTGCTCGAGACTTGACGCCAAGGAGCAGCACAGAATGAACAAAGGTGACTGAGACAGTATCTAAGACCTAGTCTCCCCCTCTGGAAGCCGTGATCAATGTCGCTCTTGTCCAGTATTATATATCTTCAGAACTATTTTGAAAGCGCAGCCGTAGTTCCTTTTCATACATCTTTTTATCTTTCAGCTTCTCTACTATGACATCCTCTGTGTCCACAGCCCAATACTGAGACACGATTCTTGAGAATTCGGATGGATCAGCACTGTGAGAAGCTGCGAATCTCGGCTGGATATGGTCACAGAATATGTTGAATAGACCCTTGAGACTGTCCAAGGCTTGGAAATACCAAAAGTTCCCGATTTTCCAGCCGTTCCGCATAATATTGGTCCGATACGAGTTGCTATTGAATAGAGGCGGGAGGCGCATCTCCTCCTCCTCAAAAACCTTTGTGAATTGGTCGTGTTCTTTGCTGAAAGTCTCAAGGTGTTCACCGAGAATGTTGTCTGCAGTACGACCGGTCAGCCAGTACGGAGGGCGCAATGACTCTGCTGGAAGTGAGCATGCCCACTCAAGGTCGACTAGATATTTGATCTGCCATTGACTGTCGACAAAGATGTTGCTCGGATGTAGGTCTGTGAGTTTGTAGAAAAATGGCCCTTGGCGGAGCTCTCGGTCGGTGAAGTGAGGAAGAAGCGTTCGCATGATGCTTAGGTTCGCTATCTGGGCACGTCCGTCCTCCTCATCATACATAGAGTTAGGCTGATGCCGTATACGGCTGTCATGACAAGACAAAATATCAAGATAGTAGGAATCAGTCGATGGATAAGTCAAATCACGGCCAATATTAGTTGGGATGCCCGCATTTTCCAACTGATGAAGGCGGAGAGTGAGCGGCCGATTGGAAAGTTGCAATACCCCATTTGAGTCTATAGTCCAAGATCCTATTCGGGGTAATGGACATTGGCTCAATGAAAGCATAATGCGAGATAGGTCCCGGTACAAGTTGGCTGTTTTCTCGGGCTGGTGTGGAAACTTGTTCCATGTGTCGGATAGCATCTGGATCCCCGGCTCATCGATATAATCCATTATCAAATAGCCGTGCTCTAGCACCTGTCGACGACAATGACTTATGTATGGGCAAGATAATGGAAACCCTAATAGCCATGACACGTGTCGCTTGAGGTACCAAATCATCCTGGTCATGACCGGCATAAGTTCGGGTCTGGTAAACTGCGAGAAATGATGATCAGTATCAAGTTGAAGACCGTTATATACTCTGATAGCATACAGTCTGACCCCCAGCAAACCCAAATCCCCAAAGGCGAGGGAGTGGAATATCAGGACAATGTTGTCGTATCCAAATAAAGGTGGCGGCTTCACAGCGGAGTTTCTCATCGGCGTTTCCAGGGTAGCTTGATTCTCCGATTTTATATGGTAGAGGGAATCGAATGAGGACTCGCTTTGCTGGAAAATTGGTCCAGTTTTCGACATAGACCGGGATGCAAACGTTGAAGCTGCCATGTATCCACTCCCTCACTTCTCCCAGGCGACATTGAATAAATTGACCAAGTCCTAGGTGATCCGAAACCATCGCCGCAATTTCGTTGCGATGAGTATAGAGAAATAGAAAAAAGTTCATGCGTGAATCCGGGTAAGACACGTCGAGAAGCACGTCCTCTTCCTGCTCAAGCGCATCATCTAATGTGATAGAGCCCCGAAGGAGTGGGAGGGTTAAGGCTTGACCTGCCATCAGAGCGTAGTAGGGAGGTCTCCCTAAGTAGAACCAGAGGCACAAGCCCTCACTCTTCTAGAAAAGAATGTAAGGAGACAGAAGATGTTAATTGCGCTCGCACAGTCGTTGGCTGAGCTTGATGAATGTCTTAAGGGGTTGAGGTCGTCAAGTGTCCTTGATCACATGACTGCGCGTGTCTATTTCCAAGGTTGAGGATGTTGCAAGAGCGATGAAAAGATCTCGCAATCGGATGAGACGGTGTTGTAGCTGATATCGGAGAAAGTCAAAGCATTAATGGGCGTTGGGAGAGGGAAGGGGAAACACGAGGCAAAGGATGCAAGACCTCTATATTTTCTGCCTGGGGCATCAACAATGTAAGTGTGTGACTGGAACTATCAGCATCAACCTCTCGCAGTCAGAGGTATACAGTGGCAATTCCTCTTGCTTTATACAGTGGTCTTTGTTGACCCAAACCGTCATCTAACTGCGAATCTTTGACCCCAGAAGGACCTAGGTAGTGTTGGCTATAAACTTAGGCGTTAAGAGCTGAAATGCCTAAGCATTAACATTACATATCGATGGCTCTTGATCCTAAAGTCAAGCATAACTAGGAAATAGTGAATGGGAAAACTATAGAACCATGAAAATGCATTTATTCTTTTTTTTAGCATAAGCTCATCAAGCATGACTCTTAACATAGACAAAGGGAAAGAAAATGCCCTATTCCTAAGCCCAGCAGCAGAGCAACATATCTACTCGGCAAGATTGGTGAACTGGTAGGTGGGCTGACCAGGCACAGCATTCTCAGCCGTAAGACCCTCCTTCTTCTCGCCGGTACCAAGGACCTCACCAGTCTTACCGCCCTCGTCGACGGCAATGACCTCGACTTCTCTATAGCCAGAGATACGCTTCAGACCACCAACCATCTCGGAAAGGACGGCAAACTCATCGAATGGCAGCTTGCGCTCGAAGACGGTGTTCGGAGCCTCGCGGTTCTGCACCAGACGGCGCTTCAGACCCTGGACGAAGGGCATGGCCTTCTTCATCTCACCGAGCTTGCCAACCTTCGCGTTGAGCTCCTTCTCGTTAATGGAGATGTTCAGTGCATCGAAAGCCTCGCGCACCAAGTCAATGTACTTTTCCTGCCAGACGGGGTACTTCTTAGCGGCGTAGATGGTAAGCTTCTTGGGCTTGCGCGGATCGAACGCCAAGGCCTTGCCCTTGGACAGACGCTTGGCAAACTGGCCCTCCGAGGAGAGGATGCTTGAGGAGGTACCGCGGACATAGGCCTGGGCCGCGGTGAGCTCCGGAGAGGGCTCCGGCACGGTGGGGAACTTGGCAAAATGGATTGACTCGGGCTGGAGGTAGATTAGTTTGAGTTTCTTGAGCGGAGAGGTGGACATAGACTTACCTTCTTGAGAAGCTCGAGCCACACGTATTCAGCCCAGTGAGGAGCAATAGGAGCCAGCAGCAGAGCTTGCAGCTCGACATAGCGCAGGACAATTTCTTTGTGCATGCCAACACCAGCAGCGGTAGCGGCCTCACGGTAGGTATCACGGGCAGAAGTGAAGTCATAAAGACCAGACTTCAGGGCAAGCTTGAAGTTAGTGCTAAAGAGAGGAAATAGTTAGTTGGGAGTATATGGCAAGGGGTGGGATCAATCTTACTCCTGGTAATGCTTCTGGGTCTCACGGACCAGACTGTTGAGCTCATTGTCAAACAGCTTGTCGGAGAAGGCATCAGCAGGGCCAGTGCGTAGGGTCTCGTCCTTGGTGACTTCCTCAATCCACTCCTTCAGGGTAAACAGACGCAGGATGTTGCTGTTGGCCACAGTCTCCTCGAAATTGGCATCCTCGATGCTGTCACCGGCATCGGCGAAAGCGATACGGGTAGCATCGGCACCGAACTTGTCGACGGCATCCTTCAGGGTGAGGAAGTTACCAGTGCTCTTACTCATCTTATCACCGTTGAGAAGCAAATGGCCGTTAGCGCGAACACCGCGGGGCCAATACTCCGGCGGGAAGAGAGCGACGTGGATGTACAGGAAGAAGGTCAGGTGGTTCTGAATCAGATCCTTGCCAGACACACGGACGTCGAGAGGGTACCAGTACTCAAATTCACGGCGCATCTGCAGGAGAGCGTCCTTGTTGATACCACTCTTGGAGATCAAATCGTCGCTGATCTCCCGGCGGGTGAAGATGTAGTCCCAGACCTCGTCGATCATCTGGTCGGCCTTGACGTCCAGAGGGCCGGTGGTCTTACCATACCGGTCACCGTGCAGGAGGTGGGCGATAGTGTAGTAAGCCATGTAGACAGTGCTGTCACTCAGAGACTCAACCAAGAACTGAGTATCCCAGGGCAGCTTCGATCCAAGACCGTAGGTACGAGCACAGGCCCAGCGGTTGAGCCAGCTCAGGTTCTTCTCAAAGCCGTTCTTTGTTTCAGAGGCATAGGTGTTGAGGGTGTTAACGACGTGGCCCAGGGTGGTCTTCTGCCACTCAGCGTCATTCTCGCCGTAGTTCAGGAACCACTGGCCGAGGTATGCAACAACGCAGTCGTCTCCACTGCGGCTGACAACCTTACCCATAGGGTCAGCGAAGGGGAAGGCATCACCGCTCTCGTATAGGGCCTTGCGGATCTTGTCCTTGACAGCACTGACGGGCTCACCCTTGAATTCACCGACAATCATGGTGCCCTTGTAGAAGCCCTCCAGGTAAGCCAGCTCCTTGGCCTGCGCCAGCTGGTTCACATCCTTGGGGGAGTTAATCTTCAGCTGCTTGACCAGAGTAGGGGCAGTAAGGTTGCCATAGGTAGGGGTCTCAATCAGTGGATGAATCTCCTTCTCGGCCCACTCCTTCTTGATTCCATAGAAATCGGACTTCTTGATCAGGTCCATCAGGGTGGCATAGTCATCAGGGCTGTCTGAGGGCACGGAAGTAACGACACCGGTGCCCTTGGCCGCTGAGACGCCATCCATGGGCAGGATATAGACACCCTCAGTGTGGAAGGACAAAGGAGCGTTGATCAGGGTACCGACGAAGGCAGAGCCAGGAGCCTCGAGGACAAGCGGGAGCTCGTCCTGGGTCTTGGGGAACTTCTCGCTGAAAAAGTGACCCTGGAATGCCATGTTCCAAGCAGCACGCTTGGTAACGACGACATACTCTTTTTCCTTGAGCTTGAAGAGACCGTAGTTGATCTTGGGTCCGACAAAGCAGTTGGTCTGACCGTACATGGTCTCGGGGCGCAGGGTAGCAGGAACGAAGTAGACCTTGGCATCTTCCTCAACCTTACCCTTCACAAGCTCCGCAAGCTGGGGCGACCATTCCTTCACCTGGAGCTTCAGAGCAGTATACTCCTGGGGTCCAATACCCTCACCCTCGGTACGGTCGTGGTCCATACAAGGTTGGCCATCCTTGGGCGAGTAGATGGTGTACCGATTGCCGTACATGATCTTACCAAGTTCATGCAGACGGTTCATCTGCCAGCGCACGAAAGCATCGTAGTAGGGGTTGGCATCGGTGGTAACGAACTGTCTCCGCCAATCCACGCGGGCACCCATACTGTCGAGGTCGCGGATAGCGAGAGGCGGGAAGTGGTGAAGCCAGTGGTTGGCATCGGCGAATTTATGAATGTCCTCCAGAGGAACACCAATTGCCAGCATGATCTGGAACTGGTACTTCATCTTCACGGTCTTGGCGGCGGCCTTGCTCTTCTTGCCGGAGAACTTCTCAGCTTCAGCCTTGACCTCCGGCTTGACCTCCTGTGTAGGAGCAGCGGGAGCGCTCGCCTCTTGCTCCTCCTTGTATTCCTCGAAGTTCTGACCGAACAACTTGACCTCATCGGCCAGCTTGTCGGCACAGGCCTTGATGGGCATGCCGGTGCAGTGGAAACCCAGAGGGAAGAGAGCACGCTTGCCCTCCATACGGGCGAAACCGGTCATGAACTCGACCTTGCTGGCAGTGAAACTGTGACCAGCATGCAGAGTACCGTTCATGTAGGGGTATGCCATGGTACCGAAGAACTTGGGGTGCTTCTCACGTAGCTCGGCGGGGGTCATAGAGCCCTGGGGCACCTCGGCGAAGGAGGGCGCGTCGACCTCGAAGACCTTGTTGGCCTTCCATTGCGCCTGGTATTTCTTCTCAATTGCGATCAGAGAGTCACGCTTCTCGGTCTGGGAGGGTGGGTTCGGTCAGCATCTGCCATAGCACCAAAAAAAAATCCCGATGGAGGGGGAGGGACAAAGCAACATTTTCCAATTTCAGGGTATTCTTGGTGCTGTTGCTCGGGTCGAGCGCAGCGGATGCCGCAGCGGCTGCCATGATGATCTCGCAGGAAATACCCTGATTGCAAGACTGCCGAGGGGCAGGGAATAAAGATCGCGGGGCCCGTATAAAATCGCTTTGCCGTTGTGAGTCAAAATGGTAATACCGGTGTATTGTGTATCTTACAGCACGTGCTTTGATACTATCCATGGCAAGTGAGAAAGAACATGAGGTAGAGAGAGCTAGGACGGGGAGATGGGCCAAGTCATAGATCTTCTCTCTAAATAAATCCATCAGCTATTATTCGCTACGTGTAGAAAATATAGTCTCAGATGGGAAGACTGAGGCTGTACTCCAGCACCAAGTAGACGCATCACGTGATTGATATCACGGAGCAACTTTGCGGTGCCAAAGTTTCCGCGATCAATCTCCCCGGATCAACGACATCGCGCCCTGATCCCTTGTGAAGCTTCTGTGCAGGGCCAATCCTACTCTGAATCTGCAGCTACCCCTTTTCTGTCGGTCTCAGATATTCCCACGCCAGGACTAGCCGCTGCGCGGCACAATTTGCAACCATGGTGAACCTCTTCAAGCGAATGCGGAAGCTGAAGACAGTAAGTAATCCTAGTTGGATGCCCCATTGTCCTCGCGGTAGCATCTGGACAGCTCTTTGATAGCAATGGCTGACTTTTGCGCTTTCTCCTTGCTTGCAGAGGGTATTTACTCCCATTTTTCCCTGTCGAATAACCCCCGAACCTATAATTCTCGACACTATTCAACTTTTCGACAACCCCTAATACCCGGATCAACGTGGACAACTTGTGAACACCTCAGAAAGCTAATACTATGATCGTTCAGATCCTCGACGTCCGAGTCGGCACCGGTGCCGCCATCTTCCCCAGCCTAGCCACAGCCACCAAGGAATTCCCAGCCGTGACCCGACTGCATCTCACGTACGCCCGCAAAATCTACGGCGGCCACCAAGGAGCGCGGCATTTCTGGCGCAACTGCCTCCCACGACTGAAGTACCATAACCCGGGCGTGCGGATGACAGTACAACAAACCGCCGAGCAAGAAGGCCCGGCGGCATTGACGATCTACTTTGCGGAGCGGGTGGGCAGCACGGCGAACGCGATCGCGGGCTCGAAACAGATTACCGACAAGCACGCGCCGGCTCCGGAGACCGACGAGAAGACCGCCGTGGTGGACGTGAAAGGCCTCAGCTTCGAGGAGATCTGGAGTCGGGTGCAGGCGTCTACCGGCGCGGAGGAGATCACTGCCAGCCCCGAAGACCAGGCGGAAGCGAAGAGGCTGGCCGATATTAGTGCCAAGGCTGTCAAGGACCGGGAGCGGATACAGGCCATGCGGCAGGCGAAGAAGGATCAGGAGCGGATGCTGGCTGAGGCTCGGGGTGAGGTGGAGAAGCTGAAGCAGGTGTAAGATATCCCTGTCTGTTCTGACATTTTCGTCTGGCTTCTCTTGTTGTACCCCGTTATGTGGATTGTCGAGAGAAGGCCACCTGTAGCATAGCATATTTATTGTTCTCCCCCCTGCACGGTTATGTATTTCATGGGATGTTTATTTTTTGGTGGGTTCGAAACACAGAGAAAAGGCGTATTGAATTTACTTAGAATTGTCATGACAAGTCTCGTCGCTGGGACTGGTATCGATAGAAAGCGAAATAACCTCGAACAAGTAAGAATACATGCGCTGGTCTAGCCATCAACGGAAAGTAAATGCAACGAAGGTCATGAATATCACACATAAGCTGATAATGGAGCCAATTGCGAACCGAGATCCAAGACGGAACGTTAATGGGGCAATATACATCATCAGAAGAAAACGACGAGACACTACAGTTGGTCTCATTGGCAAGGGAAACGTCTTGCCATGAATGGTTGTATGCTTAGAGTCTCTTTGAATGCGGCGGCAACAAGAGCCTGTGGCACTTCTAGGCATTATCCGGGTTGTAGGTGGTCTCGCCCAACATGGTCTGTCTAACTGGGGCGGCGGGAGTTGGGGTTGTCGGGCGTGGCTGGCTCGAGGAATGCCCCGCCAATGTCGATGGTCCGGCTTGGCCACGTCCGACCGCAGCCGCTTGCAATCGTTGATCCAAAGCCTTGAGTGCGAGGGCACGTCTCCGTTCCGCTTCTTCGCGCTTTCCGGACCCTCTCGGTCCTCCACCGCGTGCGGCGCTGAGGAGGGTAGGCAGGCCTGCCTCGCCTCGAGCTAGCACTTGCTGGTTTCCGGAGGCAATCTCATCATCGGAGAACGGTGTGATGATCTTCACGGTGACTAACAGCGTGTAGATTTGATCGGCGACGAAGGCGATAGGGGGCTGCATCACGTCGGGGAACAGGCAGGCGAAAGCAAAAGTCTCACTGGCGTCGCCCTTGATGCCGAGACCGCTCGTTGACGTGCCGGTCAGATCGGGCTGGCGCTTATAGAATCGCAGGTAGGTCCAGCTCGTCAGAATGCCAAGCCAAGCCAACACCGTGGCTGTATCGGTTCCGATGATAATGCCGCTGAGGGTGTTGAGGAGCAGAAACAAGGCGGGGAAGTGTTTCACGCGCATCTTGACCAGGCCCTTAAAGACGGTGACGGTGTGTTCGGGGACCAGTTGCTTGAAAGCGACCAGGAAGGAGGCTTGGATGGAGACGCCGCCGCAGATCTGGGTGAGACTAGCCACACGCGAATGTTCAGTTCAAAAGTTACAAGGTGCCCAGTCGTTTCATTTTGGGAGACCTACGCTCTGCTTCCGGAGCCCGTTACGGCACCCCAGAGGAGGTAAATTGGGACGATCACAACATTGGGGAAGACGGCGACCACGGCGAAAAACTTGCTGAACTCGCGAGAACCCCATGCGCGCTCGAGATACTTGCCGCCATAGAAGATGGTGGCGGCATTCAAGAGGACGGTGAAGATGTTTTGTTCGACCAAGGTGGCGGAAACCAGGGTCCACGGGTAGTAGAGGACGAGAGAGGGAACGAGAGTGAGATAGGGAATGATCGGGGTGACATGGACGCCGCCGGCGGTGGTGTCAAGTTGTCGCCATCTGGCAATGTTGTAGAGCAAGGAGAGGGCGAGCAAGCTGACGAGGCAGATGCGGGTGGCCGGGGGAATGTTGACTCGGAGCGGCATCGTTGGGAGAGAAGCTCTCACGGTACAAGACCGCAGGCTATGTTAGGAGCCTTGAAGCCCAGAAGCCCGTCAAGCCCGGGATGGTTGGAGATGGAGATGAAGAAAAGGTTGGGTGGAGGGCGGTTCGGCGCTTCCCGCTTAGGGGGAAGAAAGGCGGACGAGACTTGGCTGGGCGCCACGATTGCATTGGGATGGTAAGTACTATAACTGTCGAGGATGTGATGAATGACCCTATTTCGAGTGGGAAATTGTGTGTATAGATGTTGTTTATAGGCATGTACAGATATGCATAAATATATCTCGAGGTACTCGTCGAGGGAACCAGCTGGATACCTAGGGATGACTACATGGTGAACACCCAGGCACCTATTATATGTTGCGTCGGTGCTAAGATGGTTGATCGTCGGAGATCTTAACTGTATCGACTCGGCTGAATGTCGGCTTTAGGAAATCCCCATAGGCAACAGGAAGGAATCGAATCGAATCTATAGGAGCGAATTCTCGATACCATCACCTCTGAATTAGAGGTGTCGGAGACTGATCTTCGCCCCGAGGTCAGCACTATAAGACTAGTCCACGGAGAAATGTGCCTGGAATCCTGGCTGCACTGCATCGTGGAGATCGTGCGCATGCAGTGTAGGTTGATTCTCGCGACGGCGTGACGGGCGGAAATCAGTCCCTATCCTCACCTTCGCTGTCGCCCGAGCCATTTCCGTCTGGTGGAGTCCAATTGCGGATGCAAGAGGCTGAAGGGACAAGCGAGTCGCACGAAGGGCCGCGACCGTGGGGATTCGGCTTCTGCATTGACACGGATCGGTGGCTAGTGCGCTTAAGCCTTTAAGCCTTAAGCTCGGCGTCACTGTCAACTTTGGCGTCCATCTTCAGCTTCCGCGCTTCTCTCCGTTCTCTCCTCCCTTCGTCTGTACGCTTCCTCTTCCCGGACCCTGCCTTGCATTCTCTCCAACCCCGGATCTCCTGTTTCCACTTCCCTTCTCTCCTCCCTCTCTCCCCTTCCACTTCCACTTCCACCTCATTTACCTAGCCCGGGCCCAACATCCCCGGAATTCCAACCCTGACTTTGCGCGCGCTTCGGCTTTCGCGCCCCCCTTTCTCGTCCATCTCGTCCTCCCGTTTTCGCGCGCTCCCCACATCGAGCCTCCACTTTGGATTTTCCCCTTCGCAACGCCTCTTCGCCCCCTCTGGCATGTCCGCGGCACCTTGAGTGGTCGCACATGTAATCATGGCACAACCCGACCTGACATCGCATCACGTCAACTACTTAATATGGCGGTACGTGCCTTTCCCGGCCCTCGTGCATAAGATCTCCCCCCGGAACTGACCCGAAGCCTTTTGTCTAGCTATCTCCAAGAGTCAGGTTCGTAGTCGTCCCCCCCCCCCCCCCCCCAGTCCCCGTGGTACCTTCTGGCCCTTCTGGTCTACCCCCAAGCTCCTCCGGGCTTCAACCTCCTCCCAATTCTCTCCGCCTCATTCTAACTTCATCCTCTAGGTCATGGCGAGGCTGCCGTATCATTGCAGCGCGCATGGTATCCTGACCCACAGAGTCTGCCCTTTGCGCGCCACATCAAAACCCATGCGCTGGTATCGCTGGTCCAAAAGGGCTTGCAGTATCACGAATTAGAGTCTTCCATTGATAAGGTAGGTCTGCGCGACGCCCGATTTGGTGCTACGTCGGAAAGACATCTTCCCCGGCCATCCCAATACGTCTACGGAAAACCTAATTGGCGTCAACAGGAGGGGAATCCGATTGATTTGACGCCTTCCGACTATTTTTTCGGCCCAGAGCCCTTTGAAGTGTGCGCCTTGAAAAGCCGGGATGAGGCCGGCACCGAGCAGCCCGTGGCGCCGGAGCCTGCGCGCGAGCGCGCGACCAACGGCCACCTGGCGGAGACCGGCAAGAAATCCCGGAAGAGCGAGGCCAATGGCGACGAATTGATGGAGCTTGACGAGGAAGCCGAGAGCAAAGGCTCCCCGGTGCCGGAAGCGCTGGACGGCGACGGCGACGTGAGCATGGGGGCGGAGGTGCCTCAGGAACCCACGCTCACGACGGGCAGCAGCATCGGCGTCCAGATCTCCCCCGCCAAAGCGGCCGATTTGGCACCCGACACCGCCTTGCTGGAAGCCGACGATCACGTGGTCACCACGCGATGGCGGCCCCGAGATCCCACGCTGTTAGTGGCTGCGAGTGAGACATCGTGCAGTCTGTGGAAGCTGTCCCTGTCGTCAGACTTAGTACAAAACAAATTCCTCGATCTCAAGGGAAGTGGGGCATATGTATCCGCCGTCGCCTGGGACGGTATTGGCGCCAAGCTTGCCGTGGCCACCATTCGGGACATGAAGGGCACAGTCACCATGTACAACCCGGACGGCAACGTGGTAGATCTGTTGCCGGATCTGCCCCGAGTGGTCAGTGGGTTGCACTGGGCCGATGAGAGCCCCCAACTCGTGATTGTGGCCTCCGACGAACGAACTTCCGAACTCGCCCTCTGGGATGATAGCCGTCGACCGGACGTGTACCCGCCGCCCCAAGTTCTCGACAGTCATATTTACGACCTGGCGTGGTGTGGACGTAGCCAGTTCTTCGCGTGCGGGCATGGGGCCGTCTACCAATGCGAGGTAGACCAGAACATCCGATTAGTCAAGACGTACCCATCCAGCGAGACCGACACCGCTTGGACCTTCATTCGTTGCGCTCAAACCATCCATGGCCCCGTCGCGGTGGTGGCAGGCTCGGAGAACGCTGCCATCTGGGTCCCGACACTTGATATCCTGATTGAGAACGCCCACCAAGATGCGATCACTGCGATTGATATTCGCCCTCAGTCGTCCGCGCAGCGACGGAATTCGTCGATCACTGGGAAATCCACCATCACTGTGGCCTCTTACTCGATCGACAGCACGGTCTGCGTGTGGCAGATCGACCTGGACTCGAAAGAATACACCCGGATCCATCGTCTCCGTCTGGGCTCGGACATCCCCGCTCTCGCCGGCAGCTTCTCATCGGACGGTTATGCTCTCGGTGCGGTGAGCCAGGATCGCCTGTTCATCTGGAACGCCGAACGGGGTGGTGAGCCTATGGCCACTTGGGTAGCCCCCACTTCTGACAAGGTGAAGGAGGAACCCGATCACCCTTCCAATGGACAGAATGGTCACACGGCACCGGTCCCTGACCGTGCCTTTTCATGGGACCCGGATGGGAAAAAGCTTGCTTATGGCTTTGGAAATCATGTGGGTCAATATCCGGGTTGCAGTGACTTCGAAGTCGAAGGTTTATACTGATATTTTCTTCTCTCTCCAGATGGCTATTGTGAACCTGCAGCGGTGATCACTCTCATCTTTTCATAAGACGTGAAAGATTTTGTTCATTTCATGAATATACCACGTTGATTTCTCCGGCATCTCTCCCCTACGATATCTGGGGCCACTCACTGAGATACGCGGCCCTCAAAGTGGCCCAATCGTCCCTTCACCCTTTGCTACAACGGGACTGACGTTGCGATCTTCTACTACACCTCTGACTTAACTTCTTGGAGTCTTGTGGCAGGATATGACAATGTGCCCTGTCTGCGAAGGTCTCACTGCATAAAAACGCCATGGACGACACACAACCTTCACACTGCACAACTCACCCCCCACCCACCTTGCTCTCTCAGTCAAACTCCTCTTGTTCTTACATATTCTCTCTGCACATACATTGTTGATTTAGAAGATGGGTTAAGGTATGCATTTCTTGGGATGGGGTTTGGATACGGCGAACGATACGGGTTTCTGGCGAGAAGGGGGTTTATTCTATTATTTTCGGGGTGGGCGGTGGTTTGGTATTGAGACTGTTTCCTGTAAACCTCGAAGCAAAAAGTGCATTGCCGACTTCACCGATGTTTTGCTTTTTTTCTCTACTTCTCATAGCTCCTGGTATCGTATGCGGTCGTTCGTAGTGCTTCTGTATCAATATCCTCATGTCACCTCGATCCCGGGCTCGGTCGTGAGAACTGTTCTTGCCTTCGTTCTCGCCTGGTCTTGCGCGCCCGCGCTCGGACCTGGAATCCATCTGCAACGTCTCTCCATCCACGCATCCAAGCACTCAACCCGTCCAGCACCATCTCGTCCCCCGTTTCCCCGACCAGTTCCTCGTTGCCTTTGCGACCACCCCAGTACCGTCGCCCCTTGTGACGCGCAAGGTCTTTCAACATGCGGGACTCCTTTTGCGTTTCTCGTAGCCCATCAATCCAATCCTGAAGACCGAGGACCGTCCCTTGAATGCCTTCCGATTCGACCGCGTCCTCTACCAAGTCCGCATGTCTGCCAAGGTCAGCCGAATTAACTCAGTCTCCATGGATACAACCGCCAAGCCTCACTTACAACTCAAACACCTCATCTTCTAGTTCCGTGATTGTCCTCGATAATCCGCGACACCGTGCCTCGAACATGTCACGGATCTCTATAGACTCCTTGTGCCGTTGACGTAGCTCGGTATTCAACGCGGAGACCTCCTTCAGAAGTACCGTCAGCTGCGCGGACATTTCCTCCTCGTTGACGGCCCCCCGCTGGATTTGAAGTGGCATCATAGCCTTCGCCCCCCGACTGTCTCTAGTCAATCCCAACGGTGATTCGAGCGAGCGGCTCCGACTGCGGCGACATCTGGAAATTTCCTGCGTGAGCTCCGGTCTAGGGTCTCGAAGAATAGTCTCTATGGCATCGAGATGGTAGTGAATTGTAGGGGCAGTATCGCGCTCCCTGCTATCAGTACCCAGGGAAACGGAAGCGAGGTGTGCGAGTTCTGCAAGGCGGTCCTGCCATGGCATCCGGGTGGCTGGCTGCGCATGTGCTGTGGAACTATAGTCGGTCGGCTTGCCATGGCCCCCCGTCGAGCTCCTCGGAGCGGTGAGCCCACTCTGCTCTCGCAAGTAGGTTTGCATCGGGCCCTGGCCGCGTCCAAGCTGATTCTGGAGGTGCTGAGAGCAGGGCTGGGAGCTGATCTGCAACACTCGCACACCAGGCCAAGCGTCGCTTATCGATAACCGATAACCGCTCCCCGCGCTAGTCCGTTTTGAGGAGTCTGCACGCTGCTCTTCATTCTTGCTCCTTGCGTTTGCGACTTCATTGATCTCTTCCGTTGGGCCCTGGCGTCCGCCATTGATGCCGGGTATCATCCAATCGCAAATCCTGCCGATTGCGGTTGTCGGGCGTGGCTTGCCCAGCGGAAAGCCAAAATCCAATCATTCAGGACGCCCCACAGTGATTCCTCTTCCCACCGCCGAATAATCCCTTTGTCACGCAGTCCCTCGTCTTCAGTCATTGAGCCGTAATTTCAGCTGGCAATGGCATCTCCGGTAAGTCTTCGAGCCCTGCGCCTTCTGCAAGTGGAAGTTTCCTCTCGTTCACCGATTTACTAACGGGCTGCGCGCTATGACTCAGGTCACTACGATCCCGTCCCTTGAGACGGCGCGAGAGGTGATCTCGAAGTCGAGAAACTCGCAATTCCCTCCGAACATCCTGCCTGTGACGGGCTCGATTCCCGCGGATTTGCTCACACCGACCTTGGCGTACCTCAAGATTGCAGAGAAGTGAGTGATGATTCTCTATTGGGACGTTGAGCGGGACGTTGCAGAAGAGGCGGGGAAATTGTGGACTGACGGACTAACTTTGGTGTATAGCTCGCGGATGTCATTTTTGTATGAGAGCGCGGCGACCACCGAGACTATTGGACGATACAGCTTTGTTGGTGCAGGTGGGTGACTTTTGAGCGACTAATCCAGCTTGTCCGTTGACTCACAACTCGCGCGGCAGACCCAAGAAAGGTTCTCAAGACTGGCCCTGGGCATGGGCCGGCGACTGATCCCCTCCCCGCTCTTGAACACGAGCTCTCCCAGTTCCGCGTTGCGACTGTGCCTGGGTTGACCCTTCCGCCTCTCACGGGCGGAGCGATCGGGTATGTGGGCTACGACTGCGTTCGATACTTCGAGCCGAAGACCGCCCGGCCGATGAAGGATGTGCTGGGTGTTCCAGAGTCCCTCTTCATGCTCTTTGATACCATTGTGGCGTTCGATCACTTCTTCCAGGTTGTCAAGGTCATCACCTACATCCCCATTTCCGCGGCGAATGCCGATGTCGAAAGCGAATATCGCAAGGCCCAGCAAGTCATCCAGAAGACGATCGATACTCTGCTCCAGGACCGCACGCCATTACCGCCTCAAGGCCCGATCATCCCTGATCAGGAGTACAAGTCGAACATCGGCCAGGAGGGGTACGAGAACCATGTCAAGCGCCTGAAGGAACACATTGGCAAGGGCGATATTTTCCAGACCGTGCCTTCACAACGGCTATCACGGCCGACATCTCTTCATCCGTACAATCTTTTCCGCCACCTCCGCACCGTCAACCCTTCTCCTTATCTCTTCTATATTGACTGCCAAGACTTCCAGCTGGTGGGTGCTAGTCCCGAGCTCCTCGTGAAGGAAGAACGCGGTCGAGTCATTACCCACCCCATCGCGGGCACTGTGAAGCGCGGCAAGACCCTAGAAGAAGACACCGCATTGGCCGACGAACTCCGCAGTAGTCTGAAGGACCGAGCAGAGCACGTCATGCTAGTCGACCTCGCCCGCAACGACGTGAACCGGGTGTGCGACCCGATCACCACCCAAGTGGACAGATTGATGGTCGTGGAGAAGTTCTCGCACGTCCAGCACCTCGTCTCACAGGTTTCCGGTGTGCTGCGGCCCGACAAGACCCGGTTCGACGCCTTCCGGTCCATCTTCCCAGCCGGTACGGTATCCGGTGCACCCAAGGTGCGCGCCATGCAGCTGATTGCCGAGCTGGAGGGCGAAAAGCGTGGCGTCTACGCCGGCGCGGTGGGATATTTCGGGTACAACATCGCCAGCAGCGACGGATCCAGCGAAGTGCCCGGTGCAATGGATACCTGCATCGCGCTGCGCACCATGATGGTCAAGGATGGCGTGGCCTATCTCCAGGCAGGCGGTGGCATTGTCTTCGACTCGGACCCGTACGACGAGTATATGGAGACCATCAACAAGCTAGGGGCTAATATCGCGTGTATCCGCGGCGCGGAAGCCAAGTATCTGAGCATGGAGACGAATGTGCGGGCTACTTGATCTGCACCCGCGACATATTTAGGGCTTTCTTTTGGTTTTCTCTTTCTTTCATTTTCATATAGCCGTGGTTGTATACACCGGACTGAGGGTCTCTAGGCGGGCATGTACGGCATTCTAGCGATTTGATCATGAATTCAGATGTGAAGAACTGAAGCTAGAAGGGCTTGGATGAAACTTGACTGGGCACGATATGTATGATGAGATAAACCACTTGACGGCGCGCCGGAGATCTCGAACAACCTGGAAAGATCAGGAGTTGATGGCGGATGTCTGAGTGATGAGGCAGTCCCCTGGCGCGCAGTGTAGATGGTCTCTCTAGGCCTCTCTTCCTTTCTTCCTCCAGTGCACCTCATTCTTTCGGATTCTGCCCTGTTGCTTCGGAATCAGCGAAAATCCCTGACTTTCATCCGCTTTCTTCGATCTCCACCCTATTCAGACCCGTCTCTGCGCCCGATCGAAACCTGATACGCCACCAGGAGCCACGAATCCAGCATTACTCTTAGCATCTCAGAAAATGTTACGATAAAGCGTGATATTGAAGCGGGGGCGACCTGTGTCAACTGTCAGGTTGGATACTTGATCCTCCATTAATTTTGACGATCTGACCAGACGGTGTAGTGTGACGGGCAACAACCAGTATGTTCCAGGTAAGCGCCATAGGTCTTCCTACGACTGGTCCACTACCACGAAGAAGCGGCAAACTACGCGCATTGGTGCACCGATTTTTGAGTCGTAGTGTGAAGAACGAAAGCATATGTTGCGTGGAGGGATAAAGCTATCATGTAAACTTCAGCCCAGGACGTTGTCCATCGGGATACCGAGGATGTATGCTACCAACATCAACACAGCGAGACCAAATAGTCACTTTCCTTTCATTTGACTGTCATCCTGGTATCTTATGTTCATACACATCACTCTAACACATTACATGACCTGGCATATTGTACATTCAGGCCGCGAGGCCTTCCCTCTGAAGAAGCGTAGTCCGTTGATTCTTTCATAAAAACATGCCCACCCAGTCATTCAGTGAGCCCCCTCACCATTTTGGCTCATTCAGGCCAGGGTATTTGAGATCGGCAGGCAAAAGGCCCTCTTTGATGGCTTCATCGATCATTTCTGGCGGGAAATACATCGTTCCATCCAGGGCGATCTTCATACTCGGCCCCAGAGGTAACCACCCGTTCTGCGACTTAGATGCAGCGCGTTCTTTCAGGAAATCGCCCGAGACTGTGATATCTTGTTTGATGCCTTTGGGTTCCTGGGCAGTATAGCCGTCTCCCTGTTGCCATATGATCCGCACGTCACAATTTTGAGGATCAAATCTCCAAATTCGTTCGACGCGCTCGTTTCAAGTCAAGGCAGGAAACTCCCAGCCTGCATAGATCAGCCCAGTTCACTCTGCTATATGGCCATGCAAACTTACCACCCCATGCTGAGTTAACATCCCAGCCGTTGATGTCGTCGGTGGGATTTATGCTTTCTTTCACGCCGACATAGACATCGCCGCTGCATGCTTGCGCATATGCCTGTGCGATATTTTTCTGGACCACGTTCAGATACCACCAGGAAAGGCCAGAGCGAAATGACCGAAGACTATTTCCCAGATCAAGATTCCTTGTGTGGTGTTTTGCATCTTGACAGGGTACGCATAATCCTGTGACATGCCCTCGGAGATTCTGTTCCAGTACATCCACGTCCAGGCCTCTGGGTTCCTATTCCGCTTATCGGGTGGGTTTTCTCCAAAATACGCATAGCCCCAATCTTCGATGATACCGAAGCTGTATGGAGAAGTGTAGAACACATCCGGCAGCGTCTGGACGTAGTGAGACCCATCTAGACCCCCCACGTAGTAGTGATCCACACCTGGAACGACAATCTTCGAGCCACCGGCCTGCACTTCATTCAAGGCTGTGATTACATCTGGATCTCCTCTTAAATCTTCGGCAATCAGCTCCCAGACGGCCAATGGAAGAT
Source organism: Penicillium hispanicum (assembly GCF_028827665.1). Lineage (NCBI taxonomy): Eukaryota > Fungi > Ascomycota > Eurotiomycetes > Eurotiales > Aspergillaceae > Penicillium > Penicillium hispanicum. The sequence continues at coordinate 3,167,590 of NW_026623200.1, read as the reverse complement.
CCGGCTCGATTCCAGTCTCGGGAGTAGGCGGGTCGTTTGTAGCTCGGGGCTGGAGGGGACGGACTTTGTGCGGAAGCGGAGGGATAGAGTCAGGAGGCGCGTCAAGACGGCTTGGGTTGAGGTGCAGGGACTGAGAGATGGGAGTAGCGAGGCCAGTTGCCAGCAAGAGAAACGAATATAAGAGCCACGGCATGGATCCAACGGAACCGGATGGGAATGCTCGTATCATTTTCTTCACGTCTGGCTCGTAATTCTGCGAAGATGCGGGACTTGCGATTAAAATGCGAAATTGATGCTCTTTAAGGCCCATGCGATTATGCCAATGTAGGGAATATTTCTGGTAGGAATTTTGATTTCTTTTTTTTTTCTTTAGACCAGAGGAGTGGCCTTGTTCCTTGCAACTAGTCAGCTATCTACTTCTATGCTTCCGAAATCGGAAATTCGCAATAAGCGCATCCTTTGACCCACGCGGGATCGCATAGGCTTCTACATCTGTATGTGACGGTTCTCTTAAATCCTTCTCGGGACCTTGCCTGGCCCCCAGATTGCCCGACTCACTAAACTCCGTTTGATGGCAGTGCAGCACCTTGAACAGCCCTCTTTTCGCTGAGCTGGCAGCTCTATCTCTCTCTCTCTCTCTCCCGTCCTCCCATCAATCAATCGATCTACCAATCATTTATCACCACTTCCTACCTAAACCATATATGAGCTACCTATAGGGTATTGGTTGATATACAGGCGTTGAATAGGGGGGTATGAGCTTTCATAAATGTAGTAAACCAGTCGTACTGTAAAAAACCAGTCAGACGCCAGATGGGGACAGTGGAGTCAAATAAGCCGGCAATCCTGTTCCCAGGTAGGGTGCGTCTCGTTCTTATCAGTTCCTCAAATCTGCCTGACTCGCGTGGTCCGACCCTAACGTACTATTCCACACGCGATCCAGCCACCCAATTGTACTATAGAAAAGGAGAGGGCCTAGGGCCGATTGAAAGATTGACCTAAATGGGAGTAGATTGAGTCCACAGACTCGAGGGCGAGAGGGGAGCAGGGAGAAGAAGAGGCCTGGAAAGAACCACTCGGGATGCGAAATGAAAGTGGAAAGGGAACAACGAGTGATTAGATAGTGAGTCAGTATACGAGTCAGCCAACTAGTTCCATGGCATCGAGATGTCATTCCGGGCGTCTGCTTCGCCGGACTAGACACAAGTCAGTTATCTACGCTAAGTAGTATAGTTCGATTCTTCCGGGCGTTCGCTTCGTCTGACAGGATAACTTCACTCGGGTCTTAGCTTCCCTCTTTGTGTTTAGTACTCAGTCCTTGCCGCTTTTTGCTCAGCAAGTAGGCTTAAGTACGCCCAGAATACGCGCAGGGCGCCCGCTGAGTAGCCTGAGTTGGGGGGTAGGGCTCGTCGGGTGACTGGATGATCTGGTGAGCTTATCTTGGTAGTCCCCAGTAGCTACTAGTAACTACCGAAGGATTATTATATTCTAGGAAGTATCAAGTAACTGCCATGCCTCCATCTGTTGCACGTCTCCTTGATCTGGAAGCAGGAACAGTCAACTTGGTAGGCGAACCAGGTCAATGTGAACGGGCAGCGTGTAGTGAAGAGCCCACCGTCAGTACTTGTCGCTTTCGTGCAGCAATGGGCAATTTGATTGTAGCCAGACTTTCATTAACAGATGTTCAATTTGACCAACCGCTCAGTATCGGCGGTTAATGCTAGAGTATCCAACTGACTAGGCGAGTGAGTGATGAAGTTCATGAGCGTCTAGCCCGCGACCCGCGGCCACCTGATATATCACCTGATTCTGTCACCCCGGAGTAAACAAGAACAACGTCGCGGCAAGATCAACCCTTTCCCATCTTCACACTACTCCCCATCGGCCATACCTTGACTGATTGGTCGAGAGATAATGAAAAGTGTTCCAAAAATGTTCCAGCAGCTAACGCTGTCTGAGCCACCCCAAACCTCGTCACAAGTGCCAAGGTCGGGTCGCGCCTCAACCACGAGCCTTGATGGTGTGTTGACTAGAGCCACCACCAAGGCCCCTACCTGTAAGCCTACAGTTGACAGAAAAACAATTCGAGGTCGGAGCGGTGAGAAGCTATTAATTCACACGGTCAGTCCCCATTTCGATTCTCTTTAGATGTATATGCTCATCTTTCGGCCCTATCCCTAGTACTCGAAAGATGATTTTGACTCCTATCAACGTGAACTCTCCATGATGTCTACTGTCGCCCGCATTGCGGCTCTCACCAACCATGCTCCACGGCTCATCCAAGCGAATCCTGACTCTTGCGTCATCGTCCTCAGTACCCCCAGTCTTAGATGGTTCCCACTTTTGTACCATGTACAAGCTTTGAAGTTTGATCTCCACCAGCTGCTTGAATTCAAGCACAAGCTACGCCACTACGTGAATCTGCTGTACAGTCATGGCGTGGCATACCGTGTCAAACATAACTTCATCTTTCCCGTTCAAAAATTGTCAGGCCGCTGGGTGTTACATCTGGGTGGGTGGCTGGATGCTGACTTCTGTTCTGACTCGAGTCATCTCGAATCAAGGGAGTGGAAGGAACGGGAAACAAAGCAGACTAATGAGATAGAGCGTCTGTTTGGGCTGCTGGTAATGCATTATGAGGATATGCAGGATAAGAAGAAGGGCCTGGAGGCACACCGGGTTATCCCATGGGAGCTGAAGCAGCTGCTCCTGCCCCAGGACGAAGAATGATTGCGAGCTTTCTTTTCTTGGTATTGCTTGATGCTTATTGGCGTTTGAGGGAGGGTGATGTCATCTAGATATCTTCTAACTGACCAACTAGTTCGATAACTTATAATATTCCTGATCGGGTTATGACTGGGCCAACCCGCTCCATATTCAATTATGCTCCCAGACTACTCCCTGCTCGTTATCGCCCGCTCTTTCTCCTTTCCATTCCCGACTAGGGCAACCATCCGGAATAACTGAATTTTCTTCGGCGTAGAGCTGTATAATCCGTGCTTTCAAACAAGCGAGGCACTGCGCTGTTGCAACTGTATACTAGACTGCGCGCGCATCGCTGATTGGCCCAGCAGTCCCCGCCATCTGGACGATCCACGCATAACACCCAAGGCAGATACCGCTGCTCACGACATGCCCGGCTGCACCATTGCAACCCCACCATGATCAGATCCGAACCGGCACTGCAAGAATTCCTGCGGCCGCTCACAATTGACAACGACCGGCTGTATCAGCTGTCCTACCAGCTCTCCTTGACGTACCGCCAGCTGGCCGCGAGCTCGTCGGAGCAGTTCTTCCCGACAGCGACCACGCGCCTGCCGACGGGACAGGAGAAAGGGCGATATCTAGCAGTCTATTTGGGTTTGTTCTATCTCCGCGTCGCCTTTATCGAGCTGCTGGGAGAGGAGCAAGTCGGCAAACACTCTCATGTTCGGCGAACATTGGAGAAAGCGTGGCCGGTCGAGGATCGCCTGCGGCGCGAGCAGTCGCACTCCCTGTTCGCCTGGATAGGAGATTGTATCGCGGAAGTCATTCATGACGATCTCGAGAATTCCAAGGATGATGCACCGGAAGAACTGACCATGGGGATATCTTTCTGCGTCCCAATCAAGTACGTGCTTGACCCTTCGCTCCGATCGAATTGATTTACATCCTGCTAAGCCCATTACAGGCAGAAATTCCTCCACGAGGCCATTCTCATGCCAACAGGCAAAGGATTTGCATTGAGTTCCTCACTCAATCTGCGTCAGGCACTCCTGGACGGCTACGAATGCCACACTCGTCGTTCAGACGAGGACCCCGGCGAGATGCGCCCGAAAAGACAGAAGAAATACTGTCTGCCTAGACTCAAGGTATCTGTTATGACCAACGACACAATCTCCACCTTCGCCTCCCTGGCATACTCGATTCGCGCTCTGCCCAACACACGGGTGGTCATGGGTCTCATCGTGGGGGCGGGTTGCAACTCGGCGGTGCCTATGAAACTGAAGGATCTGCAGGCAGTCAAGACGAGACATATCCTTGAAAAGAGGCCGCATGCGGAGGAAACCATTATTAACACCGAGTGGACGCTGCGGGCGTCGTCTGCGCCGCTGCAAGAGCTGGACATCCCCACGAAATGGGATCGCGAGCTAGAAGCCCATTCCGACCGACCGGGCTTCCAGCCGCTGGAGAATATGGTCGGGGGCCGCTGCGTTGGCGAGCTCGTCCGAATCATCTGCCATGACTGGTTCCATGGCACCAAAGGCGTCCCGCAGTCTTCGCTGCCGAAGAAACTCAGGGAAGCGCATGCTTTAACAACGGATTTCCTCTCGCTGGTGGTGGCAGCGAGCTCCTCGAACGAGGATCTTGCAGAGGATCTATCAGAGATGCTCCCTTCCCCGGTTCCGGGCGACTGGGAATGGACTCCCGAATATGCCGGGCATATTCGCGCGATCGCGGCCGCAGTCCAAAACCGCTCCGCGGCTCTGGTGGCTGCTGCAACGGTCGGGCTTTTGGCTTGCACTGGCGAGATTCAATTACAAACAAAAGACCCCAGTGCAGCTGCTGGAAGCAATGTGAAGGAGGCGCAACAGCCGACAAATCAAGAACATGCCCTGGGTGACTTTGGATCCTCCAAGCCCGGCTGGCAGAACGGGCCTGAGGAATTGGTCGTGGCGTTCTCCGGTGGTGTGATCCAGCACTATCCGTGCTATAAGGAGGCTGTCCAGCGATACATCGATCGACTCATTATCAGTGCCGGGCCACAGAGGGAGGGGAAAAGCGTCTTTCTCCGGGAGGCCAGTGACGGCGGTATCATCGGCGTGGGCGTCCTAGCTGGCACTATAGCAGGCGATATTGAAGGCATCATTAGTCAATCTCTAGAGGAGAGTCCAGCATGGGGGCTTCAATGATCCCGGAGAGAAGTAAAGAGAATAAACGTCTCAGTAGACCCTGTACAGAAATATGAGGGCAAATAGTGCGCTGGCCTGTGGACTGCACCATTCATTATACCTCAGAATTCCGAGGGTCTTATTCGAGGGTCACCTCCCAAGGTGCTTGGCTGGCTTCTTCGCACAAGATACCAGTGCTAAGCATTGGTTTCAATTCTTTCCAGGCATTCAATCGACATGAAATTCTATCGTACAAATTAATCCCGATGGTAACTAGCTGGGGCTTGTAGTTACTATCCAGTGGTATCATCAAAAGTTTCCGCAAAGAAGGAATCGCCGAAGAATGCCTCGCGTACTGCAGTTGACCAAGGATGTCCACCTAGCACGTCGTTGGAGAAATAGACTGGGAGGATCAAGTAGGTTTCGCGCCATTTGCCTTGCCAGCATCCTAGATCTTTGCCCAAGATTCCTCTCTTTTTTTTCATTCTTCAGTTTTATCGAGCACAGTAACTTCCTGGAGAAGCAGCTTATTACTGCAGTGCATTCCACTGCTCGGGGGTGTAGCACTTAGGGGTCCACGCATGAATGGCTGCAATCTCAGCCTTCAAGACCGAGTTCACGAGACGGTGGCGGGCAAGCATAGTCTTGCTCTCGAACTGAGGGGAGACAATCACGGCCTGGAAAGCCTGTCCGCAGCCACCTATACGTCACCAGTATCAGCGAATACGGTTCGACCGCAGTCTAGGGTCTTCAATGCAAGAATTAAATCCATACCCGACAAGTCCTCAATCTCCACATGCTGGGCCTGCAGCTGCTCCACAAGCTTGCTCTTGAGCGAGTCCGCCGTAATTCCCGAGGTATCAGCCATGGCAGCGTTGACGGCAGCGAAGGAGCGCGCAGAGAGCGAGAAAGGCGCGCGCTGGGAGAGAGTTGGGCGGAGGAGGTAGCGGCAGCCTCTGCTCAAGACAGTCAAAGAAGAGGCGCGGGAGAACATCAAGCACGGTGGGAGCGGGAAAGAGTGCAGAGAGACAATTGCAAGGCGGACAACCACAGTTTCCGTACAAATTAATAATTGCGCGCCGATCGTGGCTGGTGCGCGGGCACGTGCGGTGGCGCCCATAGCGTCACTGTCTAAACCGTCTTCGCGCGTATGTGCTTCGTACTTCCATGCCTCCTGCTCACATTGCTCGGCGCTGCTTTTCTGCCATGGCCTCTGCAACTCCCACTTGTTCACCCTTTACTCGGGCTGTGGTCAGCTCAATGCGAAAACTGTGCGTCTTCCAAACTGCATTGGATCGGATTGCATAGCTCCCCGCAATTCCAGGAAGCTCATGGTTGACCCGCATGCAGGTACCCAGAGGCATTGGCGGATAAGAGTTTTGACAATACCGGCTGTAAGCTGCATGGAATGGCTGCTGTGGTGGTCTGGATTGCATAGTGCTAATCAGATTTGCACAGTGCTTCTGGAAGCTCCGTTTGATCCATCGCGGCCACAGAAGAATTCCGTCCTCCTGGCCATTGATCTTACCACGGCTGTTGCCAACGAGGCAATCAAGCGCAGGGACTCAGCTGTTGTGGCCTACCGTATGTCTTTGTCATCTGCGGCTATGAGTCTATTCCCTATCAGAGGGAATTCAGTACTTACCATTCTTCGGGACTGACTCTTCTTCTAGACCCCATTATCTTCCGTGGACTCAAATCAATCACCCTTGAAGATACCCAGCAGCGATCTCTATTGCGATTGGCCCAGCATGGTATCAGTGTCTACTCCCCTCATACCGCCGTCGACACCGTCCCTGGTGGCATGGCAGACTGGCTCTGTGATGTAGTGACTGGCACTTTCAAGGCTTCTGAATCGAAGCCACGGTCCAAAATCGAGAGTTGCAACTCATCTTTATACTCCACGCCTACTTACCCGCAGCCAGCGTCGGTCCCAACGGCGGCATCGGCAAGCACCTCCCAACAAATCCCCCACACTCGGTCCACCATCCACCCCTCACCTCCAGCCTCCATTCCCGAGGGCTTTGAGTCCGCTGGCGCTGGCCGCTTAGTGACATTCAACGAAGCCCAACCGCTCACCGCACTGATCGACCACATTGGTCGTGGCGTCGGTCTTCCAGGCGGCATCCCCATTGCAATCCCGCAATCACAATCAATCAACGACATCCACATCCGCACAGTGGGCATGTGCCCAGGCTCCGGCTCCGGAGTACTCCTGCGTGGCGGAGAGATCCCAGATCTTCTCTTCACCGGAGAAATGAGCCACCACGAAACCCTAGCAGCCACCGAGCGCGGCTCTGTTGTCGTTTCTCTGGCCCATTCCAACTCCGAGCGGGGATACCTGCGTGCCGTGATGCAGAAGAAGCTCCAGCAGGACCTGACGCAACGCTGGCAGTCCGACCGCGAGGCCGCGCTCCAGGCAGTTCAAGAGAGCGCAAAGCAGGGCGGGGCTTCCCCTTCATCTTGCTGCGCAGAGGTCTACCAAGACGCCGGGGTCGAGGTTTCTGTCAGTGATGCCGATCGTGATCCGTACGGGATCATGGTCTGGCAGGGCTGATTTCTCCATAATATCGCCATAGAGGGAATAAAAGTCGAAGTCACACCTAATGGTCCAATTATCGAATTTCTGTACTTTCCCATCGCGAGCGAAGACAAGCCTTGCGTTGAATAGCCGTCGAAGTCTTCTCCCCATATTGCGGCTGTGATACCAACCTTGGAAGCCGTATGGCCTTAGTCATATTTACCACACGACCCAAAGTCATAGTTCTCGATACATAGCATTGATCCGTCATCCAAATCAAACTGCACCCTTCCCGAGGTCAATCTGAGTGAAACAGAGAGCAGGAGTAGGATCCGGCGAGTGGTGCAAAGTAATCCCCTGGGAGATTCCAACACAATCTCCGTCATTACATACCAGTTCAGTTCCTCTGGGATTGTAGACAGAGAAAACACATATCATGGTGAAAAGAAGTTCGCTACGATCCGCTGAGCTGCTCGTTTAGGCATTTCAGTCAACTGCAATCCACGAAATTACCGAGGCTAGATACGCCGTATTGGTCCATATTGCCCTGGCCGTGAAGCGTGGGCGCTCATGTCGGAAACCCACTAGGCGAGTCTAAATTTCTCTACAAGTATCTCTAGCACACTGGAAGTCAGACGATTTCAAGGCCATTGAGAAGTGAGAAGGATATCCTAACGACATGACAGAGCAGACAAATGGGAGATGAGAAATGAAAAAGGGGTCCGGACGAGAAGGAGAATAGGTGACAAAGAGAGGGAAGTCAGGGGTCCATGGACAACACGGGTGGGTTAAACGAAAGCAAGGAAAGGGAGAACCGAGGCAGGAGATGTGTGGCGAGATCCTGAACTTTGGAGACGATACTTGGCTTCGCAATGCAACAGCCCGTAGTATCCATGGGGGAGTTGGTGCGGGCATGTAGAGGGGGCGGGGGTGAGGTGGGTAAACAGAGCGAAGAGCGAGACAGAGCGAGGATCAAGCATCGTTCAAAGACGCTAGCCAGTCCTTCGCGCAAAGAAGACAGCGGATAGAGTGGTATCTGTGAGGCCGGTGCGTAGGGGCTCAGCGGAAACTTGGCGAGAATCAAAGCGGGCGATGCCTTCTACAGGTCGATCAGGCTGCCTCCGTGCTGCGACTGTTGCTGGGCACCCCAAGGGTTGCTGTTAGGCTGTTGCTGCTGCATGAAGCCTGTCTGCTGGGGCACGCCGGTGTACTGTTGACCGAAGAATGGATTGTTGCCCGTCTGGTTCGCGTGCAGACGTTGCAGACCCTGACCCGCAGAGTTGACAAAGGTTCCTGGCGCCGTGTGCTGAGCCGGAATACGGAGATCACCGACATTTCCGAATGTGTCCTGGCCCTCGCCTGTGGCGAGAAGTGCGTTTAAGCGAGCATGGTGAGGATCTGAGGTTTGCGGGGGAGTGCTCTTCGGTGGCTGTGGGGCTTGGAAGTTGGCGATTGGGTTGGGCTGGCTGGGTTGGCTGAACGGTGCGGTCGTCTGGTTAAACTGAGTGTTGTTCATCTGGCTATACTGGTTGTTGAACTGGGTTGTTGCACGATCCTCTGCCAGCGTATTGAGGGAGGGGGGTCCTGTTGACGGCGGTGGGTTGCTATACTGGTTTTGAGTGCGCTGGGCGAAGGGGTTGTTCGAGCCGGTAGGCATAGGCTTGATGGAATCGGCGGGTTGGTTCGCAGCCCAAGGGTTGTTGCTTCCAGCCGAAGGGAAGTTCTCTTGTTGTTGTTGCTGCTGCTGTTGCTGTTGCTGGGGTTGCTGCGTGAAAACATCCGCAGCGCCATATGGGTTGTTGGTGTGGAACGCGGTGTGCTGCGGCTGAAGGGCGGCTTGGGGCTGCAAGAAATTGCTTTGAGGCTGGCCGTAGGGGTTCTGGTCAAAGGCCGAGGGTTGTTGCTGGTACCCATTGGCGTACGGGTTGTTGATACCTGTGGCCTGGGGCTGGAATCCAGTGGGCTGCGCATACTGGTTGTTCAGGAAGCCCGTCGTCATGGGCTGCTGGGCATTGATCGGATTTCCGAACCAATCCACCGCCCCCTGCTGCTGGTATCCCTGGTTGAAGCCGGTGGGCTGAACCTGGGCCGGGGAGTCATCGAACAGCGCATGGGCGTTGCTTTCTTCCAATTCACGCTTCCGCAGCTCTTCTTCTTCCCTGCTGAGCTTAATTGCCTTCGCCAAGTCCTCGTCCTCCTCATTGGACATAGTCTCCTTGGCCCTTCGTCGGCGCTCCTCTTCGGCTTCGGCTTTGCTGGCTTCGATTGCTAGCCGGTACTCGGTATCGTCCTCATCGTCGCGACGGGGTCTTCGGCGCTCGCGGCGGGGCGGCTCGTTCCCAAACCCTCCATGGCTCTCTTCGAGTCCACCGACGCGGGTCTTCCAGAGCTTGCGATCTGATCGCTCGCTGCGCAGGCGATCCTCGTCCAGAATCAGTGCAGTCAACTCCTTCGCCGCCACACGAACTACAAATGATGTCAGCCACTCAGCCTCGTGAATCGGTCTAGGCTCCACCCACCATTCTGGCCCACATCGCGCCCTTCCTCGTCGACATACTGGAACTCGCGCAGGGTCTTGATAATGTAGACGTTCTTGCGAGCCCACGTCACGACCAGCTCCGAGCCTTCATGCAGACAGTAGTCCAAGACCTTCAAGGACTTGAGCACGTGACGCCAATTCTTGCCTTTGTCGTTGAGACGCTTGTCAATCATATCCATGATCTCGTAGAACTCGTTCGGGCTGGACAGAGACAAAAGTTAGATATCCGGGCGCCACCAGATGAGGTGCCGGGCGGACCTACCTCCCGAATGTCATGGCCGCAATCTCGGACATGTCGGTGCCCGTCGGGCCCCATGGATCGTTACTGGTGGCTAGAAAATGAGAGCCGTTAGCAGGACTGCGGTCGGGTCCGGGAGTGCGCGGTCACGGCGCCATTCGACTAACGGTACGCTGACAGACCCAGGGGCGATGACAAGCGGCCGAGCAGCCAGGCGCCGCGATCGCGCAGTATCTCCGAGCATCCATCGAGCGACACATACCATTTCGAACCTTCACTTGCACCGAGGAATATCCCTTTGTCACGTTCTTGACACTGCGCACGACCTTGGACATGGTGGCGGTATAGAGGGGACGGTCGCAGAAAGCAAGGGAGAGACGGTTATCGCAGGCGCAAAGGGGAAAGCGATCAGGCGGATCGGGAGATCTATATCTGGATGCTCGGGGGTGGGCGAGCTCTCACAGCCCACGGTGTCAATAGTTTCGGATGGCGGCCCAAGTGGATGTCAGGCGTGTGGAAATCGGACGCTCATGCACGGCCCTTATTGAATGGCCAGCCACTTCGGAGAAAAGGGGGAGAATTGATGATGGAGGGGAGAGAGCGAGAGTAAGAGAAACGGAGAGTTGCAAGAGGGGAGGCTTGTGGCTGGAACGGGGGCGCAGCCTTGGCAATGACGAAGCGGGAGTTGGCGCGACGTAGTTGGTTAGTGTGATGCTGCTAAGTATGTGTGAGCCCGACGCCATCCAACGTTGGACCCTATTTCCATCTTGATGCCGCCCGACTCGGACTTGTCGAATAGGCGAGCTCGACCAAATGATAGATGGCTCTATCACCATTCTCCCCTCGATCTAGGCAGTGATGAGTCTTGGTCCGGCGATCCGGTGTTCCCAGCCATCCATTAATCTATCTGGATGGCTCATATATTGATGTTCCGGGCGAAAAAAAGGATCCCCGATAAGAAGGAAATAATATCACAACCCTCGAGTCATTCACAATTCCCCCATGCGCGACATCGAGGGATCTGCAGGTTCAACGATCTCCGGTTGACTCCAAGACTTGCATACTGACATATATGTACATGGGCTCAATCACCGCCACATTTCCCAACTGGTGCAATTGTGGCAAGGTGGCTGCGTCAGTCGATTTAGGCAGCCATTCCAGACCAGATTGCAATAGTTGCAATACATCTCCGTCAGGCAAGCTCTACATGGCCCTGCGCGTGGCGTTCTTTTAAGCGATAGCCGCCCCGGGATTGGCTGCAATTGTCAAAGGGTACAAAGGGGCAGACATTCTCGCTAACATGATATGAGATGTGTACACGGGGAATTCTTTTTATTTCTGGATATCTGCTACATACGTATATGTATGTGCAAGGGTCTCATCGACGCTCTATTTATAGCTCTCCCTAGGCGAGCACCTTCTCGGCCGCCGAGACTGAAGCGCTGATCAGCAACCACTCTGCCATACCCGCGTTGGGGAGAAACCGAACACTCACCATTGAGCCCGATGTTGTCGGGTTCCACAAAGGCCTCCTTGACCTTGCCGTTCTCCACCAGCAGGGCGTACCGCTTGCTACGGTTGTTACCAAAGATGGCGGCGCTGTCAAAGCTCAGGTCCAGAGCCTCGGTGAACTGTCCGGATGGGTCGCCCAGGAAGCGGACCTAGAAAGCAAGTCGGGTCAGTTAATGATCATCATGCAGGAAATTAATTCAGCCGTCACGTACACCGCTCTTGCCATTGGGGTCCAGGGAGTCGGCCCACGCCTTGGTCCTAGAGTGTTGTGCGAGATATCAACGTTGTGCCCGAGGGAATGGTCCAGCTCGGACCTGGTTGTGTCACGTCGGGTCGGAGCTTACACGAAGGGGTCGTTGACCGCGACCACAAAGACCTGGCCGGCCTCCTTGAGCTTCGGGTGACTGATGTATCCGGGGATATGGCTGCTGGAGCAGGCGGGACCTAGAAACCGGTGTCAACAATCAGCAAAAAATTAAAGCAAAAGACCGATCGAGGAAGCTTGTTGTTTTTGCTGGTCTGCACGGGGCACATACTGAAGGCAGCGGGGACACCGACGATGACGCCCTTGCCCTGGAGCTCCTTGGCCAGGTTGACCTTGTTGCCGGGGGAGTTCTCGACAAGGACATTCAGGTCGGGGATGGCATCGCCCTTCTGGACGAAGGCGGGTGCGGTGTTGTGGAAGAGGGCGGCCTGGGCCCGCACGCGCGGGACGTGAGATGCAATTCGGCGGGCAGCAAACATGGTGAAAGGCAATTGGGGAAAGACAAGGCGGGATTGTGGTGGAGAGGGGAGGGAGTCAAGTAGCGATCGGTTTGGAGAAGAGGGAAATGAGAGGAAGGGTGCAAGCGCAGCAGCTTCGGGAGATGATTGGGATGATTTCGTCATTATGGGGGCGCGCGCGCGACCGTTGGCGACGATCTTCATTCGCGCTCCCCAATGGGTCCATGCATTCCGCTTCTTGCTTTTTTCTTTGCATGCTCCGGGGAAAGTCGAGTGGAAATCAAAACACTCGCGAGATGCTCACTCGGTATGGATCTGGTGAGAGAATGATATCTTCATGGCCGAGACAGCCGAACCGACGAACCGGTTCGTTCATTTGACACTATCAACACGATTTGCTGGATCGGTGGAAGTCCTAGATGAGCATCGACGAGAATCAAATGCCCGCGAATATCGGGGATATACTCCAGTTGGACAGCCCTCTCCGGCCTCCCAAAACGCCGCTGGACTCTACGTGGTTACATGAGAACGTCTCCTACATGCCCAGCGTATACGTGTGTGGCCCACCAGTGGTTCGTTCATTGTTCGTCGTTCGTCGTTCCTCAGGGCCCAGTGGAGTTCAACCACGCTGCGCTTGGCGGGTTGCATATTTTTTTTCATCGCGGTCGAGATGGCGACCAAAGTACCGATGGCCTGTAGCCTGTAGATAACTAGCGCCCCTCCATCTCATGCGCACTGACATCGACATCGCCAGCATGCACGCGTGCGATCGTGCCGTAGCGGGAAACGGTCTATGATCGATGTCTCGGATGATACGAGAGACGGGGGGCGGTAGAGGCAAAGTGTAGAGAACGCCAGGAAACGAAGGGAGCCGGAACGAGAGAAGCACGCCCTTGCATGCCAGTTGAGAGTCGCGAAAGGCGTCTCGAATCGAGAATTCGAAAAGAGAGAGAGAGTCCAGACCGTGACTTCGCGGAGTGCCTGGTCCAACTTCCCAACGGGGACATTTGGCTCTACCGCCCATCGGACCCGTTCTTTGCCTTCGCTTCTGCATTTCCGCGCTTCTTTTCTGCGTCGCCGTGTCGCCGTGTCGCCGTTCTCTTTCTTCAACCCTCCGCGACCCCCCTCTCGCTTTCCGTGTTGCTTTTGCTGTTGCGTGCTTCCCTTTCCCTTAGTCGCATCGGTTGGTCACCTCCAACGCCTCTTTCGACGAGTCTAGCCTGCTGCTCTCGACCCGGTGCGCCGACCCGTTGACGACGGTTCTAGGCCATCGGCCATGGAGGGTCAATCCAATCCCGCCCCCGCTGGGAACTCCAGCGATTTTGTGAGTCTGCAGAAAGGTACTTTCACTTTGCGACTGCTAACGCCCTCATGTCCAGGTTCGCAAGCTGTACAAGTGAGTCTTCTGTGCCCCTCGTTCATTCACTCGGTCTCCTCGCCATCCTCCCCTCTCCGTGCCGGGGGGAGTTCCCCTTCCCCTCCGGCCCCAACCCGCGACCGCGCTGATCTGACCGATGTTCTAGAATGCTGGAGGACCCCTCCTACGCGTCCATTGTACGCTGGGGTGATGAAGGGGATAGCTTCGTGGTCCTCGAGGTAATCCGCTCGTCGCTTTTTTTTTTGTGCGGTCGCACTCGTGTGTTGGCTAACTCGACCCGGTCCCAGTGCGAGAAATTTACCAAGACCATCCTACCGAAGCACTTCAAGCACAGCAACTTCGCCAGTTTCGTGCGCCAGCTCAACAAGTACGATTTCCACAAGGTCCGCCAGAATAACGAGGAGAACGGCCAGTCACCGTACGGGCAGAATGTAGGCTTTTTCCCCTTTCCCCCCACTCCCCTCCCAGCGCTGCTTGTCAGAGTTCGCGCCCTCGATTCATCATAGGAACTGGTCCTCATCCTTCGACCACAGGCCTGGGAGTTTAAACACCCCGAGTTTCGCGCCAACAGCAAAGAATCCCTCGACAATATCCGCCGGAAAGCCCCTGCCCCTCGCAAGCAGGCCCAGAGCCATGAGGACTCGGTCCCCACCCAGCAGATCGACCTGCTCAACCAACAGATCCTCGCCCAGCAGCAACAAATTCAGCATCTCTCCGATCGCTATGCCCGCATGTCGGTGGACCATCAGCTCATGATGCAAGAAGTGATGCGAGTGCAGAAGACGGTCCTGAACCATGAGAACGTGATCCACCAAGTGATGACCTACTTGCTGTCGGTAGATGCGCGCCAACGGAGGGATAGCAAGGCTATCTCTTTTCAGCCTCAAGGTGGTTCAACGATGAGTCCTTCGCAGGTGGGCGCCGTCGATGATGAACCGTCCTCGCCACTTCAGCAAGCCTCCAAGTTGCTGAACGACATGCATGCGGAGATGCAGTTGAACCTTGGCGGAATCGAGTCGATGAACGATCCTCAAAAGGCAGGCGCTGCCGCACCCGTGGCTACTCCCACCATGGATGAGAGTGCCCGGAATGGCGTGGTGCGGCCAGCGACGACCGCACCGCCTAACCCTGCGCTGGTCTATCCGAAGATGGGCGGCGACTTGGAACAGGTGGTCTACCCAGTGGGCGCTACCAACGGAATCGATCCCATGTATAGCGAGCACGTTAACAACGTCCCATACCCAATGCCGGCCAAGGCGGAAGTCGAAGCAACCGACACTCGCCGCCAGTACCCGGACAACCGAAAGAAGAGCACTAACGTCGACCCGGGCTGGATGCGCAGCCCGCAGATCCTCCTGGTCGAGGACGACGCTACCTGCCGGCAGATTGGCGGCAAGTTCTTGTATTCGTTCTCGTGTGTTATTGATACAGCGGTAAGTTGAGGGTGCGTCTTGGGGTCCAATGATAGCCGCTAACTATCTTCTTCAGTTCGATGGGTTGGAGGCCGTCCACAAAATGCAGGGAGGCCAGAAATACGATTTAATCCTCATGGATATCATTATGCCCAACCTGGACGGCGTGTCGGCATGCCATCTGATCCGCCAGTTTGACCGAACGCCGATTATTGCGATGACCTCTAACATTCGGAGCGATGACATCCAGCTCTACTTCGAGCACGGTATGATTGGACACTCCTTGGACGCCCTCGAATCAATTGGCTAATCTGTGACCAGGGATGGATGACGTACTACCCAAGCCATTTACCCGCAAGAGCCTGCTCGACATGCTTGAGAAGCACCTAGTGCATCTCAAGACCATACCGCAAGGCATGGAAGCGGCGCCTCCGGCCGCCGCTGTGACCATGGCACAAACATCGGCGACTCAGTCGATCAAGGAAGATAGCTCTCCCGGTCAATCCCCCGCGGGGTCCATGAGTAACTGGCAATCACCCGGGCAATTCCCAGGGATGCAAGCTGTTCAACCTAGCATTCCCGCGGTCCAAGGGCCATACGTAGCAGCGGCAGCTCCGCCCGCAGGCGCATACACCGTCGACCAGAACGGCGTGCAGTTCCCTGCGCCGGCAGTCGCCGTTCCTTCCGCGGGCGTGCCAGCCGCTGCCCCAGCACGCCCACCGCACCGACGACAGATGTCTGAGATGTCCAGCGCCACAGAAAACCCGAACATAGCTAAGCGACAGCGCATGTACTCCCAGACCCAGCCGCAGCCACAACCCATGATGGCTGTCCAGGCTGGGCGACCTGGCTAAACAACGTCGTCGTCGCTTTTCTACATCATCTTCTCCCACACCCTCTCCGCTTGTCCATTACCCTTTTACGATTCCCACTGTCTATAATGAGGTCACCCAATCGTACATTGCTCTCCATTTTCATTTCCTATTTGGATCCCTATCACCTCGGTCGCGGTCTTCTGCCGGGTTTCTGTCGACACTCTTCTTTTGGGTCTTTCATCACACCCCTACAGGTCACGGCGTTTTTGCAGATTGTTTCTGGGCGGCGAATTTGTGCTCCGAACTCGCGTCAGCGGTGCTGCGTTATCCACCCTGGGACTCGATTTGATATACACTACCAACTGATTGGCGGGAGGCGACATCCACGGTTGTTTCATCAGGTACATATTTACACACATATTTTACTCTTTATTTTCATTTCCTCCGTTCGATTGCCACGTCACTGAGCCTCGGCAACGTCGGTCCTGGATCTTCAAAACTCAAAATCTGAATATGAATCTGAGTTTGAATGATTGAATGGTTACATCGGACAGAGTTTCCACCGTACTGCCTCATCGGGGTACATTACATAGTTCTCAAGAGTGGTTTTTCTCGCTCAACCTTAGGTACCTAGATTCCTAGGTACTAAACTTGGACAATGTACTCATCATCACTTGCGCACTCATTGTTCTACATCCGCCGAACCAGAGTTCCTTTCCACGCGTCTCCACCAGCGAACCGCTGTTCGTGACGGCCGCGGTCTAGACCGGGCTATTTTAAGCAATACGTTGGTCTTTATAATCAGGGTTGTATAATTCCCATATATAGGTGTGGCGTGATGGAAGAGAAGAAAAAGAGATGGGTAGTGAGAGATAGCTCGAGATCTGGGTATGGTGTAAGAGGAATGTCGCAGGCCTGTATGTCCTTGTTTGCGGGTGGTAGTATATATCCATAATTGTTTTTCATGGAAATCTCTACAAGTAAACTAAGCGTACAGTCATGGCTTTGGAATTTGGAAGTATCAATGCCATTCTGATTCCAAGGTGACTGTTCCAGGTGGGTACGTAGGACAATACGCTTTTAGATCGATCAATGGCGGATTGGCCCGCTACCACCTGGGCAAGTTGCAACGCGGGGGTTTTCGAGGGTTGGGAACAAGACAGTATATACTTTTTGCATCGAGAGCGAGCTACGTGGATGGCCCGACTTGGTGGAAATTGCAAATACATCCGTGTCCGGGCTCCAAGGGAAATGCGAACAGGTATCCCGTCCTCTGTACGGACCATTCGTCACTCGCAGATTCGTATTTGATGAAGTAACATGCGAATTCACTGGCCATATTAGATCACCTCATACGATATAATTCTATTTGTTCGATGATGCCCGTCAAGAAGTGGCAAGGTGTACATGCCCGCACAACGGACACGTTGAAAAAAGAAACTAAATATTTTTACCACGCGGGCTCAGGCTCTACGATCAGGGGAGCCTGGGGGGTCAATAAAGCTTGATTTATACAGGCTCCTGCCAGCGAGAGAAGGAAACTAGCCTCTTAGATCAAGGCAGCAACTTGGCCAGCAGATTGACAGGCGCAGGTGTCAATAAGAGTTGAATACCTAGGTAGTACCTTCTATATCTCTTTTCGGAGAAGCCCCGGCCTATGAACAATCCTCTCTAGCGCTCAGGTCTGGCAGTTTGTGTTCTACTCGCGATGGCCAACGGGTCTGCCTCCGCAATTCTGCTCACCGCTGCTCATCATCATCCTCCCCTTATTGCTGCTATCCACAAAAAGGTTCTCATCAGAGGAGAGGTTCCAGAAATCTTCTTGTCGGAGCGATCTCGATGCAGAAGGTTGGAGTTGATTGAAACGCAGCGGCTCCGATAACACCACTCGAGCGATTCAGCCACATCCGAAATATGGTGTATGTGGCGGTGTCTTTGAGACTGTGCCACAGTCATGTGATTGGGCCGGACGCCGCAGTACAAATCATGCAAACGCAGAAGTGGGAGTCACCGAGGCTTGGCGGGGTTTTTTGTGCCTTTCTTTGATAACGATTCAGCGAGGGTCTGCTGCGGCAATACAAAATAGATCCCTGCGTCTCCGATCCGGCCGTTTTGGTGTCGCTGGTCTATCTTTCCCACCCTCATACGAGGACCTCACTATCAGCCTAAACCGTGGGGCCTGTCATCGCCGCTCCGATACTAGGCCAGCCCATTCACGATAGCGCTCGAGCCGATTGCCTTTTCCCAAATTATTCCGGTCATGGGGGCCAAGCAAAAGGGAGGTGGCTCAAAGCCCAAGGGCAATACCACCGAGGAGGTGGAGGAGACGCTGCAGGCTGTGGTATGTGAATGTGACTCGTGTGGACAAGATGGACGTCGGAAATACCACCGATCTGAATTTCTTTTACCTTTAATTGGATGGAATATGGGTTATGATTATCTGAGGTGCTAATTTGGAATTCTGAACAGGTTCTGGCGGATACCTTCGAAACGAGATTCGAACCATTTACTCTCGAAAAGCCACGGGTATGCACACATTCTAGCGCAAATTGACGAACTGCTTTTCACGGACGGCTGTTGGAGAGCGCGCAAGGACTGACCGATTTGCACGAATGCAGTGTCTTCTACCGTTGGCCAATACCCCTCTCATCGAATATACCCTCGAGTTCCTTGCCAATGCGGGCGTTGAGGATGTCTTTCTATACGGCGGCGCGCATTCGGATCAACTAGAGAAATACATCAAGTGCGACAGGTCCCCGTGGACATACAGGGATCGTCTAGCTGACTGGATGACTATAGTGCCTCGAAATGGAGAGCTTCGTCTTCCCCGTTCAAGCAACTCAACTTCCTTAAATCCACCTCCACTTCCGTCGGCGACGTCATGCGCGACCTCGACGGCAAGCACCTTATTACTGGTGATTTCATTGTTGTGAGCGGCGATGTGATCAGCAACCTGCCCATCGAGGGCGCATTGACCCAGCACCGCGCTCGCCGGGAAGCCGACAAGAACGCAATCATGACTATGGTCCTCCGGGAAGCTGGCCGGAACCACCGAACCAAATCTTCTTCGGTATCGCCGGTCTTCGTTATCGATCCTACCAAAGACCGCTGCCTGCACTACGAAGAAATCGATAACCACTCAGAGGAACATCCGGCTCGATTGAACATTGATACTGAGATTATCTTGACACATCCGGAGCTGGACATTCGCCAAGATCTCATTGACTGCAGCATCGATATCTGCACACCTGATGTTCTGAGTCTGTGGTCAGATAGTTTTGACTACCAGTCACCGCGCAAACACTACTTGTATGGTGTTCTGAAGGATTATGAGCTGAACGGCAAAACGATCCATACCCACATCATCACAGAGGATTACGCTGCGAGAGTACGCAATCTGAAAGCCTATGATGCGGTCAGCAAGGACATCATTTCTCGATGGACATATCCACTGTGCCCCGATACCAACCTGCTTCCAGGGCATACGTATGATCTTCGCAAGGGGAGTCTATACCAGGAACAGGGGGTGACTCTCGCGCGGTCATGCGTGATTGGCCGTCGCACCGTCATCGGCAAAGGCACCAGCATCGGTGATCGGACAACCGTCCGCAACACCGTTTTGGGTCGATCCTGCAACGTCGGTCGGAACGTGAAGCTAGACGGTGCCTTCATCTGGGATAATGTCGTGATTGGGGATGGTTCGGATGTCCGCGGGGCCATCATTGCCGACGGTGTGGTCATTGGCAAGGACTGCACGGTCGCCGCAGGTGCCCTTCTTTCTTATGGCGTCAAAATTGCCGATGGCGTCGCGATTGAGGGTGGTAAGCGCATCAGTAAATCCCGACGAGATGGGAGCGCAGCCACTAGTGACCCAGAGGTGGTTGGTGAAGGTGGAGAGGGCTACGAGTTTATTCAAGGCGAAGATGAGGATGAAGATGAGGACGACACCAGCGTCGCCTCATCCGGGCTTGGTATGTTTACTTCCGGGCTGCGTTCAAGAGAAAGATATCTAACTGTATCCCAGTATACCGTATGCCGGGCCTTTCTCTCTCCTCGGCTTCGATCTCGACATTGTCATCCGAAGTCTCCGAGGGTTCTTGGCCACGCTCGGCGCGCAGCAGCTTCTCCGACAACGAGGAACAGGACAACTTCCACCACGACGCATCTGTCAGCATCTTTGACAGTCTCCGTGAAGGCACCTCCGCCGACGTGGTATCTCTAGAGCTGGTCAGTCTGCGTATGACTGCCAACGCCTCGGACTACCAAGTGCGACGCGCGATCGTATCGTCATTCATGAAGTACATCCACCAACTCGTGGAAGGTGTCACCAATGGACCTATTACGGCCAATAAGGCCGTCCACGAGGTTTTTTCCAAGTACCGCGAAGTGGTGGACCGCACCTTGTTCGACCGGAACAAAGAGCAAAAGAAGGATCAGGTTGACCTGCTTCTCCAGCTGCAACAGGATCTAGTGCACCGGAACAAGGGTGAGACCATTCTTTTGTTTACCGCGAAGGAGCTGTACGAGCTGGAGCTGGTGGATGAGGAGGCTTACGAGCAGTGGTGGAATGATGAGCGGTCCAGCAACACCGAAGAGATGCGGACGGTTCGCAGTCAGACCCAGCAGTTTGTCGACTGGCTAGCCAATGCGGAGGAGGAGAGCAGCGAGGAAGAGGAGGAGAGTGACGACGAGTAGTGATGTTGTGGTTGGTGTAGTTCATATACCACGCCCATTTCTCCTGGCCATGACATTCCCTCTCATCTCCCGCCATGGATCAGGATCGGCCATGAGACCTCAAAAAATGATGTACCTACTTTCGCCCCAACGGGGCAATCCTAGACATGACCCATAAAAATCAAGGAAGCCGACAATTGAAAAAATGGCAGTCGGCCAAGGAGCTGGGTATCACATCGATCTGAATAGGAAATGTGGAAGCGGGACTTCTCCACGCGCAGGCTACAGCCTCGATCTGCATGTCACGGGTGTGCCTTGCAAATCAAATGCCGCAGCGCCTCGGAGTGATTCACACGGCGTGAGTCAGGGCTGAGCGAGCAAGACGTGCAGTTGACAACGGCAGTTCGTTTCCTCCATCGTCAGGACCGTGGTGAGCATCCTCCTTCATACAGGCTGCAACTGCATCCTCCATCCTCCCTATACTCCCGTCGAGGTCGACGGTTCCCGATCGCAGCCCCCTTCCCCACTCCCGCCCCCCTCCGACCACGCAATTTTCCCAGTGACGTTGTGGCTCACCACGCCCTGTAGACCCTTTTTTTCGCATTCTGTCCTTTGTGTTCCCCTCAGCCGGCAGTCTGCCGCCCCCCTTTTCACCACGCCTCCATCCACGAGGAAGAGAAAGGCGGCCGAGGCGGCGATTGCGGACGACGACCAGCCTCTCCCCAAAGCCGCCACCAAGGCTTCCCACGCCCGCGCCACTGCATCGTCCGATCCGCCTCGCAAGCCCTGCCTGGCCACCACTCAGTCCACCGAGTCGGGCAGTTCCGCGAGTTCCTCGGTCAAGAAGAGGAGCATCGCGACGCCAGCAACCACCACGGGCAGCATGGATTCCGACGACGATTTCATGAGCGACGTGTCGAGCCCCGATGACTTCCTCGACACCCAGGGAAGCGATGATGAGAGCCTCGGCGAAGGTACGTGATAGCCCGTTTGGGGCGGGGTCTCAAGACGTCCTTCTTTGCTGACCGTTGTCGACGTTGGGATGGGCAGACTTCGGTGACCTCGATGCTGGCTTCTCCGACGATAAAGACCTCATCAGGCAGAAACGGAAACCATACGAAGTCGACTTCAAAGTGCTAGATCCCTCGGATATCGAACGCGAACAGCTGGTGCAGATCAACGAGGTATCCGCCATCCTAGGCCTTCCCCCAGAGTCGGCAGCGATTCTGTTGCGGTTTGGCCGGTGGAAGCAGGAGAAGTTGATTGAGGGATATATGGAACACCCAGAAACAACGCTAGAGGATGCCGGGCTGGGGACAAATTTCGAAGGCATGGCCAGGACTGAAGTCCTCTCCGACTTCATGTGTGAGATCTGCTGCGAAGATGGGCCTGATCTCGAGACCTACGCCATGCGCTGCGGTCACCGGTTCTGCGTCGACTGCTACCGGCACTACTTGGGACAGAAGATCAAAGAAGAGGGCGAGGCTGCTCGCATCGAATGCCCCGGCGACAACTGTCACCGTATCGTGGACTCCAGGTCGCTGGATCTACTTGTCACTGACGATCTCAAAGACCGGTAAGTCGCTGTGTTTCTATCACCACAAGCGCAATGAAGATTGACTCATGTTCGCTTGTCTTCCATACAGGTATCGGACGTTGCTCACACGGACTTACGTGGATGACAAGGAGAATCTTCGATGGTGTCCGGCCCCGAACTGCCAATATGCCGTAGACTGTCCGGTCAAAGCCCGCGATCTTCGCCGGATTGTCCCCACGGTGCGATGTTGGTGCAAACATGAGTTCTGTTTCGGCTGCTCTCTCACCGACCACCAACCCACTCCTTGCACACTCGTCAAGATGTGGCTCAAGAAGTGTGAGGACGACTCTGAGACGGCCAACTGGATTTCTGCCAACACCAAGGAGTGCCCCAGGTGCCAGTCAACAATCGAGAAGAACGGCGGTTGCAACCATATGACGTGCCGTAAGTGCAAGCATGAGTTCTGCTGGATGTGCATGGGTTTGTGGTCGGAGCACGGCACAAGCTGGTATAACTGTAGTCGGTACGAGGAAAAGTCCGGCACCGACGCGCGTGGCGCCCAAGCCAAGTCGCGCGCCTCGCTGGAACGATACCTACATTACTATAACCGGTATGCGAACCATGAGCAATCCGCCAAGCTGGACAAGGATCTATACCTCAAGACCGAGAAGAAGATGACCAGCCTGCAGTCGCAATCCGGTCTGTCTTGGATTGAAGTCCAATTCCTGGATACTGCATCACAGGCACTGCAGCAGTGTCGCCAGACGCTGAAGTGGACGTACGCCTTTGCGTTCTATCTCGCGCGCAATAACCTGACTGAGATCTTCGAAGATAATCAGAAGGATCTAGAACTCGCAGTCGAGAGTCTCAGCGAGATGTTCGAGAAGCCTGTACCCGAACTGGCTGAGCTGAAAGTGGATATCCTGGATAAGACGGCGTACTGCAATAAGCGCCGGGTGATCTTGTTGAGTGACACCGCTGAAAACCTGAAGAATGGTGAGTCGTGTACCGAATGACGGACCGTATTGTGTGTGCTCTACGTACGCTAACAGGCATTGATCCTGTAGGAGAATGGTCGTTCAACGTGGAGTGGTAGCCTTTAAACCCACTCTTGTGAAGACGACCGCAGACGAGACCCTGACGACGTGCACGACCTCATCTTTGATATCTCTTCTTTCTTTGTGTGTATCTGGTCGAACGACCCATTGCCGACCTGACTCTGAGGTCGAAGAAAGTCCCTGTGTTTTTTTACCTAACTTCCATTTTCCCTCGACACGACCTGCATGCACCTTGCGCGGTGTGCCTGGATGCTTTCTTTTCTTTTCTTCTTTCTTTCCATTTTCCTTTCCGAGGTGCGGCGCGGCGGTGTTGAGATCATATTGTGGTGGGATTCCCGGACAGATAGCAGTACTCTATATTATTCCTTTCCGTCACTAGCCAGCGATTTCTTCCTTCCATGCATGATTATTTCTAGTAGAAGATTGCATATGTTGAACATCGAGGCCACTCTGTAATTTTCCTTTCGCAACTACCCAGGCATATTGGCCGCTGGTTCAACTTTTCCTGGGAATGCAGCCACTATCCAGGTGCTCCTGCCTGTTTTCACCGGATGGGTTAAATGGTCTACTATAGCAGTGATATTAAAATTAGTATATTACCATACTATAACTAATTTGCGTAGGTATTGATACATATATAAATTATAATAACAATATATTACTATCCCTATAAAGTTTATCCCTACATAGTAAAGGGCTTAAATTGGGGTAAGAAGCACTTCCTAACTGTTTAACTTATCCTTATAAGAGATAGAAATGCTTTTGTGAAGGGCTGTAGCTGAAAGAACTCAATTTAACAAGGCCAATATTATGGGTGGTTGATCAGACAAGGAATGAGATGATGCGATTGGTTCAATCAACTAATCCTAGAGAGAAAGACAAAAAGAGAGAGAGAGAGAAATCTAGCTGCTCGCAGGTCGCCCTTCTTATAGGTTTAAACCAGAATTGTTCTGCAGATCCATCTTGACGCTCCTCGCTCCACCTAACTATCAAATTTCCTCCTGTGCTGACGTACACCCAGTTTCGGCCAAGGGAACTGCTCACTGCGGGAGCCATAACAGCTAATATGCCGTTAATATCGATCTTAAGGAAAGAAATCTATCTATACGTTCTAGGCGAGGTTTTGTACATCTAATCTTAGTATAGGCCGGTAAGGGAGGAGAGACCGACTGCCCGGCCCTTTATACCGTTCATGAGTCTATTCCCTGTCTCGATTGATCCTCCTACCGATGAGTAGGATGCCTTGAGCTTTACCTCTCGCTTCACTAGGTAACTTATCCAGCTAGTAGTGGTGGGCATCAGAACTCCGCTGGGCGAGAATAAAGCTGACTTCTTGGAATGCAGAGCAAGAGCATGTCTAGGTCAAAACGAAAGGGACGTTTCAGAATATCTTTCCATTCGCCCTGGCACCTTGCATGTCCCCATTTGAGTAGTCCGACCCGGGCATCCCCAGCACACCCCTACATAGCCCACTCCAACAATCCCTTTCCCTCTACTGTCTCCCTCCTTGCCTAGTGCGTATAGGGACGGGAGTTGTGGGATGCCCAGAGAAAATTATGTGCTTGATCTTTACGTACGGCGCCGGTCACCCATGTTTAGTCCAGCACGGGCCGGCGGACCTCGGCAGCCCGGGCGACTTCGGTCGTGTGGTCGGACTTGGCCCCTGGCGGATGAACAAAGCTGGAAATTCTTAGTACTTTTATTGACTCTGATCCGAGGTACTGGCTGAAATATATAGACAGTGTTGGGTTACTTCTAGGGCCGAATGAAAGCCCCATACATATACCCGTTTGCCGGGCGATCTCCAGAGCGCGATCGGACAACGGCCTTTTTGAATGTTTTTGACGGCTGCTCTTAGCGGTTCGTAGGCCGGGTCTCCGGTCCACCAGCGCCCAGCAATTGCACGCCAGGAGAGACACTGGGTTACACTAGCCCCCGATTGCGCGTGCTATTAATGAACCCATCCGCCGCTTATCAGATTGATAAATGTGACCGCTGCTGTACCGGGAGGGTACTTCTTATGCTGCGGGAGCTAGCGGGAGCACCGAGGTACTCTCGGTATAGTTCCAGGTATTCATCTGTATTGCCATGCAGCTGCGGTATTGATGAGGATTAAGTAAGCTCCGTCATCGGATCCATTGCGCAGTCGGTCTGGGCTTCTGTTTCTGAATAATCGGAGCTACCGGCAGACAAATGCAAAATTTGGAATCAGGTAGCGGAGGAGAGCAGTAGGAGATATTCGATCCGGACTTATCATCAAGACGGAGCATAGGCTCGGAGATCGGGGTATTGGGAATGGAGGTCGGGGCGTGTGGAATCCGGCGAAGGTCGGCCTAGAATAATTTCCTCTAGTGTTGGCATTAGTGCCGTTTCTTGGAACTCCAGCATAATTTCCTCTTTTTTTTCTTTTCTGTTTGTGTCTGCACTGCTCCAACCTGAACACCGCCGAATCAAAGTGAGCACTGTCGTCTCCCGGTTGATTGCCTTTTTTTTTCTCCTGCGTGGGCGGCAAATCACCCAAACCCCCCTGGTTCTTCCCGCGGAGATTGTGCCTGTGGTGCTCCACGGTGAACCCCGTTTTACCTCATCCTCGCTCCAAGTCCGTCTTCTCTACCTCTGTCTGCCAACACCCATCGCACCTCCTCCCCCCGTCTTCTCCCTCTTTCTCTCGTCTTTGTCGAATTGCGCCCGGCTGCGCCGTGAGCTAGCGGAGCTCCATGGCGGCTCCCGAACAGGTCCAGGACGAATATGAGTAGGTGGCTCTCTGCGATTGATTTTTGCTTCCGCGGGCCGGCGGAGCCTGCGCTACACAGAGGCCCTCGAAGTGTCCTCTGGGGCGATTGATGCTCCCGCCAGCGTGATGTGGTGCTTCGCCGACCCTGTCTGGCGCTCGCCGCCGGGATG
The DNA here is from genome assembly GCF_028827665.1 of Penicillium hispanicum. Taxonomy (NCBI): domain Eukaryota; kingdom Fungi; phylum Ascomycota; class Eurotiomycetes; order Eurotiales; family Aspergillaceae; genus Penicillium; species Penicillium hispanicum. The sequence goes on along the minus strand of NW_026623200.1, from coordinate 3,141,408 downwards.
GCGGTCGCTTGGGCGTTCCCCCGGATCTCGTCCAGCTAGTGTGGTGCAAGCTAATTCGATTCCGCTTTTAGCTATGAAGCTCTCCCGTCCAACTACGGCCTCGGCCGGAATATGCTCGCGGGTGCTTTTGCAGGCATAGCGGTATGTCGCCCGGATTGACCCCAGACTCCGGTAGATGGGGGTTTTGAGCTGATAAGTGGGATCGCAGGAACACTCCGTGATGTACCCGGTGGATTTGCTCAAGGTATGTGCTGCGGACAATGCGACGGATAGTGTGATGGGTGGCGGGCTTGAACGGACACTGATCGAGTTCGGGGGAATTGGTAGACTCGCATGCAAATCCTGCACCCCTCCACCGGCGGCCTGTACACCGGCCTCACCAATGCGGTCTCGACAATCTACCGGATCGAAGGCTGGCGGACACTATGGAAAGGTGTCTCGAGTGTAATTGTTGGCGCAGGTTCGTTTTTTTCCACGGGACACGCGGAAAGTGGAATTTTGGGGACGGGTCGCTGATTTTGCGAACGTTAGGTCCGGCACATGCGGTGTACTTTGGCACATACGAGATGGTCAAGGAGATGGCAGGTGGCAATGTCGACGAGGGACACCATCCTGTCGCAGCTGGTAGGTTTTGGGAAAGTCGGACATCATAGCGATGCGCATAGCTGACGGGTTCCCAATCTAGCTCTGAGCGGAGCTTCCGCCACGATCGCCAGTGATGCGTTGATGAACCCATTCGATGGTAGGCTCTTTGAAGCTCAATCCCCCGCAAGGTGTCAAGATGCCAAGCTGACTTCCACCTCAGTGATCAAGCAACGTATGCAGGTCCACGGATCCGTTCACAAGAGTCTGATGCAATGCGCGAAAACCGTCTATCGCACTGAAGGTCTCCAGGCCTTCTACGTCTCCTACCCTACTACTCTCTGCATGACCGTTCCCTTCACCGCCACTCAATTCGTCGCATACGAGTCGATTTCCAAGGTGATGAACCCCAAGCAGGACTACGACCCCTTCACCCACTGCATGGCCGGTGGTCTCGCTGGTGCTTTCGCGGCCGGTATCACCACTCCCCTCGACGTGGTGAAGACCCTCCTTCAGACTCGCGGGCTCGCGCAGAACGAAGAGATCCGTTCTGCGCGAGGTCTGTGGAATGCCGCCGCCATCATCAAGCGCCAATTCGGCTGGTCTGGCTTCCTTCGAGGCATGCGGCCCCGGATCATTTCCACCATGCCGAGCACAGCGATCTGCTGGTGAGTGTCTCTGTTTCCACCGAAGATTGTGTTCAAATGCTGATGGATTCTTGATTAGGACATCCTACGAAATGGCTAAGGCCTACTTCAAGCAGCAGGCCGAATAAGCAAAAGACACATCTTCCGACTTGTTGCACATGGTCGTCACTACTGGCCCACTTGACCGCCATCGACAGATCCGATAGCCCTAATCTCCAATATCCCGTATTGCGTGAACACCACGTCATGCGTCCCTTGTCCATTTTCCTTTTTTTTCTCGAATCTCTTGGGGCGATATGGGTTTATTACATCCGTTCTGGGTTCGTGAGGTGCGGGCAGAGCCCGACCGTTCCCATAATGGTACATTATCTTGGGCCAGAAGAGCCCGGGTCGATATTCTTGCATGTCTGGAGCTTCTATTTACCAAAAGCGATGCGATGCGATGCGATGCGATGCGATGCTGGCAATGTACAGTTTGGGAAGGTAGGGGAGGATTTGGAATGGCACTTGCAACGCCGGTCTGCAGGATCGACATTTCTCTTCTTGACATTCTCCCCGTTTGATGCGTCGTCGAATCGTTTACCGGCGTTGGAACTTGGAACCTCGGGTTTTGATTTCTTGTACGGGCTGGGTTCTCTGATTGCATCAGTATCTGTTTTATTCCACTATTATTTCTGTTTCTCTGCATGTACCGATAGACGTGCCGCCACGAGGGAAATCTAGATGTGATATCCGAGTCCTAAACCATCTCGAACATACGTTCCAGTCGAAAAGGCACCGTATGGGTGATCGTGTGCTTCATCGGATTGTAGAGGCATGTCGGAGAGTCTCCGCATGCAGCAAGTACCGCCCCGACGACGTCACGCGAAAAATCCTCCCCCTCAAACGGCGGGAGATCATCGCTTCCTCCGACCTACTCGACTCCCCACCAACCCCCGACACCACCACGCCGTGAAATGGGTGCGGGCCTGCGTTTTCCCAATGATGCGCCCACGGCCCGCGTCTTCCATGCAGAAGACGTACGACGAGTGCTATCTTCTGTGCTCAACCGCCGTCTACTTTGAGGGCCAGGTAGGTTCGCCGCATCGCCCCCGGTCGGCTGCAATCGCTCATGACGCCATCAGAACAACGAAGACGAAGCATTGAGGTCCTGGCGATCTGCCCTCGAGACTATCTACCATCACAATGCCCGCCGGGTCCCGTCCAATTACACTCCCAAGTCTGAAACCGAGCGGGCGCTGCAGGATTCGATCAAAGCGTTGGAGATCCAATGCCGCGAACGAGTCGACCTACTATCAGCCCTGCGCGAGAGTCGGAAGGAATCTGCCGAGTCCAATGGCCAGAAGGAAGGCGGCGCTTCCCTCGTCAAGGGCAAACTCCCCGCTGGCACACCACCCACACAGTCTTCCTCCAACACCCCCGGCTGGATTGGAAATGGCACCATCCCGGCCGTTGGCTATACAGATCTCTCCAAGCCGGCTGTCATACCAGCTCGACCCCTGCCGCCGACCACAAGGCAGAGCTTTGAGGCACCAGCAACGCTATACGATGACGCTGCCCCTGCAGGTCCGTCGCCGGCCGGCTCGCCGGCGCTGCGAGTGAACTCCAATTCTTCAAGCAAGACTAAGTCGCGCGGGTCGAGTCCTGAACGACGCAAAACGATGCTCACAACCTTACGCAACCCCGATGGAAAGAAGAACGGCAAGAAATCCAAGGTCAACACCAAGAAGAAGGAGACACGGCCGGCCGCCTCCAAAGCAGCGGGTCTAGCATGGGGCAATCTCTACCAATCTCCGTCGGCCAGCGATAAGACCGTGAGCGATGCGGCGCTGGCTTCCTCTCGGGCCAACGACTCTGCTTTTCGACGGGATGCCGACCCACGGTCCAGTTCTGGGGATGAGCCTCTTGTGAGGAGGAGTAATCCCCCGCAAAGGGACTCTGCGGACCGGATCCCTGCGGCTCACTGGCGAGAGCCTCATCACTCGTCTCCGAGCCGATCTTCACCTCGGCGTACGGCCCATGCGACACCACGCCCGCCTCGTCCCCCGTCTGAAAGCAGGCCACCTCCTTCCTCGGGCTCATTAGCTATGCCAGACCCCAATGATTTCGCCGCCCCGACTTCTTCGCCCGCCCCTCCTAAACCATCTGTCAAGCCTAAACCCGTGCAACTGAGGTCATCACTCCAGCCCCCTCCCCGAGCGACTCAAGCCACTAAATCCGAGGGCAACTCTCGGCCAGCAACACCCCGGCAGGACCGAGAAACAAATACTTCTAGCAGCCAGCCGCGGACAAAATCTGCGCCGCGGACCACCCAGGCCACACAGTCGGCTTATATCTCACCTTCGTCGGGGAGTGATGACATTCAACGTGGTGTGGACAGGATGTCAGTATCCGCAGCAAACCGCGGCAATGCAACTCGACGCAAACCACCCCCAGTCCAACGTCGGGAGACCCCGCCATCTAGTGACCCCGAGTCTCTAGGACAGCGGTCGTCAGAAGATGAGGCAGAGGACGAAGATGAAGAGGAAGACAATGATGATGTCATGAACATCTTGAACAAGCTGCCCAAGGGTGTGGACCTGCAATCAGCCCGGCAAATCCTTAACGACATCGTCGTGCGAGGTGATGAAGTGCTTTGGGATGACATCGCCGGGTTGGAAGGGGCCAAAAAAGCGCTCAAAGAGGCGGTCGTCTATCCGTTCCTTCGGCCGGATCTGTTCTCGGGCTTACGGGAGCCGGCTCGCGGCATGCTACTATTCGGACCTCCGGGCACGGGCAAAACGATGCTCGCCCGAGCAGTAGCCACCGAATCGAAGTCGACTTTCTTTTCCGTCTCGGCGTCGAGTCTAACGTCGAAATGGCACGGTGAAAGCGAAAAGCTTGTACGGGCCTTGTTCGGACTCGCCAAAGCGCTTGCTCCGTCCATCATTTTCGTCGATGAAATTGACTCCCTGCTGTCTGCGCGGTCCTCCGGGTCTGAGCATGAAGCTTCGCGTCGGTCCAAGACGGAATTCTTGATCCAGTGGTCTGATCTTCAGCGCGCTGCTGCAGGCCGCGAGCAGTCTTCCCGCGACAAGAAAGAGGGCGATGCCAGCCGCGTCCTGGTGCTGGCAGCCACGAACATGCCGTGGGATATTGACGAAGCAGCTCGTCGGCGCTTCGTCCGTCGACAGTACATCCCCTTGCCGGAGCACCATGTGCGCGAGCAGCAGATTCGCACTCTTCTCAGCCACCAGCACCACGAGCTGAGTGATTCAGATATCCAGGTTTTGGTGCATGTGACCGAAGGTAATACCACCTATTCTCGTTTTTCTTTTTGTTTAATGCCTGGTTCTCCTTCTGACCATCACGTTTCAGGCTTCTCGGGCTCCGATATCACGGCCCTCGCCAAAGACGCCGCCATGGGTCCGCTTCGTAACCTCGGCGAAGCTCTCCTCCACACCCCGATGGATCAAATCCGCCCTATCATATTCCAGGACTTCGAAGCAAGCCTCTACTCTATCCGGCCCAGTGTCTCTCCAGACGGGCTCCGCAAATATGAAGAGTGGGCGAAGGAGTTTGGCGAGAGGGGCGGCTAACGTTGACATTCATTCGCTCTCTTCTCTTTTGGTCTATTGGGAACATCGGTCAGGTGTTTCTAGGGTATTGGAAATGGAATTGCCATTGGGAAGCGTTTTTATCCCTTCTTTCCCCTGTCCGCTTCACTTCTCGGCCGGTCTGATCTCGCCACATTCTCTCTTCTCGTAGTTTGTTTTCCTTTTTCTCGCGGCGTCTGATTTTGGGGCCTGAACTGGGCTGGGCTTGGTGCATGGCATGCGTGTATGCATGGGCTGGTGCGGACTGGCTTAGGGATGTGCCACTGCTTTGCTTGACTCTTGGTGATTGGCGGCGACGGTCATGGGGTATGGAGTTGATTAAGTATTCTGGAAGTACAAGATTATGCGACAATGAAGTATGCTTCATGCACAGTACCAGGCATCCAGGGACGGTCCCCGTTGAGGTCTTTTCTATATACATCACATATTCACTTCCCATCTTTCCCCAAACGTAGATTGTAGTGCATGTCCTCATGGCCAACTGTCTCCCTCACGACGAGGAGCCAGGGATTGGTGGTCATCAATCTCGTCAAAGCCCTGTATCTTGGGCCGCGCCAACAGCTGCGACCCTCGAGCTCGTGACAGCTGGTATTGGCTCGAGCCCGACGGCCCACTCCGCGCATGACTGCCTGAAGAGCGATGGATGAGCGGGCGGATCGACGGCAGACAAGACGCAATCACCGCCACCGACGCCTCGACCAGACTCCAAACCAGTGCCGTCGCGATCGTATCCAGCAAGTCCCGGTACCCATCCGAGGTATCTGCATCGATAAGTCGTCAGTGGGGTGGCCTGCACAAAGTCCGGGGATGATAACACTGCCATACCATAGGTGAAGGTTAACACCACCGCCATTCTGACAACCCCAATCGCGGTCGACAGCGACCCCAGCAGAAACACCAGGATGACACTGATCTTCTTCGATAGCGTCAACTGCAGACTCCATACCAACGGCACGGGGAACAGCAGGATGATCAGATCCGTGACGACGTCGGAAATCGCAAAGCCGGACCACGAGATCTCGGCCTGGATGCAGTGATGTCGGTGCGACCAGGCCAAGTACTGCCGACTCCAGTTCCGGACGTGGCACTGGAACGCGGACGTGATCAAGAATGCGAGGGCCAAGAAGACGCAGACCGTGATCATGCACAGAGACGCGATGTTGAAGGGCCTTCCACGGAAGATGCGTCGGTAGGCGAGCAGGACGCTGATCTTGATGGCGCCGAACGTGACCTTCTCGACGATACTGTATCCGAGGACGATCTGCGTGTTCCCGTTAGCAACGATCGCGCCCGTCAAGGACATCCAGGGCATGGATTTGGGGGTATTCGCACCCTCTCTGCGATCTTGTCGGCCGGGCCTCTGGAGATGGTATTATCGTGAGGCGCATCCGGACCGGCAGGCGCCGAGTGCGCGCCCAACGCTCCGAGAGCCGCGCCTACAGTGGGAAAACACACGAGTCAGTTTCCAGCTTCTGACCGCGACGAAGCATTGCAGAGCTCACCGGCGATATTCGTGATGCCCAACCCCCATACCAACACCGCGGACGCGAGAACCGCCCAGTCGTCCTCCCTCAGAGGCACTCTCAACCGGCGTCGGCTATAAAAGCGGAGCGCCACAGCAATCGCGGCTAGTGTGGGCAGGAGCACGCCCACGGTAATCACGCCATGGGGATTCAGATCCAGCAGCATTGTGCGAGCAGGGTCGCATTGCGGGATGCGCAATTGAGATCAAAAGGACGTTTTCTCTCGTCGGAAGCGAAGCGCGATGCATTCGCTTATCAGCCAAAAAGCTGATCCAGTGCGCCCGCATGGCTGTCGGCCTTGGCCTGGTATGCGCGGCGCACATATGCTTTCGTCTATACGCTATGGCGAGTTGGGGGCGAGCTGGGGCCGACACCAGTGGAGTATATAATATGGAATATAGTGGTATATCGGGTTTGGCGTCTCTGCAAAAGGTATATCACTACGTCCGAAAGACCAATCAGACGGCGCAGTCGACGGGAACGGCGACGCGAGTGGCTGATCGAGGACCAAGGTTCCATTTTAACTTGTATCTGGGGGCGCCCCTAGTGCAGACCAAAAGGTCGATTCCACCAGCATGGAGTGGCCGTCGATCCCTGGGGGCCAAAAGATGCAGATGGGTTTCCTGATCGGGCAACATATACGTTCTTCAAAGGGGCTCGATGGGATCTGGAATGATGCGTCGGGCATGATTGGTCTCGATATTAATTACCGCAATAAGCAGCGCAGGATTCATCCCATCGATGGATCTTACCTGCAACGGGCGGCCTTGCTTAGCAACAACGGGATCTCCGGCGATACTATAAGCTTCCAGCATTTCGCCCCTGCATGGTCGCTCGGTCGTCCTCTTCCTCGTCTCACCCTCGAGAAGAACCAGAGAAAATGCTCGCTTCCCTTCTGTCTCTGGCGGTGCTGGCGGGCGTCGGCTCAGCCTATGCCCCATCCACCGGTTGCGGCAAGGACATTCCCTCCAAGTTCCCCAGCCCGGGCTCCAACACGACTCTCCATCTCCCTGGCTCCGACCGCGAGTACCAGCTGTTCATCCCCGCCAGCTACAACCCGCTCAAGCCCGCCGCCGTCTACTTCTCCTTCCATGGCGCGAGCAAAAACATGTTCGAGCAGGAGGGGCTCTCGCAATTCTCCAACCCCGAGTTCAACCCGGACGGCATCGCCGTCTATCCAAACAGCAAGAACGGCTACTGGCTGTCCAACCCCAAGGCGAACACCTCCCGCCCGAACGACCTCGACTTCACCAACGACCTGCTGACGCATCTCGAGGAGAAGCTCTGCATCGACCGGAGCCGCGTCTACACGGCCGGCAAGTCCAACGGCGGCGGCTTCACGGGCGTGATTGCCTGCAACGCCACGGTGGGCCGCCGCTTCGCTGCCTTCGCCGCGGTCAGCGGTGCCTGGTACGACACCGACAAGATTCCCGGCGTGGGCCCCTGTGCGCCCGCCGAGCGTCGCGAAGGGTACCCCTTCCTGGAATTCCACGGCACCATCGACACCACCGCGCCGATCAACGGCAACAACGCGAAGCACCGCAAGCTGCCCGTGATTGACATCCTCGAGGGCTGGGCGGAGCGCAACGGGTGTCCCAAGGACGCCCGGTGGGCGAGGAACGAGACGGTCTTCACGAACCCGCTCGTCAAGCATGCCAGCTGGGACTGCGAGGGCAAGCGGGGCATTGTGCAGCATTACCGCGAGGGCGACAACGGCCACTGCTGGCCCAGCACGGTGCCGAATGACGATTACGAGACGCATCCCGATCAGTGCCCGCTAGGCAAGTATGTGTTCAACGCCACCCAGTATATCTTTGAATTCTTTGGTGGGTACCGGCTAGAGCTGTAGGTTTATCGACATGTGTGGATCCCGTGGTGTATTTGGGGAATGTGCACCTGGGATTGGACATGATTTCTGTATTAATAGACGCCATCGTGGGATGGATCGGGGATATAGACATCCATCTCCTACGTGATCATGGGGAATAGCATGAGGGGGGTACTGCACAGTATCACAACTACGAACATACTATCTACTGTTCCTGTATTTAAAGTGTTAAGAGAATCCTGCCTTTCGAGACCTCTTGGTCTTGATGAAATGATGAAATCTACACTCAAAACATAGGGACGAGCCAGTTAAGCCACACATACTCCAGTTCCCTGCCGCTGCTTTCTATGTCTCTTAGTTCACTAGCGAGTCGTACTTGGCCTAATATTGCTGACGAGTGCATTGACTGGCCCAGGGCCATTTTGACACTGCTCCGATGCTGGGATAGGATCCGACTCTGGTGTGCGCCAAGCCCGATAGATCCAAGCTCTCATCATTTGAAATCTCTCGGTATGAGCGAGAACAGTCATATATCCGAAACAAAGAGCAGATTCATACATCTTCATAAAGGAAAGTGGGCTAGGAGCGCGGTTTCCTCTATCAGAAAAACAGTTGGGGGATAATCACCCACGTCAGAAACGACCTTACTATCAATTATATCCTCGGTCTCAAAATGGCCCTTGAATGAGTCAAGCACTCTAACTATTCCCTCCAATCCAGACTAGTGGTCAAACCGCTGTTAAGGAGTAATAAATGTCCCCTGGACCCAGTTTACTTGCGAAGGATCCCTGTCCCGGCGGTACAGGGATTGTAGGTATCACTACAAGTCATTTGATGTTCCCGCGGCAATATATTGACGGCTTCGATGTCGTAAATGGTGCGAGTATATTCATATTAATATAATTTATTAATTTAAGTAGAGTTATACTCACACCCAAAAGCGACAGCCAGATCCTAGGAGGGATGGCAGTATAACTACGCCGCTCAGCTAGCTATCATCTTAGAGTGGGAGACATCGGATTGTCTCTATTATCCGAAGCGGTAGACCATGTGCATTAGAGCGATCGAGACATCGTTTTCTATCTCTTTCTTCACCCCGCCTTCTCATGTCGGATGCCACCATGTCTGTTCAACTAGACAATCACCAGTCGATCATTGACTATTGCCGTTCTTGTCCAGAGGATCAGCTTACTGGAGGCCTGAGGTCTGGTAACCAGGTCGTCAAGCTACCAGATTGTGACTTGGTAGTCAAGTTCGGCCCGTTTGTCTCTTCCCATGAGGCAAAGAATCAGCAAAAAGCATACGGCATAATTGATCCAGATATCGTTACAGTCCCTTGGGTTCATCAATTCTTTATGGACGATCAAGGTTGGGGCTACATAATGTCGGATTTCATTCAGGGCAAAATTATCGATCCTCTTTCAGACTCTCACATTCAAAGACTCGCCCACATTCTTGAGTATTTTCGCTCTATTACCGCCGATAGGGCTGGTAGCCTGTGTGGTGGCCCTTCAATTGGCTTGCTCTGGCCAGATACAAATGATCTGAATGTCCAGCAAGTGGAAGAATGGTTTAACAGCCGGCTTTTTCCCGGGGATGGCAAGGTTCATTTTGATCCTACCCTACTGGTGCTCTGTCATTTAGACATAGCCCCCCGAAACATTATCTGGCTGGATGATGGCCGTGTCTGTTTACTGGACTGGGCATCAGCAGGATTTTATCCGAGACTGTTGGAATTTGCCAGTCTATTCTTTCAAGAATACCATTTTAGCGAGATACTTCTGAAAGCAGTCGGTTTCGGCTCTGGTCGTGATAAAGAAGAACAGCAGAGGATCTGCCAGACATTGTATAACAATGAGCGGTACTCCTTGTAAGTCAGAACCGAGCAGAATTGTTTATCTTTGTCAAATTCTCTGACGCGGAAAATAGTCGTTCAGGGGACATTCGAGAAGGGTCTTCGCACGATGAGACAGCTGGTTGCATCTTTCCTCTTCCATTACTTCCGGAACCGCAAAAACTTCCGACTTGACGCGGGGAGGGGATGGTACTAGTGACTTATGGGAATGAATTTGGATCCGTAGATTGGGTAGGTGTGATTGACTTCCTATGGTCCTGTGGATATGTTACTATTGATCGCCGTACCAATTGTGAAATGCCCGCTGATTTGGAGTGGCGAAACCCATTTACAGTCTGTGCAACGATCAATCAACAGCCCTGGGAAATTAAAAGCGAATTACGTGGTGACACCATTCGGGATCGTGGTATCCTGGCCGGGGGTTATTATGGCTTTGGAAGGTATCTTTTTACAATCGAAGTAGATCAATGACTTCGTGCGTGGGTCGGATTCTAAAATAGCACCGCGGCCACGAAACGGGCGCGGTTGGCTTTTTGTGGATGTCAATAAAATTAAATTGCTATACTTTGCATCAATCGCCTTATCCTTATCCTTGAAAGATTAGGGTATGTTAAAATATGGTACCTGCTGAAATTAAAGGAGCATAATCTTGCGCGTGGTAATGTCCTGAGCCCTTGGATTTTTTTTTCATTGTTAAGATTATTGTCTCTTTATTTGAGAGCCTATCTGATATTTTTAAATCTCAACGTTTTGAACGGGTTCTTATATTCTTTTGAAGCACTGCTGACAGCAGTAACGCTTTATTTGTGGTGTCCAAGTATGAGGATGAGGAGCTCGCGACTCATGGTTGACTTATAGAGAAGAACCTTCTATGGATGGTATCTCGAGTCTTAGACCGGGTAGAAGATGGAATCCTAGGTTCAGAATACGTATAGACCTACTTAGTGGCTTTTATTGGACAACAGTGTATACGCTGGAAGTTGAAGAGGGAAGAGCTGGGCGATCTTTTAGTCAGATATCTAGGTATTCCAAGGTTCATATGGATAGCTGCCCATTTGGGCAGGAGGAGCGAGGCTAATTACGTAAGGTATTGCTTAGGTAATTAACAGGAGACCTCCAGGCTCGACGTCAAGCCCATTGTTGACAGCACTTGCTGTCATGTCATGATCGCATGATAGTGTTGGATGGGCCAATTTCTTCGCCGAGTGGTCCGAGTCACGCTTGCTATTTCGACTATCGCAGTCCACTCTGCTTCCTACGTTAAACCAGGTATAAAATCGTTGTATGGTATTGGAGCTGCTATCGAGGGGGGGTACTTGGAATATTGTCTGCAATATTTCATTGTATGTATCTGTCATAAGAAAAGGCTACAGACGTTGGTTTATAGAATAGGGGAGAAACGGGGCGTCGCGCAAGGCTGGAGTGGATAGGCGTTGATCAGGCGGGAGAAAACTTCGTTCTCAGAGTGTCCAAGTCAACAGTCTCCAGGTTCTTCCTCTGGTGTAGAATCAGGCCATGTTTGTGTCCAATGAGTTATCCAACCTCCAACCATTCCACGAGTAAGTGGACTCTTAGTATAGAGCCTACCATGACTATATACACTGAAATCCAGTGCCATACCCGGCCTCCATCGTGATCTCGAGGCATTTGGGCTTTTCCAGCCTTGTCCCTCGCAGGATGGATTTGGCCCGTTACCTTATAAAGTCCAGAGGGCCCTTTGTCGTAGAGACCAGAAACTGCCAAGTGAAGAAATCGTCCCCCAGCGCTGAGATGCGTGGTTTTTCTGCCGCCGTGAGCAAGGCCTCCCTGCTGATCCTGGCCGGCTGCTTTCTTCTTTCTGCCATGGCAGACGCTGCGACCAAGAAGTCCTATTTCATCCGCACCAAAGAAGACACCTCCTTGGAAACCTTTCAATCCTGGGTCCAGGAGCTGGACAATGGCCAGGGAAGACAGATCGTGCATGATCGCGTGTATCACCAGAGCTACGTGACTAACTTGACTGCCACCGAAGCAGAGCAAGTTAAGCAGAAGGATTTTATTCTGTTCGTGTACGAGCAAGGCGAGCCGCTGCTGATCAACGCGAGCCGTGCGATTCCTCATTCTCAACCTGGCGATGGACCATCCATTCCTCAAGCTCGATGGACTCGCAAATCCCCGGTCCACGAACGCACCATGGAGGGCGTGAGAACGCTGAACACCCAGCAAAGGTTCATTTCGTGGAATCAAGGAGGTCGCCCGCCCATCGATGCTCAATATGAATCCGACGACAACGACGGCGAGGGCGTCGACATCTATATTATAGACACTGGATTCAACCTAAATCTCGAGGTTCGGCGTTGCCCTCTCTGACCAGGAAACAGTTCAATCTCTAACCATTCAAATTCCTCCATAGGAACTCTCCGGTCGAGCTGTGAGGCCCCAGTATTACTTTGTCCCCAACCCGAACGAGCCGGACGTCCTTCCAGCCAGCATCGACGATCGCTACAATCATGGAACTGCTATCGCGGTCTTGGCCGGGGGGAAAACCCTCGGGATCGCCCCGAAGGCCGGTCTCTATATGGTAAAACACGTCACAGATGTCTTGAGCTCCGACAACAAAATCCTCCCCGCAACCTCCCCAGATGCAATTGAGGATGCCTTGAGCTACATCATCTCCAAAATCAGGACCAACGCGGGTAGAAAGGCGGTCGTTAACATGTCGCAAAGTAAGTGAATCACATCCGACGTATTGACGCATCGTGTTTGCAAGAAGTTAACCGAGGAATGGCCTTTCTTGTAGCGATCTCCGCCAATATGATACCACCCGTTTACGAGGCCTGCCGCCAGATCTTCGAGCGATTCATTGCCGATCTAGACAACCTCGGCGTGACCTTCGTGGTTTCCGCCGGGAACGACGGCATGAAGGGAGAAACGACGGCGGCTCATTTCCCCCAACTCTTGGGCACGGAGGAGAACATTATGCTCACCATCGGAGGGCTGAACTACGATGGGACTCTTTGGATCGATTCTGAGCCGCAGGGGTCGATGGGTTCAATTACCGCGTATAATCTGGGTGTTGGTATGACCATGATGTTTAATGATGGAGTGATTGTTCCAATTGAAAAAGTCGGTGGCACCAGCTACTCTGCAGCTCTCACGGTACGTTGACGTGCTCTTCCTTGCTCGGCCTTCTGACTGATGAATCCTGTAGAGCGGAATGATTGCTTCGTTGCTGGGGATCAAGCGCCCAGACCGCGTAGGGGTTTACCAGGGCATCAACGCGATCTATGATGGAAGCGGTACTCGCGTCTCTGCCAGAGAGACCAAGGCCTATGTCAAAGGGTTGACCTTTGAACGATCTTTGGATATTCTTCAAGCAGGCTCCAAGAAACCTCCCTACAAATTACCCACTGAGCTGAACTCGATCTACAACGGAGCACGCGGTGCTGCGGTCGTCTGCTAAAGTGAGCATTGGCGGTGGTGGTCCATCCATAGTCGGGCTTGGACATGGGAAATGCAAGGAAGAATGGCGCGCGAATCGACTCATAAATGAAGTCAGCCTTGCTCCTGAGAGATGTACGATGCTTGGAATGATTCAAATATTATGGCCTAAATCATACTTGGTAGCAATCAAAGATTCAACTCGTCCTAGGGGGTCTTCAGATCAGGGCTTACACTTGTGCCGCCGGCTTTTCCCCGAATGATCACCGAAATGCCATATCGATGTATACGGGTAAGCCGATCATCTCCGATGAAACTCGCCCTCTCGGTCAACTCCGTCATCGTTCGATCATTCTCCTGAACGGGCCAGGCTTGAACCTTCTTCGAATTGACTTCTTAGAGAGATCAATTCATTCTCTCCAGGTCACGTCAATATGACGACCGATGACCACCATCTCTTCTCTCTCGGAGACCATCAACACACGCCCATGTCCAGCCCTAGATAATCATCCATCAGAAGCCTCCTCCAACACAGCCCCTGACGAATAACCAAGAATCTCAAGACTGTACGATTCCACATTCATCGACAGAATGGCCGTCACCGCCCGAAAGCAAGCCAGCGCGATGAACCTCATCGAGGACGAAAACCCTAATGCCCGCCAGGACCAAGATAACAAACCCGCCGATCCCAATGCGCAGCTCGGTAGGCGACAGAACCGCTCTCATTGGTTTTCTTTGACGAGATTGTCCATGCTGACGGCGCGTTCGTGCTCCAGCTCGGGATGAACAAGACGACGTCAATCGCTCGAATATCATGCGGAGTGACAAACTCCGGCACGCGAAGCCGCGGCCTAGCGATGCGTACAACGAGGATCCGAATCTCGATGGTGTGTGCACGAATGTCGATGGTCTTTGCAAGGGGGCTAGATGAAGGGGTCTCGTCTTTTGGACTGGGGTTGACCGTGTCAGATCAAGTCGTGGGAATCAGAGTGCATTTCTGACTCGGTCCATTCATATACTCGAAGATCTTCAGATGCATTTCCGGTACTGGTGATAAACACAAACGGTCCTGAACATCGCGTTTTCGAGACTGAGAGTTGAATTATAGATTCTTGACAGGGTTTCTATACACAAGGGCGGTAGCGTTCCTTATATTCCATGTGGACCATCCGCGATCACTGTAGGCAGCGTAGAGCTGTTGATCGAATTTAGCTCAGCAGCACCCGGATCTCTCCTGTGGTCCGAGGGAAAAGCGTCCGCAGACTCCACTGGTCCTCCTTCTCGTCGTCTTCCTCATCATCCTCCGTTTCGGTCTTGCGTGTTGATCGGCCACTCCGGCCGCTAATAACGCTCTCGCTAGTGCCTGTGCTCACCTGAGTCATGCCTCTCGCCTCGTCAGCGGCAATGATCATGCCCTCAACAAACTCAAAGTCGCGACAGAATGCCTCGACCGCATCCTCGGTGACGCTCTGGGCGAGAGATGCACTTTGAAGACGCTTCAGGTGGTCCGTTGCGTCCATGAGAGCTGACGGGAGGAAGTCGTCTAACTGCTGGCTCGATGCAATCAGCGATTCGGGCTGGAATTCTGGAAGAGACGTCAGGTCCGCAAGATGAGGTTTTTGTTGATCTGGCTTCTCGGTCTTTTCGTCGGTCGTCTCCGCATCAGGCTCGGATTCTTTGCCTGTCTTGGAGAATGGCTCCAAGGCATCCAGCAGATCCTGTAGACCGGATGTATCAAGAAGGTATTGATGCTGCACGTCAAGGAGATTTGTGCGGAGCGTAGATAAGGCAGTGGACAACGGGGCGAGGTGCGTGGCAGTAGCGAAAGTAAAAGGCGAAATAGTTGCGCGAGCCGCAAGAAGAATGTTGGTGCGGTAGATAGTCTGCGCAGTAGTATCCTTGAGCTCATCAGACGATGACCGGGCCAATTTCAAAAATGGATCGAAGGCGGCACGAAGAACGGGAGTAAATGGGTTCTCGTTGCTAGTATCGCCTGACGGTTCATCTGCTTCAACTGAAACCTCGTAGGCTTTCATCAAAGACACCAGACCTTCCAATGCATCCAACAGGAACTCCGGCGGTGAAAGGTCTTCCGTTGGGGCCAGCGCAACATGATCACTCGACAAGGCAACGACCTGGTCACGCATCAGTGCCTCAAAGTGACCTAGTGTGAACTTCTCTAGGACCTGCATCAATTCAACTAGCTGCGACTGTGGTCCGACCAGCTTGGCGAAGGTCGCGCGGTAGAAAGATAGCAGGTTGACAACTTTGTAGCAGGTGACCGGGTCATCGTGGCCCTGGATCACCAACTCGACTCTCTGTCGGAGTGAACGAGATACGCCAGTCAGATCCCGATTGACCAAGTCACTCAGGGCTCGTTGGCCATCAAATGCGACAGCTTCATCTTCGTCAATACGAGACCAAGGCTCACTATTCAATCCCGCTTGGATGCCTCGCGCAAGTTCCTCTCCATCGGCAACAAACAATGCTTCCAAAGCTTCCCGCTCAGAAACAGTTGTAGAGTGTACCCATGCCAGCATATCACCTATATAACGGAGCGGATCATGCGCGGAGAATTCGATTGGCTTGACAGCATGATCCCCTGCAGCACCGGCCCTACTAGTACCGGAGATAGCATCTGTCAGCGCATAGTGGAATGCATCCGACAGGACGTAGTCCCGCGCCTCAGCAAAGAATTCCAGGCAGCTGTGGAACAAACTTGGTCGCTCCGCAAGAACGCGCAAAGCACGTCGAATAGAACTGCTGATGCGAGGGTCTTCGAGATTCAAAGACTGGAACTCCTTCTGGATCCACTTATATAATTTCTGATATGCAGAGTTCAGGTGACGAGAGCTCAGCTCCATGATTTCCAGGCCCAGTCGTTGATTCTCGCCGCCAAGGAGGAGTTCGCAATCGTGGTGCACTTGTTTGACGCGGGCGAGCACAGTGAAGAATCGCTCATCGATGGGCTCCCCGGCTGAAGTCAGGACCACCAGGTCCTCTTCAGGAAGCAAGAAGTGCTTGGTGAAAGCATTGAGAAGCTTCTGTTTTGTCTCTGTATCCTTCTTCTGGGTCATCAATGCCGTAGCCTCTTCTAGCACGGGAGCAGTGTCCTGCCTAGCCGAGCTGATATGCTTGCGCATTTCATCGCACGTTTGATTCAATGTTGTAATTACGCTTCCGATTCGTTTCAATTGCTGTGCGTCATCCATGGATTATTAGCCTTTCCCAATGCTCAACTGATGTTCCGACGCCGGTGCCTCACCTCTGCCACCTGTCCAAAATCCCTGACAATCTCCGCATTGCAATCGACCACTTCCTTCTGTACATCGAGCCGAAGCTGTCTCCGCGTTTCGGCAGTATTGTGAATCCCTCTGAGGCTCAATGTCTCGAGGGCATCGCGGATATTGGAGTCGGCATACGATGCCGACAGTACCGACGTCAAGCGGTTAGACAGGGCAGTCGAGCGCTGGGAAGGGGGAGACAATGGCGACGAAGCTGGAGATGGGCCATTGCTGGCACCAGCAGAGAAATAACTGGTCATGGTTGGCGACGCAATGGCCAGACTCGGGTGGGGAGAAAGGACAGTCTCTCGCAACGTGGACCAGACCGCCTTCGCCCGTATCTCTTATCGGCGCCGGCCATCACCAACATTCCATCAAATTCCCCGATCTCCCCAATTACCCCACGAATTGCGTGCACGCAATGGACTCGTTCGACAGTCCCCTCGTCTCGCCGACAAAGGCACGTCAGGCTGCCATTCAAGCCAAGGACTGGGCATACGTCAATTCCTGGCTGGCCCGACAGTACGCGCCGAAGCCGGTGCCCCAGTTCGAACGCAACGAGGATACACTGCGGGTCCTACTGGCATTGGCAGCTGCCAATGATTCCGCCGACGAGGAAATGATGCTCCAGCACCGCGCCCGCGAAGAGGCCATACAAGCTTTCAAGGCACGGGAGGAGGCCGAACACAAAGATGCACACGAACGACAGAAGAATGAGATTCTGGACGAGGTGGAAATGTGTCTCGACGACAAAGGCAGGCGTGATCTAGATGACCTCGCGGAATCAGCAGCCGTACTGGGGATGACATTGAACCCTGAGCCCGAGGATCTGAGCCAATCAATCGTGGAGCTCACGGTGGAAGACTTTGATACGCAAGACCAATTGGCCAAAGTGGAAACACTACATCAATATCTCCAAAAGGAGCTTGCTCGGCTCCAGGAAGACCTTGAGAAACTGAAGTCGGACAAGGCATTTGAAACTCCTCCGGATATCCAGGGATTGACTTCGGAGTGGACCCGCGGTACCAAAACGCTTGCTACGAAGGTTGGGGAATATCAAGATCGCATCGCATCACTTGAGCGGAACCAACCCCAAGGTCCCACTATCGAAGAGCTTATAGCCGATGAAGAAAGTGTCATTCGATTACGGGAAACGGTCAAGTCTCTTGAAGGGCGCGTGAAGGCATTTCATGATCTGCCAACCGATGTGCCAGGGGCGCGGGCCAGGTACAAGGAACTAGAGCGTGAACTCGCCCAGCTCACACGCCAGAGGGATACAATGTTCGGTGGTCTTGTAGGGCAACGATGAGCAAATTACATATTTTATACAACTACTATCTTTATTCGGGGAGAAGTCAAGTGTTATGAAACAGTCATCTGCGTTGAGGTAGGTAGATAACTAGCCAGAAAGAGCAAATGGTATCGTCGACTCATCAATGAATCATGATAAGAGGCATAGCACAATGTCCAAAGGGAGCACACAGGCAAAGGCCCTCTTAACAGACAGGCACCTTAGTTGTTGTTGCCCAACCCGAGAGTGTCCTTGATCTTGTCACCACTGGAAAGGTGGTCAGTCTCTGAAATTGTAGTATCTTAGATCGACAGGTCTTACATGGAGTTGCTGGCACCGCCGTGGGCATTGTTGTCGTAGGCACGCTGAGTCTTGTCAAAGGCAGTCTGTCCAGTACTCTTGCTGTCGTCGGTCTGGAAGCCACGAGCAACGCGGTCGGAGGTGTCGGTAACGGTCTCCTTGACCTTGTCTTGGGTGGACTTGGTGGAGTCAGGAATGATCTCCTCCTTGGCCTCTGCAAATGGGGTCAACGACGATGCGACAAAGAGTAGAGTAAATTCAGCGTAACATACTAGTGGTGAAATCCTTGCGACCAGCGTCAGACATGATGAAGGTTGATTGGAAAAGTTGGTTTGAGTGGGAAGTTGGTTTGAGTGGGAGTTTAGCTTTGAACGAGGTTTGTTGAGATGGAAGATGGAGAAGATTGAAAGTGAGAGACAGTAGGCTTTTATAGACGAGTCTTGAAAATCTTCCACATCACAATCTACAAAATGACGTCGTCCACTACTTGCGATTGCGAACAAGTCAGTAGTATGATATGATCTCGATCTATAACCTTGGCCCAGTTCCCCGGACTAAGAACAAGCTTGAAATGCGGTTGGTGGAACCACGAATCAGCATGCTGCATGCAAATGTCTCCGAGTGTCTTGCAGATGACGATGCCAAGATATGGCGAAGGTGGCGCGTCCAAACCTGGAATTTATCGAAATAGTAAACGCATGCAAGCTTAAAATGATGACGTCGCGATGAGGTCTAATGACTAACTAAAGACAGTCTACATAGGGACTAGCGCAAGTGACCACAAACATGGCAGGCGGTATTATTCTGCACAATATTTATTTCTCCCTTGACACCGCCTGCCCTCACCGCTCGGGCAACGCCACCCAACAGCGGCAGTATGGCTGCCCAGCTCAACCTGACTCACGTCGGGGTATGCTGCTCCTCGACACGCTCGATGCATCATTGCGACATGCTAGTTGACGTTTGTTTTCATCCGCTCTATCGTGGATCTGTACCGATCTTTATCGCTTTATCCCACTCTTTCCTCGAATTGAAACCCAAGCCTGCCCAAGTCTGACCCTGCTGCCCTAAATGCCTATGTTGGCATCTGAGCCTCCTGAGCCGCCCTCGAATTGGGACCTCAGCCCAGTGCTCGACCTTCTTCGCTCCCCTGCCGTCAGCTTTGTTTCTCCTACCTCCAATCGCTCTCAATCAGCTATTCCTCCCTCGTCACCAAACGGAGGGCCAAGACAACATGGGGGGGATGGTGCCCATAGTCCACCCACGGCTCTGAAACTTTCGCGGAGCTACACTAAACTGGGAGACTTCGGCTCGGTATGGAATGTTCTCAGCTCCGAATCAACCTGGATGAACAATAATGCGCCGGCGGATCCAATAACTGATAATTCGGCGAATCCCGACTCCCCTCGTGAACACCGTGCGAGTATCACGGTTCTCCAAGAGCCCTCTGGAGCTGCATCATGCATCGAAGAATTCCACACAGAGTCAGCTCATTCTCCTTGTAAAGCTGTTTCAGTGCCAGAAGCTTCCAAAACACGTGCCTTAAAGAAGAACATTGTCGGTCACGCGACACGTTCATCTGCCCAGCCGCATACAATCACGATCCTGAAGCGAGCTGAAGACAAGACTCATAGCACTGTTCCTACAACTCTGCCTCCCCGAACCCCTTTGAAACCCATCCCTCGCTCTGGGAATTCATTGGAGACTCCTAAGCCCAAGGTTAAGGCTGGTTGGAAAGATACCAAGCCGGCTGCCAACGGCGAGCCCTTACAATCGGAAAGCAGTGCAGAGCCGGACTCGGATTCTAGCGCTGTGGTTTTTGACCTGCCCTCTCGTCCAAAATTGGGAGCCCTAGGGTTTGTCCCCTCACAGGTGGGCACGCCTGATGCACAGACTGCCCATTATGATACTCCCCCGTCGTCATTTGATGATAAGGACTCGGGATTCAACTCTGATGTTATCCAAACCATTTTGAACTCCTCTGGCCCGGTTCGTGTGGAATCCACAAAGTACAAAAACGCCACGGAGCGGCGTGTCTTCTTGATGACCAAGCTTCTCAAAGACTTCCCTGAATACGCCCAGCTTGTCTCACAGATGGGACGCCCTACGGTAACCCACAAGAGTGTCGAATCACGTCCTGTCCATGTCTTTGTTGACATGTCTAATGTACGCCTTGGCCACTTGTTCATTTCTCTGTGCCCTTTCAAGCTGACATGTCTCCGCCAGATCATGGTTGGATTCCACGATTCGGTAAAAGTCTCGCGGAACATCCCCATCACCACTCGAATCCGGCGCCTACACATGTCCTTTACCAACTTTTCTTTAATCATGGAACGGGGCCGCCCGACCGCCAAGAGAGTCTTGGTCGGCTCGGACCGACTACCTGCCATCAACGAAGCTGAGAAGCTTGGCTACGAAGCCAATATTTTAGACCGTGTACACAAGGTCAAGCATGCTACATCCCGCCAGGCCAAGTTGCAAAGGGCCAATGGCCTCGGATCACACTCAGCGTCTCTTGGGCCTGAAACGGTCGGCGCAGAACGTTGGGTGGAGCAGGGCGTGGACGAAATTCTGCACCTGAAGATCCTGGAAAGCCTGGTCGATGCCGCCCAGCCGGCGACTATTGTCCTCGCAACTGGTGATGCGGCGGAAGCCGAATACTCTGGTGGATTCATGCGCATGATTGAGCGCGCGCTGGGGCGTGGATGGAACGTTGAGCTGGTAAGTTTCTCGCAGGTTACCAGTAATGCCTATCGCAAGAAGGAATTTCGTGAGAAATGGGGATGGCGTTTCCGGATTATCGAGCTGGATACTTATGTGGAGGAACTGTTTGTTTGAACCGAAGACATGAGAGACGTCTTGATCAATGGATCAACTATGGACTCTTCAACATACTTTGTCAGCTACCTGTAGAGTATTTGACCATGATCGGGTATCTTCTTTTGGACTTCCATTCTGGATGTAGTCTGTAGATTGGTGATCCATACTGTAGCGACGTACATAGCAAAGTCGTAGTGTTGAGTCAACCCATCGCCCCTCCAGGCGCGAACCAACGTCATTGGGCGGAAGACTTCCACCCGCAAACTGCTGCCTCCCACGCGCCTCGTCTACATAAACCGCACCTGAAAGCCGGCTCTATTCCTCGCGCTCTTTGGAAGTCAATCCCTTCTTTTGACTTCGTCTTTGTGGCCTCCGTGTACAGCCCGGGCTTTACGAGGCGCACGACAATCAGAGAAAAATCCAGATAAGCTCCAACGTGGGGCTCGGCACAGAATTTCTATATCGGCGAGCCTGGACCCTGCAGCTCATCGAAACCCAGATAAGAGAGCTTGTCCTAATCTACCAAGGAAGCAAGGGCATCTCATCACCGATCCCTTGGCCATTTGAGCTCGATTATGGCGCAGGTCACAGAGCAAGAGTTCTTCGGAGGGGCCATCCGGGGCGCTGTGCCCCAGCGCTGGATCGATGCAAGGTCAGTACAGTCTCGACGATGTATAAAATAGCCCTTGGCGGCACGATTCTCGATCCAACCCTCCAATCCTTCCTGCATGATACTCATTCCACCCCGACGCATCTCGGACTCCAAGACCGGGCCGCCATATCCCTCGTCGCAGCAAACGAAGTCCCCAACAACAACCATGCTAACCGACATCCCAGCAACCTCCGTGAAATCCCCGACCACCAAGAGCTATTCCTCTCGCCGGAAACGCTCTCCAACCTGATCATCGAGATCAACCAGCGCGTGTCGCAGGAAGACGCGCTCAGCACCTTCGCCACCCTCAGTCACCAGCAGCCCACGCTGGCCGCCGGCAGCGGCAGCGGCGCAACCGCCACAGCAGAGACGGTCAACCAAGCCGCAGCGCTGCACCACCTGCACGACCTCTGCGACGAGGGCGACGTGATGCAGGTCGTCCTCCCGCCGCAACGCGCGGCTCTAGGGGCGCTGTCCGCCTCGCCGACAGGCGCGCCAATCAGCGCGTACAAGGGCGTGGTGCAATTCACGAGCTCGCGCCAGCGCGGTGCGCGGGTTTCTACGTCTGCGGCGGATGCGGCCGTTGCTGGTGCGGTGCTGAATGGGGAGGCGCCCGAGCTGACGACGAAGTTGACCTGCCATTACCTCCTTGTGCGGCTCGAGGCGCAGGAGACGGATCTGTTGGTCTTGTTTAATGTGCCGCATGAGGAATTCGATAAGAATGGAGACCCGCGCGGGCTGTCGAGGGAAGAGACGGTTGCGGAGGATACGATCAAGGCGTTGGTGGAGAGACTGGATATCCGTGATTGGGAACTGTTTGTTTAGGTTCTGCAGTGGATGAGAGGGACTCGGGGATATATGTGGACTTGGGAAACACGGTACTCAAAAGGGACGCTATGCAGGATTTGGGAGGACTCCTTATATGTTGGAACACGAACCCGATCGCCGCGGTTAGCTGAATAGATACTTCCCATGACAATCGATAGCGAATGAAACATGGACAAGATACAATGAGCTGAGGCTGGGTGGGTGTACTACACGGCTACGCACGACATATCTTACCGTCAAAGCCAGTCGAGAATGCAATCCCAGTCCCGAGACATTCAAATAGATGCAGTATATTTCCATTTCGAAGCAGATCCCGTAGGTACAAAGGCACCGCGCTATGCTAATTCAAATCATGCCCATGTTGTAGATCACCCATCTCCATATCACTGTAATCGAGTCTCTAAAACCCGGAATCATCATGTGAAGACTGTGAGCTCGGGGGGCTGGGGGCGTGCTGGCTGGGCTGAGAGTTCTGAAAGGTCGGCATGAAGGTAGTTTTCTTGGGCGACACATTCCGTGGCTTCGGCTTGATTTGCTCCAGTTTGCCTCTACAGGCACCACAGGAGACACGCGAGGGATCAATACTCTTCGAGTGGCGGCCGTAAGTGACTTTGCAGCCCCCACACATCCACACATACTTGTAATCGATTTTGTAGGAATGCTTGGTTGTGATATTGATCTTTCCGCCATACCAAGGATGCTCCTTCATGGCTTCGGCGCATTTCCGGGCCCACGCCTTGAAGGTAGGACCGTGGGGGTTGTTGGTGACTTTGGAGATCATGTAGGCAGCCAGATGGCAGTATTCGTGAGCGAGGGTGTTGATCAGCCGATAGTCATCGTCAATGATGCGCTCAGCCAGCTCGATTTTGGCGGCGTGTTTAGTCTCCACGCTCGGGAGAGCTCCTGACTCTGCTACTAGAAATCGATCTCGGCTCCAGTGTGCCCGGCCGGCAGTTTTCTGGAGGGTCTTGGACCAGACAATTGCAACGCCACCAGAGCTTCTGGCGAGGCGTTGGATCTCTCCCCCGGAGACGGCATTGTCCAATGCTTCGAAGAAGGCTCTTGCGGAATCGTGCTTCTTGTTGTCGAATGAGAGACGGCGCGCTTTGGCAATGCGCTTCTCCTCGGCCTCTGCTTTCTTGAGAGCTGTCTTGCTCGGAATCTTGACCGGGGACATGGACTTGGACCTGGATTTGGGGCTGGTGATTGTGGTGGTTGTGGAAAGGGTGCTGCTATCTTCGCGGTCCGAAAGGTCAAAGTCACGTAGCTGGTCAATCAGATTGCGCCCCGACGGTTTTCCTTTGCGCGGCGAGTGGTGGTCAATCCAGTCGTTGGTTACTTCCTGACTCCAGAACGCATCGCTACTTTCACGGTGCGGCGTTGGCGGAATTCGAGCCTTGTCTTTGATGGGAGATCGTGAGGATCGGTTGCGTGCTGGACTAGCTTGCGGTGTTCGCGGACGTGACTCTGTGGGCGTAAGTTGAGGTGGAGATGAAACCAAGTCTATCACTGAGCTGCGTGGGAGTTGTCAGAGGGCGAGTTTGATATCAGAGCTCGAGGGGCAGATGGTGAGGCGTACTATGCAAGGTCTGTTGCCAACTGGGAGTCGGCCTCATTTTCATCATCCAGATCCAGCTTGCTGAGCTTTGTGGACAATTGAAGATCATCCTGAAACGAGTGCTTGGAAGCGTCCTTGGACGGTGAAGGAAGTTTGACTGCATCCGGGATTTTGGGTTCCAGCGAAAAGGATGATTTGGAGGGCGATTCGTTCACTGTCTCTCCTCCTATACTGGTCCTTGGCTTCCGCCCTCTCATGAGCCTCTTTCGAGCGGATTTGGGAGGCGGCGATGGCGTGAACGCCTTTTGGCTTTCTTCCTCTGTTTCAGAGTCGGATGTCTCATGGAAACTGAGATCGTCATTGTCACTGACAATGAAGTCGTCCAGTGAGTTTAAGCTACTATCCCCGGCGTTGTCTTCCTCCTCTGACTCCTGGTTCAGATCGTTCAAAGCCCTCTCATCGGCTCGGTTTCCCCCTGTGCCCAACGCCATGTTTCGTCTAGTCGGCGACCGTTGTGGAGCGATATTCGTTGTTGCAGCAGATGAGTCTGTCGCATCATCTGTGACATCATTCTCCTTCTCATAGTCATCCGTTTCTACTTTGATACTGGGTCGCTGGCGTGGTCCCTGTCGCAAAGGAAGGAGAAGAGAGTTGACATGCGTGGCCTTCAGGGTCCTGGTTCTCTTCTGCTTGCTGGGTGAAACTGACTGCGAGCTGGTGTTGTCCTCTGTGCTCCCCATTGTGACATTGTCCGAGAAGATGTCGAATACCGCCGCGGATGCCTTGCTGTTCCGTTGTGAACGGCCGTTGAGGCGTCGGGTTTGGGGTTCGTGTGCATTGGGGCCCAGGCTATCAGCCCTTTCCTCCAGTCGCTCGGTCAAGCCAGGTTTCCTTCTGGACACCTCATCACTCTGGGGTTTTGTGTTATTGAGTCGTGCCATCGTGCCTGTTGGCGCTGCCGGAGAGGTTGGTTCTGATGTGCGGTTTGGCGTCGACTTTGTGGTTGAAACGCCCGGGTGCTTGGGCGGTCGAAGCGACCAGCGAATGTGATCCGTTCGTAACGGGGACAGATGCACTACAGCCTCTGCTGGTGACTCCTGTGATGCCTTGGAATGGGTGTTTCTGGGGAATCGTCGAGTTGAGAGGTTTTCCTCCAAGGATTCGTGAGTGTTATCGTTTGGTGTTGGCACGGCAACCACCCGCTAAACTCACTTCCGCCACAGTCGCGCAGTCGAAGTAGTATACAACAGGGAAGCAGAACACTAATTCAACAATCATTGTGAGTAGGGGCTGCTTGAAACTCTATATTTTGAGGTACCGTGTGATATATTTGAATTCTGCCATGGCTTGAATCTGGCTCATTGCATCTTAGTCATTTGACAAATACAGTGAGGACTTAGCAGTGAATCAATAAGAATGGCTATATCTAATGCCAGTTACACATGACTTCTACCTTTCCTGCAAACATATGTAACTTTTCTTGCACATTTTCTAGTCGGATGCATACAACACACCTTCAATCTCTCTCAGGATACTCTCAGCAACCTGGTTGAGCAGGAGGTATATCTTTTGTTATACGACGCGAGTTGATATTGTCACCTACTGTTCTGTGGCAAATAGCACGCATATTCTTGGAGATGTTACCTTGCACAGAGGAACCGAGTATGGCAAAGCTACCTTATTTGGCATAAACTGGCTTACATCACATAGGTAGCCAGAGACTATTGATACTTTCCTTACTCTTGATAGGTCGACAGACTCTTGGGGTTAAACCTGGTCAGCTGCGTGAAGTCAGTTTGGATAGTCATCTATTGTCCCGACAGTGTCCTCGGTCAAGCAGGTAGTGTCGTTTTCTTCAACCCCCCAATATAGACTAGAAACATCTGATCATTTAGGCAGCTTGCAGTAAGAGGGTTATATGAGGGGTGAGGAGGTCATAGCTAGGTCTAGGGACTATCGTGTTGTGGGATGATAATGAGGACATGTTTATTTTTAGAATGGCTGCTATAATTATGTGATGATAGAGTTAAATTTGTAGGTTATATGAGTAGGCGGATGTGGAGTGCTTTGAAGTCGATGATATATTTCGAAACCCAACACCATCGTAGTGATTGCATATCATTCAACCCATGAACACGTGTAAGTGTAAAATAATTAAGAAGCCTTGGATGATCTGAATTGAAAATATCTGAATTATGAAACTAATGGTGTCTAAGCAAACAAATCTGGTGGTGCACGTATGTACCTCGACATATAGTCGCAGCCCAGAAAGGTATATACCGTATGCAGGTCGCGGACCAACATCAATTAGTACCACAGACCACAGTTCCTTTCCTTCCCCGCCTATCATATTCGTAGAAATACCGCGATAAGAATAAAATGACAATGTATTATTTGTAGAAGGGACCTAGGGCGAGTGAAGCTATACTTAGCTACCTACCCAGCTCCCCAACTGCCTGACTAAACGCGACCAAACACGGTCATCCACATCGAGTGCTATATATACATACAAAACAGAGCGCTCCTAAGAAGCATAATATCAAACACATCCAACGTCCATTTCCGAGCCTATTCTATAATCTGTATTGTACCACCAGCAGACGCCCGCGAACACCGGCGCGGTACAACGCGACCGACAACCCAGCAGCAGTCAAACGCCACAATAAAACCTACACAGAGTATACTGAAACCCATCCGCTGCGTGACGCGAGGATAATGCATAGACCTGCGGCGACAATCGCCGCAGACAAGCTAGCCGAAGCAGTCGACCAGAGAGCCATGCAGCTCGCCGGAATGAACGTCCCCTGAACGACGCCGATCATACCGCTCCCCCCAAAGAAGCTCCCGCCCAAGCATCCCTGGTCCCTGGATCGACAATGGCAACCGCAGGCCGATCGCTCCATTCCGCTGCCATGCCGCGACGGAGATCAGCGGTCCCTTGCCTCCGGTGTCCCAGCGCATCCCAACGAGGTTGGGAGCGGGCGACCAAGGCTGGCAGGTCGGGAATTCCATGGGGTGGCTTCGGGGATGAAGGACAGTACATTAGGTGGACGCCGGTGGAGAGGTGTGCTGGGGGCGAGGGTGACAGGCGTCGTTCTCGCCACCGAAGTGACACAGGTCCCGTTGATCATCGGGAGCACGTCCAAGTGACATGCAAAGCACAGTGTCTGAGCGACCACGTTGGAAGGTGGTTGAGTATATCTATGGAGTATACTGTACATGATATCGGGTGCGAGTCTATTATGGCGTGCATGGGACTACACATATCGATTCCAACTGGGTGACATGGATGGAAACCAGATCCTATTATGCGGTGCTCTGTCGAAGATCTGAGCTGTTGCCTCGCACGATGGACAATTGACACATCCAACGCTGGCGATTGAGGCATTGCGATTGGCCCTCAGACATGGCAAGTTGGGGCTGGGAGATGAGAGACGGCCTAGTCGGGCACAGCCCCCCTGATTATCTAACTTGAAAAGAAGCCCCGTACCTAATTAGGTCGTGGGTGTACAGTAATGATGTGCTGGTGTCCGTTTATCAGATGTCTGAGTGGCAATTCCGAGTCAGCACTCAGGGGGAAAAGATACAGCCACTCGGACACCTTCAACGCTCGCCCGTTCAGGGGCTTTTCCGAGGGAGCCGATGTGAGATTCCGGAGTAATCACAATTCCGGAGAAGTGTCGGCGACGCTGGCACGCCACCAGCGCTGACAGAGAGGATGGGAGCATCCCAGCCACACTTAGACTAGAAATGGGCAAGGGGGATTGTGGATGGATCAACTATTGAGTGCCTCGGGGTATCGGCGGTGTATTGAGTGTGATTGTACTGGAGTATTGAATCCATGTGGATTTTACAAATAAACTTGCAACACTAGGGACAACAGCGATCACCGACTAGACCCTTCGCATGGAAGACGGGTTATTTTTGGTGGGATCAGCCGGATCAGCCATCGCCAACCCCAGTCGAAGGGAGATGGATCCGCGGAGAGCCGGTGCGACAGGAGTCGAGCAGTTCGCCCCGGCGGAGATGAAGGGTGGAAGATCGGGCTCCGTCCTGCTGCAGTGGATGTGTTCCGTTCTGGGCACGATCTCTGACATGGGACGTGTCTGGTCGCCGATGGGATACATCAAGGGGGGGGGGGGGAGATAGATACATGGATGGTGGTGTATGTATGTACATAGGTATATATTTATATACATACATGTATCCTCTTTTATAGATGTATAGATGCAGCATGGAGACTTCCCAGATCGAACGGACCCCGAGCTGGGCTACTCGGGCAAGAGATGCTGAGATGCAGTGATTCGCAGCTCCGTTGCGTACGCACACCTGGTCGAACTCTGGCTAGACCGGTGTGGCCCCTCGATTTCCCGCTGCGGCTCCAGAAACAAGCGAGAGAGAGAGAGAGAGACACAGAGGCAGTTGGGGCGCTCCACCTTCGGGAGTGGAACGAAGCAGAAAAGACCGGATCCATCGGTGGAGATCACCTGCATTACTAGTGAGTATTGCGGTGATACTAGACGCACGATACAGGCAAGACGGAGTCGCCGGCTACGAGAGTTGAGATGGAAGACCCGAGCGGACGAGTAGATAAGATATGGATTTCGCAGAATGAAGGATGGGACTCATGGCATGGACGACTCTATTGCAGCATGGCCGATATATGGACATAGATGAGGACAATTGAGAATTAATAATGCACGCCAACAAGGCTGGGAGGGGAACCTTGTCCAAGTGGAGGCTTTTTATAGGAGCGCGCTGAACTGCGTCTGGGATAGCGCAACGGCAGAAAAGTCAAAGCCATGCAATATTAAATGTGTGTATATACAGTAGATGTAATAATATTAGAACCACCGGTCCACAGTGGCGACAAGAACGGGGAAATGGAGTTTCTAGCGGTAAAATGGCAAGTACAAGTCCATGGCGAGACGGTCACTTGCTAGGCCCAAAGCGAAACGAAAAGGGGCCGATCGTTCGGAGCTGAGGCCAATGCGATGAGAAGTGCGGGAGAGCCATGGAACGCGGTGGACACGCCCGAGTCGGGAGAAACACAGACGACTCTAGACATCCACATAGTAGAGACATGTATGTATACACACTCACCAGATACCGACGAGCACCGGGAAACGAGGAATGGAAGACAAGGTGCAACGCTATCCCTGCATGCCGGTATCAACAACAAGGCACGGACGAATCAGCGCGAAGTCGAGCGATACCGCGTTATACACGGGGGTGGGGCGGGTTTCAGGGGCCGCGATGATTTCCCTTGGAATCTGCGGCTGGAGAGGCGCTGATTGGTCTGCCACCACAGCCAGATCGTGATTGGTGTGTCGCATCGAGGATGAAAGGTACAGGCGTATTGGAGGAACGCGGTGCTATGCACAGTCGACCGGTGCTCAGGGGGGGGAAGTGCGTAGCGGTAGTGGGTACCGCTCTCCACGCTGGGAATGCCGCGTTGGTGCCAGGTACCGTGTACGCCTGCCCACCGTGATGCAGCACCAACGCAGTGGGCGTACGTGTACGGTAAATTAGTCCTCCCCAAAGAACCAACCACTGGCCCAGCCATTCCCACCCCCCCAAATCCCAAAATAACAGCACGATCTTTTCCTTCCTCACACTCACTTCCCTCCCCCCCTTCCCTTTGCTTCTCTTTCCTTCGCTTCGCTATCTCGTTCTTTCCCTGACGACTCTCGTTTCTCTTGGGAAGGTACCTTCTTCCCATCTCGCGATTGCCATCCCTGGCACCTTTGGAGAAGAAGAGAAGTCCAGCATCCGCCGCTTGAGTTCGCTCATTTCGCCAGTGTCCGCCGAGTTTGACACTCAGGAATTTCTTCGAGCCAGCTCGGCAGTCTGTCTTTTTTTCTTTTCTCCATTGCCCTTGACCAACGCCCCGTTACGCTAGTCTACGCCATTCGTTTTGTGTCGATGCTGCAATAATTTGGAAAAGTCCGGCTTTATTCTCAACTAGATATACTGTGCATGGGTCACGCTTGAGGTAAGACTGATCTGATCGGTCCGGCATCACTCGGGTCCAATCTCGGAAATCGTGTGAACGACCCATCGTGTGGATGGGAGAGACTGATCGGTTGTCACAGCTCCATTCAAGCGATCGATTGCGACTCTTCTGTCATGTCGGGCTACGCAGGAGGCCATTACGACGATGGCTACGCCCACGCGGGCCATGGCGACGCCTATTATCAGGACGAGCATGCCCAGGGCTACTATGACAACCAGGCCTATGGTGATGGCTACTATGATCAAGGGTATGGACAGTCTGCGTGAATCCT
This sequence comes from Penicillium hispanicum, assembly GCF_028827665.1. Taxonomy (NCBI): domain Eukaryota; kingdom Fungi; phylum Ascomycota; class Eurotiomycetes; order Eurotiales; family Aspergillaceae; genus Penicillium; species Penicillium hispanicum. The sequence goes on along the minus strand of NW_026623200.1, from coordinate 3,110,937 downwards.
GGACCCCACTTGTCGACGGGCACCCCGAAGCTGACGGTATTGTTTTCTAGGGGCTACTATGGCGGAGACGCCGGTGGTGGCCATGGATATGCCGACGGAGGATACTATGAAGGCGGCCACCAGGACGAGGACTATGGTGACCAGTACTACGACCAGGGACAAGCCGGTCGGGGTCGACGGGGTCACGACTCGGAGGAAGAGTCGGAGACCTTCAGCGATTTCACCATGAGATCGGAGACGGCCCGGGCCGCTGACATGGATTACTATGGCCGCGGCGATGAACGGTACAACAGCTACGCTGACAGCCAGTACGGCCGTGGCTACGGCTACCGTCCCCCCTCCTCGCAGATCTCGTACGGCGGGAACCGGTCGTCAGGCGCCTCAACCCCCGTTTATGGCATGGACTACGGAAACGCGTTGCCGGCTGGCCAGCGTTCGCGGGAGCCCTATCCGGCTTGGACCTCGGACGCACAGATCCCACTGTCCAAGGAAGAGCTCGAGGACATCTTCCTGGACCTTGTCAACAAGTTCGGTTTCCAGCGGGACAGCATGCGCAACATGTACGACCACATGATGACGCTTCTCGACTCTCGTGCTTCGCGTATGACGCCGAACCAGGCCCTTTTGTCGCTGCACGCCGACTACATCGGTGGACACAACGCCAACTACCGTCGTTGGTACTTCGCCGCTCATCTGGACTTGGACGATGCAGTGGGCTTTGCCAACATGAAGCTCGGCAAGGCGGACCGGAAAACCCGCAAAGCCCGCAAGGCCGCTCAGAAAGCTGCCAAGCAGAACCCGGAAAACGAAGAGGAGACGCTCGAGGCCTTGGAAGGCGATAACAGCTTGGAGGCTGCAGAGTACCGGTGGAAGTCCCGCATGAACCGCATGTCCCAGCACGACCGCGCCCGCCAGGTCGCTCTGTATCTCCTCATCTGGGGTGAAGCCAACCAGGTTCGATTCTTGCCGGAGTGCCTGTGCTTCATTTTCAAGTGTGCCGATGACTTTTACTCTTCCCCCGAATGCCAGAACCGCGTCGAGCCCGTCGAGGAGTTTACCTATCTGAACGAGGTCATCACTCCGCTGTACCAGTTCTGCCGTGACCAGGGTTATGAGATTCTGGAGGGCAAGTACGTTCGCCGCGAGCGTGACCACAACCAAATCATCGGTTACGATGATATGAACCAGCTGTTCTGGTACCCCGAGGGAATTGAGCGGATTTCCTTTGAGGACAAGACGCGCCTTGTCGACGTTCCTCCGGCGGAGAGGTGGCCCAAACTGAAGGATGTCCTTTGGAACAAGGCGTTCTTCAAGACCTACAAGGAGACTCGCTCCTGGTTCCACATGGTGACCAACTTCAACCGTATTTGGGTTATCCATCTGTGTTCCTTCTGGTTCTTCACTGCCTACAACGCCCCGACCCTCTACACGCATAACTACCAACAGCAGTGGAACCAGAAGCCTTCCCCTGCCAAGTACTTGGGTGCCGTCGGGTTTGGTGGTGCTCTCGCCGGCTTTATTCAAATCTTCGCAACCATTTGCGAGTGGTTGTACGTGCCGCGCCGTTGGGCCGGCGCTCAGCACCTCCGCAAGCGTTTCTTCATGCTCCTCGGTGTCTTCATTATCAACTTGGTTCCTGGTGTGATCATTTTCGGCTTCCTTGACAAGCTGGGTACTGAGAGCGTCCAGCACGCGGTCGGCCTTGCTCTTGGTATCGTTCACTTCGTTCTCGCGCTGTTGACATCCATCTTCTTCGCGGTCCAGCCGCTGGGTGGGCTCTTCGGCAGCTACATGAAGAAGAAGGGACGGAAATATGTTGCCAGTCAGACATTCACTGCCAGCTTCCCACCTCTGCAGGGTAATGACATGTGGATGTCATATGGTCTTTGGGTTTGCGTTTTCGGTGCCAAGTTGGCTGAGTCTTACTTCTTCCTGACTCTCTCTTTCAAGGACCCCATTCGGATCTTGTCTCCGATGCAAATCTTCCAGTGCACTGGTGTCACTTACGCGAAGAACATTCTATGCAAGAAACAACCTCAGATTCTCCTGGGCCTGATGTTCTTCATGGACTTGACGCTCTTCTTCCTGGACAGTTATCTGTGGTACATTATCTGCAACACCATATTTTCGGTGGCCCGATCTTTCTACCTTGGTGTCTCCATCTGGTCTCCCTGGAGAAACATCTTCTCCCGCCTGCCAAAGCGTATCTACTCTAAGGTTCTCGCTACGACCGACATGGAGATCAAGTACAAGCCCAAGGTCCTCATCTCCCAGGTGTGGAACGCCATCATCATCTCCATGTACCGCGAGCACCTGCTGGCCATCGACCATGTCCAGAAGCTCCTGTACCACCAAGTTCCATCGGAGCAAGAAGGCAAGCGAACTCTTCGTGCCCCTACTTTCTTTGTCTCGCAAGAGGATCAGTCCTTCAAGACCGAGTTCTTCCCCTCTGGTAGCGAGGCTGAGCGTCGTATTTCTTTCTTCGCCCAGTCTCTGTCCACTCCGATGCCCGAACCTTTGCCTGTCGACAACATGCCTACCTTCAGTGTTCTCATCCCTCATTACAGTGAGAAGATCTTGCTCTCTCTTCGTGAAATCATCCGCGAGGACGAACCCTACTCCCGTGTGACGCTGTTGGAATACCTGAAGCAGCTCCACCCTCACGAGTGGGATTGCTTCGTCAAGGATACCAAGATCTTGGCCGACGAGACCTCCCAATTCAATGGCGAACTCGAGAAGGGCGAGAAAGATGTACAGAAGAGCAAGATCGACGATCTGCCATTCTACTGCATTGGTTTCAAGTCTGCTGCTCCTGAGTACACCCTCCGCACCCGTATTTGGGCTTCCCTTCGGTCGCAAACTCTCTACAGAACTGTCTCTGGTTTCATGAACTACAGCCGGGCTATCAAACTGTTGTATCGTGTTGAGAATCCCGAGGTCGTGCAGATGTTCGGCGGCAACTCGGAGAAGCTTGAACGGGAGCTGGAACGCATGGCTCGCCGCAAGTTCCGCATCTGTGTGTCGATGCAGCGTTATGCCAAGTTCAACAAGGATGAACGCGAGAACACTGAGTTCTTACTCCGTGCCTATCCCGACCTTCAGATCGCCTACCTTGACGAGGAGCCACCAGAGAATGAGGGTGACGAGCCCCGTCTCTACTCTTCGCTCATCGATGGTCACTGTGAACTGCTCGACAACGGCATGCGCAAACCCAAGTTCCGCATCCAGCTCTCCGGCAACCCCATCCTGGGTGACGGAAAATCCGATAACCAGAACCACGCTATTATCTTTTACCGCGGTGAATACATCCAGTTGATCGACGCCAACCAGGACAACTACCTGGAGGAGTGTCTCAAGATTCGCAGTGTCCTCGCTGAGTTTGAGGAGTTGACCACCGACAACGTTTCCCCGTACACTCCTGGTATCGCCTCGCCCGATGAACACCCCGTCGCTATTCTTGGAGCTCGTGAATACATTTTCTCCGAGAACATCGGTATGCTGGGTGACGTTGCTGCTTCCAAGGAACAAACATTCGGTACTCTCTTCGCGCGTACGCTTGCCCAGATCGGTGGTAAGCTGCACTATGGTCACCCCGATTTCCTGAACGCTACTTTCATGACTACCCGTGGTGGTGTCTCCAAGGCACAGAAGGGTCTGCACCTGAACGAGGATATCTACGCCGGCATGAACGCCATCCTTCGTGGAGGCCGTATCAAGCACTGCGAGTACTTCCAGTGTGGCAAAGGTCGTGACTTGGGTTTCGGTTCCATTCTGAACTTCACCACGAAGATCGGTACTGGTATGGGAGAACAGATGTTGTCTCGAGAGTACTACTACCTCGGTACCCAACTGCCCCTGGATCGCTTCTTGTCTTTCTACTACGCCCACCCTGGTTTCCACATCAACAACATGTTCATTATGCTCTCGGTGCAAATGTTCATGATCGTCTTGATTAATCTGGGTGCTCTGAAGCACGAAACTATCACCTGTCGCTACAACTCGGACCTTCCCGTTACTGACCCCCTGGAACCGACCTATTGTGCCGATCTCGTCCCGATTGTCAACTGGGTCAACCGTTGCGTGATTTCCATTTTCATCGTGTTCTTCATCTCATTGGTTCCTCTTGCTGTCCAGGAATTGACTGAGCGTGGTGTTTGGCGCATGGCCACCCGTCTGGCTAAGCACTGGGGTTCCTTCTCGTTCATGTTCGAGGTGTTCGTTTGCCAGATCTACGCCAACGCTGTTCACCAGAACTTGTCCTTTGGTGGTGCCCGGTACATTGCTACCGGTCGTGGCTTCGCTACCGCGCGTATTCCCTTCGGTGTCTTGTACTCTCGATTTGCCGGTCCGTCCATCTACGCAGGTGCTCGCTTGCTGCTGATGCTCTTGTTCGCCACCTCCACTGTGTGGACTGCGGCTCTGATCTGGTTCTGGGTCTCCTTGCTTGCGCTGATCATTTCGCCTTTCCTCTTCAACCCCCATCAGTTTGCGTGGAACGACTTTTTCATCGACTACCGTGACTACTTGCGCTGGCTCTCGCGTGGCAACTCACGTTCGCACGCCTCTTCTTGGATTGGGTTCTGTCGACTGTCCCGTACTCGCATCACTGGTTATAAGAGAAAGGTTCTCGGTGTGCCGTCGGAGAAGGGCTCTGGTGACATTCCTCGCGCGCGCATTACCAACATTTTCTTCAGTGAAATTGTTGCCCCGCTTGTCGTCGTCGGTGCGACCCTTATCCCTTTCCTCTACATCAACTCCCGTACTATGTACAGCGACGACCCCAAGTATGCACCCAACGCCATCGCCCGAATTGCCCTCGTTGCACTTGCGCCAGTTGCTGTTAACGCCGGTGTCGCTGGTATGTTCTTTGGCATGGCCTGCTGCATGGGTCCCATCTTCAGCATGTGCTGTAAGAAATTCGGCGCCGTCCTCGCTGCTATCGCCCACGCCATTGCAGTCATCATTCTCATCGTCATGTTCGAGGTTCTATTCATCCTCGAGTCGTTCAGCTGGGCCCGAACTGTGTCGGGCATGATTGCAATGCTGGCTATTCAGCGCTTCGTCTACAAGCTGATCATTTCGCTTGCCCTGACCCGTGAATTCAAGAACGACCAGGCTAACATTGCCTGGTGGACCGGAAAGTGGTACAACATGGGATGGCACTCTCTTTCCCAGCCTGGCCGTGAATTCCTGTGCAAGATTACCGAGCTGGGCTACTTTGCGGCTGACTTCGTTCTGGGCCACATGATCCTATTCTTCATGTTGCCAGTCCTCGCCATTCCCTATGCCGACAAGTTCCACTCTGTTATCCTGTTCTGGCTCCGTCCTAGGTATGTGATTTATCCCAACATCCTACTCTGTGGTCTCCTAACTGACTTGTAACATAGCCGTCAAATCCGACCTCCCATCTACTCGCTCAAGCAGTCGAAGTTGCGCAAGAGACGGGTCGTTCGCTTTGCCATTATGTACTTCTGCATGCTCGTTCTCTTCGTCATCTTGCTCGCTGCCCCCTTGGTTGTGCATGATCTGCACATTGACAAGAGTTTCCTCAAGACCCTCTGGGACAAAGTGGGTGTCAAGAGCGGCAACAGCATGTATCTCCTGCAACCTCTCGATCACGGCCTGAATGATACCCAAACCTACTATACTGGAAGTCATCTTCCTGCTGGGTACGATGCGGCCTCCTCCCTCGTCAACCCCACCACCGCTGGTGCTTTCACCTTCGCCCGTATGCTGTGAGGTTCGTGGGTTGCAGCCCTGTATGAAAAATGGCCTGTACAAAGTTTTCTGGTTGTCCCTTCATATTCTCTTTCCTGCTTACTCGCTGCATTCTTTTGAAATCACTGGCGCACTTGTTGATCTTAATGGCTTGTCTGGAATGACTCTTGTATTTGGAGTGATTCTGTCATTGCCCAGGGGGGGTTTACCTTCGTTTTCCCGCTCTCATAGCTTGTTTTCTTTTTCTCCTCCACACTTAACGGAATACAATCTGCATCGCTTCGATAGAGACTGGTTAGTCGTAGTCATTACTTTCGTAATTAGTAGTATGTATGCGTGTATCCTCTGGAGGATCCCAGGTTCAAGCCGTGTGGTCACCCCTGCTTGTCATCACGTGACACCAGCTTCGACCTGTCTGTGGCCCCCCGGTCGATCCGATCGTCTCAAGTCCTCAAGTGCGCTCCTACGGTGATTTGTCGTCCTCTCCTGCTGCTGCAACGGAATTGGCTGGTGTGTTTGCGCTCCGAGCGCCAGTGAAAATACCCACAATGGACATCCAGGAGACACAACGTCTCCTGTCCGAGTACTTGCACGAACTCGCGAACCTATTCCACCGCGTCCCTGGCTCCGCGATCTTCCTCCGCTATGTCAAATCCAGCTACCAAGATGACCCAATTCGCTCAGCCGTCGAACTCTTCCTCTTCCTCTTCGCTGTGCGGTATCTTCTCGCACCGAAATACTCCACCAAGCCTGGCGTCGTGCCATTGTCCGAAGATGAGATCGACGACCTTGTTGACGAGTGGACTCCGGAGCCGCTCGTCGGGTCTCCTTCATCGCTGGAGGAGCTCGAGGTTGATAAGCGGACTGTGATCGTGGGGTAGGTCGTTGCCGCACGGTGATGTTGACTTGGACTTGCTGCTAACAAATCATCGCGTGAATTTTACAGCCCTGTCGGTCCCAAGTCCAAACTCGCCAATGGCCGTACCGTGACAAACCTGGGCTCTTTTAATTTCTACAATTTCAACACGAACGAGGCGCTGAAGGAGAAGGCCATTCAGACCCTGCGGAACTACGGCGTGGGACCCTGTGGTCCGCGTGGGTTCTACGGTACCCAGGATGTCCACTTGAAGACTGAAGCAGATGTGTCATCGTTTTTGGGTACTGCGGCGTGCATAATGTATTCTCAGGCCTTCTCCACCATCTCTAGTGTCATCCCTGCGTTTTCGAAGCGCGGTGACATTATCGTTGCGGATAAGGGTGTTAGCTTTGCCATTCGGAAGGGGATCCAGATTTCGCGCAGCCTCGTTCGATGGTATGAGCATAACGACATGGAGGACCTGGAGCGGGTGCTCGCCAAGGTTACCAAGGAGCAGGCCCGGAAGCCATTGACTAGGAGATTCATCATCACCGAGGGGTTGTTCGAGTCTTACGGTGATATGGTGGATTTGCCCAAGATTGTGAGTGACAGCGTCCAAGGATATCGTGGTTGCTATTTCCTGACCGTCGTTACAGATCGAGTTGCGCCTTAAGTATAAGTTCCGTCTCATCCTCGATGAAACATGGTCTTTCGGTGTTCTGGGCCGAACTGGCCGCGGTATCACCGAGCACCAGAATGTCGATGCTGCCGAAGTTGACATGATCGTGGGATCGCTGGCTGGTCCTCTTGTGGGGGGTGGCGGCTTCTGTGCGGGATCGGAGGAGATTGTGCATCACCAGCGTATTTCGGCTTCCGCTTACACCTTTTCTGCGGCCCTTCCTGCGTTGCTTTCGACCACTGCTAGTGCCACTATCAATCTTCTGCAGAATAGTCCTGAGACCGTTGCACAACTCCGAGAGTCTACCAAGGTGTTGCGAGCTCAGTTGGATCCTCGCAGCGACTGGGTTTACTGCTCCAGCTCCCATGAGAATCCCGTTTTGATTTTGGTCATCAAGCCTGAGGTTGTGGCAAGCAAGAGGCTCACGTACGACGACCAGCAGTACCTGCTGCAAGATGTCGTCGACGAGGTACGTTTCATTCTCCATTCTTCCTGTGCTCTTTTGGTGATTTAGCTCACTGACTCCTCGCATATAGTGCCTGGCCAACGGAGTTCTCATCACTCGCCTCAAGACTCTGGAAGACAACTTCCAGCCGAAGATGATCGTCCCTGCTGCGCTCAAGGTCTGCGTTACAATTGGCCTGACCAAGAAAGAGCTTGAGAAAGCCGGAACGACAATCCGACACGCCATCACCAAGGTGATGAGCAAGAGGAAATAATCCCTTCGCTGTGCATTACTTGTCCGCCAGCTGGCCTTGGCCACTGCATGACCACTCACGTCCCCAACGACCTCCGGCATCATTCTCTGGTTTCTCTGGTCGCAGGAGCTCTTCAGCCACCAATCACCATCATCAACCTCTACGCCCTAATGTCCCCAGCTTCATCCCGTGTATTCCTAAGTTGCTTGTTCATACGCATGCCTATTGCTACCTTGTACAGCGCCGCCCCAATTCCTCTCGCTTTCTTTCTTCGAGGGGCGGTATGTCACTCTATTGGTGCATGGTCTAGACTGTTTAATACTATTTTTTACATCTGGCTCTAGCGTGCTGTTGAGCCAATGTGCACTCCAAGCTCCTTGAGGGCTTCATGCCCACTGTACATTGGATGTCAGGCGGACGTAATTCGCTCTAACTAGTACTTCATGTGTCTCATAGACCGGGGCTCTTTCCCAGTTTCCATGCGCCGCCAATCAGGTTGACTTATCCTGGACAGACGATTTGACTGCCTTTTTGGCTTCAAAATGTGACCTACAGCATTTATTGCACACATTCTACTTGTCCATCGAACAGCAGTGGCTCGGTATCCGGGCGACGGGGCTGGAATGGACGCAGCATTCTACACACCTACGGTGCAGCTAGGGACATTCCTCGATTCGCTCCGAGGGAGATCTCACCCATTCCACAGCTCGACACTGAGATCTCCCTCTAGGAGAGTCTAGACCAACGCTCTTGTTTCCGAAGAGCCTTGGATTAAGGGGCAGCGCCATGTAGCCCTGGATCCGGATCTCATTCTCCATGTCACCTCACGCCGAATAACTATGCTTGAGCCCCCCCTTTGTTTACGCACGTCGGCACCATATTCCCCCTGGCGGATTTCTTCATGGGATGGGCTCCACGAGGCATATAACCTGCTTGATCTGCATGATCACCTTCTCCGCTTGTGCGCCAGGGAGAGAGCTTTGAGGTCACTCCTGTTATGCTGGTGATCTACTAACCTCAGGTTTCCAATTCGAGGGCTCGGTGATTCCAACCTGGGGTGCTCACTGTGCGATGAAGTATCTTTCACTGGCAGGGTTGGCCCTGTTTCTGGCATGTGGTGTTCAGGCCGAGTCTCAGGGTAAGAGAGAGGATCACTCAGCTGGGAAGATCAGTATCGCATCCAGTGCTCTACTAACCAATCGCTAGGCCCAGGCCATTGCTCTGGAGACCTTGATGACGCTTCTCAAGCCCAGTCTGTCACCGAGGTAGTCGTCTGGGTGAATGAGAATGGAGATCGACTCGGCACGGAAACAAATCATCACGCTGCTGCTGCGACGCCAGCGCCACAAGGAATTGTTAGTAGATCAAGGCTTCTGGAGACCGCACCACACAGCGAATGAATAGTGATTAATGTGTTCGAAAGTCCCCTTCTACTGTCGATACTCTGGCATCAATACCAGCACCTGAGCCCGGTGCGACTCGCACCTTTTTGACGCAAGCGAAACCGCGAGACGAAACGGTGAAGACAGATGAGCCTGCTCTACTCGACAAGAAGCACAAGCATGATCTTGAAGCACATCCTCATCCACACCCCAATCCACACCCTCGTCCTGATCACGACCAAAACTCCCATCGCCAATTCGGCATTTCATATTCTCCTTACAACGCCGACAGGAGCTGCAAGACCCCGGAGCAAGTGAACAAAGACCTTGACCAGCTGTCCGACTACTCGTTTGTGCGCATCTATGGTACAGACTGCGACCAGACGCAGGCCGTGGCCTCGGCAGCACGACAGCATAACATGCAAGTCTTCGCCGGGATCTACGACCTGACCGGATTCCCCGACAGCCTGAGTTCATTCACCGATGCGGCGACTCTGCCCAACGGAAAGCAAGACTGGTCCGTCTTCCACACCATCGCCATCGGCAACGAGCTGGTCAACGGTGGCCACAATTCGCCCGCCGACGTCACCAGCGCCGTGTACCAAGCACGCTCCATCCTCCGCGGACACGGCTACGAGGGCTTCGTCGTGACCGTCGACACATTCTCCGTCCTCCTCCAACACCCCGAGCTCTGCAAGGCCTCCGACTACTGCGCCGCCAACTGCCACGCCTTCTTCGATGCGACCCAGCAGCCACACAACGCCGGACCATACGTCCTCGAACAAGCGCACAGCGTCTCCGCTGCGGCGGGTGGCAAGCGCACCATCATCACGGAATCAGGCTGGCCGCACGCCGGACAAGCTAACGGCGCCGCGGTCCCGTCGCCCGAGAACCAGCGCATTGCGGTCGACAGTATACGGCGCAGCTTTGCGCACCGCGGGGACGACGTGGTGCTGTTCACGGCGCACGACGATCTGTGGAAGGAGGATAACCCGTATACATTCAATGCGGAGCGGTTCTGGGGTATCTACCCACGGTAGCTCTGCGTGTTGCTTGTGTTGGTGTTGGGATCTGGTGGTGTAAATAGAATACTTGTTCCATTCGTAGTAGAATGCATGCAACCGACGAGGAATTCATCTTCAGTGCTCTCCTTTCCATCGAGCCTGTGGCTTGTGGTGACAAGTGGTCTCGTCAATCCATAATGCTACAAGCTATCTTTTACATTCTGCCAGCCAGTCTTTGTTTGTTTTTTTTTTTTTTTTTTTTTTCTTTTTTTCCCCGTGTCCTTATAACATTGTTGGCTTTGAAGTCTGAAGACTAAGTTTCGCCCCGATTGATCTAACCTCCCATTGCAATGTGTCGATCATCGGCATTGGGGTCTAAGAGGATACCAAATAAGCCAACACACGGTCTACGGGACTTTCTCTACCTTGCCTTCTATGCCATGCCATTATGTTTGAAATATCTGGCTTCTTACGACGTCACTAGGGGAAAGAGGCATGATCTTCTTCATTATGGGCGGTATGCGTGCTAACGAGGAAACTGTCTCTAGGACTGGACGCAGTGTTGGCATAACCAACAGTGACCAAAGGATACCTTGTAATATCGACCGAACTCAATATGTACTATCGCAGTCACAAACAAGCCCTCCCAAAGGCGAAATTCTCCTTCCTTAGAAACATCGCAAATAGCACCACTGCGTAACTCTTTGGGGTTACAAGAACACGAACAGAAAGCCCAATCGCAATGCAAAACACATCTCACCCCTTCGTTGAGCACTGCAGCGAACGCCACGTCATCCAATAGTGCGGACGTCTCCAGGTCTCTGCTTGACAGCCACCATCGTGAGGGTGAACATCTGCAACCTCGCCCGTGCAGCCCGTCGCATTCGAGTATGCCTCGCAGGTAGCACCCGTCAGAACCCACGACCAGATCTTGATATCTGGGCTAGAAGCACAGTCGCTCGACGTGAACCCTCCATCGGTGAAGTAAATGCAAGAAACCCCCGAGCCGGTGTCCTCTGTGCTCAGACCGCCGTGAATATCAACGCATTTGGAGTCGTCTGTACTGTAGCCCTCCAGCACGTAATAGTCTCCGTCACAGTTTAGGCCGGTGTATGCTGCGAGCGACCAATCTGGAGATTTACTTGATGAGGTTGTTGCTTTGGCTTTGGCAGTTGTTTCCGCCTTGGTGGTGGTCTCGGCCTTTGTTGTAGTTTCAGCTTTGGAAGTCGTCTCGTCTTTGGTTGTAGTCTTGGCCTCGATGGTCTTCTCTGCTTTCGTGGTGGTGGGTTCAGCTGTGTGTTTGACTTCGGTCGTAGTCTTGTCTTTGGACGTGGTCTTCGTCTCGGCCTCTGTTGTCTCCTTTGCAGTAGTCTTGGTTGCTTCAGCGGTGGTTTTATCAGTCGACTTCGCTCCACAACCGGAGATACAGCTGTCTGAAAGACAGACGTCGGAGCCACTGGCACAATCTCCTTGTACCGAGCACTGGGCGTATAGTCAGTTGATTTCGAGACACAGATAAGATGGCAAGTCTTACGCATTCACCCGAGGGACATGGATTCAGAGATGAAAGAATGGCATAGTTGCTCGGCCGGGCGGTCCCAGGCACTTGAGGACCACAAGTTGCATGTGGAAGGGCAACTGGCATCGGAGGCTCGCCGGAGCTGAGACAGATGAAATCGCCCTGTTGGATATTGCCGCAGCCTTTCCAGCGCCAGTTGTCGGCGTTGTAACTGTCTATCTCGCGCGCCGTGATATCATACGCTTTGGCAATACTTTGACAAGTATCGGTGCGCTGCACGGTGTAGTTGTAGCACAAGCCATCACTACCTGGCGTAGGTGGAAGATTGGATGTGGCCCGGTTGATCAATGAGCGATGGGTGGTTGTATGTTGCGGAGGATCGTCCTCAAGAGAGACCGCGGCCGCCGTCACTAAGAACAATTCACAGACGGTGAGAAGACGACGGATGCTCAGTCGAATAGTCCCCATCTTGGACTGCTTGAATTTGAGGGTCCCCTATCTAACCTCGGAAGTCTTTGACAGCAGTGATCAATCTTTATACTGCCATTCCGTTGAAGGTCCACACTGCTGCCAGATGCCAAGATTGAACAGCCTGTCGAGGCTGATCGTTCAAATGTGACATGATATAATTTGACGCCTTCTTTGTTCGTATCGAGCGTGAAGTTGATTCGACAAGAACGGCGATTGGGTAGTGACCAGGGCCCCCAAAACGATCAACAAAGAGCCCGGCCAGGGCTTCGCAGACCGCATCAACAATAGCTTTTCGCTAATATTGTTCTTGCCAGGGACACGCTGGGCTTGATATTGTCCTCTCCAGCCTTGTCAGGCTATGCCATGTTCGTGTGACAAGTGCATGGCTCGGTCTGCGACAAAACGCTTTGTCTAATGATCTGCAGGGTATTAAGTATAGATGGGCTCGGATGTTTTCTATCTTACTGGGTCTCTCACCTGTTTGATCCGCATTAACATTTGACAAGCTCTTTCAGACCCTAGACTTGCCACTGCCATGCTATGAGACCAGATATGACCTCCCCGACACAAGGAACCCGCAGCGACCCGATGACTGACTCCTAGGCTTCCTTGTCAATTGGAGTAGTTTACATGAACATCATTTCTATGGACATGGATAGACCCTGCGCCAATAATAATGCCACAGGATCCTCGCTAGCTTAGGGTTGTCTCCCTCAGTAGCACGCGCAGCCGCAGCAACCATGTCATTTATCCGAGTAAAGGGCGTAGCCTGCTCATCAAAGTATCCCAGTAGCATCGTGACCATGGGAGTATGACCAGCCCGCGCAGCTGTGACCAGCACAGACTCTCCATTCTCGGAAATCCTAAACAGATCGGCGCCTTTCTTCAATAGAAGCTTGGCAGCCTCTGCTCGCCCGGGATGTGAGACTCCAATCCCTGCGAGAAAATAGATGGGCTTCAAGCCTGTCCGCGGATCTTCCACTTCAGGGTCGGCCCCGTATGTCAGAAGGAGATCGACTGCTTTCTCGCAGTCTTTGTGCGGGTTGTCGTTGTCTAGCTTTGCTGCTAGGAATAGCAAACTTAAGGTCTCTGCTCTCTCGTCGCGATGAATAGTGGGATCAAACCCTGCATCCAACAACATTCTCATGATGCTGATGTCACCGAGCCGAGCTGCTAAGGACAACGCTTGGTGATGTTGCTGCTGATCGGGTTGGAGCTCGATATCCAGATGCTGAAGGGCCATCTTGAGAATGGCTTCCCCGCCATACACAGCACGCGGAACTAATGAATGGCAAGAGTCCCTGTCTCCGATTTCCAAGTGTCTTCTCAGTAGAAGCCGGATGATATGGTGCTTTGTATCTGAAGCAGATGGACAAGAAACTGCTCGATCGATAGCAGAAGGACAAAACGGAGGGTAAGGGCTGGCTCCTCTATCAAGCAGTAATTCCACAATCTCAGTATGCCCACGATCCACTGCCTGCAGCAGAGGAGGATACTCGCCCATCCTCAAGTCCGGATCCCCCAAGCCATCGAGATGCACGTCGTGCTCCAGAAGCATCTTTACAATACCGACGTGACCAGCCGCCGCCGCCACGCCCAAGCAACAGCTCAAACCGCCTTTCCATACTGCAGGGCTGACTTTATTCTTGGCCGCCAAGTCCGTCTCCAAAAGGCGCCACATCAGATCCTCCGAGCCACTGGTTGCCGCGGCTTTCATCAGACGGCCTATCGGGTGCTCGTACTCGTTCTCGATCACGTCGTCCACGTCGATCTGCGACCAGAATATCTGAACCATGCTGGACCGTCGCTTCTGCATCCTGGCAACTAAAGTGTAGATATCGTGCCTCGACCACCGCTCCTGAAAGAAGCCATTGGTAGGATTTAACTGCATCTGCACTTCGAACCCGTGTTCAAGAAGAAACTCGGCGAGCGGCACATTGTTGCTTAGCAGGGCCCTCGTCAGCGGCCCGCCGTCATCCTCGTCACATCCCGGACGAAGCGAGACGAGATCCATGCCAGCGTCAACGAAGATCTTCAGGACGTCAAGATCCTCCCTCGCCGCATGCGAAAACGCACAGCCGCCCGCGGCATCCGGGGAAAGAGGATCGCATCCCAGTTCCAGCAGCAGCTTGACCATCGGCACTTGGTGGGACAAGGTTGCCATCGACAATGGCTGCCTGGTGTTCCGTGCTAGGTGTTCGGACACCACAGATTGGCCGCTTTCGACTAGAAGCCGGACCACTGAGACTTGCCCGGTGGTTATTGCCCAGGGGAGGGGATACCCGGGGCGTCCTCCTTTGAACCAGAGCCCGCGTCTAGGGGTGGAGTCGAGCCCGTGCTCCAGGTAGATGCGGACGATATCGACATGCCCCTGAGTGGCCGCCAGGGTCATTGGATGCCATGATCGTGGACTGTTGATGGAAGGGGAAAGGCCAGCTTGAAACAGTCTGCGCAGACAGAGGGCTTTTCCGTGCTGGGCCGCCCAGTCGAGCACGGTGTGTCGAGGTCTTTGTCCCAGGGGCAACTGGAATTTCTCATGGAGATCTTCACAGAAGCCGTGGTAGAGTTCGTCATTCAGGAGAGAATAGAAGCGACGATTGGTGTTCACGAGTGCATTGATATCGCTCCAATATGTCACATGGTCTGTTATTGCCAGCAAGATCTCCGCCGGGAGGCTGGAAAGCTGCGGCATGATGGAGGTGTGGGATGCAAGCGTGAAGTTTGTTTTCTGCTTCGAACTGTGCAATTGGTATCCTAGTCGAGACTCTGATGTGGTCCCCGCTCACATCGCTGCCCCGACACAGCCCCAAGATCGGCGACGGTGCCTACATGCAAATGAATCCAAAATGAACGAGAACTAGTGTGCATGCCGTCTATTTGGGAACATGTCGAGTTATATACAAACTGGCTATCCTCTCCCAGGAGATTAGGCCAAGGCCAAAGGAAAAGCAAATAGAGAGCCCCAAACACAACAAGCCCGATGCAAGAGTTCCGACCCAGCCCTAAGTCGGAAACCACCAAGTGGTGCTTTTCTGTATACCAAAGATCCATAGTGTATGACGGCTTCTCTTTTTTACGTTCTTCGTGGTCAAGTGTTTGTGATGAAGGACTGGGTGGGAGTCATGGGGTCATGTATAAGGAGGACAGAACTTGAAACAAAACCAAAAGAGGGGAAAGGGTATCAACACCGTGACACATGCTGAGATGATATCGAGAAAGGACTAATGGCCAAAAGAAGAAAGGGAGATGGTAGATATGAGAAAAATTGAAAAAGAAAAGAGGAGCGTCGACATCATGAGCACATAGAGAGTAGAGGGATGCGAGGGACAATCATAGCCGATATAGGGCTAGCAGAAGCTGCCTAAGCGGAGGCGGCTGGGGATCAGAATGCATTTCGGAGGTCCTCATGCGAGTGGTTTTGGGATTGCTCACGCTCTTTGGCCTTGCGCCGCGAAGGAGCAGGAACAAAGTCGAAGAAACGGTATTTGCTGGAGGTCTCCTTGGTGACACTGGCCCGGCGAGCCACCTTGGAGCTATCAGAGTACTCGAGCGAGTACGTCGAGGAATTCTTGGAGCTGCCGGTACTATCTCGGGTGTCGGACCATCGGGGTAGCGAGAAAGGTATGCGGCTGTGGTCCCATGTAGCGGACGACGAGCTGGGAGGCGTATCGTCCTCATGATCAGGAGCATAATCTGTTGACCGGCGAGGCATGGCAGGCCGCGACGCAAAGAACCCGATTGAACCGCGATGCCCTGCTGAGGTGGTCGCTGCAGCGGAGACTGAAATGGATCCTGTGGAAGTGGACGACTCCGGCGCGGGGGTAGCTGGCTTGCTCGAGCTCTCATCGTAGAAAGTCACGGCTCGTTCCATTGAGTCCACAAGTTCCTCCCACTTGACCTCTAAATTTCCACTTGGTCGCTCTGCTAGCTCGGCCTCATCCAGACAATCCTCGGTACGTTCTTGCAGGTTGAGGGCTAACTCATGGAATTTGCCCAGGAACGGATCGATCTCTTCCAGTTCAGAGAGTCGTTCCGGAACCACTTCGAGCCAGACACGGATTAGATTGGCAAATGATCGGCCTTGGTCAATCAGGAATGGCAAACTGGGGAAGCCTTCGCGCGAGGTCGCTGGCAAGCGGCTAAGAATCTGTAGAGGGGTGGTGTAGGATGGCGTAGGAATCGGAGCTGGCAGATGTGCGGGAATGTCGCAGATTTTGTCGACAAAGGTTTTGAACTCAGTGCGGTTTCCGACCAAGAATTTGTTCATAGGCTCCATCCATGGTTCTTTGTTGCCGAAGGTCGTCATATTGGCTAGTCCTTGTAGGGCCTTCGCAATGAGGGTTAGAGTGCGCTGGGCGCGAGGGCGAGGGTGATCTGCCATGACATCAGGATATGAACAGCGTCAACAGGGGTTGCTTTTGGATCGTCTTTTACCTTTCAAAAGCCCAAACAGCTTAGGGTTGAGAATAGCCGGGCAAAAGAACCGCAGGAACAGAAAGCCAGAAACACTGCTGTAGGTCACAGAGCGAAGAAAATCACCATAGCGATCATCCGCACATGCCCTGACATGCCGGAAAATTAGCCTTAGTTCTGAAGGACAACGCGACCACGATGATGCGATCGACTTCCAAACGGAATTCGTAAGGTGGATGAGGTTACGCCAGTTGCGGTCAAGATCCTCTGCGCGTGGAACTCGAGCCGGATCCACTTCACATTCTGGATCGCTCTCATCGATCTCACGTAGTCGATCTCCAATCGTCTCTTCTAAATACTCCTTTCCAAGTCGGCGCATGTGCAAATCAAGGGCCTTGGTTAGCAGGGAGTTACCACGGAAGAGGAGGTTCGCTTCCACGGTGGCTGTCCTTCCCATGTCTCTCACAAGGACGTTACGATCCTGACCTCCCTCGCGGGAGTCATTGGAATGAATCCTAGTCGTATATCGTAGATGACTGGCGGTGGATTCTTTGTGTACTCCATCAATCTCGTCCTCGACTAGCGCAGAGATCCAATCCACCGTCGACCCGGCGACTTGGTAGATGTTCAAAAGCATCTCAGCCAGTTGGGTCAATTCCGAGGACATGACTTGGGCCATGTTGATGGTCAGACCGTTGGTGAACTGTTGCAGAAGATCTGACATCGGCGCGTATTCTTCTGAGATAAGAACCACAGTCTCTTCCAACCGCGCTTTCATGAACATCTCGCCCACTGCTTGATCCTGATCATCTAGGATAGGCCACCACTTTTCCTCATCCACGCCGGGATCTAGTTCATCGAGTCGTAGATCTACCCGCCCGAAAATCGCGTCATTGGTAGAAACCTCGATCTCGTCTAGCATATTCACCGCATTGATTCCTTGAGCGGACGCACTTTGTGCGATGAGTGTCCAGTCTCGCTGCGTGTTGAGTGTCTTGACCAGAATCGAGGCTTGGCACAGGACTGGCGGCAGATCATTGAAGGTGAACTCTTCTCTCCAGAAAGGATTCGTGGTGCGATATTTCACGGCAGTCTTTGCACGGATCTCGCCATCCAAGAGGACCTCCGTGTAGTAGTCGCTTACTATGGGTGGAGATCGAGTAGAATGACCATGGGCTCTGGGCTTGTTCCGCCTCCGCGGAGTTTCCTCTTCCTTCGCCCGAGAAAGCTTAGCTTCTGTAATCCTCAGATTGAGAATCCTCTCGATCCGAAACATGCCTCTGGTTGGATAATCGTTGGCCTCTGGTGTTTTGTTTAGATCGTCATCCTCGCCGGATGAGGCTTCGGGCCCGTAAAGTTCTGGAATCGTGAATGCACGCAACAGGACGAACCAGACCTCGAAGAGCACACGACTCTCAAGGGAGAGATATATGGGACGCATTGCTGGATCGGCCACGGGGTGGGCCGTATATTGTGGGTATATAGCAATACAAAACTCGTCATCCAAAACCGAGGGATCCAATTGCTGGATGGCACAACGTGATAATTGGGAAAGGTGGATGCACCCCACGAGAGATACATCAGTCTCGGTAAGAAGCTTGAAGAAGCCATTCTCCTGCAGTGTACAGCTCACGCGCTGCCACGAGGAAGACTGGGCTCTTGACTGTCGATATGTGGACATGCGACGAGAGGATACTGGTGGAATTCCAGCGGCGGACGCTTTGTCCCACAGCAGCATTTTTCCAACTTTGATGATGGCGGCATCCTTTTGAGTGACACTCTCTGAGTTTCGCCGCCGCTCCGGTATCCGTCGGTCCCCAATGACCACCGATTGAGGCTTTGTCATTTTGTTCTGGACACCTTTGGGTCGAATAGGCTGCCAACAAAGCAGGGCTGCGAGCCACGAGTCGAACGTCTCGTTCACATGGGGTCGTAGTTGAATACCAAGTCCAGATGTGGACGTATGCACGGTCAAGTATGTGGTTTGGAATTCTGCGTCGAACAAAGTCCGAACTCGACAGCCACGTAGGTCGGGAATCAGCGTCTTGGCCAATGCTGGTTCCCCTTTGGCCTGATATATTAAACTGCCGGTGGCAACGTTGATCGCGCAGTATCCAGATGTCCAGGAGTTCGCTGCCCACGAATGGCTAGATGTCGTCCGAAATGATAGAATTCCATGCATTCTCCCGCAAGTGGTTTTCATCAATTGCAAAATCTTCGCCGCGTCGGTATTCGAAAGGGGTGACGAGAAGGCGGCTTGCGATTTAGTGCTCGTAGTAACCCGACCGTTACCGGGTGATTTGTTGAGTTGGTGACGAGTGACAGCCTGACCAAAATGGCTTGGCGGGTGTATTGACGGGAAACCGATGGAAGAAGTTGTTTCCTCTACCACTTTGGTTTCGTTTGTCTTGGGCTGGGAGGAGCTGGCGGCATTGACGGATCCGATTCTGGTGCGCGTCTTATAGGTAGTGGAAGTCACTTCACCCCGGTCGCTCCTCTGTTCTTCCAACGTCGCCGTCCGTGATCGTGTACGCAGGCTCCTCCCGTCTGTCGGTGTGTCTTCCTCGCCTCGTTCGAAAGTTCGCGATCGCATCGTGGTGCGCGGTGAAGGTGCACTGTGCTGGGTGAGATACTCAGCATCCGACAAGGGTGAATGTGACTCCGGGGTCACTGTGCGAATTCCCGTGTCTCGGAAACTGTCAGGATAGATCATGCCGTGACGATCCCTGGATGATGACTTCTTGCTCGCTCGCCGTTCCACGGGACGGCTATATAAGGCCTGGTGCATCGAGCTCCGTTTATACCCATTTGGGTTATCGGACTCCATCCTGCTCTGGTCGTCGCTCTTTCAGAGCGGACGAGAGTGCAATGGAGGAGGGGGCCCGTAGGAGATGAGGGTGATTACCGACCCGAGACAACCTCAAAACAACGTCGGCAAGGGTACCGTGCCCGGGATATTCTGCTCAGCGGCACGAGAAAGATTGAGAGTCGCTTGTGTCCAGGCACTTGCTAGAAGAACACATGGAGTCCAGGGGGAGGAAAGGGGTCGAACTCGTACATTCGGTCGAGACGGCGGGATCGACGAGACAACAAAGGGAGGCGCGGGTCACCGTCGTTTGTGCGAGAGAGGCAGGGTCTAGCGAATAAGATGAGCGTACACTCCTTCAGCCGGTCGATGGCGACGATGTCGCTGACGAGGTGTTAGTTAGACCGAGACAGCCCAGAGCAATGATCGCCTGGGGCGGGCGTGATATCATTATTGTGGTGGGAGAGGGGAGTCGAGGAAGAGGGGAACGCCGAGGGAGGCGAGGGTGATGGGAAGGAAGACACTTACACACGCCTTCATCAGTCCCTTTTGAAATTGGCAAGGTCTGGTGTGTGTATTGCCGGGGGGTGGCTGAGGATGGAAGGAGTCTTCGTTTGAAGCGGGTTTGTGTGTGTGCGTCCGGTGTTTTGCAGATCCCCCAGCTACGGTAGCCGCTTGAAGGGCAGGATGGGCCACCGGCAGGCAAGTCAACGGGTCCTGTCCTCGGGGGCTCCCGATTGCAAAGACGCTGGGAGGTGTCGTGGAGGCGATTCGCGGTGAAGTTGGAGTTGGCTTAAGGGAAAGGGAGAGGGGAGAGGGGAGAGGGGGGTGTGGATAACGGAAGCTGAGGTGTATCAGGAGAAATCAACCACCAACTCTATGCAGGATCTTATTGCGATCGCAGTCGCATTGACCGTAATTCCGTTGGCTCCAACGGCCAATTTCTCTATATCGGCTTCAGCTCGGCATCGATTGTTCTCGATTATTATCTGGTCCCTATTATTATTTTTCTACCTGACTTCCAGGGGGCGACGGCCGATCGTCGTTGGCCCGTTCGTCCACGGCCTAGCGGAATCCCGCTTGCATCGCTCCTCTCCAGGTACAACGGAGCCGACAGGAGGGCGATCCAACGATTGCAACGCCTACACGCCTCGTTCTGCATGCCCTTTACCCGAAAATACCGAGAGCGCAGCACATCCAATCGGGACGGATAGACCGTCGCGCTACAGCAGTGAAAGTAAATAGGACGCAAGATTCTCTTTTCCTTGCCTAACCTAGCGTCCTCACCGGCTCCGGCCCCCCTTTTTCCTCGTTCGAATTGAGCTGAAACCACGATCCTTGTGGGAGCCGTGTGCAGGACGGGAGTCGTGGTGCTCCATTATTCATTATTGCGTGGCACCTCTGGGCTTTTTAGGGGGTGGGAATTGGGCGCGGCTTGGGGCGAATCGGCCTGAATCATGAGCGAGGGCCAAGCACGAAGGACATGATCCAAATGTCGATCAGACCCTCTTTCTGTAGGCGACAGAAATCCCCGTTAACTCCCTCTAGATATGTACCGTCAACTGCAGGACGAAGTATGTACACCGGCCAGGTGTACCCCCCCAATGCGCTGTAAGCATCGGAAGTACAACGCATGCATGTACTGCCCGTCAGAAAGGTACCTAATCTCTAATCTCTAATTGTACTCGCTCCTATCTGTTATCCGTGGTCAGTTCGGAGTCGAGAAAAAAAGGGGGAGAATCATCATCATTGCCCACTATTGGACTCCGTAATCGGTTTACTTCGTATCCGCTGCCCTATACCGTGATGGGGCCGTGTCATCATCTCAACCTCGCCAAATCGTGATGTCCGACCGCAAGATGTCTCCTACTAAATCAAGGTTGAGGAGGGAAATCCCCGAGAGTGGAGCCGGGGGGGAGGAATTTCTCGTCGCAATCTCTTTGTTCAGGGTAATAGGCAACTCGGGGAGTGAAATCTGCACCCAGGGAGTCACCTTGGTGCTGGGCAACAATGAACAACCCTGGTTCGTCCTCTCCCAGTCTGGCGGAAATTCTAGAAGTCGCCCTGCCGCTGCGCAAGCCGAAGGAAGAACGAAGGATGAAGAGGATGCGGACGAAGTGATTGGATTGCGGCCGAAGGGTGGAGGCGTCTTGCCCATTTGGGATGTCACGACCCCGCACGATCCATGCTGACCTAAGCTGCCACCTGACTCACGAGGTCCTGTCAAAAAGAGGAAGGTATTGACACCTTGATTTGCTGGCAGCAACAAGCTCGCACCGGAGACGGCCGCAGGCAGAAACAGGCACCCACTTATGTCATAACGAGCGCCTATCACCCTGGAGCTCGTCGTGCGGGTGACTCTCCGGGACCTCTTCACGCGGACCGGATCAGATGCGTCGGATCGCCCCCTCAAACACTCGAGTGACGCCGCGCAGGGGAGGAAACTTTTGAACCCGCCTTGCTTTTTCGTTGATTGCAGATGCGGTTGTTCATGCGAGACCGAGCTGCTGCTGCGAGACCTCCTCCGCACGCCTTCTTGACGATACTCAGCTTGAACTTATCAGCCGTGGAAATGAACCCTTAGTGTGGGCCAGATCAGCTTCAGTCTGATATACGATGATGTCCTCAAATATTCTCTCGCGCTTCCTGCCCCCCACAGACTCGCCATCGGTCTACGAAGCCATCCGGGAACACGACGCCGGCTCCGATTCCTCCGATGTCGAAGAGCGCGCGGGCCTGGCCCCGGGCCACAACCAGGATCCTTTCAGCGACCGTGACCTGGAGAATGCACTGGCGGATGCAAGGAATAGCCAAACCTCCAGCCCGGCCGCGGCTTTACTAGGTCAACGACCGTTGCCGCAGGCTGTCCATCGCCATGGCTCTCCATCCGTGTCACGCCGTCGCAAACCCTCCAGGCCACGATGGACAGCGCAGGTGTCACCCCAAGGCTATGAGCTGGATGATCGGGATGAGGATGTCCCTGAGTCGCTACTGGTGGAGGGGCACGATGATGAAGATCTGAAGTCACGTCTGCCTCCCCCACCGCAGATGATGCCTAGCCGCTCCAGAACCCCGAGTCCCCCACCATCCCCTTATCCCAACCGACCTCGCTGGGAGACAAACCGTACCCCCCGGTCGCAAGATAGCGATGGTGGTCACCCCTGGGGGCGTTGGTTAGCGGGGCAACATCCCAGTCTAGCTAACACGGACCCAAAGAGGAAAGCCATGTGGCGGTGGGCAAATGTGGAGGATCTGGACAATTTCTTAAAGGACGTATACACCTACTTTCTCGGGAACGGATTTTGGTCCATTCTACTGAGCCGAACCTTGAACCTGCTGTATGCCACCACTGGGCTGTATTTGATTACGATGGAGCCAACCCGCTGACTACATATAGAACCTTTGCATTCGTGGTGGGATTTACGACGTTCTTGACCAATTGCGTGGACTACCACAAGGTTCGGGGCAGCAAGGCTCTTCAAGAAATCCTCGTGCCCCAGTGCACGAACAAGATGTCCGGGTCGGCTACGTTTCTACTCTGGCTATTCAGCTTTTTCTGGATAGGAAAGCTCTTTCAATACCTGCTGGACATCCGTAGACTCAATCATATGCATGATTTCTATTACTTCCTCCTCGGTGTCTCTGATGCCGAAGTCCAGACGATCTCCTGGCAGGAGGTGGTCAGCCGATTGATGACGCTGCGAGATGCTAATCCGGCCACCGCAGCCGCAGTCTCGGCCAAGCATCGAAGATTCCTGGGCAGTCAGTCGAAGCAGCGAATGGATGCCCACGACATTGCCAATCGACTGATGCGCAAGGAAAATTACATGATTGCCTTGGTCAACAAGGACATTTTGGACTTGACTCTACCCATTCCATTTCTCAGGAATCGCCAGTTATTCTCTCGAACGCTAGAGTGGAACCTCAATCTGTGCATCATGGACTATGTTTTTAACGAGCAAGGACAGTTGCGCACGCTGTTTCTCAAGGATACTCACCGACGAGCACTGAGTGACGGTCTCCGCCGCCGCTTTATTTTCGCTGGCGTCATGAATATCTTTGTCGCACCCTTCATCGTCGTGTACTTCATGATGCATTACTTCTTCCGATATTTCAACGAGTTCAAGAAGAACCCGTCGCAGATCGGATCACGCCAATATACTCCGCTGGCGGAATGGAAATTTCGCGAGTTCAATGAGCTCTGGCATTTGTTTGAGCGACGCATCAACATGTCCTATCCTTTTGCCAGTCGTTACATTGATCAGTTCCCGAAGGATAAGACCGTCCAGGTCGCTCGATTCGTTGCCTTCATCTCTGGTGCCCTGGCCTCGGTCCTTGCTCTTGCGTCGGTGGTAGATCCAGAGCTATTTCTCGGGTTCGAGATCACTCCTGATCGCACAGTTCTTTTCTATTTGGGTATCTTCGGTACCGTGTGGGCCTTCGCTCGGGGACTGGCACCCGAAGAGACCGACGTGTTTGACCCGGAATATGCACTTCTGGAGTTGATCGATTTCACCCACTACTTCCCTTCAACCTGGAAAGGGCGGCTGCATAGTGATGATGTGCGCAAGGAATTTGCCATCCTTTATCAGCTCAAGATCGTGATCTTTTTGGAGGAAATCCTGAGTATGATCTTCACGCCGTTCGTGCTCTGGTTCAGCCTCCCCAAATGTAGCGATCGGCTGATTGATTTCTTCCGAGAATTTACGGTTCATGTGGATGGTGTGGGCTATCTCTGTTCATTTGCGGTGTTTGACTTCAAGAAGGGCACAAACGTCCTGTCCCAAGGCCGACGAGACACGGACAAGCAGGATTTGCGAGCAGACTACTTCTCCACCAAGGATGGCAAGATGCTTGCATCCTACTATGGATTCTTAGATCACTACGGCACAGCTAACCACCAGCCCGCTGGTCGAAGAGCCTTCCACCCCCCACCAAACTTGCCTACGCTGGGATCTCCCTCTGTAGTGGAGTTGGGGGAGCATTTGCCACGGCCAGGACCTCCATCCGGTGGCGGCTTTGGCCAATCTATCGTTGGTGGCTCCCGATTCAGACCCATACCAACAGGTGATGCCCGCTCAACAGCCCCATCCATGCTTCTGGATCCCCACCATCAGCCGTCCACGTCTGGCTTCCGACCTGCAGCGCGAACCGTTCCTTACCAGCGCTCTCGGCTTGCGCGGCCACAGCATCCTCTATCGGACCCTACCGATGATGAGGGGTCTCATTCACACGAGACCCGCGACTTTGCAGCCCGAACGCCGGGACATCCTGCGGGAGCCTCGAGCGATAGCAACCTCGGCGACTCGTGGCGCATGAACCCGCTGGGGAAGGATGAGGAGGATGCCGATGAGGGGGAGGGCGAGAACCTGGAAGCTATCGCCGGCGGTGCAGGGGTGTTGGGCCTTATTCAACAGTTCCAAAAGGCCAACACGGACGGCCGGCGCACCACGGTGGGAATATAGGGGGGGAGTGTGCCATTCCTTGGAGGACAAGGCTTCTCTCGAGTCCACTGTGGACTTTCCTACATACTTACATAGGATGTATGCCTCTGGCATGACCTGCTTTATCTGGCGTTTCGGGCCTGAACTAGCTTATTTGTTTGTCTTTATTTGGAGACATGCCTACCTCGGTAGTGCCTGTCAATAGCCTATACCGCTAGCAAATCATGATGCTCTCACAGCGCCATCGCAAGCACGATCCATGGATGCTATATCTTGCCTTTCATCGACCAGACGTCGAGATCCGCACAATCGGCAACCCTATTTGAGTCATATGGGGGCCGGCATTACCCGGAGGCGTAGTGATTGTCGATCTCTCCGCACCCTTGCTGATCCTCCGATCCAGGGGAAAGCCTACCCCGAGTCAGCCACCAGTGGAGTATATGCATGCATACACGTCTCGAGCGCTGGACTGTTCAACCGGAAATGGAAATTACAGGCCAAAGTCGCGTCTTCCTTTGTATGACCTCGGCGCTTCTGTTGATTGGGCCACATCCCGGCGGGGAACAGGACGCTCTGAATCCGCCCAATTTCCCCATTCTTCAAGTTCCACCAGTCGCAGCTGGGCACAACTTGGCAGTCTTGGTTCTGGCCCAGAACCCTGAAAGAAGGAAGCAACGCGAGAGAGGGACTGGCCGTGATGGACCGGAGGGTGGTGGTGTCTCTTTTGGCCCCAATTCCACCCCCCTACCCAGCACGACCATAAATGGAGAACCAAAAAAGAAACATGTGCTCCACTGCCGCCGGCGCCTACGCTAAGAGCAACAGGAGCCCTAGCAGCACTTAGTTTTGGACAGACAGGGTAATACTGCGGCACTATGTAAACGCGAGCAGTGGTGTAGCACCCGGTCCAGGTTCCTGATTGATCACATGTGGATCGCTTCGCGCATGGGAGGACTGCAAGTCGCGTGACGGCGTGGCTATTTCGAACTTCTTTCGCTCTGGAAACTCTCCTGCGCTTCCATCCTTTCCTGGCCTGTTCTGTTGGTTTGGAGCAACCGTCATGTTACGTGTCCGCCGCTACCGCGTACTTATCATCTTCGCCGCGGCCTTTCTCTTTACGTTCCTTCATTTCTCCCGGTCGCGCGATTGGGACAATACCGGTGTCGAGTCGTCCTCGGGGATAGTTCTCTCGCCGCCAGCTGCTCCTACCCCTCCAGCCTCGAATGCACGCCCGGACTCGAAGCCCGATGTGCCACATTCAGATGGTGGCCGGGTTGCCCCCGCCGTGCCGGACTATAGCTCGCATGGATCTGGCTCCAGCCTGGACAAGATAAACCCAATTGGCGTACCGGGTGCTGCGCCCAAGGAAGATGGGAAGACCACCTCACAGACCTTTAGCAATGATAAGCCGGGGAGCAACCCTGGAAAGATAGGCGGCGGAGACGATGCGAAAAGCACCGACACCAACAACGCAAAGCCATCGCCATCGCCATCGCCATCGCTATCTCCGGGTGCCGACCCCTCGGATTCGATTGTTTCACAGAATGATCCGTCCGTGATGGTCGAGGAGATCGACCCTGGCGGCGGGGGCAGAGCGGAGAGCAGCAGCCGCCACTCGGGAACCGTCACGCGATGGAAGAAGTTCCCTGAGCGGTTCCCCGTGCCTGCTGACAAGCTGATCAAGCTTCCAAGCGATCCGTCGAAGCCCATTCCTAAAATGCAGGCCAAATTTAAGGACGAGTCGATGACCGAAAAGCAGGAGCGGTTGCAGCAATTGAGCACGGTCAAGGCCGAGTTCAGGCGCGCGTGGAACGGGTATATAAAAGGAGCCATGGGCCACGATGAGCTGAAACCACTCTCGGGAAGATATGGGGACCCCTTCAATGGATGGGGCGCGACGCTGGTCGACGCGCTGGACACCTTATGGATCATGGATTTGAAGCAGGAATTTTCCGAGGCCGTGGATGCGGTTCAGAAGATCGATTTTACCACCTCTGCTCGAGATACCATTCCAGTTTTTGAGACTGCCATTCGATACCTTGGTGGGCTTCTTGGTGCCTACGACGTCTCGGGACAAAGGTATCCCGCCCTGTTGGAAAAGGCCCAGGAGCTCGCGGAGATCCTGATCGGCGCTTTTGACACGCCGAATCGCATGCCAGTCCTCTATTACCGTTGGGCACCGTGAGTTTTGGATCTTTCTCGCATGATCAAGATCGTGCAACTGCTAACAACATGCCCAGTGAGCGTGTCAATCGGCCCCACCGAGCGTCAAAAGGTGCTTCCCTGGCAGAGATTGGATCTCTCTCTTTGGAGTTCACCCGATTGGCCCAATTGACCAAAAAGGACAAGTACTATGATGCCATTGCTCGCATCACGAATGACTTGGAGAAACTGCAAGATTCAAGCGATATTCCGGGTCTGTGGCCCATCCGCCTCAATGCACAGGGTTGTGCCAAGCGTCAGTCAGTCCGCGAATTGGCACCTTCAGCCCGAGGCGAGAGTCCGCAAGATCAAACACCCACGATCAAGGAACCCCCTACCAATTCGCTGACCCCCAGATCCGCTGCTGTGCCTACCGACCTGGAAAGCTATCTGAAGTCGGTATCTCGGGACACACTCGTTGACTCGGTACAAACCAAATCTACTACTGAAGATAAGAACGAAAAGTGCGACGGTGGCTTGATGCTCCCGGTCTCACCTCGTGACAACAAATATACTATGGGAGCGCTAGCTGACTCGGCCTACGAATACTTGCCGAAGGAGCATCTCTTGCTGGGCGGTGTGACCGATCAGTACCGATCCATGTACAAGAAGGCCATTGACGCCGCTCGCAGCCGCCTTCTCTTCCGACCCATGATAAAGGACGAACGCGATATCCGCTTCATGGCATCCACAGCCTCCAATCCTTCGACATTAAACTATGAAGGTGCTCATCTAACATGCTTTGTTGGAGGGATGGTAGCTGTGGGAGCGAAGGCCTTTGGCATCGAAGCCGACATGGATCTCGCCCACAAATTGACCGATGGATGCGTATGGGCGTATGAGATAACCAACACTGGAATCATGCCCGAGAATTTCCAAGTCATGCCTTGTAGCAAGGAACGGTCCTGCGAGTGGGATGACGCACGCTATGAGGAGGCAATGAAGCGCTACGACAACCCTGGGGGTATTGGGAGTGTATCTTATTCGCGTACTAGCGATGATTACGACCAGCGTGTGAAGCCGAGGACAGACGGCAACCAGACTCAGGAGTCCAATGAGAACAGCAAGACGGTGCCCTTGACCATGCCGGGATCATTGAATCCTCACGACAATGACCCACTATCCAAGCGCGATGCCGTCAGCGCCGGACGAGACGACACATCAAATAACCCGGCAGTTCCCAGACCCTCGCTCTCGAGCAGTGCTCTTGCAAGTGACAACATGGAGAACCGCGATGCGCCTCCTCGTCTGTCTCGACAACCAGGAGTGCAGCCAGAGCGCAACTCTCGCCCCCCCGTGGGCATGACGAGTGTCAGTTCACCAGAGTATCTCCTTCGACCCGAAGCTATCGAGTCTGTCTTCATCATGTTCCGCCTAACAGGCGATTACTACTGGCGGCGCAAGGGCTGGAAGATGTTCGAGGCGATTTCCAAGTATACCCGAACCGACCTGGCCAACGCGGTCATCAACGATGTGACGTCCCAGAGACCCATGCAAAAAGACACAATGGAGTCTTTCTGGCTGGCGGAGACGCTGAAGTACTTCTATCTGCTCTTCAGCGACCCCAGCGTTGTGGACTTGGATAAATTTGTCCTGTGAGTAACTGACAGCCCTGTGGACTGTATCTGCTGGATTCTTAACTGACTATCTTCGCTAGGAACACCGAGGCGCACCCTTTCCAGCGCCCGACTTGATCATGACGATGGCCGTTAGTTTAAAGCCCTTTCTTTAGGGAATTGTCTTCCATAGTGATACCATAAAATTCGAAATTGCATATATCTGTTCCGTCTGATGTTCACCCGTTAATCATGATCTGTGGTGTGCATACTTCGTAGAAGAATCCGCAGTGCAACAGTAGCGTGGCCCGCAGTGGGCACAGAATCCCCCCGCCTCCAACCCATTCCGCATCTCCAACCTCCTCATACAAAGGACGGGATGAGTGTTCTGACACGCCACCCCCGAAGACGCAGATCGAGCTCGGTGGGAAATGGAGCCCGAGGTCTCGGAGCCTGAAACGTTCTGGAATGGTGAGTGGTAGAGCACCAGCTTGCAGCGCTGGCAACCCGGCCTTGCTTTTTCGGCGTGGTGGACGATCCCATGCGACAGACGCCCCGTTAACACATAGACCAGAACTCCAAGCGATCGTCTCCAAGCCGTGCCTCTCCGAAGACCTCATCGATGACGCGCTGCGGGCGTATTTGAGCCTCACGACCCAGTACAAAGGTGACACATTGCCCTCGTCCTTTGCCTGCGCCGGTGTCTGTTCCGCGGTTTCTTACTGCCGGCGCCGCTACGTCGTCTCTCCAACTTCGCCTTGTCAGAGACCGCGGCTAATTCCCCGCTTATATTTGCCTTGGACAGATGAAATTCTCCAATCCGAATACGATATCTCGCGCTGCTCATACCAGCTTTTCGCATCGAGCATCTTCGCCGCTCACGCAGATTATGTTCGCCGACAGATTATCTACGGTCTCTTGCAGGTACGACACCGCCCAATAGTTGGAATCCCACCATTACAGGGCTGATATGGACTATTTGCATCTAGGAGGATGATTTGAATACACTCCACTTTATCGCATCGTTCCTTCTGTTCGATGGCCGGCAGAATGAGGTGGCGCTGCAGATGATGAACGAGGAAGGCGCGTTCGCGCGTCTCCTGGAATTGATCCAGGCCTTGCGGAGGGATGATTCAGAGGGTGGGGCGGGTCTACACCGATTACTGATGGATTTGCTCTATGAGATGTCGCGAATTCAGCGGGTCAAGATTGAGGACTTGGGTAGGTCTCCCTCAGAGGAGCAAGACAGGCGGGGATTAACTGATGGTTCTTCTCTATATGTGCAGTACTCGTTGACGATGACTTTATTCGGTGTCTTTTTGACCTGATCGAGGGTCTGTCTTACGACGTTACCGATCCGTACCATTATCCTGTTATTCGGGTTCTGGTGAGTGTTGTCATGAGGTACTAGTAGCGGCAGAGGAGGGCTGACAGACCTTTGCAGCTTGTCTTGAATGAGCAGTTTATGATTTCAGCCCATGATCCACTTGATGAGCGGTCTTCCTCGAGTCACCTAACTAATAAGGTCATCAAGGTCTTGTCTGTGCACGGCAGTCTCTACAAAACCTTTGGTGAGAATATTATTCTGCTCATCAACCGTGAAGGTGTGTCCTGTATCTCAATTTCAACGGCTGGATTGATCGCTAATGAATTAACAGCGGAGACATCTCTGCAGCTGCTCACGCTGAAGCTGCTTTACCTTATTTTCACTACTCCAAGCACCTATGAATATTTCTTCACCAATGACCTGCACGTCCTAGTGGACATTCTGATCCGAAATCTGCTTGATCTGCCGGAGGAGGCGGCTGCTCTTCGACATACCTATCTGCGTGTCTTGTATCCTCTCTTGGCACATACACAACTACGGCAACCGCCGCACTACAAACGCGATGAGCTCAGGAAGCTGCTCAGCATCCTCGTTCGGGGTCAAGTGTCTTATGGGGATGAAACTGAGCAGGAAAAGATTCTGCATTTTGAAGAAGTCGACGAGACCACGCGACGTCTTGTCGCTCGGTGTGCAACGGTGGATTGGCTGCGCAATGTTGAGCAGCCCGACACGACGCCTGCTCAAGATACACCTACCCAGGCTGTCACAGCTACGATTGATACAGTTCTGGGCGAGACTATACAAGCGTCTCCAATTGATATCGGCGAGCCACTTGATGGGACGCACTCGCTATCTCGCGCCAGTACCATTTCCGACTCACCCGGTGCAGCATCACCTACACGCATGGACTCGCGTGGCTCGTCCGAGGCGCCGGATGGTCGGCGGAAGCTCAGTGCAGTCTCGCGGCTGGGTATGCACCTGGAGCCAGCCTCCTCGTCGTCTCTGAGTGTCCAAGCCGTCGCCGCGCAGCACGTGAAACCAGGCGTCATCACGCCGAGCCGCACAGATGGTCGCGCCACTACCGACCTCGTCACAGGGGCACCAAGCATCCGCCCACCGAAGATCAAGCCAGATCCGCCCAAGTCCCGTCGCTCGCGTGGCCGCCCTCGTGCTATTGACGATGACGAGCATTCAACTGGCACAAACAGCGACTACAACACCATCCCCGAAGGCGTGGAAATTAGTCCCACATCACATACAGCACCAACGCCCACCCCGACAGCTTCCTCCCCTCACGGCGCCCCTGGTGATCGCCGCAACTCCACGACCTCGCATCTCGCTCCCCCAGTCTTAGGGCCCGCCCGCCGCTCCGCATCAAACCCGCCCCCGGCGGTCCCTCCACCCCGTCGTTCTACCCAGACAACCCCGTCGTCCAGCCACCACCGACCCATAACCCCATCAGCCCTACACCCACCGGCACCAATCCAGACTGCGACAACAGTCCCCATTCCCGGCCGCCACGGCCAAAAACCCCTCCCGCCCAAGACCCGCCGCTGGGCCCGCGGCAAAGCGCAACACGCGCAGACCGACTCCATCGAAAGCGGCACCAGCGGCACCAGCAGCGCCAGTTTGCACAAAGGGGCGGAGGCCGAGACGGTCATCGATGCCGAGACTACTATGCCCCCGCCGCGCCAGCCAACTTCTCCCGACAGCGCGGTCCTCTCCGATCCATTCTCGCCCACATCACCTACCTCGCCGACGATACTGGTCTCTCCGACGGAAGCATCTGAGGAGCATGCAGGTCTTCCTGGCGGGACTGCGGGTGAGTCTGCACCTGTCAGCGTGGAGGAGGCGGTGCAGAACGTGTCGTTGCATTGAGGTAGGTGGGGTATATGTCTGCATACATTTACTACTTAGCACACTCCTAGCTCGAACCACGAGCGATGCTGGGTTGCATATCAGCGAGGTAGATAAGCGTGGGTTGCATGTTAGGGTTGTCCGTATGCATTAATTCTATGATTTTATGAGATAACATTGAAGCCGGAGTTGAGAGAAGACTTCAAGAGGGAAGTCAGTATGGTCCACGGACGTGGATATGGAATTGTGAGTCGCTGGATATTATCAAGTAGAATAGAATACATAGTCTAGGCAATTGCCTTCCTGCCCCGCATGCATTAGTATGGTGTACCCCCGAAGCACGAAATACGACAACAGGAATTCAAAGACCCTCAAGCAAAAGGGCCAGCCACGAGAGTAATAATACACAAGTCGTCTGTGCTCAACCTAACAGAAAAAGAATCAAGGGGAGAGCACACACATGCACCCCCACAACCCATATCAACCATCGAATTCACTCCCCAAGTCCCAGAAAAGCCCGACCTAAACCTTCAACCCCCAACTCCTCCCAACGCCAACAAGCGTATTCCCCAAAAACCCCACACACTGCCCCAGCACCTCGACCTTCCCCGCAATCGCCTCGCGGTCCTCAAACCGGCGCTGCACGAAAGCCGCCGTCTCCGCCAGATCCGGCGTCGGGTCGCGGGTCATGACGACCTCGGCACTGGCGTAGATGGCCGACACGGCCAGGCGGCGGGAGTACCAGCTCGCGTCGACGGCGGAGTCCCCAGCCAGCGAGAGGATGTCGCTCGACAGCGCGTGGAGTTCCGTGAGGGCGAGGGGGATGTTCGCGAGGAGGGACATTTGGGCCAGGGCCTAGGAGTGGATTGCTCGTCAATACGACATGATACTTGGACGGTTGTGTGTATATACTGTACGCATGTATTCCCTAGCGCGGGGATGCAAGACGGACGGGACGACCGGATCGGCACGGTACGTTGGGAAAGGGAAGGGGAGGCGGGGGGCACTTACATCCTGCCACTGGGTCCGGATGTCGGCGTTCATGTGCAGTCGTTCCAGAATCAAGATGCGTGTTTTCGCGGCGACGTCGAGCTGTGAGGGTTCGAGGCCGCGGGAGGCCGCGGCGCGCTGGAGGAGCGTGCCTTCTTCGACTTTGCCGCGTAGCAGGCCGCGTCGGCTCGCCAGCCAGAAGAGGATGAGGTCGAATTCGCCGCGGGGGAGGAGTTGGACAGAGACATCGAGGAAGCCGGCATCGCGGGCGCCGAGGGCGAGCGATGTGGCTGTGAAGCCGTGTTCTGGGATGTGGGGGAGGGCGGCGGAGAGGATTGCTGTTTGGCTGTTGGTGTATTCGTGATCTGGGAGGCGAGGGTGAAGGGCGGAGTGGTAGTGCCGGGATGGGACGGGTGTTCGTGAGGGTGTTGAAGGAGTGTGTGTTTGTGGAGCTAGGCGGATGGGCCGAGCAAATGCAGTGGATGATACGGCGGACGAGGAAGGGCGGAGGCAGGTTGTTGAGGCGCAAGCACGTCTAGGGAGACACCGAGCGAGAGAAGCCATGGTGGGTGGTGGGAGGATCGAGTTTACAGGTTAAATTCACACGAGGTGCAAGTAAAGTTGAGTAAAGTTGAGTAAAACCGGGCCGGGATCTGCACGTGCACGGAGCACAGACACTTCTTTTTCCATTCTAAGCCGAACAGATCGAAACTCCGTTTTGCAGAACAAGAGAACATGGTGGGAATAAGGGAATCATCGGAGAGAAAGCAAACGACGAGAGAGAAGAAACACCACTGGACCCTCCATCCCCAAGTCCAATCATGCTGCTTTCTTTACATGATCTGGTCCTGTGTGATACCAGCTGTCGGCTCTGCACCCTCCATCATATCCTCGGGTCCACCGCCTACGTTCAGGTACTTGACAAAGGTGATGCCTAGAGGGCGGCCACCGTACTGATAGCCCGTGAACTTGGCTGTATAAATATTAGCGTGGCCCCCAACGCATGATTGAGAAAAGGATGACCTACCAATGGCAGTCTCGGCTGTCTCAGGAGAGTCGAATTCAACGACACCAGTGCCACGGGAGCGGCCATTGGGCTCGTACTGAATCTCGGCCTTCTCAACCTTGCCGATAGTCGAGAACAGGTCAATCAAGTCCTCGTTGCAGGTGGACCATGGCAGCTGTCATATAGTCAGTACCGACGGGTGCAGAGATACAGGCTCTCGGCACTTACGTTGCGAACGTAGATAACGGCGCTCTTATCGCCACCAGAGGTAGCAAAGTCGGTGAAGGGGTTCGGGGGAACCGAAGCGACAGGAGCGGGGGCGTTATCGAAACCACCTCCGAAACCAGGAGCACCGCCAAAGCCACCACGGAAACCACCACCGTAGCCGCCCCGACCACTGAAGCCTCCGCGGCCACTAAAGCCACCACGGGCGCCGAAGCCACCGTAGCCGCCCCGACCACCACCAAAGCCCACACCACCAGCGAAGCGATCTTCACGGACTTCCAGGTGCCGACCTTGCCAGTCATACCCGTTGAATTGGGCAATAGCATTCCGTGCATCGTCAGGAGATTCGAAAGCAACGATACCAGATCCCTTAGGGCGGCCGGTTGGGTCGGTGTGGACATCGGCACGGATGACGGCACCCTGCTGGGCTGGAATAAAGGGATTCAAGTCAATTCACCAAGCGCTCACAAGATAATTCAATGCAACGCAAGCAGAGGGGGACGATAGCTCTAGCCGCTTGGGCCATCGTGGTACTTACCCGCTTGGCGGAACAAGTCCTTCAAGTCCTGCCAACCCACATTGAAAGGGAGCTACATCGACTGGTTAACACAGCCTATCTCGCCGATTAGTAGAACGGGAGCTGAGGAGAACAAACGTTGGACACATAGAGCTGGCGGCCCCCGCCGCCCGGGGCGCCACCAAATCCACCACCGAAGCCACCGCGGGCTCCGCCGAAATCGCCGCGGGGAGGACCACCGATGAAACGGGGTTCAGCCTCACGGTCCTACAAGGGTGGTTGGTCAGTACAGAGTGGATGCAGATGCTTCATCCGTGCATACCTCGCGAACGTAGACGAGACGACCCATCAAGTTTTGGTTGCTGAGCGTGTTGACTGCATTTTGTGCTTGGTCCCTCGTTGCGTATTCCACAATCCTAAAGCGCGTTAGCAGCGGCCAAGATGAATAGACGGCTTCAAGACTCACCCGCATCCCTACAATTTCCGGACAACCAGGCCCAGCCCGTCAACCCAACAGTCCATGCAAAAGAACCAGAAAACCACGAAAAATCAGGGAGTAGAAAGGGAACCAGCCACTCTACGCATTGGCGCCCACCTTCGACATTCCATTCGGAAGAAGTAACACATCGGCAAAGAGAACCTCTCCAGCTGTACGATCGAGAATACACCACCGGTCAGCCTTCCATCACAGAAAAACGACAATCGCACGACGCGATGCAACATAGGACCCTGGCTCACCCTGTCTCATAAAATCTTTGAGGTGATGCCACTTGACATCGTAGGACAAATTGCCCACATAGACCCGGCGGTCTTGCTGGGACGAGTCGCGGACGGATTGCATCATATCTTCCTTAGCGGCGGAACGATCCTCAAATGTTCTGCCCGACGCGTAACCACTGCGTCCACCGTACGGAGAACCCGACGTTGCAGGAGCACCAGAAGCACTCAACGGAGACCGCGAACGGCGATCGTTGCGACGGTAGTCGTCACGGCTGCGCGAGCGACTGCGTGGGGAGTACGAGCGACGGCCACGTCGGGGACTGCGAGAAGAACGACGACGGGGCGAACGGGACCTCTCACGCTGCAAGCGGTCAGAGTCAGGGAATCCAGCAGACATTTAAAGCGAGAAGAAAGGGAAATCGGCGGGAGGGCTAGTTTGCGCAAGTATGAAACGAGGACCGGACAAGACGGGGGGATAGATGTGGAGCAAAACAGTGTGAAAAAGAGGGCGCGCAAGATCCACGTTTCGGGGCGATCGGAGGGACCTTGGGGTCAGGTGACTGGGCGGCTGAGACCATGCGAATCGAGGACCCCGGGGCACTGCGGTCTGCAGTCGGCACACACCGCGCAATCCCAAAAATCCAGTGTTGGATGAAGGCGCATTGTCAAAGTGCCTCCTCACCTCCGTCCCCGAAGGTGATAGAGGTTCCCTGAGCTCGTTGAGGATCTCCGGGCACGTTTGATCGATGAATGCTTTCCGCCCCCGCACTGACCATCCCGTCGCGGATAGTCGATGGGACTCAGCACCATCGCGTCGATCGCATTTGCCCAGAACGGGAGTAAAGAGGGAAGAGGGGGAAAAGTAGAACACTCCAGACAGAGCCAACTTACTTGATATGGACGGTAAACGTCGGCTGAAAAGGCGAAGGGAAGCCGGTTAGCGAACAAGAAAGCGATAAGGGGGAGATTGAGAGGAGAAAGAAGGGGGAAAGGCGGGAGGGGAAAGATGAAAGGATCAGGCGTCAAGGTTCACTCTGGGGGGTGCGGCAAACGATGATTGGATGGAGGGCTGGAATGGCCGAGGGGAGCTGAGAATGTACCAA
Organism: Penicillium hispanicum; assembly: GCF_028827665.1. Taxonomy (NCBI): domain Eukaryota; kingdom Fungi; phylum Ascomycota; class Eurotiomycetes; order Eurotiales; family Aspergillaceae; genus Penicillium; species Penicillium hispanicum. Next base: position 3,074,444 of record NW_026623200.1, on the reverse strand, counting down.
GGGGATGAGAGTAACGAGTAATACAGGATACGCCAAAAGGAAAGGTGAGAAAGCTGTGCAGGTGCAGAGGGAAACCCACCCATGATGAGGACGCGCGCGCGTAAAGGCAGCTCGACGTGATACAGACGGATTGGAGTGACGCTCGGCGTGGGAGGAGGAAAAGTCGAGGGGGGAGGAAGAGGGAGAAGTTGGAGTTGGAAGCGCGGGAAGAAGAAGATGAAGTTCGTTGTTTTGGTTTACCAGAAATCTGATACTGTCGAAACGGACCCCACCGCCTGGGGAGTACGGCGCCGTACGCTGGCTGTATACTATACATTCTATCCTACTATGCAATCCCTGCTGCCACCAAGTACCAGTGAACTCCCTGTCCCGAATGCAGTTCTATGCATGGCAAGCGCCGTGGAGCAAACATTACCGCGCCCGTCTGCAGTGTCACCCGTTTCATGAGCTGACTGGCCGAGCCCGCGCGTGGGTGATTGCATGTATTGCTTATACTCTATCAAATGCCACGCCCCAGGAAATCATCCAGGAAAGAGGTCATTGTGAACACGAATCCATTTGGCATTTCTCAAGCTCTAGATGAATGGAATAAAGAAGTAGAGGGAAAAAAGAAATTGAAACTATATGAACGAAAGCGTAGGTGATCAACACCTGAGGACTCAAGAATCAAACAGTCAAATAGACAAGCCCAGTTTGCGCCTCACCCGAAACGAACGCCTGCCAGTCGATACCTGGCTATGGAACTGGATGATACCTCGCAGTTCCAGAACGAGCGGTCCAAAACGCCTAAAAGCAAGCTAGGACGATTGTAGAAGAGGTGTGAATGGGTGTGGGGGCAGGTGTACATGTACAATGAGAAGTGTTCAGATGATAATGAAGGGGAGAAAGGAAATATGAAATGAGATGGTAAAATAAAGGGAAACCAGGTGAGATGAACCAAGGGCAAAAAAAAAAAAAAAGATCAAATAGATCGAGGGAGAAGGGAAGAAGATCAGGCAGCCACGTTGGTTCGAGGGAACCGGCCCGGGATCTTCATATCAATGGCCACCACACTGTCCTGCTTGGGACGCGAGAGGTCAGGACCAGTTTTGGCACTTCCGCCAGCTCCTTGTGCAAGGAATCCATCCTCATATGGAGCAGACCCAGCAGCTACAATGTCATTGGTGTCCTGCGTATCATCTACAGAGGTGGCCAGAGTATTGCTCGTGTAGTCTGTAACGTTGGTGTTGGTCGGCGCCGTGGACACACTCTCGCGGCGAGTCACCTGTGGAGGAGCTGAGTTCTCACGGCGTTCTGCTACACCGGCGATACCTGACATGGCCGCAACAGAGGCATGGTCTCCATCAGATCGAATCTCGCGGTCATCTGGGTGGGAGGAATCGAGCTGCTGGCTCTCTTGCTGTTTGGCCCCAATGGCGGACGGTCCGATCCATTCCCCGTAATAGCTGTCATGCCGACTCATGCGGGACCGAGATGGGTCCGCGGGGCTCTCAGTGACCCGTCGAGGAGATGCATCTCGGTTGTTGTTGTAGAACCTTGAGCTGCCCGCAACCGCAGCGTCGCCATCCGGATAAGACCCAGCCGCTGCGATCATCTCTCTGCCAGTGGAGCTATCACCGCTGGATGGGGACAAAGGTGTCTGAAGGTGTCGGTCAATCTGAACATCGCTGGGGAAGGCACCGCCGGCTTGGCGAGTGGCAGACATCGGCCGCTCTTGAGCGAGAACCACCGACTCGGCAGAGTACGGGGTACGGTCGGCCTCGTCATCCTCCATCGCTTCGCTGTTGGTGGACATGCCGCTCACGCTGCGCACATGTCGACGAACAAAGGCATTGCGCGCCTCGCCTGTCTTGCTGATCAAGCTCTCGATGTCCTCATACCACGACATCATAGTCTCGTGAGACTCGGCACGGAACACCCATGAATGACCGCGGTGCATTGCACCAGTCTGGCGGCCTTTCAGCATGAACTTGTGGGAGCTTGAATCCTCTTGAGAATGCGAGCCAAGCTTCTGCTCAGGTAGATACAGTGACATGACGGGAGTCTGCCATGCGACACGGTCTGCCGACTTGTACTCGTGCAGATGAGTCGGAGACAGGACATACCTAAAAAGTAAACGGTCAGATCGGGCCAAAGGATTACACAAGATGAGAAGACTAACCAGCCAGGTGTATAACTCTTCAAATATTTGCTCTTGCGCTCCAACATGCCGGCGCGTACCTCTACCGCAGCGGGGTGGTCTTTGCCGGAGTAGGTGATGCTCTCGACATTTCGGAGAGGAATCCGAGGGTCGACGAGCTCATCGGTGTTGGCGACAAACGCATTCCACTCATGGTCCTGAGGCATCGAGATTGGGCCCACCCGAAGCTTCTCCACAGTGTCATAGGCCTCGTCGGCTTCCCGCTTAAGGATGCTAGCATACGCATTGTACGCCTTTTGGATTTCGCTGACCACAATCGATTCCAGCTCGCGACCCGAGTTCTCCAGGTTCAGGAACGCCTGCGATCCGTCAGTCCGATCATTCTCTGTTGTCTTCTGAGTATAAAGTGTCACATACCCGATGCAAATAATTTTCCTCTTCGATCTGCTTCTCAACCTGGCGCTCCACGTTCAGGCGCATCAAGAATGGGTCGCCTTTCCCGGAGGTCGCAGATGGATCAGTGTCCACGAAACCCAAGGATTCATGAAGGTTGCGCACCGCCTTGCGCGTGGCGTCAATCTCCTTGTCGACCGTGTTCTTGAAGTCGCCTGACAAGCTCTTGATCTCCTTGGTTTTCTTCTGCAAGTCACTCCGAAGGCCGGTCAGTTGGCTGACGACCTCAATTTCCACCTCCACGGCCTTGTTGGCCTCGGTATACCCTTGGCGATGGAAGTCGCGGAGGATCTCGGTCGCGTCGGCGAGACCACCCGACTGCAAGAAAGCCGGGGGAATGGACTGGTTGTTGATGACATTGGAGGCGGAGAGGAACAGCTTGGACCGGGTTTCGTAGGATTTCTGTACTTCCTTGAAGAAGACGATCAAGTCCTTCAAGATCTTGCGCCACGCTTCAGAGTAACGGTCAGCTTTGAATGAGGGTCGAATGGAAGCGGACCGGCTCCGCGGTCTGCATTTCTGCCCCTCCGTATATTCACATACCTTGAAAGCGATTGGCGAGAACCTCGGTCGGGTTACCGGTGGTCGGAATTGGCACGACGAAGGCGCTATTCATATCCTCCGTGCCGTCAGGATTGTACTTTTCGCGGTCGCCCAGGCTCAAACTCCTCACACTCCCGGCGCGGAGGGAGCGACGGCTCCCATTGCGTCGCAGACTCCCTTTCTTGCTGAGCGAGGCCTTCTTGCGCAAGGTACTCGAGCGGGTCGGGGTGGGCGACTGGACGCGGGACATCTGCGAGGCGGAGCGCTGCACGCCCGACGCGGGGCCGTCCAGCATGACAGAGCTGTGGTGGCTGGCGGTCTCAAAATCCTCCTTGAAGCGGGGGTTATGCGGGATCTGCGTCTGATCGAGAGCGCTAGGGCCGTAGGCCGAGCCGGTGCCGGCGTAGGAGCTGGGTCGAGACAAGGAGCGGACGGTGCCGTAGCCGCGACCCAGGATGCCCTGGTCGCTGGAATGCGGGAGTGAGTATGCATCCTGCACCGGCGTCTGTGGCCGCGCGGTCATGGCCATGACGGGAACGTGGATTGGAGGGTCGTTCTTTGGGGATGCAGATGCAGTGTCCCGTTTTCGGAGGATAAGGGGGGGAGTGGGCGAGGGTGCGGACGAGGAAGATGTGAAGTGAAGACGTCCGGTGATGGATCAGGAGAATTTCTTGGGTCTTTTTTTTTACTCTAGAGCCAAAGGGAAACGATGCAGAACACTAAGGCCCGATCACGTATGGGGCGCTTTTTTTCTCCTTGGTGGTTACCAGGGTGAATCGGGGGGTTCTTTGCGGGGAGGTTCTGTAGAACGTTCGAACAGGCTTGAAGAAACGCCGGAGATCAGCTCGCCCCACTCGAGCGACTATCGAAGGACTGCGCGAGAAGGATGTGAAAAAGCGTGCCGCGATGGAAAAGTGAGCGGCGTTCGCGAGGGGCATGAAGCAAATAAGTTATGAAATGCGGCGTCCGAAATGACGTCTACGATGAGAGGAGGGGGGGGAGAATGCGATCAGGGAGTGATGGGAGTGATGACGAGAGCTAATCCCGTCAGTTACCAGTCTACACCCTCCGGCAAGGCCGGCACCAGCGATAGAAATGGCCACTTGACGATGGTATTGCGAGGCCCGCAAGAGGGGGGGAATTCACCTCTCCTCGAAGCTAATTCGACTGCGCTCGCGATGGTTGACGTATGGGACTCTCCGGAAGTTTGAGCCGGAGGCACTAAGGGCTATGAATTATGATGGGATGATGGATGGTTTACGGAGGATACAGAGGAGCTCGAGAGTTGGGCTCATTGGTGCATGTCCAGGGGCGATTGAAAAGGGGGAAATCAACGAAGGAAATGAGTATTAATTATAGTATGCTACTAACTACTATAACTATACGTACCTAAGTCCAGACATATATTACATAGGGCAGGTTTTGCAATCCGGCTGCCTGGGCGTGGCTGACGACGGTGGCTGGGCTGCGCACCGAGGCTTATAGATGGAGTACCTCTGCCCTGGTAGAGATGTCCTTACTGACGGAGGTACCGAGCTTAGCCCCCTGAGTATCGCCGATGTAATCGATCCACCCGATCTGTGGCTCAGCAGGGAAAAAGGGGGAGCTTTAGTTAAGTTATGCGCTGGTGAACACTGCATGACGTCGGGATCGTGAAGTCGCCGATTTCTCAAGCCATCTGGGTCGTCTGGCTCTACCGATGGAGCATTTCATGGGTTCCTCTCAACCCACTGGTATACTTGGTATACTTCACCTGCTTCCCCCCCCCCCTTACAGCATGCATGTCGCCCGGCGCTTCCGAAATGCACGTCTTCAACGTGGTTCTCTCCGATATTATGACCTCTTCGGGTGCATGGGAGGGGAACTGGTGAACTCTGTTTGTGATCGTCCCATGGTGGCAACCTAAGCGATCCATAAAAATCTGCATGCAGATAGGAAGAAGATACCTGCACTCGGATCAAGATGGGCGATGATGGTACTGTCACCCCGACACTTGATTTGCCTTGTCATACTCGGTAGAAAAGTTCCCCGGCACATTGCTTCTTGAGGCCGTAAATTGAAGAAGTTACAATGGATATCGATCTCAGCATGTGGGCCTCCTGGTTTTGAGGTCTTTGTGGAAATTCCGTGCTCAAACTGCAGTATGGCGGATTCTATATAGGCCAGTCCTTTGGTTGTTCTCGAGTTTGATATATCGGCACCGTCATTGGCCGCCCCGACAGGTTCCCCTCCGCGGGAGGTGATTCACTCCACACCCCTAAGCATCCCATAACGTATACCTGCGGAGTGGTGTATTGCCATGTTAAGAATGCTGCAGACGGTTACTATCCCGATGATTTGTGGCCGAATTCCCAATTCCCACCGGAAAGAGGCACTACACTACCGTCGTTGCAGAGGACTCGGAGAGTGCAGGAACCTGAGGTCCCCTCTCCTCCCCCTTCTACGTCTCACACAGTTCAGACAGAAGAAAAAACTTGCTCGGATTTGGCGTGTCCGGAATGCTAGAGAGGTAACCATGATAAAGGGGGATAATTTACACAACGCGACCGGAAAGAGGCGGGCAAGATGGGATCGGGACATCAAGAATAAGGAATGATTTATGAGGCAGGGACTGGGGATTGGGGCACCTCGATGCCATATGCCTCCTTAATCCGCTCAGCCCGGCGCTCCTCGTAGTTTTGTCCGTAGATACCTGCAATATTTGGGTTAATATCAGACAGCACAATCGCCCTCGCAATCGTAAACATACCACGTCCCTCGCCCAACTCAGCAAAGGTCTGCTCCGCAGGGGTCTGGAAGGCCTTCCGCAGCTTCTGTCGGCGTTCGAACTCGTCACCCTCCCGGTCCTTCTTATATCCAAACAACGTTCCTCCAGTGTACTCGAACGCGGCCATCGCCGTCGACAATGCGACACCGTAGCCCAGCAGGGCGGGGAAAGTGCGAGCTATAAGCATGTGAGCAAACATTCCTCATCCCCAGCCGTTTGCCAACAATAGGTGTTTCCAGTACTAACCTCGCAGACCCAGGATGGCACCAGAGAAGAAGCCACCCACTGCGGTGTTCCAAGGATCCTCCTGTTCCCGAAGATTGGCGGAAGCGGTCTTCACGAAAGAATAGGTACCACCCATCGCGGCTACAATGGGCGTTCACAATCAGCATTGGACATGTCTAAATGATCTTGCAGTGCGGTCATACCAAATATTCCGATTGTACCGCCGCTGCGGATGAACACGCCGAGGGGGCCCACATTCTGCCTGGTCAGAGTGTTCTGAACAGCCGAGGCGAAAAGACCAACACCACCAGTTAGCGTTGTGGCCTTGATTGCTGCAGATACTGCATCCTGTGGGTGATAGCTGTGATCCTGGGCGTGGTGTGCCATGGCGTCTATGGAAGGATAGAGCTGTGGTGATGGATGTAAGTCGAGATGGGATTTCGGATGTGACCTGCGCCCCAGACCGCCTGCTATATCCGTTGTGGTTCTGCCGAATTACACCGCCCAATATGCGGCCCGTGCGCAACATTAGAAGCTCAATACATATCAGACGGAACCCAGCTCGAGACGCGTTCTCTCAGGTGTCTCCTTTTCTTTTCTTCGCTTTCTGGCTTCCTCTGCAGTTGCTTCGTGTGTTCTTGATCATTCCTTCATACCTACATCGCTGTTCCAGCACATTCACATCGTGTCCCCAAGCTTGCCGCCCACTGGCGCCCAGTGCGGTGGTGGGCTCCCCGCTGCTTCTCCGCCAGCAGTATCTCGTCACATTGGAGAACAGTCCATCACGCGCACATCAGATTCGTGGTATCCTATTAATTTGCTGGGTTCTATGTGCCATGCAACTGGGCTCCCATATCTGCTGTATTTGCTTTGACCACCCGAGGGAGCGCTTTCATCGACTTAAGGCTGTGCGCTCAGACCAACTCGCACTATGACGTTCCTTCAAAGAGGAGGTAATGAACCGCGAACAATGTGCCTGAAATACAATAAATATTGAATGGTAGTACTGACATGATCATCACAGGCAAGACTGCCCCGCGGTTGGCAGAGGATATCCAGTTGTACGATACTGCGCACCCCCCAGGCACCGGCCGCAACTTGCTTTCAGAGGTTCCCCCGGTGTACCCAGCACGATATGACGGACCTCTCGATTACTTAGCAGTTGGTGGATGCCGACATACCTATGTTACCAAGACAAATCAAACCTCTCTGGTGAAGGGTGAGCACCGACATGGACCGAGAACGTCGTCAAAGGTGGCGGCCATGTGCTCCAAATGCCGTTGTCACCTAGAGATTGTGGTCAATCACACAGGCGGTGGCATGTTGGATATACACAGTCTATCACACCACATCCATCACCTGGTTTACAAATCAGGAAGACAGAAGAACACTATGACGCTGGGAGAAGTGACAGACACTGGTCAGGTAGCTGAGACATTCTACTATGAATGCTCCGACTGGTCTTGCTCCGCGACGGTGTCTCTACGAATCCTGTCACCACTGCTGAGCCCAGAAAATGTACGCTTGTTAACCGACCCGGATATGATTCGCAAACGAGCAGATGAGGCGTTCGCCGCTCAGCCAACGCGCCTGGAAGGCATAGCCCATCCTCTACCTACCACTGTCCTGGAGTTACTGCGTTTCTATCTCCTCAATGCTCTTCATAACCATGAACGCAGCAAAACCTTCCCTGCTCACAACAAGCGATTCATGGTTGCTTTTGGAATGAATGGGAATCCTTGTAAAGAACTGCTGGAGTTCCTTGGTTTCTCCTACCTTGAGGTTCGTGGTCATCTGATTTTAACCTTCTCATTTCTCATCTCATTTTGACACTCTTCAGAGCCAGCGTTCCTGGGAACCTCCCCAGACGGATCCCGACGCAGTCAAGCCATATCAGGATACAGTCTGTATCTTTATTGACGATGTCATTCATGAACTGGTCGCCTTGGCCAACAGCCGCCCAGCTGCGGAAAAGAAAGAAATGCATATTCCTCCGTTGCCACCGTTTTCAAAGGACGACATCTTTGACGCTCTAGAAGCATCGGATTGTTTGTATTTTCCCGAAAGACCTGAGTGGTATTGCAGCTGACCAATCGTTATCAGACCCAAAAGCCTTGCGCGCGAAAGACTTTCAAATGCCAAATGCCCCGTATGCCTTCATTTACCCATACTGTACTGAGAATTCATCTCTAAACTTTTTTTTACTCTAGAGTCTATGAAGACCTTGGGACTCTAGAGGATATGTCTGCCGCCATGATCGTGGATGCATACCACCGCCAGGTCGTAGTGGATCCATCACGGGGACCGTTCTACCTGAAATGCCTGAGGACAATTGGCCTTTTACGAGGTGGCAGTGATTGGGAAATCATCGACCAGGCTGTCCAGGTGGCCTATTCGGAAGGGAAGTATACTACAGATGATGTCGAGGAGGCATACAAATACTTTGGCCTCTGCCATGATGATCCCAATCTCACCGAGGATAGCATTATCGGGAAGTTCTACGCCTTTTTGAGTTCCACCAGTCAGGAAGCAGAAACAAGGACTCAATTATGGCGGATCGGCCAAAGCCGTGGGAGCGAACGTATCAAGGCTGCATCAGAAGACCGTGAGCTGACTCCAACATCATATTGTCTGAAGCTTGCTAATCATTCGAAACAGGCGTTACTACGGTTGAACAAGCCCATGTCTTTCTTGGAGTTGATGACCACACACCTGATGACTTTATCATAACCATGTACACTGCAAAGGTAGGGTGGCTTGATTGGGACCGGTGATCAACTTGCTGATATTTTCGCCCCAAGGTCAATGATAGTCCAGCGGTCAAAGAACTGGCAGACAAGGCAGTTCGACTCATTGCAGAATCTCGCAAGTCTGAAGGCCTGATACATTTCCTCAGCACGGGCGAGACCATCGCTAGTGAAATGGATATCGGAGATGCATATCGCTTGCTTCAGATTCCGGATCGTACTGCGGACGAGGGCGCTGTCATGGCTGCCTACACTATCTGCATTGATGACAATCCCGGGCAGACCGAAATCTATGGGCGCGCATTGGGTATCATTGCGAAGGAGATGGACAGTACCGTGCTGAAGAGCATGGCCGGGATTACTGCAGAATCAGATGTTAACGTCGCTGACTGGCCTGTCGGCTTGCAGAATATCGGCAATACTTGCTACCTCAACAGCCTTCTACAATTCTACTTTTCGGTTCTACCATACCGAGAGATGGTTCTCAATCTCGACAAATATCAAATGGACCTTGGCGACGAATCGGGCTTGGCCGCGAAGCAGGTAGGCTCCCGCAAAGTGACCGGGAAGGAAATCGAACGGTCACTTAAATGTGCGTTTTCAAACCATTGAGTCCCGGGCCGCGCTGAACCGCAAACTTACATTTTTAATTTTTAGTTCTTCAAGAGCTCGGTGTTCTGTTCCGGGAGATGATTGCCTCGCCTAGCCCCTCGGTCACCCCCGAGCAGGAGCTTGCCCGACTGACTTTAATCAGTCCCGGAAATGAGGCGGCCATACGTCGGAGATCATCCGCCACTGCTGTGCAATCTCGGGGTCTTGGTAATATCGACGGGGCCCCCATATTAGGCCCGCTTGGACCCCCTCAGCTCATAGCTGATGACCAGGCGATGACTTCCGATGAGCAGGCTGAAGGTGCACCGAAAGCGCCTGATGATAGCGACGCGGAAAGCGAAACAACGTTGTTCCTTGAAGGCAATGGAGCCAACAAACTCCCCACTTCTGCTGACCCAAACAGCGAAGAATACGAGACCGTCACTCCCTTGGTGAAGCCCGAGCCTCCCAATCGTCCACCGCCAGTACCCCCACGACCTGAGCCAAACTCGAATCAGGAAAATGATCGATACAAGCAACTGATTGAGGAACTTGAGATGGGTGCCCAGCAGGATGTGACAGAAGTGATCAACAATGTCCTCTTCCAGAGCCAGTGCGCCATCAAGCCTCGATCCATTGCCAGCGACGGTGAACAAGTTGATCAGATCAAGGAGTAAGAAGTGAATAAGAGCAGCTAACTTGATCACATGCTAATGTTTCTTTTAGTTTATTCTATGGTCAGACTCGGTCATACATTTCCACCCAAGGGGGCATACGGTCGAAGGAGGAGCGGTGGTGCGATATCAAAGTTGACGTGGCCAGCGGGCCTCGCGATATTTACGCTGCAATCGATGGTGCTTTCGATGTTCAAAAGATCAGCGTGGAGAATTCTGAAGCCGAGCAGTATGGTGCGATCACCAAGCTCCCCCCGATTCTTCAGATTCAGGTGCAGCGCGTCCAGTTTGACCCCGTGAGGAAGACTTCGTTCAAGTCCATAAACCACCTCCAGCTGGTAGATACTATCTTCATGGACCGTTACATGGACACCCAGCGGTCGGAAATTCTGGATCGACGGCGTGAATGTTGGGAGTGGAAGAGTACCCTCAAGTCACTCGAGGCCCGCAGGGCTGAATTGCTCCGCACACAGGTATAAAATGAAGCCAACCACCCGTGCATTCTTTCCTTGGTATTGCGAACTTGGGTGGGCTAACACATTGATGCAGGAAAACGACAGTTGCGACATGTCATCCCTCTTTCAGGGTGCCAAGGACATGTTTGACAACTCTGATCTGTTCGGCGATGAGATTCTGTTCCACGACCAGGATACGCCTCACGATATCGAGACCTCTATCTTGGATGATATCAAGCAGTACATGGACGATGACTCTGGACTCGACAAGCTTGAGGCTCAGCCAGGGCTCCCTTTCGAACTTGAGCAGACTGCCGAGGACGTTAATGCCGAGCTGAAGTGTGAGGATCCCGACATTTCTTTTTTTTCCCAGGACCTTCCAACTCAACACGATACTGACGAGCGGGAAGCCATTGATGAGAACATCCTGAACGTGCAGACAATGATTGCCAACCAGTTCACCGAATTCAAGAACCTTCCGTACCAACTCTATGCAGTCTTCGTGCATCGCGGATCCGTATCTTTCGGGCACTACTGGATCTACATCCGCGATTTCCAAAACAACATCTGGCGCAAGTACAACGACGAATACGTGACCGAGGTCCGGAACCTAGACGAGATTTTCTACAATGTCGCCGACGCCAATCCGCCCACACCCTACTTCCTTGTCTACGTCAACGAAAAGATGAAAGATCGCCTTGTGGATCCTGTCTGCCGCGAGATCCTTACAAACACGCCACCTGAGATGACGGAGGAGGTCCCCTTGTATCCCACGGACGGCATGAACATGGACCTGACGTTTGATCAACCGGCAACTCAACCCGTCGAGTCGGCTGCGGGTGAGGACTCTGGGGATATCGAAATGGAAGAACAGACCAGTGAGTTGCGCAGTGATGGCCAGTACTGCTAAGCAGCTGGCGCCATACAGTTAATGGACTTTTGATGACCGCATATGCCCTCACGTTTCTTTCCCCTTCATGAGCCACGTCTTGTCTATGCGCCCTTTGCATGAGCCCGGAGATCTTTCGTGTACATATTACAAGATACCATGAACCCCAAATATGTTAGAGTCAGGAGCTTCACTGTTCACAAGCTAAGACAACCCCAGATTGGGACGATCACTTCCAATTATTGGATTAAGGGTGGATCGGCTGACTCAGCCCCGTACCAGCGGCCCGCGGATCGGAATCGGATCGGCTGTGGATTTCGGCTGTCTGCTTCTCCAGTACTAAGTAGAGACATGCGAACAGAGCCACGGAAAAAGAAGGTGGGAAGCAAGGATATCAAGCGATACAGACGTATCGCTGAAAGATCATATCTTTCATTGACTCTGACAATTGCCCCGTTCCAAGAGCCTTATCGAATCTATCGTATCTCGATGTCGAGGTCACCGCCCATAGCAACCGGCACTTTGCTGGGGAAGACCAACCGGATAAACGAAGAACATCCCGGGTTTGGCTCCGCGCTCGTTGCCGCCCCGGAACTATAAGAGCTGCCCACTGCCGGCATCAGTCTTGCCTCCGCACTGCTGCTGCGTTCTCTGCTGGCCCTCCTACTTTTTGTTTCCTCGCATCTCACCTTATTGTCTGGCCATTACAGCGATTCACAATGCCTTCCCAAGTGGCAACGTGCCTGCGCATTGCGCGGCAGTTCTCAGCTGAACCGGCCAAGGTAACGTCTGCGAAATCTCCGGCAATGACCAGAAGCCTGCATACTGACTAGTCACTTGGGTCTACAGCACCAGCGATTTCTCGCGCGTGCCTTCTCCAGCAGCGTCCGCCGCGGCGCGATAAACAAGGTGTTCCCCTCGGCCGAGGAGGCCGTCAAGGATATGAAGTCGAACTCGACCCTGCTGGCTGGTGGATTCGGACTTTCTGGCGTCCCCGACACTCTCATTAATGCGGTGCGTGCCAACTTGTCGATCACTGGCCTGACCGTGGCCAGCAACAATGCCGGTGTGGACGGATCTGGACTCGGCCTGCTCCTGCAATCTAAGCAGATCAAGAAGATGATCGCCAGTTACGTCGGCGAGAACAAGACCTTCGAGCACATGTACCTGACCGGCGAGATCGAGCTAGAGCTAACCCCCCAGGGTACTCTAGCGGAGCGGTGTCGCTCCGGTGGTGCGGGTGTGCCTGCATTCTACACTCCCGCGGCCTTCGGTACTGTCGTGCAGACCGGTGACCTGCCGCTGCGCCACAACAGTGATGGCACTGTCGCGCTGTACAGCCAGCCGCGCGATGTCAAGGTGTTCGACGGCAAGAGCTATGTGATGGAAGAGGCCATCAAGGGCGACTACGCCTTCGTCAAGGCCTGGAAGGCTGACAAGCTGGGTAACTGCCAGTTCCGATATGCGGCGGCCAACTTCAACGGCGCCATGGGTCGCAACGCCAAGATGACCATCGTCGAAGCCGAGCATATCGTCGAGCCTGGCGAGATTGACCCGGCTGCGATCCACCTGCCCGGTATCTATGTCAAGCGCGTGATCCAGAGCACTACCGAGAAGAAGATCGAGAAGTACACCTTCGCTAAGGAGGAGGGTGCCGATACCTCTGCCCTAGGCAAAGGTGACACCGCTAATAAGCGCGAGCGTATTGTCCGTCGCGCTGCGAAGGAATTCAAGAACGGCATGTACGCCAACCTGGGCATTGGTATGCCTATGCTCGCCCCTAACTTCGTCGACCCCTCCGTCGAGGTGACTCTTCAGTCTGAGAATGGCATCCTCGGCCTCGGCCCCTACCCCAAGAAGGGCGATGAGGACCCCGATCTTATCAATGCCGGCAAGGAGACCGTTACGCTGAACCCCGGTGCTTCGTGCTTTGGCAGCGACGAGTCTTTCGGCATGATCCGTTCCGGCCGTATTGACCTGACCATCCTAGGTGCGATGCAGGTCAGCGCTAAGGGTGACCTGGCCAACTGTATGTCATATGAGCTTGATTCTTTTTTCTGACTAGAATTCCTGCTTACCATCCTTCACAGGGATGCTCCCCGGCAAGATAAAGGGCTTCGGCGGCGCCATGGATCTCGTCTCCAACCCCGCCAACACCAAGGTTGTCGTGACTATGGAGCACACCGACAAGAAGGGCAACCCTAAGATCGTCAAGCAGTGCGAGTTCCCGCTGACTGGCCCTGCTTGTGTCAGCCGCATCATCACCGACCTGTGTGTTTTCGACGTCGATTTCACAGACGGTCTGACCCTGATAGAGATTGCCGATGGCATCACCGTCGAGGAGGTCAAGGCCAAGACCGAGGCGCCATTCAAGGTCGCCGATGACCTCAAGCCCATGCTGTGAGATGTTTTTTTTGATGTTATATGCCTCCCTAAGCACGGGTATTGCCTGTTTTTGTTCTGTTGTAGCGGGCATTTGGGTTTTGTCGGGACACTGTATATAGGATATCTATCTATTTACCCGGAGTTGGTCTATACGCAATCTACATCACGATTTGTCTACAACTTGCGTTTTTCATTTGTGGGGTGTGTTAAGATTCGTCGTATATTAGTTATTTCCCACATTCGAGTAGTAGTGGTATATCAAATCCAGCAGGAATACTTAGGCATATCAGATAACAGTACAGGCTATGAATTCCAGACTTCATAGGATCCCCAACAACACCTCCCAAAACCTTGAATGACAGCAGTAGCCCATTTTGTACAGAGAAAAGAAAAGATGAGACGAGAGGACACTTGGATAATTTGAAGATCACGACAACCGGAGCAGACCGCCCAGTCTCTTGCGTATCCGTCCAAACCAGTCTCGGTTCGGCGCCTCTGCGAATTCCTGGATGACCATATCGTAGTGCTCTGGGTCACTGGCCGGGTAACGAATATTTCGCCGCATAGGGTAGGCTTTCACGAAACGGTCTTGGAGGAGTGCTGACAACGCGTTCACCGAGGCGTCGGAGATTTTTGGTGACTGGGAGGCAGGAGTTGACTGGGGCTTTTCTGAGCCGTCGTCGGGCTTCTGGCCTAGACAGGCCTGAAGGTAGGCTGGAACTGAAACATGGGCCGGGCGCACAGCGTCGGAGGGCCAGTGTTGGATAAGGTGGTTGATGCGGGCTTGGAGGGTTCGGGGCTACAAGGTGGCGTCAGTTGCGTTCATTGACTTGGTTGTGGCTCTGCGCTAGATTGCGGAGAGCTAAAGAAAATAAAAAAAAAAAAAGACCAAAGAGCAGTCGCAGTAACTTACCACTGGCTTAGCCATGGTGGGCGAGGATGGGTGTCGGGATACAAAAAGATCGCGGATTGAACAAGTCGGAGTTTAAACGTTTGTAACGCGCCGATCCCTGCCTGAGGCAGCATCAGCCACTCCCTGTTGCCTTCGATTCCCGGCGCTTCCACCATCTCACTCTCTTCACCCGGCCTATCCTTTTTTTCTTCGTTCCAACCTAAGTTGTCGTTTCCTTTCGTTTATACTGTTTTCTCTCGGCGACATCCGCTCAGCTCGTCATGAGCTCGCAGCGCTACCAACGGGTCCGTCATCCCCCCTCCGCTGATCCCATTGCCCCAACCCGAAGCGCCTCCCTCAACCCCGGATGTGACCCTTATCAGACTGACATCGTCTAGGTGAACGCCCAAGATGAGGATGACAACTCCCACTCCTACCCATTGAATTCTACTCGATCCGATCTCACTCCGACCTCTCCACCGCCCTCTTTCCGCTCCCGTTCATCCTCGCCATCATCGAGGCGTCTGTTGCACGACGATCCACTCCGACATCATGAGGATCAGACCCTAGCCGATGCCTTTGACGACGAGGGTGATTCGGATGACGATGATGAGCCGGACGATAGGCAGCGGTTGATGCGTGCCCACCCGGATGCTCGGTCGTTTTCAGAGAACAGTCAGAGCACGACTGCTGCTCCGTCGTCATCGGAACCCAGAGCCGATGGACAAGATCAGCCTCAAACCCCAGGACTCTCGCGGCGGCCGACGATCCTACCCAGTTTCACGACACCTAGATCTGGTGGCAGTCGGTCTGTCGCTGCATCGAATGACGGAGTCTTTGCCAATCTAGCGGCTAAGCCGGAGCGGGGCGAGAAGAACGAGGATTTGCCTCCTGTGAGATCACCTTTCATCATTATCCCTCAGTTGTGAAGAACCAGATTCACTGACTCGTGTGATACATCTAGTCCTACGAAGAAGCGGCTGCCGATGCCACACCTCCGTACTGGGAGACAACTATTGTGGCGCCCGGCCTCTCTTCGGACGAAGTCTATGTGGATGGACTTCCTGTCGGATCTGTCTTCTCATTTGTCTGGAATGCGATGATCTCCATGTCCTTCCAGCTGGTCGGATTCCTGTTGACGTATCTCTTGCACACCACCCATGCCGCGAAGAACGGCAGCCGAGCGGGCCTCGGTCTCACTCTTGTTCAATACGGTTTCTATATGAAGGGCGGCAGCGACACTCCTAGCGGTGACGGAGGAGGTAGCGATCAATACGTCCCACCACCAGACCCCAACAGCCACAGTTTTGACCCGAGTTCTGTTGGCGATAGCTCTGGTGGTGGCAATTCCGGCGCCATGGCGGGAATCAGCACCAGTGAATGGATCTCGTATATTCTCATGATCGTTGGCTGGTTCATTCTCATCCGCGCCGTCAGCGACTTCCTGCGGGCACGACGTCATGAGCAACTGGTGTTGCAGAGCCCTGATCGTGGTCTGGGCGTGCCAGTGATTGCCGAGGGAGAACGGTCTGAGACCGTCGTCTAATTTTCATGGACTTGGGAACCGGAAACTGGGAATGGAACTGTCATTGCGGCGTTTCTGAGGGATTCTGGAGTTTTCTTCTTCTTTTACACTTGTTCAGGACACCCCCATCTTGCGGAGAATCCCCTCCTTTTGAATATTTCATTCTGCCATTGCTTTCTTCTACAGCATTGTAGCTACTTGGAGATACCAACTGTTGAATACGCCTCCTGGGCAAGCCCTTTGTATCTTCTCGACCTGTGTGGATCCTCAATGTAATTGGAGATTGGAGCGCAGCCCGCGCAAGCCGGCCACGTACTGCGCCACACTCGGAGCCCTCGGTGGTGCCTTCGCTGGTGGCACGTTACGCCCTTGCTGTGTAGTCCGAATTGACTCATGCAGATGCAGATGCAGATGTGGCCAGGTCGGAGAGTGCGTAGTTCCTTCGCCAAGTGAACTGTTGCCATCTCCAGGCCGCAGCGAATCGACCAAACCCACTCTCTCCCGTCCCGCCACTGTTTACGGTCCCTCCGCTACACCAACCCCAACTCCGCCAGCGTCGACAAGACACTCCTCTTTGGCTATTTGACCGACCCCTCGTGGCCGGCGCATCGCGGCCGCGACCATGTCGACTGCCGCTGCGACCCAAGGTCCCGTCGAGGCTCGCTCGCTCTCATCCATCACCACCATCGCATCGAATCCCCCCGCCTACCCGCGCAATCCCACTCACGAGAAACTCGACCCGCTAGTCCTATATATTGTACGAGTGCCGGGCAGCCAAGGTACGTTCACTAGCAAGTGAGACTCAGCTTCTACTGCAGCTCGCTGAGATGGAATTCGATCGCGGACTTATCGGACCTGCTGCTTAAGATAAGCTGTACTGACCGGCGCCCGCGTCGCGCATTTGACAGATATATTCCTCTCGCCTGTCAAACCCCCGACAAAATCTAGTGTGTCCGCAGAAGCTATCAATGCCTCGCTTTATTATCTGCACGTCGCGACGCCCGAGGACGATGCACTGCTCCAGGAAGTCAAGCTGGAGCGCGAAGAGGAAGCCCAACGGCGGAGGGAGGCGCTGGAGGCTGCCGGTGAAGAAGACCCTGCGCAGCGCGACTTCGCCCGCATGAACAAGGTTCGCCGGAAACCTGTCGGAGGGGGCGAGTCAGCTACACAAGATCCTACTGGAGGTTTGGCGCACGACAATGCGCCTCCTTCGGTTGCATCTCCAACAGTACCGCGGCGGCCGGTTCCTATGCCTCAGGTTTCGGCGGAGAACATGTCGTTCGCCGGCACGCCGGTTGCGAACGTGCAGCCGTCCCCGATAAATGAGTCTGGCAGGCCTCCAGTCGAGTCAATGCCGCAGAGTCCCGTTCCCAGACGGCCTTTGCCTCCTCTGCCGCCCAGTGAGGAGCCGTGGAATGGTCGCCTCGCCGACGAAGAACAGCCTGGCAAGAACAGCCGGTGGAGTGCATTTGCTGGGCACGATCTGGGGCACGGTTTGGATTCTTGGAAAGAAAGGTTTGAGTCGTTGGCGGCCGGCCGCCATAGTCTGGACTCTAACAGACCGCACTTGCCGCCTCGTCCAACTCAGGATCGTGCGGGCTCGCCGCCTAGCAGTCCTGGGCGGCCAAGCAGTCACCATCAAGGACCACATTACTCTCCTCGGAGGGACACAGGCTTCCATATCACGCTTATTCGACGGGATCCTGCCTCTGGCACGCAATGGAACGTTGCGACGATTTCGACACCGCGCATGGACCGGAATGCCGTTGATATCGAGATCTCTACGCCTGGATATAACCGGTTTACTGGGTCTAATGAGACACTCTCACTTGCTAGTGTGGCGGCTAATCTTCCACCGGGATTGATTCGCACCGCTGGAGCTGCTATGCCCCCATCAATACCAACCGAACAGCCCAGCGAGCAGCCAACAGGTCCACGCAAGTTCCAGCGCCAGCTTTGCGTCTCCAAGCCCTTCGACGACTCAGCGGCAGGCGGTGGTCGCAGCTCTTCCGACTTTGGTAATGAGGGCTTCTCATCTAAGTTGAAGAGTGGCTACTACGTCTTCAGCTCTCCTTGGAATGGCACCTGCACTTTCGCGAGTAGCGTCAACGGCCGCAGCCTCAAGTGTAAACACATGATATCCGGACCAAGCGGCCAGGTGCCAGTTCACGGTGAGGATCCCAACCCAGCCGTGACGGTGGCCGAGATCCGCTTCAACACGCCGTTCCAAGCTGCCAACCTCCACTACCACGCCGCGCAGCGCTCCCATCCTCATCAACACCAACACCACCCTGTCCAACCATCCCACAATACCAATGACTCGTCAACCACCGATGCAGCCTCCAAACGCAACTCCCTCTCCCAACTTCTCAACCCAAACAACTACGCCCGCCCACGCGCCCACTCCGGCCCTAACTCCCAAAGCCCCATCACCCCCGACTCCCCACGCCCAAACTTCCATCCCAACACCCTCCTCCGCAGAACTTCGCTCCGCGCAGGCCGCTTCACGCGCCAGAACCACTTCACCAACCCTCACTCCCACCGCCGCCGCAGCACCAGCACCAGCAGCGGCGGGCCCGACTCCGACGAAGACCGTTTGGATCTGTCGCTCGCCCACGAGCGCGCGGGCGGCGGGATGCGCGGGAAGAGCGCGAAGCTAGGCAAATTAATCATCGAGGACGAGGGGATCAAAATGCTTGATCTGGTCGTTGCGGCCTGCATGGCTGTCTGGTGGCGTGGGTATTACCATTGATTGCCTTGTTGCTTTGGGTTGCTAGGAATGAAAAACCAAGGGGCTTTTATATCGGCTTTTCTCTGCTGTGTCGGGCTTTGCTACGTATCTTGTGCTGCCGTCGCTGCTACGAGGATGCTGTGAGCCAGGCTATCTGAGCACAAGCCTAGTGTAGTCTGCACTCGACCGTCGACTTCTGGGGATGTACTTGACGTTGGAGGGCGCGCTACGTATTTGGAAACGGTGACTTGGCCTTGAATGGCCTTGCGTGTTACCTTTTCTTTGTGTTTTTGTTCTTTGGTGCTTGGATTACATAGCTTGAGCATGCCATTTATACCATATCGTACCACAAGCGCAAGCGAGCACCACTTTTCTTTCATTCTTTTATTCGGGCGTAGTCCATGCAGTCGTTTAGATACCCCTAGGCATGTTGTATGCCCGGTCACATAACCCAAGACTCGGCCGGCAGTTGAAGAACTAGATTCTTACGCATACGCGTCGACGCCTCACTCGGTCCTTCAAGCCTATACTTTCATCTCCATTTTTGGGGGGTGGATCAGCTACAAACGATCTATCTATGCGATCCCAAATGAACACATACCCACGCATCCGGACCATGACCAAGTCGGCACGAGGCAGATGCGCGGCGATCCAGACTCGTCTCCAATCGACATGGACGGGGATCGAACAAGACACTGTAGCCACACGCAACATGACAAGGCACACAAAGCAGAACAGGGCAGCAATAGGAATGGCAAGCCAGAAATAGAAACAAGGATGGTGGCGGTGCAGGGATCAGGCAGGGACAAAGACAGGGAATCAATGGTCCGGCCTTTCTCTCGGAGGTATCTCTTTGCTAATTCATTATATCGACATGCATGGGAAAACCGACGAAACCGAGTGCAATGGGCAGGGTGGGCGAGGCGAGCTGAACCAAGACGCAAAACAGAACACGCGACGGCTGCGAGAGGGAAGAAAGGAAATGTCCTCCAGTATAAGATGTAACAGTAAAAAAGAGGAAATCAGTGGTGCACGTCCATGCCGCGCTGCAGCGAGGACTCCAGATCGTTCAGTTGCCCGCCGCCGGCGGCCGCCTCCTGAGGCTTGGGCTCCTCGGTCTTCCAGGCGTTCTGCTGGTGGTCGGGGATGGGGACGTTGGTCTGCTGGACCATCTGCTGCTGCTGGGCGGCGTGGGCCTGGGACTGCTGGCGGACGACGGCGCGGAAGCGGATGACTTCGTCGAGGATCATCTTGCGCATCTCCTGGACGTCCTCGACGATCTCGAAGTGGAAGTCGAAGGTGGTGGGGCACGTGGGCTCGTCCGACGCATCGTGCCAGATGTGCAGGTAGGGGTGCTCGAGAGCCTCCTCGACGGAGATACGGGACGACGGATCAAAGGCTAGCATGCGGTCCAGCAGGTCCAGGGCGTCCGGGTTGGCGTGGGGGAACAGACGCTGGAAGGGGATCTTGGGCATGAAGGGCAGGTTGCGCACGTATTCCTGCGCGCGGGGTGATCCGATGCGGGACAGGGTCTCCTCATTCGGAGTGCCTAGGTAGTGCAGGATCTGGTTCAGCTGGTCGACGTAGTCGCGGCCCTTGAAGAAGGGTCGGCCGCCGAGAAGCTCGGCAAGGATGCAGCCCACCGACCACACGTCAACTAAAGATGGAGGTGAGTGGGGATGTTACCCTACCATATTAGGACCACACTTACTGGCTTTGGTGTAGCTCTGGAAGCTCAACATGATTTCCGGTGCACGATACCATCTTGTCGCAACGTACTCGGTCATGTAGCCGGCATTCTCCTCCGGGTCAATCGAAAAACCACGAGCCAGGCCAAAATCACAGATCTTCAGCTCACAGTCGGCATTGACCAGCAGATTTCCGGGCTTGAGATCACGGTGCAGCACGTTGGCTGAGTGGATATACTTGAGACCGCAAAGGATCTGGTAGATAAAGGATTGGAAGTGCGCATCGGTCAAAGGCTGTCCAGAGCGGATGATAGCTGCCAGATCACACTCCATCAATTCTGCGGCATCGGGTCAGGCGATCCAATCATCACAAATGTACAGTATAGGGGACATACCCTCGTAGAGGTATGTTTCATTGAAGTTCTCCGGTCGGGGGATGTCCATATCGTAGAGGCATGTAATCTGAGGCGCAGATTAGCGGGGCACGCATAGCCGCCGTTCGAGGATAAGGACATACGTTGCGGTGGCCGCGGAAGTGCTGGAGCAGCTTGATCTCTCGCAGAGCTCGCTTGGCAAGAATCTTCTTGCTGAACACATTGGTGACTTTCTTCACTGCGACGCCTTCGCCGGTCTGGATGTTGGTTGCCGCACTGGGGGAGGCAAGCAATGTCGTCAGTGATGCAAGCACACAAGGGACATACCAGCCTTGACAGGAATCTGAACTTACCACACGATACCATATGCACCCTGTCCCAGCTCCTTGGTGACATTGTACTGCTCGTTCACGATGAAGTCCTGGTTGAAGACCTTAAAGACCTTGCGGCCCTGTAACTCAGCCATGGCGCCGGGTGCTCTGGGGGACTAGTGGAAGGGGAGAAGCCGAGGGCGAGAAGGGTGACGGCGAGGAAGAAGAATAAACGAGAGTAGATGAGAAGAGCAAGAGACCCAGAGGAAGTCGAGAGAAACGAGCAGAGAGAAAAAGGGGACTCGAGTCGGCGTGTGATGAGAGCAGCAGCAGCCCCGCAGTCCCCGCGGGTGATCGGTTGAGGCCACGCACTACTACTCCTACTACTACTCCGACTCTAACGAGTCTTTCACTCCGCTCCAGACGTCAAAGAGCTGAAACACAAGAACCCGCGCTGAAACAGCCGCAGGGCTGCTGAAACCGCCTTCATCAGCGCTGAACCTAATCTTCTTACGAGCCTCTTCGTCCCCGGTGGAGTGCATCCACTGCGTTGGCGTTCCGGTCCAGCCCTACGGTCCTGCTATCGCAACGCGTGCGTATATGCTTCATTTCACTTGTGGTAAACCGAGTCCACATCTTACCACATCCTTCCGATAGGATATTCTCCAGTCACCGGTGCACAGCGCCCGTAACTCGACTCGCGTCTCCTCCAGCGACACCATGACGCCCTGCGTCGCCCTTGGCTGAGGCCACGCACGTATTATTCAGGGTGGAAGTTTGGTCTTCTTTGCCTACATCTTTATATAACACTCCACGGTGCACCATATCGGAATAAGTAATGGATTTCAGGCCAGGAAGAAATATCCGAAACGGGTGTATCGGTAGACGTGGATTGATGCGCAAAGAACGAGTCTCGTCCGAACCCATCTCCCGAAAGCCTTGCCTTTTTATTTGAACTCATCGGGAAGCAGTCTTCCACTACTCGCTGCCTCTTCCCCAACCTCGAGTTCTTGATTCCCGATCCCTGCCACTGAAACCGCTCGTTCGGAGGGGCTGCAAAGGTCGATGAATAGCTCCGCCATCAGGGCCAATTGCTCGGCGTCGACCAATGCGTGGTGATTACGCCCTGCGAGTCGATAGTCCTTTTCGAAGAGCAGCGGAAACAGCACAGGCAGAGACACAGAAAATCGCCTGCCTTGGTAGGTCGTGGCACCACAACCCCCAAGACAGAAAAATGGTGTTGTGCCAAATTCCGGTTTCTCGGAGTCTTCGAATCACTGCATTTGCACCAAAGGTCCCGTCTTGCGTAGAAAAGCCTCGGACCTTCTTTTTATATGTCATTTGCTGTCAGTTCACTGGCGCAGAGAGGCTCGATAAAGCAGAAGAGGTGATTCCCTCACTATACCTAGTAAGACAGTCGAGTACACTCGCCCTTTCAAGATTGACGAGGCCAATTTGGAGCACCACAAAGACCAAATTCAAGGTCGATAGCAACTATCTCCGAAGCTGGTATATTGACCTTACTGTCGGATTGCATCCTCTTGGTGACTTTGGCCATTATCTCTGTCTTTCAAATCCACTGCTGAGAAGCGCTCTCTTGAACAAACTCCGTAGCTCATTCATTGCCGTTTCGTCTTCGCGGAGGAGGTCTGGCGTCCAGGTAAGAAAGTGCTCACGGCAGGATTTTGAGCCTTCCCAGAGAGAGGGGACGCAGCTACCGTGGCTGTGCGTTGTCTGGTCAGCATCTGCTTCCAGAAATAGGGCCTCAAATACTCGTTGAACTTATACCGCCCGTGGCAGGAGACGCATCTGGTTCTGAGCCCAATATGCTGTCCTGGATAGGCACTCCCGTTTGTCAGTCAGCAGATCTCGGTCTACTCAAGGTGCGTTCGCTTTAAAGCTACCGCATACTGGCTCAACCCAGACCCTGATTATACTCTGCTACATTATGTATGTATAGGATATAGTTAGTGAAATCAGTAGAACATCCGCGTATCCTCGTTTCATTTTTCGTAAATCGGTAACGAATAATATCCCCTACAGTTTGTTCTCCAACCGACGCTCCTTGCGCAATGCACGGAGTTTGGTTCTCACTTCGTCAATAGGCACCATAATACCCTGCTTCTGGGTGGCGGGATCATCTCGGTTCCTGATATTAACGGTGCGTGCGTCCTTTTCTTGTTGGCCGACAACAAAGATGAAATTATACTGCGAAAGTTGCCCTGAACGGATTTTCTTCTGCATGGTGTTGCCGCTGATGTCAATGTCCACGTTCAGCTTGTCGCCGCGGAGGATCTCCTGCAGCTCCGCGCAGTACTCGTTCAAAGCGGGCATTACCGGCACGATCAGAATCTGCCGCGGGCTGATCCAAAACGGCCACTTGCCACCGAAGTGCTCGATCAGA
The DNA here is from genome assembly GCF_028827665.1 of Penicillium hispanicum. Taxonomy (NCBI): domain Eukaryota; kingdom Fungi; phylum Ascomycota; class Eurotiomycetes; order Eurotiales; family Aspergillaceae; genus Penicillium; species Penicillium hispanicum. The sequence goes on along the minus strand of NW_026623200.1, from coordinate 3,050,650 downwards.
ATACCCAGGAATCGCTCGAAGCTGCCGATGATGGCACGGTGGATGACCACGGGGCGAGAAAGCCCAGGGCCGGGCTCGTAGGGGTTGGCCTCACCCTCCTTCTTGGTCTCCTCGCCGGTCTGCGGCTTCTCAGGCGATCTGTAACACATGGAAAAACGAATTGCCGCTTGGTAGTCAAGTTGTATCTGAAGGGTTGTTAGTATACATGTTGTCATGGTACTCTAGAGGTGGAATGCTTACAGTAGCGCACTGGAATTCACGTTGGAGGGCATCGGCAATGGTAATATCGATCTTGGGACCGTAGAAGGCACCGTCACCCTCATCGATGGTCCAATCATTGCCCTTGAACTTGGTCATCGCCTTCTTGAGCTGCTCCTCGGCGTAGTTCCAGGTCTCCAGCTGGCCCATGTACTTCTCAGGGCGAGTAGACAACTTCAGTTTGAAAGTGAAACCAAACAAACCGTAAATAGACTGCAAGAAGTCAAAAAGACCCTCAATCTCGGTGAAAATCTAGGCCATGATTCGATTAGCCATGTTAGTGACCCCCACCGTTAGGAAGTAACATACCTGTTCCTGGGTACAGAAAATGTGCGTGTCATCCTGCTGGAACTTCCGCACTCGGGTGAGACCGCTCAGCGCACCGGAAGCCTCATTACGGTGCAGGACACCAAAGTCCGCAATTCGCATCGGCAACTCACGGTAGCTACGCTCACGATGACCGAAGAGTAAAAAGTGACCGGGACAGTTCATGGGCTTGAGACCCCATTCGCGCTTCTCAACATTCACCTTGAACATATCATCCTTGTAGTGTTCCCAGTGACCGGAGGTCTTCCAGACACTCACGTCATACATGTTCGGGGTCTGGACCTCCTGGTAGCCGCGCTTGCGGTACTCAGACCGCAGAAGACTCTGAATGGCGTTGAAAATCTTGGTTCCAGCGGGAAGCAAGAAGGGGCATCCCGGAGACGCTTCATCGAAGAAAAACAGCTCCTGCTCCTTGCCAATTCGCATGTGGTTACGCTTCTCTGCCTCCTCCAAGAACTTCATGTGCTCCGACATTTGCTTCTTGTCTGGAAAAGCAACCGCGCGAACACGTTGCAGCGAGTCGTTGGACTGGTCACCAAGGAAGTAGGCAGAGGAGTTCTACAAAAAGCCGGATTAGTACAGGTCCTTCTGGGTTAGTCAAATGGCTATTGCTGACCTGCAGGATCTTGAACGCTTTAACCTTCCCCGTGTTCTGAATGTGGGGACCACGGCACAGATCAACCAAGGTACCGCAGCGGTAGACGGTGCTCTTCTCGCCAGTCACCAGCTTGTCAATGTAGTGCAGCTTGTACTTGCTGTAGGCGAACATCTTCTTGAGGTTCTCCTTGGAGACTTCCAACCGATCAAAGCTCTGCTTCTCCTTGAAGACGCGCGATACTCGGTTATCGAGAGCGGGCCAGTCGGATTGATGCACCACACGTCTAATCACCCCATCACTGTTAGCATTTGCCAGCGTTACTAGGTCACGCGACATACCCTTCAGGAATAGCCATGTCGTAGAAGAAACCCTGAGCGGTCGGGGGACCGTGAGACAAGAAGCACGAGAATTCACATTCGCAGGCCTCTCCCATGGCATGGGCTGATGAATGCCAGAAGACCTCTCGCCCAAGCGGATCAGAGAAAGGAACCAGGACAACATTCGAATCGCCCTCGAGGGGGCGGTTGAGATCCCATAGTTCCCCATTGACCTTCGCAACAACCACGTTGGCGCTCACGTCCTTGGGAACATCGCGCAGGAAAGACCCGGGGGTGGTCTCGTAGGCCTTCGCGGGGACTGAAGAGGGGCTACCGTCACCGATGTCGAGGGTGACGTTGATTTCGGAGTGAGCACGGTTCTTGGTCTCCTCCAGATGTTGCTGCCACAGCTCCTCGAAAAGCTTGTTGCGTTCGATCAACCATTCGGGGAGCACGTCCGGCGGCGGGGCTTTAGATTTCGCTTTGGCATCGTTTGGCGGGGCAGCGGCATCAGGATTGCCCTGAGCCTCCGCGGCAGGCCGCACGGGAAGGTCCTTGGGTGCTTCGGCAGCCATGATCGTGTCCCTCGGAGACGGAAGCAGAGAAATTGACCGGGGAGGCAAGGAGGGGAACCAAGTAGGGCTGATATACTCCGCGTCGAGGAAAATTGACTCACTCGTGAGGGACGGGCGGTGAGTCATGTGACAGCAAACTGCCCTGGCTAGCGACGCTTTACCGCATGAAGTTTTTCCACCACCCGAAAACTTCTTCGCCCAAGCAACCCCCAACTACAACAGCTAAAGATGTCTTTCCGTGGCCGTGGCTCCGCCACCGGTGCGAACCGGGGTGGTTTTGGTAACCGTGGTGGTAAGCAATGCCCCGAGGAGGCCTCGCGACAGTCAGTCGGAAGCTAACGAAATTTTCCTGGTTACAGGTCGCGGAGGTTTCCAGCAGTCCTTCGGTCCCCCGGCGCAAGTCTTTGGTACCTTTTTCCCGCTCTGATGCAAATTCCACGGACCCTGTGCTGATAATTTGGTAGAGATGGGATCTGTTATGCACGCTTGCGAGGGCGAGATGGTCTGCGAGTCGATCAACCCGAAGATCCCCTACTTCAACGCTCCGATCTACCTGGAGAACAAGGTACGCCTACAACAAAGATGATACTGCGATTCTGAGATCGCTCATGGTTCTCGGAGCTAATACTCCTCTCTCTAGACTCCCATCGGTAAGGTCGATGAAGTTCTAGGTCCTATCAACCAGGTGTACTTCACCATCAAGCCTCAGGAAGGCATTGTCGCTACTTCGTTCAAGCCTGGTGACAAGGTTTTCATCGGTGGTGACAAGCTGCTTCCCCTCGAGAAGTACGTATCGTCCAGAGATCTCTTTACTTTATGCGCCGGTGCTAACTCAATCCTAGGTTCCTTCCCAAGCCCAAGCCCCCTCCGGGTGCTGCTAAGCCCAAGCGTGCTGGTGGTGCTCGTGGCGGCGGCTTTTCGCGTGGTGGCCGTGGTGGTGCCCCCCGTGGCCGCGGTGGTTTCGGTGGTGGTCGTGGCGGCGGCTTCTCGCGCGGTGGTGGTGGCCGGGGTGGATTCGGCGGTCGCGGCGGTGGTCGCGGCGGCAGCGGTGGTTTCTCGCGCGGTGGTGGCCGGGGTGGCTCCCGCGGCGGCTTCCGTGGCCGGTGAGGATATTCTTGATTGAATATTGTGTCTACTTACGGCGTTTGGGGGACTTGGGAGCTTTGCAGGAATATTTTCTTTTTTTTTCTTGTGCATCCTGACACAATTACTGCTTCTCTGGCTGCAGGGACTGTAGAATATATCCAGTCACAAAAACTACTTGATATTTTCTCCTGTTACCAAATTCCATTGCTTCTAGAATAGCGGCATCAGCGTCCACAAGCCCTGAGCAGTAGTAATCTGGAGTAGTTCTTCACATCATGCAGATGTGGCTAGTAGTGTGGCGCAGGCTTGCACCGCCCCCCGGTTATTGCTGTTCGGAAATGACGTTGACCGCTCTGCGAATCTGTGCGTCCAACTCCAAGCAGGATTAGCCGCCATTCTTATTTCTTCAATTCCTCTACCAGTCGTCAGGAGCAGTTATATCTCGGCTCCAGCAATATATCTTGTACTCGGTCTTTGTTTGAGCATGTCTCGCAGAACATCGGCAATGGCGTCGAGCGATTCCAACAGCGACGTCCCACCCTCAGGCGACGGAGGTCAGTTCGCGATCGAACTCGCCCCTCTCTTGGAGATTGTCGCTCACGGTTCGCAGGTCAAGAGAAGCAGAAAATGCTTCTTTCCGCTGAGCATGGTCACTTTAGCATGGTGAAGTCCGTACCCAGAATACCTGCTGCTGCCTGGCCCTACAAGCTCCGTCTAACACTGTCTCAGAGCTCTCCATCTCGCTGATCTGGTGACTGAACTCAACGGTACGTGGCTATATCATAGTTTCGATATTTTCAAGAACCAACTCGTTGACTCAATGGTCTCTAGGATTCTGCGGAGGCAAGTTTATGTCCTCTCACCACTTCGCGCTCTACCCACTAACCTCTCAGCGTAGTCATGTCCGTCTTTTCGTCGATGCGCTACTGTCTCGGAGACCCCTCGAATTACGGAGCCATTTGGGCTGCCCTTGCATTCATGCCGTTCGGTCTGTTCTTTGATTTCATGGATGGAAAGATTGCGCGCTGGCGCAAGAAGTCGTCGCTGATGGGTCAGGAGCTGGATTCGCTTGCTGATTTGGTAGGCAACCCCCGGGCGAGGTACACTAGACAGTGATTGATTATATTTTGCGTTGAAACAGATCTCCTTCGGTCTTGCGCCCGCCGCTGCCGCATTCGCTCTCGGTATCCGCACAACTGTCGACCATCTCCTCCTGGCTTTCTTTGTCCTCTGCGGTCTAACCCGCCTGGCTCGGTTCAATGTCACGGTTGCTGTTCTACCAAAGGATAAGAGTGGAAAGTCGAAGTACTTTGAAGGCACGCCCATCCCGACTACTCTCTCCATCGCTTCCCTTATGGCCTACTGGGTCTCTCAAAGCTGGACCCATGAAAATATTCCTTTTGGCCTGATCGCTGAGGGTACTGCCTTAGAGTTCCACCCTATTGCTCTTCTGTTTGTCCTGCATGGTTGTTTGATGGTCAGTAAGACGATACACATCCCCAAGCCATGAGGTGAGATCGAATATGGTCAGGCAATTTTACGTTTGGTACAATTGCCTACGCTTGTCGGTCAAAAGTGACAAGTGGCCATGAAAACTAAGAACGAGCAAAACGCTGCTGTCTATAGACCAGCTTGGATACGATCTCAATATACTTTACTTGAGGATAAGTTTCACAGCCATATAGGCCCATTCCACGGACATTGCGTATAATGAAGTAGCTGTGATTGGTAGCCCACGGGGTTTGAAATCCATATTGCACATCTGTGTGTATTCTTCGATGCGCGCAAAATGGTGTTTGGATCTATAGAGAATTGCTTTTTCGGTTGGGTTTCGCATTACAATGGATCTACCAGAAGCTTCATGAACTTAGTATTGGTGCAGATGGGCAATACGCCATGATGACCAGTCCTTCATAGAGTGTCATACTGCTTTATAAGACTTATATCCAGAGTTCCCCAGGACTGGAGAGCTGGCTTCCTTCATCGCCTTCTGTGCCCTAAATCCCAATTGACCATCTCCAACTCAATGCAGGTCTAATATATGAAATATGCCCCTCTTCACAATGCCCAGGGCTAACACATCAGCTTCATAAAAGATCACAGACCCACATACATGGCTATCATCGATTTGAGCCGCTTTTCCCGGGTGTATGTCCCGAGGTGCCGATTGTGCGGTCTAGAGGGCGTGTGCCGCACGGTCGGATCGGGCAATCTCAATGGCAATACAGGAAGACCATATTATCGATGTGGCCGGTGCGAAAGATTTATTACATTTTTTGATACGCGTGGAATCACCCCAGGTAACCCGCTGTGCAAGTGCGGCGAGCTCAGCAGACAACAAGCCAATGGGCATGACCATCCAGTTCCGCGAGGTATTCACTATGTATGCAGCATCGGTTTATGTTGCTTCTATGAGCGTTTGTTAGAAGACGACGACAGGCAGGCTCAGGTATCATTGGCGTACATAAGAGCACTTAATCGGCGGAGTCACGGATATGTTGCTTGACAAGTTGGCATGGTCGAAATTGCTTGTGGGCAGGCTCTTTTTTTCTATGATCTACAGTGCACTCCTACATCAGCATTCGTCAATCTGATTCTTGATCAACACTCCATCAACACCAACTACCAACAAGCCTATCAGTAAGTAATCTTATGGGGAAACACAGTAGTCTACTAATACGCAATTCTGGATTACTACTGGGTACATATACTCTAGAGAGTGAATTATCTCCGGCTCTCGCGGCCAGAATCACCATGTGTTCTAGACCCCAGTGGAGTGTCCCTTCGCCAACAAAGTCCTGTACTTCTGCAAGATGGAGATCCCCCAAAACTCCCCATCGCTCCAGAAGCCCAAGGAAGAACCGACATTTGATTTATAATATTAAATTGCCGCAGCGAATGACCTGTACAGGACTCATGTTTCCTGCTCTGTTGTGTTCCGTCCTGATCCTGTCGGCATAAGGGGTTCTGCCCAGTTGTGTCTTCCGGTGGATCCTCCACCCAGTCTAGTGGGCGCCACTGCTCCGTAAATAACAACCTGGTGAATCAACCACTCCGTCTGGCGAGGTCTAGGCATGTCTCTGGGGCGCAAATTTTCGGACTCGGCTTTCTGAGGCTTTTGTTGTCGTGTATCGCATACGCGTATCCTATGTATGGGGTATGTATGAAGTACTGTGCCAGCACTCTGTAGCATGTGAAATCTGAACTAGATGGACAGCCTCTGCGGTCGGCAGAAGATTCTTGAGGCAAGTGGATGTTGGTCTATACCTAGTGAGACTGTTAAGCTTGTCATTATCCTTGAGTGACCTAGTCTTGCAACTCAGGGGTATTTTATCTGCTGTAGAGGTGTAGAGTTGTCCAGTTGATCTGTCTGGTTTTCATCTGATCACTCCAGTTCTGCCGAGAGCCGAGAGCTGTATGTATAGTAACAATTCAGATTAACCCGGGCTTTGTACGCCTGTGAGAGCTTCCTGGGTACATCTAGGCCTAGGAAATTTTCTTAAGAGGAGATGGAAGATATGTAGACTTTAGTTTTGTGTTTGGGAGATATATTGCTATAGAAATGGGATATAGATTCTGGCGGTAAGTGGCCCCGGATATATATATTCCCTCTAGGGCTTTGGGCGGATATATTTCTCCAAACGCAGAGAGTATTTGCACTTCATCCTAGATCCACAAATCCACCCAGCGAGAGGTACCTAGCCTCCAAGCATAATATGCGTGGACTGATATCCATGTACATACATACGAGTCCGCACAACATTTGTCCATAAGAGAAACATGGGAACCCGTCAGCACAGAACTGGTCCCATGAAGGATTACCGTAATACAGATACACCATGGCTCCGTGGTTGCCGATGCGGGAATAGCCGTGTGAGTATCCGTGGTACATACTATTAATAATTTCGAGAAAGGGAGTTCCTGCATAGATGCCATGAAGTGAAACCTACTCAAATACTTGATCGTGGGAAACCAAGCTGAGAAGATGGGTCTCTATCTTTTAGGGTCCAAATAAAGCGAGAGTCGTCAAAGCCAAGCCTCGGCCTAGCGCTGGCGACTTCCCATCACACCCGAGAAACGGTAGGAAAATGGCACTATGCGCTAACGAGTTTCATTTCCCATGAAACCCCGGGTGCTCCTTGTAAATATCACCCAGTTCATTTCCCAATGGTGCGGTTTGGTATGAATTGTGTTATACCCGACGATGATCCTCCGTATTTATCCATGCCTATCTAGGCATAAACTCGTGTCCAAAGGATGTTATGGGGGTCCTACATCATCTATATGTAGTGATCAGACATAGTATCCTAGTAATAATCATAAGTCTTGGGCCCGCTAGCCCAAATAATAGCTCTTTTGAATCCTCTTATTGTATTACTGTATTATCAGAATACAGGGCCAAGAGTCAGGGTCCTGTGGCGATGTAATGATGAGTTTGGCGTCGATCGCCTGTATGGAGTAATCATCCACGCCACAAGTCTCGGGCAGCAGACAGCGCACAACCTTGCACTAGCACCAGAACGGGGCTAGCGGATTCTGAATGTAGCCCGTGTCGGGCCAAAATAGGAAATTGATCAACAACCCCCCCTGGTTTGGTACCTGATTAGTCAGGGCCTCAGCACCGCTTATTGGTGGAGAGCTGGAGGTTGCAGGCATTACCGCTGATTACCACAGATTACAGAAAGAAGCACAGAAGGAGGGAGCAAACAATCCCTGGAAGTCGCGGGTACCTGATGAGTGCCCGGAAAGACAGTGCATTCACCCCATCGGAGTAGCGTAATGTGTTGTACCTCGCGGTACCTCTGGGGAACGGACCCCTTGTCCCTGAAGGCCCGTTATTCCACCTTCCACCCCCTTCGACTCTGACTCTCCCTCCTTCACTCTCCCACGCTCGTTATTCTGCTCCCTCGAGGGACCATTCTTTTGCCATTTTCAATACCAGCTACGTCAACTCACCTCCAAGCCGGCCCTTCCTGGTCGCTCGAAAGCAACAGCCTGTTCCAAACAAAGCCGACTAGGGGCGTCAGACCCGTCCCTTCGTGACCTTTGTGCAACAGCCTCTTTCACCCGATTCATTTCGCTCATTCTCACGCCAATTCTCTTTCTCCTCCGACTGCTCGTCCTTTAAATTCGAATCGGCTGTATCAGATCCACTTCCAGGATCCGACCGAGGGACGCATTCAAGCGCGTCGACTGATTCGACAACCTTATTCTCAAGTGACGAACACTCGGCATATTTCACCCATAGAAGTCCCAAGGGTTGCGCGGGTCGTTCCTGGTTCTTCTTTTCGAACTCTATTTGCCGCAACGACTGTGTCTGAAGCGGACCTTTTTGACCTCTTTTGATACAAGCTTCCTCCAAACCTTGTCTTCTCTCGATTACACTATGCGGTTCACAATGCATCACATCTTGGCAGCGTCCAGTTTGCTTCTGGCCGTGGGCGCGGTCGCTTCGGAATCATTCGAGGTTCTGGTCCCTCGAGACATGACACTTGTTGGCTGCTACAATAGCGCGGATGGCCTGACCAACCAGACCTCATATACCTTCCAGAGTTCAGGATGGTGCTTTCAACGGTGCAAAGGGACCAACGCTGCAACTTTTGCTCTGACAGGTGGATCAGACTGCCTGTGTGGTAGCGAGCTGCCTCCATCATCAGCAAAGGTCTCCAGCGATAAGTGCGACCGAAAATGCGACGGCTGGCCTGACGATAAATGTACGTCCTTTTGAACACACCTTATTGATTAATCAGGTCAAAACCAAGACTAACATTTTTGCCAGGCGGTGGTGTCGGTTTCTATTCGGTTTACACAACGGGTTTGGACCCCGATGTCTCCACAGTATCTGCATCGACGACCAAGGAGCCCGATACGACCACGGCCTCCAAGACCGACCAAGCTGCTACCTCGGTCTCAACAAACTCCGGTGGTGAGACTGTTGTTGTGACCGCCGTTAGCGAGCACACTCCCATCAGCAGCGTCAATACCGAAGCGGAAAATACCAAGAACAGCCACAACACTGCTGCCATTGCGGCTGGTGTGGTGATTGGTGTGGTTGGCGTTGCTGCACTAGCAGGTGCTGCGTTCTTCTTCTACCGATCTCGCAAGCAAAAGACTCAGGGATTCGGTGGCGCAGCTGGTGGTTACGGTCGCGACTCGCAGCCGCCATCGATGTCGGACTCGCGATTCGACGGTGAATATATGGCCCAGCGCCGGCAAAGCAATGGCAGCATTGATGATGACCATGACTTCTCCCGCCGCATTCTGCAGGTTCGTGCACATGACTTGTTGCATTCCATAAGACCGGCCAGCTCATTTGACGTTCTAGGTGACTAATCCGGACCGCCATTATTAAATGGTACGACTGTCTCGTTAAAAGCTCGCTCTGCTATTTTCTCTCATCCACCCTCACCTCTCGCACAACCGACTATCCTTTTCCCGGGCTCCGGTTTTATGGGAGCCTTTGTTCTATTGTCATATTTTCATCGGGTTATTTAGCGGAGTTACGATATCCGAAAGGCATACGGCTCGACCCGATTCGGTGTCCATATTTTGGTGAATTTGATTGTCTTTATCTGGCCGCGTCTCTGAAAGTGTCCCCCTGCGTGTGCGAATATGCGAACAACCTGTTTCTCCATAATCGTCTCGGTTCGTATTGGATGTTTCTCAGGGATCCATAAGAATTCCCGTCAACGGGGAAGTCTGCCAACAATCCCGCCCTGCCAGAATGTTGTATTAGTGCGTCTTGGTGGACGGAGATGTCCTGGTGGGATTCTTGTATCCGGAAAGGCGTTTTTGATTTCGGCTCCCCTCTCGATGCTCACGCCCTTGAGCAAACCTTTCCTTCACACGACTTCTTATCAGCTTCTGTTTCTCGAGCCGCCTGTTCTCCAGCCGATTTCGCGCTGATCCTACCCTGAGTGGATTTGGGAATGCGTGACTGTAAGTATGGATTAGCCTGTACCTAATGCGAGAATGGATATGCATATCACTGGTTTGCTCATGCGTAGCTGACTTGATATTGGGCTTGCTGCATCCCGTAGTGTCTCGGTGTTTGGACTTAGATATATGAAGACATGAATGTAACTCACTGACTCTTATTTGTCCAGGATTCTCAGGTCCCTTAATCCGCAACACGCCAACTGAGGTTTGAAGACTGCACGTTCAACTACACACTTCCACGCTCCCATTTCGTCCGCTGGGCAGCTTCGAGCTACAAGGGACGACGAGTATACTGAATTCTGACTGAGTCTTGCATGTTGAAACAAACCTACAAGACCAGCACCCTACCAACACAGAATGTCAACAAGCCCTACCAGCACATGCACGATCTATAAAACACGAACAATCCTTTTGTTCTCGACGAGTCCCTTGTTTCGCACACGCAAGCGTTACTCAGTAGAGGACTCAGTCATCGCCAAGTTTGACGCACCATGAGAGCTTGAGCACACCTGAAATGCAGACGCGCTCAGCCAGACAGCAGCACTGCTAGTTCGCTCACGAGTATTTCTGGAGGTCAGCGGAGTTATTGATCTGGAATGGTACCCACGACACGCCGTTTTTGGCTTGTACATGATGTTGCAGTATGCACACTACGGGTTGCCTGGTATAAATGTCGACATGAAACTGGTCAGAACCAAGATTCTATTGAATATCTCCTGCTGGGACTCAAGCATCCATAAAGTCCCTGGTGCCGCGATCGTGGTGTCCATGCTCGTCGTTGGGAACTACTTCTCGAGTCGTGGACACGGGACAGTCTCAAAGCTGGATGCCTTCGCTTCATCGAGGACACCATCGCTGCAGAAGGATGAACATGCTCGCGACCGGAGTGGTGCATGGCTCTCATGAGCGGGTGGTGGTCCTACGTGATTCTGTATGAGAGCTTCAAGCCGTCGAGGCGTGAGTTATACCTGGGGGACGGTGAAGTAGAAGTAGCCCGGAGCTGACTCGTCTCTCCATTGATCATGATATATCGTCTGTTGGCTATGGATATGTAGTCTTTGAACTGGGTTCGATCTCATTCTGTACAGACATCTAGCCTATGGCAAAGTAGATCGGTGGCCACGCAATTCATCCATCTCGACAAAGCTGTTTCACAACCATACACAATTCGAATGTCTTGGATCAATTTCGCAGTGTCGAGTATGTCTCGCATCGATTACGCCTTGTCCAACCACACTCTCACCACGCTGGAGGCCCGACATGGCGACTACGAAAATCAACCCACACACCCCCGGACTCCCAGCACACCCTCCACCCAGGCAACCAAGGACACGCACACCCCGGACATTAACGAGCCAAAGAACTCGCAAGTCCTCGAACTGACCTTTCCTCGTCTGCGTTTCCATGACATCAGACAAGCATCTCCCGCCATCGCCAGCGCCAGCGCCATCACCGGCGCAAGTCCCTGCCGTCTTCGCAGCGCGCAAAGCCTCTTAGGTCATGGGCACCACGCTCGAATGCAGCCAGGTAGCGCGAAGCCTCCCAACAGTGATCGACACCCATTCCAACGGCGGCTAGACGGAGATTAACTGAAGGGGCCAGCGCGATAGGAAAGCCGTCTAGACCGCGCGGGGACCAGGAACAGTACGGGCAGGAGGCAGCGCAGGCAGGGATGCAGCCGAAGGATTCGCATCGCAGACACGTCCGGAGCGATCGTCGCTGGACCGAGCGAGCAGCGACGAACGGGGAAGCACACACGAGGACGGTGATAGATCAGCGCGTTGGAAGGAATAAAATCATCGGCATCGTCCCACAACGGAGGTTTGCACAGCTGCGCTGCACGACTGTCTACTACATACTATACTCCGGATTGGGAAGGGTGGGCCAAGCGATCGCGTTATCGCGTCGGGAGAACAGAATCCCGAGATCCGGGGCTCTCGTCACTAATCATCCGCAGGAGCTGTGCTTGTCGCAACTCCATCCTCCGTCCTCCGGGCCCCGGGGGTGTGTGAGGATTGAGGGCCTGCATCGGACTTGATACCCGCTTCATTATCCCCGACAGGGACAGGCACGGCGGCTCCCCGAAAGATCATGACCGCCGACGTCAATCTGGAGAGCATGCAGGACGATCGCGCTGGGAGTGGTACCTGACTCATGGGACTATTCCTTCGGGAGATGCCCTGATGGAGCGATATTCAGCGCGCCCGTGCAGCGTCAATGCCGAAACGAGCAATGCAGCCAGAGACTCTACACGGAGAATGTCCACACATTGCTTGTGCAGGGCCTGACTTGGAGGGTCAGGTCATATTCGCCTATGCCATCGGGAGAGGGCCTGGATTGAGCGGTATTCAGCGCGAAGTGACATTGCATTCAGCAGAGATCTTCAGCACGCAATCCATGGATATGAATCTACATATACATATGGCCCGAATTGAGCGATATTCAGCGCACAGCCCAATAGAACAAGACCTCGGGACGAAAAGATGCAAAGATTACACAAGACTAATTAGGCCATGCCAACCCTGGCTCGGATTTGCTATTAGTTGCACATTCAGGCCAGAAACCAATCACCCCAACCAGATTCAGCGTGCATCACACTAACCCGAAGCAGCCAGATTGAGCGCGCTGTGTTGGCAACCCCTGTCCAGCCGCAGGAATCCTCCCCCCCATGTGGGCTGTGGATACCAGACGCTTTCCATGTGGAGAGCCGGCATGGAAAAGTCCCAAAACCGCCGCTGCACGCTGCGCCGCCGAAGGATGTAGCGCATGGGCAGGCCACCATGTGGAAGACGATAGCGCGCCCCGGGGGGGAGGGCGGCCCAGCCCCGAATTCCCCCATTCGACCAGATCTGAAACACAAATGCAAGGTGTGGTAGACTCGGCGGCGAATGGCAAGCATTTCCCACACCAACAGCGGCTACGACGCATGACTCGCCCGCGCACGAACTGGGTGCCTTGCTCCATCGAGTCATGACGTCATGGTGCGGACGGCTGCTTGTTACAGTAGTTAACTAGTCCCGTCGAGCGGAGCGCAACGTCAAAGGCTTGAGTGCAACATGCTTCTGGCATCGAGATCTGGACCAGTGTGTTGGGAGATGCGATGCTGTGATTCGTGCGGTCGTCGGGGGGTTGATGCTCCGGGGTATACACCTCGCGTGCGTATCTGTCGACCCGGAGTATACGACGGGTTGGCTCGATGAGCCGGACATGCATCGATGCAGACAGCTATCCATGGTCAACTGTGAGTAATTTGTCAGTCAAGGTCGCGTTGGACGACGCCACCACTTAATTTACCGTGCGGCGATATGGTCGCATCGCGCGGCTTATTCCGTCGTTAGGCAAGCGGTGTTGCCTGTCAGGTCGTGACTAATTCCTCACTTGATATCCACCATCACCACGAGCCTGGATGGGTTTAGTCGCAGAAAACCCCGTGATGAGTGAGAAGGGATCGGTTTCGGATTCGGGTGGCTAGACCAGGAACACCCGCAGACAAGCCCTTCTGCCTCCACGCCGCCTTTTGTCTCCATGCTCCATCCGGCAGGACTCCTAATTCCTAATCCTTCATTTCTAATTCCTACGAGTCCTGCGCCGGAGGATTCCGCTCGCACGTCCACAGAGATAACTACGAACGTTATAAATCGGGGCATCCAACTCTGTGTCTCCACGCCCTGTCCGACTCGAGGAGGAGGATATCGCGGGCACGTGGAGGGCCAACGACAGGAGAAGAGCAGGTCGGTGATCTACGGGACTCGAGGACCACAGTCCATGTGGTGAATGGGGCAACGGGCGCGGGTGGGGATTGGTGAGTTCGCTAAAGGATCGAGATAGTGGCGTGGGTGGGACTCGGCCGGACCATGGATGTCCGTCGCAGGAGCTCTGGGAACGCATCCACGGATGATATCGTCCACCGACTGGTCCCCAAGGTTGCCCGGATCGTGGTGCTACACAAATGGGGAGAAATGGATTGATCAACCACGGACCCGTGGGTGGATGACGATCGCGATGGGGAGGATTGTAACTCTCCGGGGCGGAGGCTCGTTGTCACCCGTTCTACAGAAGTATCCATGGATCAGGGAGTGCAGGACTCTGATGCACGGGTGAAGGATTGGCATATCCATGAATCCCTGACGACGGAACAAGGCGCACGCCATCGCGAGGGACTCTTCATTTCCACGGCTTGGTCGGGGTCCTGAAAATAGCAACCAACACTCGATGTGCATCTGAATTCCAAAACCGAGAGGTAACTGCGATAATGAAACACCCGATCAGCATGTGGCTGGACGGGCGTTCGTTTCATCTTTGGTTCTTCGCGTGGCCGGGCGTGGGCATGCAGTAGCCCTGCAGTAGCTGCAATGGCTGCAGTCGCCAAGCACCGGAGAAGAAGAGAAGGGGAGACGGGGAGACGAGGAGAAGGAGGTGTGAGTGGACAATTGCTATCGCATGGCGGATAAAAATAAGTATGTACCCATGGATGCATCTGGTGGATATAGTGTCATACTCACTATGATCAGCACTAAGAGCCCACGTGTAAGCAAGCTGAAACACCATGAAGCTGCACTTGCCCAACGCAGGATAGCACAGGATGGCAAGTATAGTGTCGCCCTGACTCCACTGCTCGAGACAGTCTGACGGTTGATAGGACAGCTCGTAAAGGACGGAGGCTTAGTCGCATGCAGCCATCCACACAATGGAATTGAAGTGCGCCGTGGCACTACGCCCAAGAGGGAGTCTGCATGGCTAATTAGCTGTCTTTTTCTCTTTCCCAATCCGGCGATCTTCGAATCCTTCTTCCACATGGTCGAACTGGGATGTGCATCCTGCGAGCTAACCGTTTCCGAGTCATCAGGGAAATGAAATGAGGATCGGGAATCAGCACGCTACCCCCTCGACTCGGCCGCCGGTAGCACCGGATCCTTCAAATCACCGAGATGAAGCCAGGCACAATGCAACCTGGTTCGCGGCTTCGCTGCATGTCATTCGAGGGGAACGGCTTCCACCCCCTTCCCCCTTTTGTCGTGTGGCTCTCTGGCCCTGACGTGATCCACGCGAGAAGAGCGAGCTCGGGCTCCAAAGTCCGACCGGAGTTCGGAGCAAGCATGTCGCGATTCCCTTGTGGGCGTTGCGTTGACACGATCGACTCGATCCTGCGGCTCTCCGGCCGACACTGTAGTGCACGATGCGGCGGAGTGTCGGATGGAGTGTAGTTCCACCAGGAACCCCAGTACCGCCGTGTCTGTACTGTGGTTACCTCTGATCCCATCACAATCAGATCAATGCGTTCGCCGTGTACCACCCGAGCCCAGATCCTCTGCGAGACATGCCTGGGAGCACCGAGTCTGCCTTGCCGTCCAGGTCCGACAACCACATGGCCTGATCGGCAGAGCTGCACCCCTGAAACACATCTCACCCCTTATCGCATTGTCAAACCTGCAGGACCTGCATGCCATCCGTGGTGCAGCCCCCTCAAGGCCATCCATACTTGTACCGGATGTGCGCTCAGCGTGTGATTGGCGGATCCGGCCTGAAGATGCACCGACGTGCTGTCGACTTCCACTACATTTGGACGCATGCTAGTGCAGGGGCTCTACTGTAGTAAGAATCATAATCATCCGTGAGACTGCCGAATCCAGGCATGACGAATGGGGGCTCCTGGACACTGGATGACATTGATTCTGATTCTTCATCCTTCTGCTTATTACTATTATTCTCTTATTATTGACACTGTTATCATTCCAGTCTAGAGTCAATCACAATTACAGTATCCACACGGCAGGATGATCGCAGGATCACAGTGATGCCATCTCCAGACAGTGCCTCACGCCGAGCCCTCGAGCGATCCACGCGATTTGCAAAGCACGTCCATCTGCAATCCCCAGAAAGTGCACGGCGCACTTGATACTCCTTCCTGCAAAGTGTCGACATCCACGGTCATGCAAGCCTGCAGGCGCAGTCTATACCCGAGTAAGCAAAAGCAGCTGCCGATGCAGCGACTAAGAAAAAAAAAAAGCATGCTAAATTTAACAGCAAACTCTCTCCACGCATGGAGATTAAGTCTGTAAGGACGATCGGCGTCGATCAGCGCAGAACCCCTGCCGAGCGCACGTTGCCTAATCGAGCAACAAGTGCGCGTAGTGCCGTTAAGAGAGAGAGGGGGATGGATTTCTTCACCTGATCGCGATCGCATCGAGATTATCGCGATTCAGGATGGTAAGTAAATAGTAAATAGTAAATAGTAATTAGGAACTAGTGAACCGAATCGGGGCATTAGGTCATGGGAGTCGATATCCCAAACCCCGGTCGGGCATACAAGACGCTTCCATTTGCTTCGAGTACATATGTATGTACATACATATATCTGCAAACGCGAGCATGACAATGACAGATTCCAACTCATCCCAGATGCCGTTTGCCTGCAGCCAACACCCCCCCCCTGCCCCAACCAAGGCAGCGCCACGCAGCGCATGGCAGCCAATCCGCGGCTGCGAAAAGCCGAGCCCAAGAAGCACGCTAAAAGCAAAAAAAGAAAAAGATAAAAGCATTGACACCCGCCGACGATCAACCGGGTCCACATTCTCGTCCACATGTGGCATGTCCACACCTCTGCGGCCGTGCAGATCGCTTGCCCCCCTGGTGTGTTGGACTGGGACGCGGAGCCCGCTCGGGGGCTGAGTGCTGCGCTGGCCATGAGTCGAGCACGGCGCACTAGTTGCAGTGTAGGGCGAGGCTACCGCGAACGCTAACGCTCGCTCGCGTGGGCTGTGGAGTGCGCCGCTCGCAGTCGGAGATTTTTAGTCCGCCTTGTCGGGGAGATGAGTGGAGATGCTGAGGGTGGTGTACTAGGTACTCGACTACAGTATCGACTCCAACCGTGGAAGTGCGAGATCGTCATCGCGCCGATGGTCCCGGTGGGACGGAGCGAGCCAAGGACGGGGTGAAGTGGGCATGGAGCCCGCGAGTCTCTCGCTGATGTGGTTGGCGACGGCCTTGACGGGTTACAGGAGCGGTCGAGGAGGAGCTGGATCTGGAGAGCGGCATTGCTATCGCGCAACGGTCGCAGCCACGCGGTGCTCACCCTGGATGAATAGGGTTGCGAAGGATTGCAGACGATCCAGGGGGGCTGCCATCCACGCGGTGCGCTGTTGGGTTGGATCCTGGCGCGTACAGCGTTAGTTGAGCGGGTCGGCAGTCGCGAGCAGGACTCGAGGCGATAAAGCGCGATCGTGATTGACAGTTGCGCACTCAGCCATGGAACATCGTGCCTACCAGATTGGGATAATGTGTACATTGCCTGTTTGGGAGAAGTTGGGACGTGGAGTCGGCGTGCTGGTTACCTTGGTATTTACTGCGCTGATTATGGCAGTCGCCGGCGTTGATAGTTGCAATAGTATACAGATCGAGCCAAGGTGAGATTTGCCATATGCCCTATACTGGGAGAATTGGTAAACTGAGCTATGCCCTATACTGGGAGAATTGGTAAACTGAGCTGGAGGTCATTCTTCACGCGCTTCTTGACGTCTTGGAATCCAGCGTACCATCTACCACCGGGTGGTCAACCCGGTGGTAGATGGGCGAGATCCAGAGCCTCGCAGTGGAACCCTCGCCGTCGGGAATTTGATGATTCCAGCGTCGGGCCAGGACATAGCCTACCATGGATACCTCATTATAGGGCTACTGCGTCATGCAGAGAATAATTAGGGTGGATCTTCGAGGGTAGTATAGGCAGTTGCGAAGCTGAAGCCATCTCACTTCCCCCGATCGGGCAGGATTCTGCGCGACGCGGGAACTCGATTATCATGAGATAGTCGCAAGAGAACGGAAAAGCGACAGCGACAGTGACGGCGCGCTATCTTGGCCTGGCCCAGCAGGCCCAGCAGGCCCCGCGCATGCGCTGTTGACACAACATGCCCCCGGTGCATCCCAGCCGTGCCTCTGGCGCCGCGATCGCCGAGCGGGTTCACTAGAACCAACATTCATTCCGCGTCGCTCACTCGCTCCGTCGAGACATGCACGTTTCTGCAGCGCGCATGGGGGCCATGATGAGGGTCAGCACTTGGTATTCTGCAGGACGCAACCACCGTTGGCCCGCGTGAGACGAAAGTGTAGAGTCGCAGATGGTGTTGGTACTACCGTTGTCGACCCACCGGGACAAGTACACCTGCACTATCTGCAGTAGGGAGGAGTACATGCCGCGAGGTCCCCAGCGCTGCTCGAACGGAGTCCCGATTCCGTCCTTTCTTCCTAGTTCGGTCTTGCGGGCGCACTCGTTGCCGCTTTAGGAAATCTCGACATTCTCCAACACCACTCTCGAGGCTCTTTGCAAGGCCGACGCGGACTCCATGCTCCATACCGCTTCATCGCCATTCTATATGTGCAGATCGACTGCGCCTTGGATATGGATCTCAGTGCTAGCATGGAAATGCTGAGATCGCTCGGGTCGACTGGAAGCACTGCGGCTGTACAAGATTTCAAAGTCCGGAATTCCCATGTGCAACCAGTAGTATACTCAATGATTCGATGCACCAGGGTGAGTATCGAGATAGCATCACCAAAAAAGCAAGGCCGAACGGAATCCCAACCCCCGTCCGCCACGTGAGGGGACTCATTCCAAAGCCCTAAGACCAAGTGGGGATGTACAGTAAGATGAGCATACCAGACTGCATTAGTATCAACCCACCCCCGATCCGGGATATAGTGCGATCCTGGTGGAGAAGTGATTTGCCCGAAGGGGAATCGCGCTCGCCACGCGAGGAGCTGCACGCTAAGACGCTAAGGCGCGAAGCTGCGCTAACAGCAGGAGAGGACGAGGGCGATCAAACAGCCCCCTGTTCGCAAAGGTCATGAGGAAACCTCGACCCAGGGAAACCCATAGCCTATCCCAAAACGGATACTGGAGAAAGAGGAACAAGAGTCACCACGCGGAAATAAAACGAAACGCGGGATGAGTCGTGATGACACCGATAATGGCCGATCCCCTAACACACCCATACTCGGTGCGGGAGGAACTGCGCCCCGGCGGCCGTCGCGTATATGCACTCTCGTCGGCTCGACGTCGGCTGGTTAATCTTTTGCCAGACCATGGACCACACGGTGGAGCGTGCGGCCCTTTCCCCACGGTCGCACTCAACGTTGGCTTCGGATGGCGCTGATCAATTGTATGTTCAACCACGCGGCGTCCCGGCAACAAAAAGAAAAGCGAGAGGGGAGCCAGAAAAAAAAAGCAAAGGAAAGAGTCACCCCTGGGATGCAATCAACCCCTTTTTCTCCTTCCCGCTTGCATGCCGCGTGGCACGGATGTGCAGAACGAAGGATTCCTTCCAGAATGTTTTGGGACAGGGGAGTCGATCATGCGAATCCTGCGGTCCTGCGGTTTCAAGAATGCTCCCAAATTATGCACGCCATGGCGTGCAGCGTGTCGCCACTGGAGAGGATCCGAGTGCTTCTTAAACCACGAGGTTTAAGGGCTACCTAGGTACTCTCCAGCTGATGCAGCATGGGGTGCAGGGGAGGTGTTTTGCACTGTCCATCACTGTAGACATAGAGTACCCGGTTATACACCACACCCCCAATCTCTCTAGATGGTTGGGGCTATTGTTTTCCTAATCAAGTGCGGGCTGACACGGAAGAGCAGATGCGACCGGTTGAGGCTGAGAGTTTGCATACCCGGCCATTGAAGCCATCAATGCGCATTGTGTGTCGAGTCCATTGCATCTGGACACGGTGATCCAAGTTCTCGGTGACGTTGGATCGACTGATCTAGCCGGAGTCGGGGGCAGCATTCCCCTCTTAGAGTAAGTGATCGGCGGCGCTGAAACGAGCTATCGTGAACTGCGCAGGGTGGCAGGGCTCACTCAACCCGTCTCCCTCAGGCGCACTCAGTGGGACCCACCAGCCCCCGGGCTTTGCTTTGCGCTCGAACTCCACGGCTCGGATTTTCCGAGTAGGGTTCTGGGGGTCGTCGAAAGAAAGCTCCGTTGCACGGTTGGGATGAGAATGAGATTTGCAGGCGCAGCGGGAAAGACGAGAAACCCGAAAAGAGGGTGCTGACGAGCCCGTTCTGCAGCCTCAGGTACAATGCGCACCACACACGCCGACATTTATCACCAGCAGGGCGACCGGACAAGGCAGGCTCTCTCGGGCACAGGGCCATCTCGTCGGTAGCCAATGGTATGCATATGCGAGTTGACCAACATACCATCTTGGGTTTAGGGTGTGATCCTTCGAGCTTCCTGGTAAGGCAGAGTCAGCCAAGGCCTGCTGTCCATGTCTGTACCACTTATCGCGGTGGAGCATACCCGTTGCGTTCCGTGGGAGCTTGAGCGGTCACCAAGTGGGATTTGGAATCGCGGTGTGATTTTCCCGTTTACACGGTTTTTGGCCAAACTCAAGGGTGCGACGAAGATGGCGATGGGTTCGAGGGGGGCGCACACGCCGCCGTTCATGGCGAGGCCCCCTCGAGCATCCAAAAATAACCATCACCCCCGGGTGTCCCATCATCATCCTCCCGTAATCAAACCGAACTGCCCAAAGCAGTAGATCGGCGTTGCGAGCCGTTGACACGGGTCCCCTGCGCGCCTCAGCCGCACACCCTAGAAAGGGGTTAGTGGCAGAGTCACCCTGGTCGACAACGTGGTGGAATAGTAATTTTAGGATGCTTGATCCTCCCGCGATCACCGCCTCCACGCCCGTGCTTGGTTCGCTGCGATCTCGGGTTAGCGTGCGAGGGAAAAGACGGATAATTATGGGGATTATCTTTTTGGAATTTGGATTTTCGGTCTGGGATGATCCTGGACTTTGCTTTCGCAAATAATCCTTTTTTCGAATTTCTGATTTTCTTTTTTATGAATTTCGATTTTCTTTTTCTTTTTTCTCCATTTTCCATTTTCCACTTTCCACTTTCCACTTTCCACTTTCCACTTTCCACTTTCCACTTTCCATTTTCTATTTTTCCATTTCGTTTATTTCCTCATTGATTTAATTTTGGGAAGTCTAATCATCCGCCTGGAGATCTCGAGGAAAGCCGTGAGCCTGCGCCCTATATCAGTCCACCCTCCGCTCGTCTTCATCTCTCCTCCAGTTTCAGATTCTCTGCAGTCCTCACCCTCGACACTTCTTCAATTACATCACCCGTGCTTGTCTCATCCTATATATCTTGCCTCCCCCCTCCCCCTCATCCTTCCATCCTTCTCACCCCAGGATGGCCCGAGGATCCTCTGCAGAACACAAGTCGTTGTCCACTCTGTCTGCTACCAACCAGCTCGTCTCTGTCTTGAACACTCCTGCCGCTTCCACTTCCCCTTCCCCCGACCCTCGCCTTCAGTCTACCACCATGGTTGGCCGCAAGAGCAACGTGCGCCGCAGCCCGCAGACGGAGATCACAATGCCCGTCACCTACACTCCCACCACCCACCGCATCAGCAAGGCGAAGAAGGGCAAGCGCGTCCACGCCTGCGAGCACCCCGGATGCAACAAGGTATGAACCGGCCGTCCCATCTCCCGTCCACGCGCACCGCTGACTCGAGGCATCATCTAGGTCTTCACTCGCGCCGAGCACCGGAGACGCCATGAACTGAACCACAACCCCGAAGCTTCCTACCGCTGCACCCACCACGGCTGCAAGAAGGCCTTCCACCGGCCGGATCTGCTGGCGCGCCACATGGAGAGACAGTGAGTATCCGGCGCAGGCGCCCTTTACCTCCGGCGCAACGTTTGCTGACAATGGACCTCTAGTGAGCTCGAGTCTCAACCAGAGCAGGCCCAATGGTCTGCGCAGGCTCCGGCGCCCGTCGTCAATGAATCCGCCTCCATCCCGCGCTGCGTGCCCATGGACACGGGCTCTCTGCTCGCCTCGTCGCAGCAATCCCACTCCATGTCCATTGGCTCTCTCGTGGCACCCGGCGTGCACCCCGATCTGGCGAACGACTGCTCGCTGATGTGGAATGGCATGGACCTGCCGCTGCAGCAGCCTCGTCCCACCCCCAACATGTTCCACCAGCTGCCCGAGTCTGCCGACGACAGCCCTTTTTACTCTTCCCCCGCCGAGACCTGCCCATCCCCTTTGTCTGATGCGGCCTTCTCGCTGCCTCCCCACTCCAGCTCCTCCATCTCTTCCGCCTCCGTCTCGGTCATTGACCAGTACCCCAAGGGCATTCTGAAGACGGAGATGCACTCGTCCCCCATGCAGATGCACTCCCCACTGCGGTGGGATGGCTCGGACGCGGGCATGCCCCCGTCGCACCTGGTGCCTATCTCTCTGGACGAGCACCTGATCCAGCCCCCGGTGCAGTGCCACTACCCTTCTCCCTCGTGGTCCAGCGCCGACTGCCTACCCTACGAGGACCACGTGCAGTCGCTGGCTCACTTCCAGCCGATGGGCTGGAAGCAATGGGCCATGTGAAGCGCCGCGCCAATGGTCCTGAATTGAGCGTGGCCCGTCACTGGGGCCCGTCCCATCTTCACGACTGATGACTCGCTATACTTTCCTCCCCGTCGCCCTGTCGGGGGGGGACCCCATTCTAATTACTATCCCTCACAACGAGGTCTGGATCTGGGGCGCGCGCCAACAAACCGACGGCGCAACCAGAACCCATCCATGCTCCGCCGGCGCGGGTGCGCGCGCACTCGAAATGGCTCAACGCCGCCGACCGGAGAGGGCCGGAGCTCGCGTTAGCTGCGTCCGCGGGCGCGACTGACAGTGGAGACGGCTCCACCGGCCACTTCATGTGGCTCCTAAGCTTCCTCCCCAAGGGAGGGAGCGAGCGAGCACAACAGTGCTTGTCTTTTTTTTTTCCCCCTTGGTTCATTGTATCCTAGCAAAAGGGAGGCGTGGAATCCGTCGATTCCACGCAATGATCTTGATGGTTTTCCTTGTTTGTTTTCTTTAATGTATCTCCTTGTGTCGGTGTCGATGATTTCATGATTTGCATGCGTCTCTTTACTTTTCCCGCCGTTGTATATACCCCCCTCGTCTTGGATCCGATATACGAAATACCCCTTGTATCTAATATGAACCACAATTATCTATCTACCATTCTCCCGTCGATCATGATTCTCCTTAGACTTCTCCCCGATGATCGTCCGTCTGATAGGTCTCAGGCGCCGGGCGTAACCACGGTTCGCCCGACGCCGCGTCCCACGGTCGGCTGCTCAAAGGCACCGATTCCAAATCGCGGAGAAGCTCGCTCAAGGCGATCGCGAACTGCATTCTGATTCGCACGTTTACCCGGTCGGGAGCTAAGCACATTATTTAAGCCGGCCGCGGCTGGACTGTGCCAGCGGAATTCCGGGCCCGCACTGGTTATGGCGACATCTCCCCCTGCGAGCGGCGGCGGGCTCCGTGTCCGCGGCGGTATGGTGGACCATCGCGGCCACGCTGATCATGATTTGACTCCTATTCCCTTAACCAGCGAACCCAACTACCTAGTTGACTAGTTGACTAGCTATTATTTTTGCTATCATGATCACCGACGGCGTGGTACGGTGGACAGCGACACCACTCCCCACACCGTCGATCTTCGGGCGCACAACATGCCGCGTCGGGTTTAGTGCGGCTTTGACAAGCCTCACCTTCACCCGTTGCCCTTCACCGTTCACCTGGGTGCACCGCGCCGGGTCTGCACGCTATCGAGTCACCACAGTATCGATGGGGACTGACTCTTCCCCTGCGGACTCGTCTACGAGCCGCCTCGCCTCGCCTCGTGCAGAAGCACCCCCCTCGCGCACCCTAGTTCAGGCAACCAGCCGCGCCAACAACCAACCCAACACCAGGGTTGGTCTCTGCGTGATTGCAGCGGTGTCTGCAAGGCCTAACCAACCGAGCAGTGTTACTACCCGCCGAGAGTCGGTGCGTGATGTGTAGTGTGGTGTAGTGTACATCGGGCTAGTACTTCGAGTGGGATGGTAGTGCTACTCGCTATGGAGTACGGCAGATGTCTCACGTCGACCAACACAAACCAAAAAGAACGACAGGAACCGTTTACGCGCCTATGATTGACCGCGTGAAATCCATCTGCCCAACCGCACTATCAGGCGCATTTCGACCCCCAAGTAGTGGACGCCATGTCGATCGGGGTGGGCGGGGTGTCATGGACGTAGTGCGGGTGTGTTGTGTAGGTATTCTCGGTCGCAAGTAGTCACTGGTATGTCTGTACCTTGAGTAGGATATCGTACAATTAGTACAATAGCAGCACAATAACGGAGGAGAGCACAGTGGGTGGAAAGTCGTACTCATCGTACTTATCTATCCAAGAGAAACCGAGGAAGCCATCTACATGCGGGGGCGACGGTCTTTAAACCCCGGGCAGCCGCCACCAGTATATACAAATATGTATATCTACTCGAAATTTGGTCGTCCTGGGCTGGCCCTTTGCTGTTTTCACGGGTGAGTTCTCGCATACCCGCTTTAGGTGGCGGTTATCGGGGATTGGTAGACACTCTATGCGGACGCTATGTACTCAAGTAAACCAAGATTGTAGCAGTAGTATACCACAACAGGTATATTATTTTTGAGTATAAGGATGCGTTCGCTAGTGCTTAATATTCTCCTAAGTGCCTTTGCACGCCGGGAGAAGGTGGAGTATATAGTCGTTGTGGTAAATACCTTAGTTATGAGGCATCCAGCATAGTATAGATACTTTCATGTCTCCCATCCACTTAGTATCCTCGTTCTGCTCCGAATACCCCAGTGAAGATATTTGTTTTCTCTGGATTTCCTCTAATTCTTCTCTTGCTACAGATCTATCTCAGCACCCGATAGGGTCCGCGTCGTTATAGGAGTAAACGGGCGCACGATCCAGCCGGGCAACGGATCAACGTCCCAATTCAGCTTACGAAGCGAGTTGGCACTATGCGATCCAGAGCCCATTCTGGCTGCACCTTGCTGGGGGATATACAGTATGAGTTGTTTGAGGATTCTTCCTTCTGCAGGGAAGATAGTGAAGATGTGAATCCTGCAAGGCTCATGACCTCTGATAGCGCTCCTTTGGGTCGATACCTACAGAACAACCGAGTGTAGATTAAGACAGCCAGATGAAAGTAATAGCAAGAAGTGTTTAAAGATATAAGGAAAACTTCTGAGCTCTTCCCTTCCTGTATATGAAGGCTGCAGCAAAATTGATTCCATGTCAGCTCGAATAGTTATGCTTTTACATCAATCTTGGAGAAAAGGAAGCTATTTATGCGAGCCAACAGGGCCTGCCTTGCAGGATCTATGCAGGGACCGGTCCGTTACACTTTAATAATAAAGGGGCAGCACTGTCAAGGTATAAGTTCCCTGAGATATAAGACCCACGGTGGAGGGTTGGTAAAACTCCCATCCCTTCGCGATCAATTGCCACGATGCAAGCAGCCAGGCTACTTGACGTCCTCTTAACTGGCCTGCTCTTACTTGCTTTCCTCCACCGATGTGATGCCGCTCCAGCTACCTCCTCCGCCGTCGCCAGCAAGGCACTTCCCTCGGTTGTACCACCAGACAGGTCTGCGTTGAAGGAGGATGCCTGGGCCGCCCGCTTCGTCTACAACGTAATTCAAAGAAACGCAAACAACACTGCCAAAAGGGCTCTCGTCAATCGACGGGACGACTCGGATCTCGATTATGCTGCAACTCTCAGCCACGATGACAAAGATCTTTATCTCATCTACCCTTGGAGGGGTGATAAAGCCCTACCCTATGTTGCACAGTTAGTTGTAACCAACGTTACGCTTGGAAAGGGGTCTCAGGGCCATGTCTATGATGGCTACTTATACCAATACCCCGACGAGGACACCGAAGACAAGGACGAAGACTGCGACGGCGATTATGTACCCGTGGCGGTTAAGGTATCGGCCGGATCGGGTGACTACAGAAGCGCTCGTACATTTGCGAACATCCAAAGCCAATATATCGTCAAAGTGCGTCAATACGCACTAAAGTATCCAGAAAATGGCGTCGGATCGCGAGTGGAATCAATAGTCGCCTACGAAATATTGCAAGAGTCTGCCTTTAACGCATGGGTTTTGGGGACGATAGACCAGGTACCGTTCATGAAAGCCGCCATGAAGGGTGCTATCGATGCTGCAAGGCAGGATGTCTGGATCATGGATCTCAAGTTTGAGAATTACATGTCGAAGACCAAGGCTGTTGGGGCCGATGCGGAATGGGCGGTTGTCGACTTGGGTATGATAGTCAAGGGAGATTGCTTTGCTTACTCCGAGGGCTATGCGGGAACCTATGGGTACATGCCTCCAGGTAAGAACGTGCGATCCGGTTGGCAAAACAGTTGTGGATATTGAATATACTAATGTTGGCAAACCTCAGAAATGCTGGAATCAAAATTAGTTCCGGATGGGCAATCGGCCTATCAGGCGGGACCGGCACAAGTCTTCAACATTGCCATCATGTTTCTTTACCTACAGAATGGTATATTCGAAGGCACCGTAACCCAGGATATGCGCGATATCTCGACCAAACTGTATAAGCGTCAACTCCATGACAGGGATTACAGGTGGCATTGGATCGCCTTGCTAGTGGCGTACGTTCGGAGAGAAGATTCGCCAAGTAAGATTCCTTTGCCATCCAAGTACACTGATGATCCCAAGTACGAAGCGTGGGCTCGCTTTTACAGAAAGTCTTTATGCAGAGAGGGGGATCGATATCTCAATACAATCTCCGCGTCGTATGAATTGGACAGACTTATATAGAGACACTGAGAATGGACTTGGACTTGCACTTTGCACATCTCTCTCCCCGCGACGACCGGTGCCCGTTGACTTTGACTGATACCTCCTTCTCTCTTTCCCCTTCCTGTTACATGAGACGTGGTTTCCCTTCAGAGTTAGAACCAGAGGCAAACTCGAAATGCGAATCCGACCATTTTGCTTTATTCGATCGATGATATAACGAGCCGATGCCTGGTATGAACCACGCGAGGCATGTGCCCTTGGCGCACACATCAAGAGAGTTCCCTTCCCTCAGATAAATGTAAATAGCATGTTAGCCTAGCTCACGGTTCGTTATAGCTCTTTAGATGACACGTGAAATCTGCCCCCTATTGATTCCTTTGGACCATGATGATAAATCACTATCGACTCTGTGGCGAGATGAAGAAAGGATAAAGAACCAAGGAAATCAATGTATTATCCTCAGCAAGAATCCCATAATATTACCCCCTCCTTACGATCGTTCTTAGTTAACCAATTATAGACAACATGACATCGCCATATCAGTGATGGGAAACCCTCCGCTGATACAAGATTGTGAACGATAATGATTCGATCTAGCAATGTGTTTCACACTCCAGGAATGCTGAATGCACCCTCTTTCGTCTCTATATGAATTTGGAAAGATTTTGACTGAAATTTTTCTGGTTGGGTCAGCCCTTAAAGGCATAGATGGCCATATCATAAGGAAAAGAGAAATATGGAGAGAAAGAGATCTAGCACATCTTTCTATATTGGAGAACATAGGGGTGACCGGGCTTCACCCGGTCACCCGGTGAGCTTATTCTAGTAGCTACCAGTATTTACCAGTAGCCATTAAATAATCATCGTGAATTTGCTGGTTTCTTCTTTAAACGTCACGAAATCTGACCTGACCGGGTGACCGGGTGAAAAGGCAGAAATCATCCTACCAGTAGTTACGAGTATTTACTAAAACATTGTAGCAAATTTGTTGATTTCTTCTTCAAATGTCAAAAAATCTAACCTGACCGGGTGGCCGGGTGGAAGTAGAAATCATCCTACCAGTAGTTACTAGTAGCTCCGCGCTATCATTCAGACCCGACTGATAGTACCTAGGTAGAGAACTACCCAGGTATTGTCACAGACGAAAACCAGAACCAAGCCCTCCTTTCCCAGTCTAAGCTAATGTTGCGCGAATTACACGTAACTCAGTCCGCCATCAACCCCCAGGAACTGACCCGTCACATAGCTTGCCCCGGCGCTCGCTGCGAACAAGATGACATTCGCAACTTCGTCCGCAGTTCCATTGCGCTTGATGTATTGCTGAGCCCGAAATTTCGCCGTCAGGGGATGATCTTCCGGGGGAGCGTAGTCAGTGTCGATGGGACCCGGGGAGACAACGTTGACAGTGATGCCCCTCTCGCCAAGCTCTTCGGCCCAAGCGAGTGTCAAAGTATTCAGGGCGCCTTTAGTGCACGAGTAGAGTGCGGCCTGTTTAGCCCCAGTACGCGCTACCACACTGCTTAGGTTGATAATGCGGCCACCGGGAGAAGCGAGGTAGGGAAGAACAGCTCGCACGAGGAGGTGAGGGCCTCGGACGTTGGGATGGAACAAGGCGTCGAACTCCTCGACTACGGCCTTCTCGGTGTTTTCCTGGAAAGTCGCATGGCCGGCGTTATTAACGACGATATCCACTCGACGACCTGGAAAAGCCTCCACGGTCGCACGAACAATATCATCACCGAAAGTAATAGAGCCGGCGTCAGCCTGAACGGCGATGACCTTCACCCCGAGCTCTTGGATCTTAGCCCTACTGAGCTGCGCCGCATCGTGGTTGGAATTGTAATGGAGGACAATCTGCGAGACGTTAGTTTCTCTATTCATAGATATCTCGATACGCGAGAGGCCTACATCAGCACCACCCTTGGCCAAAGCATAGGCAGTCGCGAAGCCAATGCCATTCTGCTTTGAAGAGCCAGTGACAATGGCCAGTTTACCAGCAAAGTCAAGGGACGACATTATCAGTGAAAGCGACAAGGGAAGAATGGCAGATAAGCCAAAAGAAAGATATTTGATGATATAATGCTGGAGAGGCGCCGGAGTTGATCGAGGCATTCCAACCGGCCATAGTGACTCTTATATCCCAGGCGACGACCTATCCGGTAGTCGCCGGAATCAGAGATAATGACAAATAGGTTCGGACATCACTGCAGACATGCGATCGCGAATATGGCTCGTATTCTGGGATCACCTTCTGCATACCAGAAATGGCGTGTTGCGGGCTTCGTTTGGCGAGATCGTTGTCGAGCAATTAGCCCAGGGCGCAGGGATTTTGAACCACCATTGTCAGATTTCGGCAGCACTAGAGTCTGCTCCACTTGCTAGAGCTATCGTCGCATCTAAATATTGGAATGTTATTGGCATGCTCAAGTACTCCGGCCAAGCTCAGCGGCGCTAAAACTACGAAACCTAAGAACCCATTCAGCGATAGCATCCATAGATATTTCTAAGCAACAGCTTATTTCTAAGCGGCGGCATATTCATCACCAGCGGCGTATTTCTCAGCATATTCATACCATGATGCAAAACATACTTTGTAACTAACTAGTTACAGGAGTAGATCAGTTGATTGACTACTGCCCGAATCGGGCATGTCGACGTTGTCACGGACCAATCATATCCACGGATGGAAATCCCTGATGCCATAATCGTCTTTACCCTCTTTGGGCTCCTGCCTAGCAAGGTTAAAGGTCCTAAACAGCTGGAAGTGTCCACTTCTTATCAGCCGAGTTACAGCCCTGTATGTTAGGCCCTACGATCAACCCAAGACGCTTATGGGACCACTCTTGATGTCGACTTACTTCTTCCGCGACACATCACCTGCATTCAGACGCCTGGTAACATTTCAACAATCTCGTCTCTAAGGGCGACTGATTTCCAACACCACCAGAAATATTGCACGCCCAATCGAGATCTGCAAAGTCAAGTATGAATACGTCGATCCTGACTAAGTTGATTGGGTCGAAGCCTTGATGACGTCAACTGAGGTTTTTTGGGATCGCGATGATTTTTTTTTGTGCGACTGTCTCTTGCATCAAGGA
Source organism: Penicillium hispanicum (assembly GCF_028827665.1). Lineage (NCBI taxonomy): Eukaryota > Fungi > Ascomycota > Eurotiomycetes > Eurotiales > Aspergillaceae > Penicillium > Penicillium hispanicum. The sequence continues at coordinate 3,020,796 of NW_026623200.1, read as the reverse complement.
TGAGGATATTATCGAGGCATGGAGAGCGTCTAATTAATTACGATGAAAATGGTTTGATGGATTGGGGAATGAGTCGGGTGTCTAATGGTTGTCAATACGGCGACACCTGGACGGAATGAAGATATTGGTTTTCGATATTCCCCTATCATTGCGATACACCATAGAATAATACAAAATGTATTAGATGATATTTGCGAAAAGCATTTCATCTACTCCGTACTCCCTTTCGGGTTATTAATAAATTTTTCCATATCGCTTTTGCCTCTCTGTACTCTGTCAATCTTTCAGCGTTGCTTGCAGCGTGCGATCAGCTTCATCTTGTCCCATCATCGATCACGAATTGTACTTCAAACTACGGAATGAAAGAAGTCTTCTGCTTTTGAATTTTCCACATCACTGCGAAGCCAATTCAGAACACAATTCCTCTCCGCGACATCGTATAAATCTGTAGCGGAAACAACGACAATCTATTTTGTGGATGGACTTCAATCACTTGAACAAGGTGCATGCTGCGTAATTATATCAATCTCAAAAGCCAACCTTAATCTACCATCCACTACTCCCAATCGCATAAAAATTCTATCACGGACGAAGATGAAGCTTTAATTGCATGAAATTGCAATAAAAATAAAGTGGGACAGGGACATGGTGGGTCGTCCCGGAGCTAAGGTACGAGCTAGTACGGAATAGGCATAGAGTCGTTAGGCCCAGCCCGACAGGGACTACGATACCTTTGATAATTCCTTTACATTTTCGACATATTCTTTTCTTCACAATCCAGGGGCCTTTCCTCATAGCTGGCCCGTAGTTGGGGCCAGACGATCTCAAATCTGCCTTGAGAGTGAATGGTGGCTGTGCAGTTAAAGATAGCCGTCCGGCTCAGTAGCGCGGTCGCTTAAAAGGCTTAAGATCGCCAACTCTCTACAGCCTGCAGAAACAACCCACGCAAAACACCCTCACGATGCAACTCATCGACTTCCCCACAGAAATCCTTCTGCTGATAGCAGAGCAATTTGAAACCTTCAGAGACATCAGCAACCTCGGCCAAACGACACATGATCTATATAATATCCTCAACCCGTACCTCTACAAGCGCAGTGTCGATGATTCACGACGAGGATTAGCACAGGCTGTTGTCAAGGGACACGTAGGATCAATTCAAAAATTCATCGACGCAGGCGCAAAAACCTATATCCAGGAGAGCATATGTTTCGGAAACATACCCAGACAGTGGCCGTTAATCTGTCTAGCCGCGTATGAAGGACATGCAGAGATCGTGCAACTCCTCCTGGACAACGGGGCAAATCCAAATGCAGTGAGTAAGATGAGGCGAATACGATCACACGAATCGAATTACATGCCACTGCATCTTGCCGCTTCGAAGGATAGACTGGATATAATGAAGATACTTCTCGCAGCAGATGGTATCTTCATCGACCCGGTGACGGATATGCGTCCGTCACCAATGATATATGCATGTGAGCATGGCTCGCTGGAGATGGTCAAGATGCTGGTCGAGCGGGGAGTCGGGTGGAAAGTTCTCAAGACGAATTCCCCGCATAGCCCACTATCGTATGCTGCCATTGGGTCTCATTATGATGTCGTGCGGTACTTCCTTGATAAGGGCGCCGATCCTAACTATCGTGATCCGGCTCAGCCATCGGCGCTAATGCTTGCGTGCAAGGGGGGAGATAGGAAAGTTATCAAGGCTCTACTGGATAAAGGAGCCGATCCGAGTGCTAGGGACGAAGAAGGTGATGGCCCGTTGTCTATTGCCGCTGCGCATGGCCATCTGGATATGATGAAGTTGCTTGTGGAATACGGTGCTGTCGCTACTGGTTCTTCGCCGGGGGAAACAAACCTACCGATGAATTGTGAGGAGGAGGGGAATCAGGAATGCCTCGAGCTGTTATTGAAACTAGGCGTTGGCGTGAATGATCTCGACGTCAAAGGCTGGGGTGCGCTACATCGAGCTGCGCACAGAAATGATATCCGGACGGCGCAGTTTCTTTTGGACCATGGTGCAGATCTTGAGATGATTGCAGATGAGGATACCCCGTTATATAGTGCCGTCTATGGCCAGGCGGAAGAAATGTTCGACTTTTTGCTTGAGAAAGGGGCAAATCCAGATACCCTTCCGGATCATCCTGAGAGACATGGAGCTTGGTTTGAACCGCAATCGGAGGAGGAGCAGTCAGAATCAGAATCGGATTAGCTACTATACGCAAATGCGATGTGTATTAACTTCAATATATTTATATTCCTAACTTACAACTATGGTCTCAGTACTAAGCCCAGGCTACATGTTTTCTCTGCCTTTTAGATTGCCTTATTATATAATACTAGGCCGGATAACTAGCATGTCCTTTATCCATGGTGTCTATATCAAGGTATCGGCTAAACCCTACATTCTGGCCCTGCAAGCCGTTCATAGGCCTTGGAAATGACTTCATTTGATGCTGCGCACTCTGCAGGAAATTCAGTACGAGAATGAGGCTAAGCCTCGAGTCGAGAAGTTAGTTTTGTTGAACAGATTGAATGCTAAAAAGAAGGCATGGCATCCGCGGTAGGAGAATTTCGATATGCCGATATATGAGTACGCTTTATAACCATGGCGCATGATATCAAGGAGGATTTTCAGCTCGGCGTGAACTGACGTATAATGGGTATGGCTGATGGACCGTGTTGCTCGTACTAAACAGCTTCACTCCAAGCGGCACACGGCAACTTGCTTTAAATACCGCCCGCAAAGATCAAACAACAATGTCTGTCGCTTCGGCATGCCTCGTGAGCTTCTAAACGCATCCAAAGTAGACGAGCACGGCATCATTCACCTTGCCCGTAACCATGCTTGGGTCAATCCATGGAACCCCTCAATCGCCAGCTGCATCCGCTCAAATCACGACATCTCCTGGATTCCGACCGTATCGAAATCGTTGTCTCTTCTGTATTACATTACCAACTATGCTACCAAGGACGACGTGTCACCGTGCCACATGGTGACGAAAGCTGCATTATTGAAACAGATGATTGAACGTGTCGCGGAAAAGGTCTTCAGTTTCGGTTTTCGATAACGAGGTGGTTGCTTCTCGATCGCCACCCCAAATCCGACCAGCTCGAAGATGCACACAGATAGAGCTAGAGCATGGCCATCGACCACCAACGAGGACAAAGGCTTTCTCCACGTTTCGCAATATGACACGTCAGGAGAGTCATATAGTTAGTTAGATTTATCAATATTATGGAGTTTTGACGGAAGTTTTGCGACTGGTAGAATAGTATGTAGTTCAGGTGGTGTGGGGCTGGTGTTGTTAAAACTTAGGTGTCACTGTACCGCAGCCCCTAACGACGGTCAGAATATCTGACACCAGCTGATTCAGCGATTGGTAAGATTAGTTTCAGATCTCCTCCTCCAATACTGGTCTAGATTTTAGAAAGATCCCCATCCAACACAGAGTGCAAAAACAACAAGCAGGTTCTTAACGGCCTTTTTCAAGATGGGCGCATCGCTAGTCGACGTACTGGTCGGAGTCACAGGCGTCGTTGTTGTTGATGGTCTGTCCATTGAGGATGGCGAAGGCGAGCTGATTGGTAAGGATACCGACGCCGATAACATTCCCGAGAGCTCTGTTGGAGCGGCCAGGGTAGCCGAGCTCTCCGCCCTGGTCATGGTGATGCCTGACACGGAATTGGAGAAAGCAGGCACCGACGACGGTTCAGGAAAGCCCATGCTATCGAGATCGTAGCTCTTTGTCATCCAGCTCCCTGTTGGAGTATGGCTGAATGAAGTGGGCGCTGCCTCTCCCCTCACGGTGATCGTGTCGCACACAACCTCCCATTCCGAGGGTTCAGTGCCGCCATTTGTCAGACACATGAAATGGTCGCTCCAATGGTACGGGTATTTATCGTTGGACGTGTCCAGAGCCGGGTCAATCTGGCAGAGCGTGGCACAGGTAACGGGATACGCCGGACTATCGGGGCTCGTCGCGGAAGTGATGTTGTACACGGGACCCGAGCAGCACTGCGCGAACCGAGGAGCGCTGTTGATACCGAAAGGCGGCGTTTTGCATACCAGTCCCGGGAGATTCTCAGGCCATTCTGAAAAGGCCCCGCTTGAGACCTCGTTGAAGGTAGGGCTGCCGGTACAATGGTTAGCGGCCATCGATGCGTGTGCGGGAGGAGGCTCTGTTGATTGCCAAGGAGAGGAGAAACACGAAATTGGTGATTACATAATGATCTCTAGCGCTGAAACCCCGCACTTACGGCGACATCTGACGCTGTGCTTTTATGGCCCAAAGATAAAACTCATGTAATGGTTCGAAAGGAAATAATAGATATACTTGGGTATGTCATTATTGATCAAAAGTTTCCTGCGATTTGGCAATATATCGTTGGCAACTACAATATCAATCAACCGAGAGATTTTTCCCGCTCTTGATACACTTCGAAAAGTGACTATTAAGGTATCGTCCAACAAGTATTTTTGAGTGGCTCAAAGTTGATGAGTTTATGATAGAGAAATGTGTCAAATTCATATCATTACGACCAGGTATATCAAATACCCACGGTCCTGCGATACAGTTGAAGAGGTGCTTATAACGACAGGCTATCCGAATTTTGCAGCAAGAAATCAACCATGTCAGAATCCGGAGCAGCGATCAATAGGCCAAGCTGTCAGTCGCAATCAGTGCAGAAACCATAGAGACGAGGGGTTTGTGGAGTACGATAATTGGTGATGGAATATCAACGGATATCTGACTATGCTATGGACATGTGCTATCCAGCAAGGAGACAATGTTATTCCGAATAGTATCACAATTTGTTATTACATTCAAATGTCACGATATGATTATAAACTTCTTGAGCTGATACATCGCCAGTCTAGCAATGATATATGATAGACCTATATACGAGAGACGTTAGATTAGCGGGAAAATATCAATTTATATATATCTTCTTAACCTCGTCACTAGGTCGGTCGGTATATGGATAAGTTCTGGTCAAAACAAAATAAATCAGCGAACCTAGACTAAAAAGATTATCTTGGAAAGTAGGATAAGCATCCTAGTTAAATCTAGGATGGCGAAATCTCGTCCTAGCCACCGCTGATAGCTTAGAACCTAATAAAAAGGCTCCTCTAAAGTCAGAGATCTTCAGATTTAGGTCTAAGTCAAGCAAGAAGTTTCTCGGCGAAATGTAGACGACGCTAATAGAGTATAGGACAGCTAATCCTTTAGCTATCTGCTTAGCCCAGTGAAGGCGAAGTTCAGTTATCAGCTCTTAGCTATACCGCCTAATATATTCTCTAAGGTCTTCGTTTTCTAAATACTCCAAGCAAGGTTACGTAGAAGCTTTCTAGTAAGACGGTCCTGGAGCGTAGACCTAGGCACGTTAAACATGTGCGTAGCCTTTCGGATCGATGGAATTTGATTAGTCTGAATAGCTTGTATAGCTAATAAGACCCTGCCTTCTAGCTGAGGGTCTTTTCGGCTGGTTTCAGCACGTTTTGGTGGCATAGCTGTGGTCAAAAGAGGGGGCGGGTTAAATCGATAAATTTTGAGTGGCCGGCTCGGTTGTGTTGCCGACTCGCTTGTGGATTACGTTACAATGTTCTGCCATTATTATTAATTGGCTAATCATTGATTTTTTACACCAGGATTTGAATATTAACCTACAACAAAGAAAAGTCCCCCTTCCCAATATTTCGCGTCAAAGTAACCAAGCACGATGATTTGTTTCGAAAGACCAACGAAACATATTAGAGTAACCTCGATTGGTAAGGGCTTTTGGGGGCTTCAGGCTAGTCATTGACTCTATTCGCATAAAAATTTGGTGGAAGTTTTCCGTCCCGAGCCTGTCCAGGGGCTCAAGCCGCAGATGCCTTGTGAATCAGTGTAAGCGGTTTATTCCTCTAACCATGACTCCCAATCGCCCACGCTGTTCTCCTCCCATGGGCCGGCTTCAACATCCACTCTTTCTAATGTGGGCAGATCCTCTTTATTCTTCTTGCAAACAACTCCGATGTCAAGCTGTCCACTATTTCCATTTAATTGCGCGGGTGGGATGAGTATCTCCCAGGCAAGAAGGGATGAATCATCGTGAATAACCCGAATTCCTTGGTCTGCGTCTCCTCCTACTGCCAAGATATAGTCGCTGATCAATTGACGATTACCTTTCAGCGGCTCGTGAGTATAATCGTCGCAGTTTTCCGAGCTGTCGCTATCGTAGCCACTGCCATACTCCAGCTTTGCCCCCGGCATTTTTATAATCGGGGCAATAGCAAGGGCCTGTTCATTCGCGTACGCCATGCAAAACCTAAATGCGAAATCAAATTCAGCGGTGTTCAGTTTCGACAGGACATCGGCGTAGTAGGCTAACCAATCATCTTTCTCTGGCGTCCATCCAAGCCCGAAATTGCGAAGCAAGTAGACGCCATCACCATACCAACCCCATTCTTCAGTTGAAATACTCGGGTCCCATGTCAAGGTGTTGCCTGCTGCCTCGTAGGCGTCCTTTTGAGCCTATCAAAGTCAGTTTAGGCGTGCTTTTACCACAAGATACTTTCCGTAGTTAGCTACCGGATGAACAGATCGATATCCAAGCAATGCTTTGCCAGTCCAATCAAAGCCTTCAGTTGCCAAAGCAAGGCAGATAAAGAGCCAGGTCGTAGTGAATACGGAGAATTGGAACCATAGATCTAACCTGGCCATAGTTTCCAGGCAGGAATATCAAAGATCGAAAATTAAAGCAAGACATGGGGAACCCAGGAGATGATCAGGGGGTTTATAATAGACACCTTCGGCAGCTAGGTCTGTCACCATTAGTATATTATACTGCTTTAGGCGGCCTTAGGCGGCCCTAGGTAGTGCCCTATATAGCCCTAGGCGGCCTAGGGCCGCCCGCGGGTACAGTCACCCAGTGGAAATCCGTGAATGGGGGTCTCTATCCGAGTGTCCGACGGGCGACGTTGGCCAGTATCCAAGAGACATCACTCAGTACAGTAGACACACTCCTTGATGATGCGATCGGATTATCAGAGCACAATGATCTCTCACAGAGTGATTTCAATGAAGTCCCGGTGCAATATCTTTTGAAATCATTCGAAATCAAGCCCAGTACCCCCGCGCGGCTAAACGAGCTCCAATTCCAGCTCTTTACGGACTTTGTCTCTACGTGGCGGTTCTATTTTGACAACGCTCCTACCTGGGAACGTTCGTTTTCCCTCTTCGCTGCCCTTGCGATTGGCCTATTGCGTATCGCAGCATGGGACTTTGAGGTCAGAAATGAGGAGCTGCCGATCACATTTTCCTCTCTTCCACGATGGAATTCGCCTACCGATGAAATATTCTGGTTCCACAACTATCTGATCGTGTGCTGCAGCTCCGCCCAAATAGGCACTTGTGTGGCTACAAAAGCAAACGATTTCGTATCCCGCGGGGCCAACCATGCAGGGACTGTTCGTTTAATAGCCATTTCCATCCGACATATTGCTCTTTTCGAGATATACAATGGCGATACACTTCTTTCTCCCCCTATTCCCCTGGTTTCCAATACTTCTGCCCTGTCTTGCTCCCCCGGATTCAGGATATTGGCTTACCTATTCACTTCAGACCCCTGGAAGGCATCTTCGGCAAGCTCCGGGGAGCGTTGGGGAGTTACAATACCCACGGAGCTTCTCGACATGATCCTTGAGACAGCCACGCCAACGGACTTGGTCTCAATGGCACAGGCTTCTCTCTTGGTTGAGAAATGGTATTACTCTTCCATTCCCCAAATGAATGGTATCAAGCTACAAAGCTTCACCTTCTCAATACCTTGCTGTGGCAAGCGAAATAAGCCAGGTGCAACTGGGGTTTACTACTCGGCCTGCTATACCTGGTCACACATGGAATGTACAGACTTGTCCTCTGGCGTGCCATTTGACGCTGATAAGTATATCTGTCCCGATTGTCAAGAGAACACAATTTGTACTGCTCTTGAGACGGGCGGTATTCACCAAGCCTACCGTGCAAAGCGACAACGGAAAGCATGCAGCGTCGTCCATGGTGACACAACTACAAATTTCCGTTTGCGAGTTGGCAAGCCATCCTATCGTCGGCCAGAGTTATGGTTAATCCGAACCCTCGGCCCGCCGCCTCCACGGAATGTCGACTATTTGATATTCTTCAATGGGGTATTTTCTGGTCTTGCGTATGGATTCGATGACTAGCTCAAATTCTGAGACTGCCGTTTGACCACCACATTCAACCAAACCCAAGCATCACAACCGTTCGAAGTCATGCTCCAACTCCTGCATTTAATGCAGCGTTTCGACCTATCGCTCATTGAGGGCCAAGCTTGAGTACCCTCTTTGCGGCGACAGTTCAAACAAGAAAGCACCGCCTGCCAGTGCGTACATTTGACCATAACGCTTTTGATTCCACAACGGTAAACTGTTTTAGCTTTGGATATCATAGTGGATTAAACCATAGTTAAAGACTATAATGTGCGCAGACAGATATAAATACCAGCAAAGCGACCCGACCCAATCCTAAGACCCCCTCGGTCGTCGTAGATCCCATCCTCTTCGGGGTTTGAAGAAGAGCGTTTTGTGACTCTCCTGTGGTACATCAATATCGGCACAGAACCAACAGGACTAATTCAAGTGCGCCAATAATATATCCCTCACCATGCTCCAGGAGGCAACCTCTCTATATTTAATGTGGAATTATCAAAGGGAAGTCCCATCACTGGGTCATGCGTATATGCTCTCTCGGTACATGTCTAGTGGCCAATACGAGGGAGGATCTTAACTTTGCCCAAGGAGATCCAGCACACTTTCCATCGGGTAAAATCATTGAAAATAATTGCTATAGGTCAAGGCTTACTATTAATAGTAGATTCTAAATAAGAAAATGTTGGATAAATGTGCAAAAAGACATGAAAAGGTCGTGCCCGGGATCGAACCGGGATTGCCAGAAGATGTGAATATTCAGAATCTGGAGTGATGAACCATTACACTACACAACCTGAGTTGTGGAGAGCGAAATTTTCATTTCTAGAAATAGTGGTTGGCAAATTAGAAAAGGGACAAAAAAAAGGAAAGGTCGTGCCCGGGATCGAACCGGGATTGCCAGAAGATATGAAGATACTCAGAATCTGGAGTGATGAACCATTACACTACACAACCTGAATTATGGAGAACAAGTGCTTTTCTTTCTACAGGAGCTGATATCAGGTTTTACAGCTTTCAGGTTGTTCCATAGAGGACACCGATATGCATTATCAGGGGAGAAACGTGATATATGGAGCGTGGTATATATAAATAGGACCGTCAATCCTACTCCAGTTCACACCATAAAAAGGGCCATAGATAGCAAGCAGTTATTCTGTCCTCCAAGGGTTAGTCTGTTGAACAAATCAAGTCATCTTTGTTGCCTGGCCATTCCGGTCACGTGTCAGAGCCTGATATGGATCACGTGATGTACAGGCCCATCTTCAGCCGAGCACACAAACTCGTCAGAAGCTAGAGATATATTGCGTTCCTTAGGATTGGTATAAACAGCATGCTGGCCTAGTTAAGTTGACTTCTTTTTAGCTATGGCCTTCCTTAACATCAATTTGGAGAAAGGGCAAAAAAGACAATAGGTCGTGCCCGGGATCGAACCGGGATTGCCAGAAGATATGAGTATTCAGAATCTGGAGTGATGACCATTACACTACACAACCTGGGTGTTTGAAAAGCCTGCAGTGTCTTGACTAACAAGACTAGGGGCATCGGCATTACTCTTCTGGTCTTGGCCAATGGCGTTGTAATGGTGTAGCAGAATTAAACGAGTGGTATACATAAGGCCAAGGCATGAACGGTCTCAATAGTTCCTCAATTCAACTCAGAATTTCTATGAATTAGAATCCAAGCATTAGTACCTAGGTGATTAGTATACAGTTCACCGACTAGATACCAATGAGTTCTAGTATATCCCGGAGCTTAAGAGAGTCTGATAAGCTTCTGGAATTTGAGTTAGGCAGAGTCAGTACGAACAGGATACCGTTGATACTATTGAGTTTATATTCAATTTGATATTGTCCAAAGTACACGGTGTAGATTGGGCGGTGCTCCAGTGCTTGTGAAAATACCACCACTTTTATCATGCTTCGACTTATGTATAAGAGCGGAACTCGAATCAGCTGCCCAATTTCTAGCGTCAATGTCCTTCATAGCCGATTCAGGTTAATGATATTATCACTCTGGGAGCTTGGCTAGGGCGACATATCTGGTGAACGATAATGTAGGCCTAAGAGGCACTCACAAGATAATAGGAATGTTCATCTAAACAAGCAAATCAAGTATGTGTGGACATTTGGTCCTTACTAGTTAATACTGAATTTCTTCTTGATGTTAGGCCGGGATTACTGTATTAGGTTGAATTATGGGGACAGGATCTGCTCTTGGAGGTAGCTTCTCGATAAAAACAGACTTTTACAAAATGAACCACCGATTGCTTCGACCATTTCGGTGCACAAAGGCGATTCGGGGGCAGAGAGACGCCTGGAAAGGCCAAGCCTACGCTGAGCTCAAAGCTGCCTTCGCAGAGGCGGCATACTTTTCATCCGCCAAGAGAACGCTTGGTCTCTCTCGAAAGGAACAGAATGCGTTACAGGAAACAGAGCTGCCTGTCATTGAACATACTTGGAAGACACTCAACATAGTGGCTGGTGATGATGATGCGAATGACAAGGCTATGGTGAGAAAGGACCCCTTGAAAGCCAAATTGACTGCTACTGCTAGTTCTAACATCATGTAGAAAGAAGCTCGTCTTCAAAAGATGGCCCAGTTTTGGAGAGAGCTGTATGACTTAGCTGTCATATTTATGCCTGATGCATCTTTCAACATTGCTGACAGGGTCGAATGCCAGCAGCTCATTACAACCATCGAAGCATGTGAGGAAGAGCTTTATCACTGGGAAGAGCTCCCAGAGAGCTTAGCTCGGCTAATTCAGGCCCAAGACGGACTTCGAATCGATAAGTACCCGATAGTTTCACGCAAAGGAGCCGAAACTGCCTATCGCCTTCTTCATTGTCAAGGTAGTCCAGAATATCTCAGCATCGTTGGACTTGCCTTTTCTATCCTGATTGCGTACACTTGGTCCATTCGTCGCGCACCAAGAGGGACCGTCATTGACCTGATGGTTCTCAGAGCCCCGCCAGAACATATTGTTCCGAGGGCGTGTTCTGCCTGTCGAAGAAGAGTGTTAGACGATCCTTTTGCTTACTACGCCAGAAACAATCCGAACTACTACGTCGTCAGAAGTTCTCAGACTGGCTGCGGCCTCATTGACTGCACAGGAGGCCGTGTACTTCTTCATCCTTTGAAGAGCCGTTAAAATTACGTACGCGCGTTGAAGAAAACCTTGGAAGCCATTCCCAATCCCCGCTTCCGCGGGGGTGCTCAATGGGAGAAATATTTCCTTCGCCATGGTCAAGAAGAACTTGGAGAGCTACCTAAAACAGTCGAGCGCAAATGCTCACATAAAGGGTGTGAAAGTACTCTAGTGGATGGCACTCCAAGGTGGACCATTCATCCAGTTGCGACAGTCGTATTGCGCCAATTTACATGTCCAGATTGTCGACACAAAGGTGACTGGAAGCCAACAAACACTGCGATTAAATATGTCACCAGTGAAAGTCTCAGCCGTACCTGGAGCCGGTTCAAAAAGAAAGGATGCGATCTAACACAATACCCGCGGCTGGCAGACGTGTACTTTTCCCAGAGCCACATAAATATTCGAATCGCGCAGATCAAGGAGGCCAAGAGACTCATGGACCAGAAAGCTGCAAAGTAGCCAATCCAAAAAAAAAAGGAATGCTTTTTGATTCCACGCACTTCCGTTATATGACGGTTCTGCTCTGTAGTGCCTGTTTTTCACTAGCTTGCTTGAACTGACCAAATCTTCTCGTTTTCCATCCACTCTGTCACACATTATTTCGTATGTTTCTTAAGAGTGGAGTTATAAATAGTATAGTTAAATATATAGGCCTACTACCTAAGTAGTGGAAGATCTGTATATAGTTATACCCTGGCCGGCTTAATTTATAGTACAATCAATCTTAATCTCCTAATCCAGATAAAAACCTTAGTACAAAAATTATATATTTTCACCCCGATGCTGATCTAGTCGAGCGGCAATATATACAATCTATAATGTCAAAAGTCTTTGTTTACTATTACTACCTATAAAAACAGCCAACCGCAATAGAAAGTTTGCGAGATCCTTCATTGAAGGCCATCATAGACCGGCACGGGTGCTGAGACTCAACGCGAAGCGCCTTCTTCAAGAGAGTAGGCTCGTTCAACTCAATGGAATTTTCATTGAGACACTCAAAGCTGCAGGGGAGCATTTGCCTTTCCCATCCACGGAGCACAAAGAATGGCCTGCATGGGCCACAAAAGCCAGAGTCAGGACAATGTTGACCCATTGATGTCACTACTTGTCGATCCCGAAAGTCACACAGCAGAAGATCGAACTTGCCCTTCGAGCCAGAGTGTAATAAGAAATTAGGCGCAGGCATGAGTGGCTATATGCTAGTTGGACGTATTGGAAACTTTCCGCAACCATACATAAGGTTAGGTAGCAAACGCTGTTTCGAACTGTTCAATTACTGGCGGCAGACAAAATACATATTATGTTTCGACCCAGGACCAAATATCTGAGATGAAGCGATACGTGATGGCCAAACTAGTTTTTCTCCTATCAATGCTCGATCCGGTTTCTTTTGCGTAGTAATTTCGTTCGGCGTGAGGAATGTTGTGGCTCTTATTTCTGTTTCTGTTTAATATTCTTCTGATAGCTTCGAATGATATCCGTGGATTCAAGGATGCAGGGACAGGCTTTGCAGTAGAAAGGGAGAAGAGCCATGTATCCTACAAGGCCTATTGAAGTTTCGTGATCAATAATAATATCATACTGAAATTCTCGCCGTATCGACGATATATTCTTCAAAGATATTACTAGATACGTATAGCGACCCATGTACCGACAGGGGTGGCGAGGTCAGAACCAGCTGTCAAAAAAGGGTTGATTTACCATAAAAATTCCCTAGGACACCTGCTATTCAACCAAATCTCCATCTCAAGTAGCAACACATTCATAAATTGGGTTCTTAGTGCAGTTGCATGTTAGCCCTCACTGGACCGGGTTGAATTGTCTACATGCCTATCTCTCGAGGCCTTATCGCGCGCCAAACCGGAAAGGGCGGGCGCGAGGGGGATGCCATCGTCATCGCAGACTCCCGAGTCTCCAGCCTCACTTCGACTCCTCCAGTTTCACCTCTGGCGCGTTCATCGCAACTGCACCCATTAGTCACGCCGCTGCCAACCGCCAGTCATCGCCCCGAAGACGGAGCATCAAATCCCTCAGTCCCGCATCATCCCACTCGGAACCGGGATTGCGAAAAGGATCCAGACTCCTGAGCAGAGCCACGCGTGGGCCCAACGCTATAAAAGCACCCACCCGCCGCGAGCGTGATCTTCATCTTGATCTTATCTGATGCGCTGATTCACCCGCGAGGCCTCCGATGGCAGCAGCAGCATGGTGGTGTTTGTCGACCTGGAACGCGATGCCTTCACCGAGCATCCCGCATCGGCGCTTTCCCTGGAGAAGCCATTCCCGCCCAAGCTGAGCGTCGCGCCCTGCTCCCCCGTTGAGGCCGACTTCCCACCCTCGCCGACCACGTCGGACGACGACCACGACGTGCACACGAGCGTCTCCCTCGCTCCGGAGAACCCCAACCGGAATGCCTTCTCAGCGGCCCTGAGCTGCTACCCGTGCGTGGGTCCCTGCTCATCACCTCGCCCCACACTGCTGCTAACGTGCTTGGTTGCTGCGGTTGTAGTGTCGTCAAGGAAATCGCCCGTGCCGTCGACTTGAATACCCTCCACGCACTGTCGCGGACATGCCGCCAGTTCCACGTCAACCTGGCGCCGTTCCGGCACCAGCTCGTGCGGGAGACCCTCCGCTGCGAGAACGAGTATATTGAGACGGTGGAGGAGATGCTGGATGCCGGGACCGCCATCCCCGACAGCGTCAAGTCCGTTCTGCGCCTGCTCAGCCGGGGCAGCTCCGGCGCGGGACGCATGACGCGGGGCAAAGTGGGCAAATGCGCACGCGACATGGTAGGCGAGTGTCGACGCTGCAGCAAGGTCGTGTGCCGAGTAAGTATTGTCCCGAGCTCGAGCTTCCCGGGGAAAGGAGAAGGAATCGAACCAAGCTAATTCGCGGCCAGAACTGCACGATCAAGCCCCCGTCCTCGACGGCGCTCAAGAGCCGCATCCGCCGTCTCTGTCGGACTTGCAATGTCGCCCCTCTCTCCTGCCACATCCCTGGCACCCCAACAGATATGCATACCGACATACCCAATGGGATGGCCGCGGCCACGCTCGCACTGAATGTCTGCAACTGTGACGACGCCGTGTGGCTGTGCGTCCAGTGCGGACAAACCCTGCGGAGTAGCGACACCACATACCGGCGCGTGTGGGCCTGGCGCACGCGATATAGCACGTACCTAGGCGGCGGGCTCGGAACCGGCATTGGCGAAGGGTGCCAAGGCGTGAAATGCGGGCGCGGCGAGGCCTGTCTCGCCGCGCAGGAGATCGAGCTAGAGGTCGACTGCGAAGCCGACGAAGGGTCTAGCGACACCAGCAGCATGGGCAACAGTCCCGCCGGGCCTCCGTCTCACCACCACGACCTGGTCTCCGACAGCCACGACGACGAGGAGCCGGGGTATTTCCGGCAGGAAGTCATTGGGCTGGGCGGCGTGGTCAAGCACAAGGCCAAGAAGCGCGTCATGGTGGGCGCTTGCGTCGTCGAATACGAGGACGAGCGTGAGACTGGCCGGTATCTTGTCCGCGAAGAAGCCGCGCTGCATCGCGCTTGGTGCGGGTGGTGTTCGAGGGTGATTCCGGCGAAGAATGAGCTTGATCACGATCGATGAGCCGTTTCGGGTTTCTGCGGGCTTTGCTTCGCGTCGGTTTGATATTGCATTGCATTGTGGCGACTTGCATACCGAGACGTTCTAGGGTCAGCGTATAAGGTTGAATCCACTTGGATTGTATATAATTTTGACCAAAGGGGATCGATGAAATCATCGTCCGTGACAACAATTATTGGTCTAGGGCACTGTTGATTGTAGTAATAGACGCCTATATACTGGCTATATATACTCAGAAGTGCAGATTGATCAACACTAGTGTAATATACCATAATCATCAAAGTAGTTACCACTGTCCGGTAAAACTTGGATCCATGTCCAATTTGCTTCTATAGAATGTCAAATGTTCCTACTTTTGATGCCCAGATTGAACCAAGCAGAATCCCAAACCAAGGGATATCATTATCAAAGCAAGATCAGCGCGGCTCGCCAATACATCAATCCACATAGACCCCCTGCTCAAACTTGTCATGGTCAAAGAACCGAGCCACAATTGCATTGCCGTTGAAAATTCGGCCTTCGAGTGCATTCACAGCCTGCCACGCAAGGAAATTGAAGGTCAGCCATGCACCGCTGCATAATCCAGAAGATCCGATCCGACTCACCCGCAGAGCAGATAATGGGCTGGTAAATTTGACAAAGACCGGGATTGGAGTCCCCACATCGCGAGCAATGTAGACCCGCTCCACGCTCCCATACTGCACACAGTCAACATCAGCCCCCATGCATCAGGATGACAAAATGTGGGGGAGGGAGAAGGGAAATACCTTTTCAGAGCACTCCTCCCCAATCTCCTGCATCAGACCGCCGCCCTCGCTACCCTGCAGTTCGGTATCGAGGTCCATCCCATCCAGCATTCCACGGAGAATAATCACCGGGCTCATCGGGCCGAATTTTCCTGTATCCTCGCCGCCCTTCCGCTTGCCGCCAATGATTGTGCCCCGTCCAGCGGGTGTCACGAAGCCTCCGCCCTCGGAATCGGGCCGCTTTTTCTGCTTCTCGACCTTGACCTGTAGGGGTTTGACGATGCCCGAGCCTGTTGCACCTAGCCCAGACCCCTTGGTCCAGCCGTACTTGGAGAGCAGTCGTTCCGCAAAGCCCTTTTGGCCGGGACGGAGAGAGCGCGGGGCATCTTCCTCGGCTGCTGGTTCTGCTGGCTGCTCCTTGGCGAAGACCTCTTCCAGCTCGGCCTCGGAAGCGGGGATATCTTGAGGGGGCGGAGGGAGTGTATAGCGGACGGGAGCACGGGATATGGTTGCTGACGAGGGTTGGAAGGCATCGAGGGCCCGTGTGGGTGGAGGGGGGATTTTCTCTGATGGAGGCGGGTTCTGGGATTGCTGTAAGCGACGCATATATGCTTCGTCTCCAGTGGCATCGTCTGGGAGTGGAGCACGGGGTTCTTCTGGGGGTGGCGGCGGTGGTGTGTAGTCGGGCATGTCAGCATCAGGGTGCTGGTTCATACGTGCACGGCGCGTGAAGGCATAATCGCCAGATGCGTCGTCTGGGACCGAGGCTGGAGGTGGAGGTGGAGGCGGCACGTCATTGAGATTTGGCGGGGGCGCAAAGCTGCTCGGAGGTGCGAATCGACCTGTGAATTCACCGTCAGAGCTGGAGTTGTCAAATTGAATGCGTCGAGCAGGGAATGCATACGATTCACGGGTCGGTCGTAGTCGTCGCTGTCCGAGTCCCTGCTCGGCGAGCGTCTCATCCGATGCGCATAGAGGCGATCCTTCCAATCGCGGACCTCCAGGATCTTCTCATCGCTGTGCCGGTATTCTTCGTAGTTGTTTGGTCGCGAGGGGTCATAGATGTCGTCCCAATTCTGTATAGCCTCCTGCGGCTCGCGGTTCTTCTTGCGCTTCTTCCTCCCGCCGCGTTGTCGCTTCTCGCCCATGTAGTAGCCAAAGTCATCATCTTCCGTCGCGGCCCAGTCTGCTAGAGTACTCTTGGCCGGTGTAGCAGCAGGTGCTGAGGCCTGCCCGGGACCGGGTGGTAGAGCCGCCTTGGGAAGTGTTGGTTTAGGCTTGGGCTTCTGATTGGAGAGCTGTGGTCGTTTGGTGGGCTGGAATCGAAGAGAAGCTGTCCGGTGGAGAGTAGGTGAGCAATGTCTGTCTTGGTGCGATCATGAAAGATATTCATCAGTACCAGGATTGAGCTGCTGCTGCTTCTTCGCCTCCGACTCGTCGGACTGCGCGTCGTTGGCCTCGGAGCTTTGCTTGAAGACCACGGGGGCGCGAGAGATTGTGCCAGGAGTCGACTCGGCCGAGGGGTCGAGGAGATTCGCATAGAGCGACATCATTCCCCCGCCTTTGGACGGGGTGGGTTGGGGTGCCATGGTGGTGGAGTTGATCGAGGAGACCAGGAACAAGCGCTGAAGCAATCCTGATGATGTTCGGCGATAAGCGCTGTTTGGTTGCTTTGCACCGACTCTATCGTCACGAGATTCCGTCCTTCGCTGCGCATCTGCAACTCGTCAGGTTCGACCGAAGCTATTCGTGAGCAAGAAATATACAGCGTGAATCTGATGTGAATGGTGTTCCAGCTCCAGCATGCAGATCGCCGTGGTAGTTCAGCTTAGTAGCGTGTAGATAGCCCGGACCACGAGCACAATGATCCATTTCGCGGGGAAACCGACACATTAAGCCCCAGCCAGCTGGGCCATCCCATTTCCATTCCTTGTGAATCCTCCTCCGCAAAGCCTCACGTCGTGGCCAGCATGCGCTCTCGCTATTATTGCAGCCGCGTCTTGCAGCGACGAGTCCCCGCTTCCCCCCACGCTCGGCCGGCATTCCTCCGTGCCCCGTCAACATTAATCCCGTCCAGTCTCCATTGCAAACACTCCCTCCCCATCTCCATCCAGCATCCACAATTCCTCCAGCTACGCACCATGTCGTCTACCCCCGCCAAGAAGGAGTTCCTGTGCATCCTGCCCGATAAGCCCGGTGCGCAGGCAAAGCGTCTCGAGGTCCGGCCGTGAGTCCACCCCTCGCTGCAGACGACCCGCGATGAATGGCTCACAGGTTAACCCAGGTCCCATCTGGAGGGCGTCAAGCCCCTGGTAGCTGCCGGTTCAGTCGTGGCTGGTGGTACGTAGTGTTCCATTCTTATATCCACCCTTCCTCTGGTGGCATTGACTCCGATCGGAAGCACTCCACCCTGCA
Organism: Penicillium hispanicum; assembly: GCF_028827665.1. Taxonomy (NCBI): domain Eukaryota; kingdom Fungi; phylum Ascomycota; class Eurotiomycetes; order Eurotiales; family Aspergillaceae; genus Penicillium; species Penicillium hispanicum. The sequence continues at coordinate 3,002,668 of NW_026623200.1, read as the reverse complement.
ACCGTGATGCTAAAGCCTTCGTGCACAGGCGCAATGCTCGAGTCTCACCCTGCCGAAGGCGAAACACCCTCTTTCAAGGGCAGTATGATGCTCGTGGTGGCCGAGACCGAGGCCGCGGCGCTCAAGATTCTCGAGAACGACATCTACTCTCGCACGGGCGTGTGGGATCTCGAGAACGCCCAGATCATCCCGGTACGTGAAGTCCTGCTGCAAGCTGTGAAGTGGCGTGGTTTTTGCTAACATTGTGGGTGTAGTTCAAGTCTGCCGTGCGTGAGCAGCTGTGATTGCAAGACGGTTAATGGAACTTCTTGTATTGCATATATACACCTAAAATCTCAGTCTATGTGGGAACTGGCCGTCATTTGCGGGTTCAATCCAGCCCAAGTCAGAATAAGTAGTATATATCAGTGATCCGGGTAGCAGTTAATGACGCTATTCTATTGCGGAAGTATCTGCTCTACCATCTCAGTTTGAGCTCTGCGCATCTTACAAGCATACGGGTCCTTGGTCTGCTTCCACAGATTGCAGTGCCGATGAGTGTGTTCTCCAGCGGCGAAGAGTCTGGAGACTGCAGTCCACCCGACGTCAAAGATCACTTGTAGACAATTCACTCAGTTTAACCGGGTCTACTGACCGTATAGTGAGCGGGTCGGCACCAACTCCCATGAAATGTACGTAAATGTCGAGGAGCCAAGTTTGGCTTTGTCGCAGACCAGACTATCCCATTACTCCCAAAGCTCCGATGTTCTCTCCATCGATTCTGCTATGGTCCCACGGAATCAGGAATAAGGGTGTTCCCAGCAAGCCTGACAAGAGTCCAATCCATTCTGTGAAGACACCAAGGTGGCCGATTTATTATATACACGAACAGGAATCAGACGGGCAGGCGTCGAAGCAAGTCCGACTCTGCTTGCAGCACTGCAGCAGAACCAGACATCGCTCCGACGACGAACCCACTACCCAGCTCTCCATGAACACCAAAAACCAGGCAACGACGCCAGCTCAAGGACGAAGGCACAGAGCCCGAAATAGAAAACCAATTGGTCTGGAGCGATCCGCATCAGCCGATCGAAGAGATTTGATAGAAACAATGAAAAAAGCACACATGACAGTGACGGTCCGGGTCTCGGTCCCTAGTTGAGGTTGCAAAAAAAGAAAAAAAAAGATGGAGACATGGCATCACCGCAGGCATATCTCCCCGACAACGGGAGACGGAATAAACACCGGGCTATGTTGGCCCACGCTGGGTAAAGGGTAAAAGCACAAATTCAGTATATGAGGTCTGGAGAAGCGGCGCGCTATAGACCTGCAATCCTTCCAAACAACGTTTTCCCCCGGAGCGCCAAGGTAACAAATACACACGCACACAACACACTCCCTAGGACGCGGTACGAAGATAGTGGATTATGGAAATCATTAGGCTTCCGTCGCGAGTCATCCCTCCAAAGTAGATAAGAGAAGCGAAACTGGATCACAGTGAGATGGGTATGGAAAGGCACCATTGTTCGGTGGACGGCGGGATGCCGTGCTGCTCCGTGCGGTCAAAGAAATATGGAGGGTGGTCGACGACGGTCCGCGTCCAAAAGACCGACTTGAAGCCCGAGCGGCCAGCGTCCCGGCTGTCGAGAGGCAGGCGACACGTCTAGAAGGCCTTGCGATCTCCCAGATTGCCGGGCTTCTCGTCCGTGTCGATGTGCCAGACCACGTAGTTGGGCAGACCAACGACTTTGTAACCGGCGCGCTTGGCCATGCGAGCGAACCCTTCGGTTTCGGCCTGGTTCTCGAAAGCGTACGAGGGGAAATTGATGCCTGGGGAGATGATCAGAACTGCTGCAATGATCGACCGTCGATTGGAACATACCTGTCCGGTGAACATCGGCCTTGACGAGAATGTTGACGCCACCAATGCCGTCAAGCTCGACCTCCTCATCCTTGTTCTTCCGCCAGTCACCCATGCTGACGAGGTATGTACGGCCGGTGTCGTACTCCTTGTAACCCTCGGCCAAAACAGTGTTCGGGTCCAGACTCTGGCGTAAGCGTCGGCCCTTGTCGGATTCAATCCACGAGTTGTAGTCGACTATGGAGAAAGCGAATTAGCATAAGCCCCAGTCCCGACTCCATTCCCAGACTTACAACGACCCTCAATATCGCGACCGTCGCGATAGCGGTGGAACCAAATGTCTACAAAATAGCGATTAGCGCACCACCTCAAGCCGAATCAGCCAAGAACACATACTAGGTACTAGAATGTCCTTGTCGTGGGCCATGAAGTCCTCCAGAATCCGCTCGGGGCAGTCCACGATATCAACATCGCGCCAGTACACCCAAGAATGGTCCGGCTTGAGAGCCGAGTAGAGCAAGTAGTTCCGGGCACGACCGATGGCCTTGCGACGAGGGCCCTGGGCGGCGAAACCGTGACGCTCGGCCACGTTCATCTCCACGTCAGCACCAAAGTCCTTGCGGACGACGGTAGCACTGCGGAATCGGATTTTTTCATCGGCGTGGTTCTGGATACGGTCGAGCTCGGACGCAAGGTTGGCCAGCGTCTCGTCCTTGGAGTCACCAACAAGGAATGCCAGGTCAATCAGCTCGTGCGGGTAGGTCAGCTTGTACAGGAGATCGAAGTATTTCTCGAGGTAGGGGGCGGCGTCGCGCAGAGGGGTCAGGATCAGCACGCGCTCCCGGTTGGAGACGGCCTGGGAGGATGACTTGATGGGGTTGAGGTTGACTTCGGTGATGGAGGTGCTGTTAACTTCGTAGGGTTCGTGGTGGTTGAAGAGGACGGGGGTCTGGGCGTGGCCGTTCCATTCGACCATCTCGTTGATGGTCATCTCCATCGGCGATTTGGACGAGCCGTAACAGTAGAAACTGGAGCACACACACACACACCACGCGGTCAGCATCGCACACTGGTACGGACAACACGGCCAACAAGGACAGGGTCTGCATACTTTTGCATCTCCGACGCAGACTTGCTGACGCCACTCCACAGCAGGATGACCAGACCGGTCACGGCCACGGAGACCAAGAAGCGAGTCCGCGTGAGGAGCACGAGCACCGCCCTCCATGGCGGTAAACGGGCTCTGGCGGACTTCCAAGTAACTCCGCCCTTGGGTAACAACATGATGGGCGAGGAAGGTTGGTGTGAACGAGAGTGGGAGGATTTCCAGTGGACTCAGGAGCCTTGCACAACGGCGACGATCCCGGGGGTCTCGATCGCTGGTCGAAAACCCCTAGCCGACCGAACGAATGAGGCCTCAGAGGACGCGCGTGAGGGCCACAGTCGTGTTCGCCCGAGATGGTGGATGGGTTGGTAGTGAAGGAGAGGCAGATACAGATACGGATAGGGAGGGAGGAAAAGAAGAGGACGGGATCGCCGGGGAAATTGGCCGCCAAGTGGGCACGGGTCAAATCAGCGCTGAGGCAACCGTGCCCAACCTCGTCTGCCGAGATCACGACGGGCTCGGCATTCTCTCGTTTCTATCGATTCTACAGTCTCGGTTTCCTCGTGCATTGGAGGATAGGGGGTGATGGTGCTGCGTCTCGACCCCGGAAACCCTGTGTTATAGCCCGACGGCGATGATTTTGGCTCTAGTTATCTAGAGTTATCCTGACGAGACTGAGCCGTGTACCTAGCATGTAGTCAACGACCATTTCTCCCCGATGCCTTGAAGCTCTCTACTTAGGCTGTAGAGTACAGGGCATGATTTTTCTCTTGGACCCAGTTGAATTGCGTGTCCCTGACGCAAAGCACTCTGAACCGGCCGGGTGTGGCGTTCGCCCTGAATTGGCCAGATCTCCAACGTAAACATCGTACAGAATCACCCGAGGGCAGATTTTATCCCTCGATAGATCCTGTGGATTTATACAAAATAGAAATCTGGGATAGCCTTGATGCTGGCTGAAACAGATCGGGAAGTCTGAGACTGCGGGAGACAGTAGAAAATGCCAGATGCACTCCATCTATCCATATGCATAGATACATAAACGCATGTACGCTCACCGAGTCACACATTTATTTGAAATTTCCGCTGCAGAGCACGCATCCATTCCACTATCTTACGCATTCTGCACCTCCCCTCTCTGGACGAGAAACAATGGTATTTTCCTGCTGCCTGCAGGTCTCCACATGATGCTCCACGGGAAACTCGGCTCAGAGCTGCGAGAAGTATGACATTTGGAATATAGCATTCGATTTCCAGGAATGAGCAGCGTGAAACAAACTTGCATAAGGTCAGGTCGCACTACGTGGCTAAGATCTTTGTTTTGTATAGCTCGCCCGACCAGTCTACTCAAACATAGATGTACCACATTGCAATCCCGTTACAGAGAGGTCATCGAGTACACCTGAATGGATCTCAACACAAAGACAACAGTACATCAGCGGGAAAGACAGGTAACCGACTTACAAGCCCATTGAAAACGGCATCAATCTACGATTACGACTGAAAAGCAGTTGCTGTCACAAACGACAGTCACAATTATAGACAAGAAAAGATCCAAATCAACAAAGGAAAAAGAAAACACAAAACAGCCACCCAGTCATATATCCATATCATAAACCGCGCCAATAAACAAGTGACAAATGAAAAGAGCCACCCATTTTTATATAATGAAAAAGCAACTTTGGACAAAACGAACCAACGAAAAGGGTAATAGAAAAGGGAAAAAGCGGACCAAAAAAAAAAAAAAAAAAAAAAAAAAACACCGAGCAAAAATGGGCACCTCGTGGCTCCCAAGAAACTCTCAGATACTCTTACAATGCAGACACGACACGACACGGACGCTAAAGGGTCAAATGCAGCGGGGGAGGACTGGGAATGATTCAAAGTAGAGGTCGTCATCCAGGGGAACGCAGGGGCAGTAGACGGAACCGCTGTCTGCAAGGGGGAGGAGGAATCCGGTGGGGGAGAAAGGTAGAGTTCATAGACACATCAGGATCGATATCGGCATAGCGTGTGCGGTTATCAGCACATGGTTCATGGCGAGCCCATCAGGGATGGGCGGCGCGAGGCCGAAAACGTCAAGGAAGACTGGGGATACGGGAAAGTGGGCGACGATGGGCCCGTGGTGGGAGGCGTTGTGCTGAGATAGGAGCTGCCGAAGCTTTGAGATGTGGCACTGGGTAGGGCATCGTGTTGCAGAGAGTCGGGTCCGATATTGGCGGCGATCTCGTCACAGAAAACGCGCAGGCCGGGCAGGGCCTTCTTCTGGCGTTTGTGCTCGGGGACATCGACCAGAGCCCGGGGGCTAGTGTTCTCAGCCTTGGGGGAGCGGAACATCTGCTCGTATGACTTGAGCTGGAATTCCAAAGCACGGTTACGGTCAGCCAGCTGCTCGTTCTCGGCCTTCATGGCGCGGATCTCCTGCTGGCTGGCCTGGTTTTCTTGCTGGAGCGAGGTGACCAGCTGCTGCAGCTGCATGCAGCGGACCTGGGGCTGGAGCTTCTCAGAGAGTTGAGGCGAGACTTGTTCCTGGCGGATCAAGTGGACAATGATGGCCAGCATAAAGTCGATCAGGTACACCGCGCCCTGAACGATGTGCTCCTTGGACTGGGGCAAGCTCTTCGACGGGTTCCAGCCAGCACGCTCCAGGAAGAAGTCATGAATGCGGCTGTCCAGCTCGCGATGCAGCTGGCTGAGGTTCTTTCGGCGATTGCCCTCCGCGATGCGGTGCTTCTCGCGCTGGTCATCGGGGTCGGGGGAGATGGTGCTTCCCTTGCGCTTGCGTCCGCAGAGCTGCTGCAGGGGCGCCTTGCGGGTGATGTTTTGAGGCGCAATCAGAGTCATGATCTCAGTCTGGGAGAGATCACTGGGCCAGTCACCCGAGGCAGCCTTCTGGGCTGCAAAGGACTCCTGCCAGGAGCTCTCTGCCGAGTTGGCCGGCGAGGGCGGCGCAATGATGTGGTCACTGCCCGACCACGGCGACTTGAACTGGAAGCTGTCCTGAGGCCCCGGGGTGGTGGGAGCAGAAAAGGCATCCTTGACGTGGAAAGGATTGAAAGGCCCTCGCGGCAGCGGCTCCACGCGAGGCAGGGGAGGCAGTCGGCGGTCCTCGCCCAGGTCAGAGCCGGAGGTGGTTGATTTGAGAGAGCTAGACTCCCTGTTAGTTGATGCCAGACATGTCATGCGGGCTATCAGCACTCACGGGAGCGAGCAGCGTCGCAGCATGTCGTCAGTCATAGAACCCATTTCCTCATACATCATTGTAGGTCGTCAATATATGCGTATGGGGTGATATGTGCAAAAGTGAGGATGGTGCGGAGCCGACGCGAGGAGAATCTATATACGGAACAAAAAGGGACGAGGGCAATGGTCGTCCTTTGCACAAGCACACGATGTATTCACACAGAATCGCAAGTCAAATGGATCGGGCGAGGCCGGTTGTTGCAGCGAAACACAAGGGCAATGTCGAATATGCACAAGAAACGTGTGAACAAAAGGGTTGGAGCGGTATAGACAAAGAAGGCGAAGAGGGATCGAAATCCACGAGGCGAAGGGACAATGAGTGAGACAATTGAACCAGGGATACGGGGCTGGATGCATGTTTATATGTGCTTGCGATGAGAGGGAGGCAGCATCATCCGGGTACTTTTGGCGCGAGCCATGTATCCAACATGCACCAGGAAACCCTGAAGACCCAGGCCTCGTACCCTCTCCAGACCCAGGCGGGGGGGGAAGCATGAACGATCAGAGCCGATCATCGATAGCCACCAAGCGCGGAAGGCCGGGATGTCATACAGACAGACAGATATGCATGATGGATGGACCCACGGCCACGACGGGGAAGCGAAGCTGGCCTCCCGGGTGGATTCAGGGCAAGACCCGCCCCGGGAGAAGCGCGAGAAAAACGATCTGGGGGGCAAGTCGAGTATCTGTCACATCCAGCTCCGACGCCGCTCGTCGTCAATAGAAGACAAGATCGGCGAATCACAGCCTAGCGATCGTGTCCCAATGAACGGGCTCTGGGCGAGGATCTATGGCCCGTGATTTGTCACCGGCCTAGTGGTGTCGCGATCGACACGGGGAATATCATTGCTCTGCCCTTGCTTCAATAGTCCTCAATAAATGACCTGATCTCGAGCTCCCCGTGCGTGGTTAGCCTGGACAGCGTGGGGAATGCTCTTTTTCCAAATCCTCCGGTGCTCCATGCGGGGAGTGACGGTTTACAGGCGGAAGAAAAAAAGCAAGCAGCGAGACCGAGGCCTTGTGCAAAAGAAAATAAATACCGACATCATTGCTGAAAAGCAATATTCCCAAAACGGACGTTAGCAGACGTTACATGCATATTCCAGAGCGAATCCTGCACATCCCCACTAGGATCGCGATGTATCATGAAACGCCCACGTAGCAGCTACATCGAGGGTTCCTGAATAATCCCGTTCCCCCTCGATTGCATGCATCGATTCAGGAGAACCTACCATGGCCGCAGGGACATCAAGGGGGGGTTCATGCTCCCGGGCCGATTCCCCCTCGAGGGATTTCCTAGTACTCCAAAGGCTTCATCCTAAAACCAATAGGAGCAAGCAAGGACCCTCAGGTCCATGGAAATGCCATTGTCAAACATGCGAGGAGGTCACGAAGGGAGTGTACAATGGCAATGCCGGCGTACCCCGAGAGATTGATCTACCAGAATCGAATGTGTCACGACAAGGAGCGTTAAAAAACAGTTCTTTTCTTTTCTTTTGATCCTATTGCGTAGGAGGTCGTAGACAAACGAATCAGGGTCGGGGCGAAGGTACCAACAGCGGGAGGGATCGCTCGAGGAAAACCATCAAGTTGGGTCCGAGACCCAGCGACCAGGATACGTTGTCTGTCAGTGATCGAATTAGGGAGATCGGAGTGATTTGGAATTGACGAAAGTGACACACGGACGTTGGGGCGTCGTTAGTCTCTGGACGAGTCGACGCCAACTATACCACATCCATGCCAGCCCTAAGAACCTCCACCACGTTCCGCTCGATGGCTCTTCCACTCACGAGCGAGTATTGGACTCGAGGGAAACACTTTCCCCTGCTTCAGCTTTTCATTTGCCAAGGACGATCGCACTCGCGAATCACAATCTCGCATTCGTGCGGCTTCGCTAATCCGCTCGGTGGGTCGCGCGATTAGAGCTGTCATATTTCTCGGTCCTGACTCCATCGACGGGGCGCACTAGTTCTCCACGTTCTCCTGGTGTTTCGAATCTCTTGGAAGCGGTCTTTCTCTCCCGGGGGGAACTTGCGGCTCAGCAGAGGAGATGCGTTTTGGAATCCAGAGAGACCATCCTGCTGCCACCCAGTCGAGCTGTGCTCTCGTTCCCATCCCGCTCCCAACACTCCTGTCAAGAGCCAAGCCCACCATCGCCCCTAGTCCAGAGCTAATTTGCGATACTTGCATGCGACCGGCGTCATTCGAGGGTCCCGCGGCTGCGCCTAGAGCCAGCGTGCAGGCGGCACGCAGCAGCGGCTGCAGCATCACTCGAGGGGAAAAGTTTCACACACGAACCATTCGAGTTCGCGCAAACTCAAGACCTTCCGGCTCTTCCCCGGGCCCATCTTTCGAAGATCCCTGGTGTCTTCCTGCTTACCCTTTCGAGTGACTTGCAGCCGCTCGCCGTCGGGGGTATGCACTCCGGATACTTCGGTGCTATGGTTGGTTAGAAGTTCACGGATCAAAGATCAGAGATCAGAGATCAGAGCCTTGAACCCGATCCTCGGGTCTGCGCTCTCCGTTCCTCACTTGGAGTCGTTCCTGTTCCTGCTCCTGCGGGATTGCGAGATCGATCGTGCTTGAGAAAGACCTCGGTTCCGGTGTAGAGGCAACGCCTCGAACCGCTCACCTTACACAGCAGCGGGATCTCGTCCCATGCGGCTCCAAGTGCAAGAACCAGAGCTCGATTTGATTCGATCGCCTCCACGGTCGACGTCTATCATTTCCCGTTTTTCTCCCAGTTATTCCCAGTGGGCGACTCAGCCGAGACCCGCGACCTGTCAAGTTTCAACCGTCCTATATGACATGGCGGGAGGTTGCGATAGGATAACTCGTTTGTCTCTAAAGTCTCTAGCACACGTCGCCATCTGAGATCTCATTTTGTGCTGCGAAGTATCAGACACGACTTGGTCGCCGCCGACTCTCCACTCGAGGCAAGCTAGATCCGCCGAGAGGCCAAAAGTACCGGTTCATGCACTTCACCCAAACTGTAAGATCGAGGGCACCGTAGATACTTTCACTACCGCAAGCTACTGTGCCCGCGCCATCCTGGATTCTTCACCCCGCCGAGCAGGAAGTAGACCCATCCCATAAGCTACGATCGATTTCTTCAATCCTGGGATCGATCGGCTCCATACGGGAGCCACCGTGTATCGGATCTTGTCCGCTTCTCTCCCAACTCTCTGGGTTGATCCGTCGGTGCAGAACTCTGCAGAAATCTGCTGGAGATGCTCTATGCCCCGCTGGAGGGGAATCAGATCCGTGTCCATTGATCGAGTGGCATGGATGCAGGCTAGCACGAGCCTTCCAAGGAGGCCGGGGTTTGAACGAATGATGTCCTCGGTGGTTCGAATATTCAGTGATAGGAGATCCTGGCATCGCTGGCCCGTCACGCTCGCAGCGATAACCCAAACCCTAACATGCCACTATCTCGATGATTTGCCACGATGCGCACAAATAATTGTATCTCGTACATCACATCCATGGGCACAATCGCCGCAAGGGCTAGACCTCATCGTCAGGATTATTGTCAGGGCCCGTCGATACGGGTGGATCATGACATCTCCGCGCGCGCGCGACGCCATGCGGCAACCCGTCCACAGCACTTACGACGTGCAACATGCGCACCACCAAGACAAAGCGAGCAATAGACCTGCGGCATGGATGCGTCCCCGTGTCCACGACCGTCGCCAGCAGGGACAATTCCCCGAGTGGTCGCTTCTGAGCCACCGCTGCAAGGACTCCCAGGGACAATACCCATCTAGTCACACATAGTCGGTGCCAATTTTAGGCCTTTGGGGCCTCGGAAGTCCCACCGCAGATGATACATCTGCCGGACGCTCTTCCCCGAGCCTTTGCTGCGCTGTGGCCGCCTCGATCGTACATGGCATGGTGGTGTGCTCGAGCTCAGGGACTTTGGATCCGCTTCCCCATTACCTGGATGTCTGGTTGCCTCCAATGCAAGGCGGACGTCTATTCAGTGGGACTGCGTCTGTACACGCTTGATTCTTCAGGTACCCTTTCCAGAGATGCAGTCAAAGGTATGCGGAGTACGCGGTGGGCTGTACCTTGCCACCTGCCTCGTCTCGTCTGAGGGATCTTTTCTTTAGACCACGAGAGGCCAACTCATCGCTCGCACACAGCGTGTGTTGGAGGATCTGCTCCACCTAATGGCGACAGTGGTGGCTCTCCGTACAGGACTTCTGCAGCGGCGAGTCAGAGAATGAGAGAACAATTCTTCCCCTCCATCCTTCGATCCGCGCTGTTGCACTTGCACTCACCGTGATTTGCAAGAAATCCACCGTCGTGGATCAGTTCGACCCGAACCCCGCGAACCGCCGTTCTTGGCATCGCCGGGCAACGCCCGATTTCGATTTCACCTTGGCCTGGCATCACCCCCAACAGAGAGCTTATACAGTACTCTAGACCCGATCCCGTTTCCCCGGCCAATCACCTCGTTCATATCCTCTTCGGCTGCTCAAGGTTGACAGGATCAAGTCCGTCAAAGTTTGTTTCTGTCGCAAAGCTGGTGGCTGGGAAGGCCTAGCCCCGCGATCCAGCACGATCATCACCATCGAGACTATCCGGGCTGCTTCTCAAGCCTAGCGAGATCCGAGAGAACTTAACCAGACTGTTGGTCCGCCGAGTCCCATGTGGGTTGCCACAACACGAACGCCCAGCCTCCCGGATCGATCGCTCGAGCTGTGCCTTGGATCTGTTACCGCCGTACCTATGTACAGGAGGTTGGTCGTGTCACGGTCTAGAGCTGGTCCATGTTGCGCTGCAGTCAGCCTGTTCGTCAACGCAGTCTGAGTCTGGCCGCCATCAACGCAACGGCCTGTTCTGTTTCTCCCAGTTGCTTCATATGCAAGATAAGTTCCTCGCGTTGGATATCTATTTAACCATGTAGTTAACACTGGTTAATAGTTACCTAGTTACTGCCTCATAGATGTCATGATGTACCGTAGGCGTGTTCACGCCGGCCCCAGCCACCAGATTTCCCCCTCATGGACGCCGACAGAATTCCCTAGCAATTCCATTCGCCCATTCAGCAAAGAAAGTACGTAAAACAGAAAGTCCTCCACGATCGCACGTCTACCGGCCAACCCTCAACCCATCTCCATCCATAGACAAGCACCCATCACCAAGTCAACCTCGATCAACCCTATCAGCGACCAATACATCTACAAAAGTAAGAAAAAAAAAGAACAAAGTAAAAGTAAAAGTAATAACAGCCCATTGAGCATAACACCAGAAACCACATATCCCAAATCCACAGCGGACTCGACACATCCACCTGGTCGTAGGCCTGGGATTCGCCGGGACGTACACCCGACTTGAGACGCACATGGGAAGCGAAACGAATCCCAGCGGGGCAGAGTGACTCATCTGGAGACATCCCGGCTGGATGGTATAGTTTCTTTTTCATTGCCCGACTTTTCCTTTTTGCTTTTGCGTTCCCCTCTCTTGCCCGGCCCTAAGTCCAGTCCGCCAGTTCAGTTCAATCCAGTCTACAGTTCACTACCATAACTCTTCCGTAACGCGAAACCCCAGGTCTCTGCAACTCTTTCGTGATAACCCCGTTCCGAGCACCACGGAGTAGATGCCGGTGCACGCCCAGTACATACATAGGTACGTCCAACCCAGAGACAGTCAACGAGCCCAGTCTCGCCGTTGCGGAGTCCAATTCCACGCTAGCTTAGCTGAGTATCGGCTCCGGTGCCAGCGGGGCGGCGTCGATGGATCCTACCAGGGGAGTACCGAAGTAGGTCCTACATCCAAGGTTCATACATACATCTAGGTAGTGTAGGACTGCCGTTATCAAGCTCCAGCGGAGCAGTACTGCCCTTGCTAAGACATGTGGATACACACTAGAGGGAGAGGTGTGATATCGGACTATCTCTGATGAGTGGCCTGTGGATCGATTTCGGCTCGGGTTGTCTATCGTGAACTAGAATGGGTTTCTTGAACCAGGATGGTTTTGAGATGTGGCGCTGCCCCGGTGGCGTCGCTTGTGCGGTGTAGATTCAGGATTACCTGGAGTATCTAGGCGCCTCGGGAGTGGATGTGAGGTGCCCGCTCGCTAGGGAATCCTGTGCGATCGGAGTGGCTGGGAACTATGGACGGACGATCTGATCTAATTTAGCATGGCTTTCTGTGATTGCGGGTGGATGCTGGTGAGATGTGCGAGATATATCTCACGGGTTGGATGGATGATTTCTATGGATAGTGCCTCGGAGAATGTTGCCACGCCCCCGGCAGAGTTGGGCCTGTGACTTGGGACTCGACTAGAACTCGCAAGGAATACATGATATTTGACCGAGAGCATAAGCAATCAGGGTGATACTGCAAGAAATTCTCGCTCTACCCAGACAATCTGACTACGCCAATGGCAATGGCAGTGGCAAATATTCCAAGCTATCGAATATCTGCATCGCCAAAGCATTCCAGTCTCACCAAATGGCAAGCAGACCAGGCCCCTTCGGTATTTACCTATACATTGTCCGACGCGCTGGGGTCTCCGTTCACGGTGGCTCGCTTTGCAATCCAGCTAGGGCCAAGGCAAGGTACACCAGCTTGAAAGGAGAAACCAAGGGACAAGCATGACGATGAACACCACAATGCTGCATACCTGGCTCTTGACCTTGCACAGCAGACATGACCGACTACGCTGGAGGAGTGGCATACAAACAGGAAACCGAATACATTAGCACGGTGCGCGCTCCAGTAAACACTATTGAGACAATCAAGGACAAGGGGTAATAAATAGTGAGCTCCTTTCCGACGGAGCGGCGACGAGGGTGTCTCCCGAGGACAGAATCCAAATTGCGAATTTTCCTCAAAAAGACGGAATTATTATCATGAGAACAGCAATGTAAGGCGAAAAAGAAACCGTTGCTTGGGTGAACTCTGCATCTACAATCTCTCCAAAACGAACCTCCCCACTCGCCCAACTCAAGATTTCAAGCCACTTAGATAAGCTGGACAAGGGCGTAGAAGAAAGCGGCAATGCCGGCAACGGGCATGGCAACACCGTTGGCGACGGCAGCACCGGAGCTGGTGCCGGTGGAGGAGCTGCCGGAGCTGGTGCTGGAGCCAGACTTGCCGTTGGAGGTGGTGGGGTCGTTGGTGGTGGCCTTGCAGTCGTACTTGCCCTTGATGACATCGCCACGCATGCTGTTGAAGGTGCTGCAGTTGAACTTGCCGTGGCTGGACTGCAGGTTGAAGCCACCCTTGACCTCCTCGAGGGATCCGAACTGGACACTGTACAGGAATTAGCTGGCTGCGCTGGTTGCCACTATACTCCGGGAAATCCCGGGCATGCGACTACTTACGTGTTGAAGGAACCACTGAAGTCAATGGCACCAGTGACAGTCTTCAGGGCGGGCAGGTCAATTGTGTTCAGCTCGTCGTTGCTGGTGATCAAGAAACCGCCAGTGACGGTCTTGAGGACGGGCATGGAGATGTTGGACAGCTTGGAGTTGTCCTCGAAGACAAGGTCACCGGTGGCGGTCAGGTTGGGGGCCGAGAAAGTCTCGAACTTGGTGCCCCAGAAACCGAGCTGGCCGGTGAGCTTCTCCAGGGAGGGAACGGAGATGGTACTGATGTTACGGCAGGTGATGTTGGTACCAGTGCCCAGGTTGGGGAGCTCGATCTCCAGGGAGTCGTAGTTGCCGGAGAAGGAGATCAGGTCGGTGGCGTTTTGCAGGTTGTTGATGTTGATGGTCTTCAGGTCACGGTTGTTCTCAATCTGGAACAGACCGACGGTCTTCAGGGAGATACCGTCCAGGGAGGTCAGACCGGTGTTCTGGATGTTGACATCGCCGGCATCAGTAATACCGGAGCCGAAGCTCAGGGACTGCAGCTCGGGGAGAGCCTCCCAGCTGATGGAGCCAACCGAGGTGAGCTTAGCGGCGCTCAGCTCGGTCAGGCCAGTCAGGCCGCTGAGGGTGAAAGCACCGCCGATGCTCTCCAGGGAGCTAGCAGTGATGCTGCTCACGTTGACACCCTCCTCACACTTGAAAGCACCAGTGATCTTCTTGACACCATTGAGGGACAGGTCACCGGAGTAGGTGTTCTTGACGGTCACATCACCGCTGAGGGTGGAGCAGCTGGAGACACCATCGGCGTCGCTCTGAGAGGAGATGGTCAGGTCACCGCAGGCTGTATCACGAACATCTCATGTTAGCACTCGGTCGCGTTGGGTCTCGGCTCTTCCGCCATTTCTCGCAGAATCTTGGCACTCACAGTTGTCGGCGAAGACCACCTGGGTGGCTGCCAGAGCAGGCAAGATGTACTTGACGAAAGACATGACGATTGGAATCTGGACGCGAGCGCGTTAGACTGAAGCGACAACTGCAGTTGAAGCGTAGCAGAGACGAGAATTCAGGGGCCACAACGCAGCCTCTGCAAACCCAGACCAGACGTACCGATGCGATGCAAAATTAATACAGAGGAACGAGTGGAAAGAAAAGGCGCCTCAACGAAGGAGAAGCGGGGGGCGGATGAATCTCTCAAGGGGAGGAAAGAACGAGTGGACGAGGGTGAGGGAGAAAGAAGAATTAAGAAGTTTGGGGGAGAAAGGAGGCGCCGGTGGAGATGTCTTAATCTTACGTGGTTACCGGGGGCCACCGGGCCTAAATACACGCCCCGAAGCATTGCAGCGCGCATAAATACAGGGGGATACCAACACAGTACCGAATGCGGTTGCTTTCTTGATTGCGAAAATCCGGATTTCACTAGTCTCACGCTGTTTCCGTCCAGTGATTCGTTCAGCCGGCGCCCCTTTCTCCATTTCTCTCCTGTTTTTCGAACTCGTCTTTCCATACACATGTGGTGTTTCCTGGCTCTGAGATGGGAATTGAACCATGCAATTATCGGGACGGTCTATAAAAACCTTCAACCTCTACTGCGATCAACCACGCCAGCACCGCGGACCATGCCAATTGCACAGTGCATGAGACAGTCGTACAACCCCGGTACCTGCCAATTACCACCATTCTGCTTTATCAACCACGGGAGGTCCAAACCGGGGCGAAATCAGAGACGGGCCTTACTTTCTCATAATATAGGTGGTGACGAAGAGTAGATACCAAGAGACCTGTTCACTGGTCAGAGACACGGGCAAAAGAAAACGTTTCACCACCAATGGCCCCATTGGTATCGTATCGATGTATGGCTGCCGTCATCCAACCCACGCTCGTACCCCCTGATCAACACTCAACGGACACGATACT
Organism: Penicillium hispanicum; assembly: GCF_028827665.1. Classification (NCBI taxonomy): domain Eukaryota; kingdom Fungi; phylum Ascomycota; class Eurotiomycetes; order Eurotiales; family Aspergillaceae; genus Penicillium; species Penicillium hispanicum. The sequence continues at coordinate 2,987,241 of NW_026623200.1, read as the reverse complement.
TTGACTCGTTCCTGCGCGAGCATAACACCATCCTCTCCTAGAATTCGTTATACTGTGATCGTTGATCCGCCTCACCACTGGACCCCCCCCCCCCCAAAGCAGTACGCTGACGCCCACCACCAACCTCATGAATCCAGTCCAGGCCTTGCGCTGGCCGATCTAAATTTGCAGGAATTCAAGCCTTTACCGAGACCCGCCCCCCCCCCCCCCCTGCCGCTCTCGTCGACCTCCCCGGTATGCGCGGTCTCTGATTGGCACGCTGGCATGATTCGCCCTGGATCAATGTCAATCCTCGCTGCGTGCCGACGAATTTCTATCTGAGGCAAAGGCGTATTCGCCCCTCGCGGAGTGGAGGCCGTGGTCGCTCGCGGAGAATACACCCCGAAAGTCGCCGCAGCAACAGTCTCTCTCCTTTTTGTGCCAGTGGCGAAGTGCCTGGACGGAGTGGGCAGGATCGTGCTTCGGCTGCGAGTCATGGCTCATGGTCCCAATCGACAATGAAGATGAGGATGTCTGACGAGATAACTTGCCACTAATTTCTCTGCGGGATCACGACTGTCCCAAGATGAAGCAGTCCTGCTCCGGAGGATCCGAGTCTCCGGGCTCACTATTTAATTGCACGCAGGCCCGTCCTGTCCCTGGGAGATAAACTGATTGCGATCGTCCAGTTCGATGCACGGGGATCTGCATCGTCGGACCGGACCATCCTGACTGCACCCAACGCGATCAAGAGGCCACGACCGTGGACCGTGATCAACCAAGATCTCCGATCTGTGAGATCGTGATGTGTATTTGCCTGGATACACCTCCCACAATGGTTGCAACCTGAGCCTCGCCCGATTCACCCGCGTCACGTCGGGCCCGAGGGACGCTTGCACAGACGTGTTTCACATTCGGACTTTCTCTGCCTGTGTAGCTCTTGCTCGGTCCATCCACAAGTCTTGGAGCTTCCATTCCACTCCACCCGTCACCGGCTCCACTGCCTCCATCGCTGATCTACCAGAGAAATTGGAACTTGGGTAATTCGATATGGCCATTCCCTCGCAATTCACAATCTCATCCCCAAACAGAACAACACCCTCGACACTCACTGAAGCAGGGACACAAGCACACAAAGGACACCACTCCCCGAACTAAGCACCGTGCTCTGCACGCCACCGCGACCGGGGCACCGCGCGGCCTGCACCTGCAGCCGAGTCTAGTGTCCGAACGGTCAAGACAAGAGTCCCGTCGAAGCCCGTCGTCCACGGACTTCATCGTATAGCTGAGTCACGGCACATTCCCGCACTGGTCCACGGGGCCCGATCTTTGTTCTCGCGACCGCGGAATGCGTGGGCTGCTTAAATAGCAGGGGGAGGCTGGGGGCATTCTCAACCCCCAGCGACCGTACCGACGACCCGAATACCGTCTGCCAATGCACGCCGGAATTAGCCGTTGACATTGGCTCGCGAGCCGGTCATCTGCGATGCGGGTGAGTGTCTGCAGCAGAATCGCGGATGGCGATGTCTGGCGTCCTGGTTTCGGCCAGGCGACGCCTCTGCAGACTTGTCCAACACGCTCCAGAACCTCCATCCATACAGGCGGCGTACTCATCGGCGAGGACGTTGCCCTGGTCGCGCAGGCAGGGATGGCCCGTTGCATGGTCGTGGCTCACTTTCCCGACCGGTACATTATTTCCACGACCGACGCGACCGGGTCGTTGATTTCTCCCAAGGTTTCTATCCTGCTCTTTTCTTTCCTGCACCCCACTCCACCATGATCCAAGGTTTTCCTCAGCACTTCGCATTGAATCCCGGCCAAAGATCCCACCGGGGGAACGTAGTCTCGGGTCCCGTAGACCGCTGACGCAAGCCCGGGGCCCGGCATTTGCTCTTGCTATGCAACGCATATGCACGCTCAAGGACATTGTGTACGCTGGACTGTGCTGGCCGATACATGCGTAGTTCGAGGAGCAGTGCCGGTTCCTGCGCGTCGGTGGGATCGTGTTCGTGACTGCTACCGTGGATTCGATTGCGTTGCGCTGGGAGTCAGTCTTGGAACCGGTGGGTGCGGAGTAGAGGCGAGCCAATCGCGAGACGTTGCTGTATATAATTCTGGTCGCTTCTTCCATGGATGCGTGTAGCCGAGAACTGCCCAATCAGCGTACGGACTGATGGGTTACTGGGGGTTCATTGGCTGGTAGACCTGGATTGATGTGAAGTGCGGTTGGTTGCCTAGAGAATTCTGTAGGGCCGGCGTGAAGAAATGGCCTAGTAAACCCTGCTGTAGATGTATCTGTTATAGACTATCACTTCAAGTCTCAGGGCCATCGAAGCATCGATGGCAGATGCCTGAGGATCTAGGCAGCCCCCAGCGTAGTGTAGATAGCTTCAGTTAGAGGATCTTCCATCCTCTCCTTCCCCAGTGCACTCCGTTTCTGCGTCTCTGCCTTCTTTCTGAGATTTCTGTAGATTCGTCTTTTCTCTCTTTTGGCCGGATAGTCCTGATCTTACACTCGATCCATCAATCAATCTTCAACATTCTATTAACCTGACGCCGCCTAACTAGTTGCGTAATGGCTATGCAGGCGCTTCGTCCGACCGAAGCATCGCCGTAGATCCCACAGAACGAGTGAATATAGACAAAAGAAACCGGCATGGAGCTGCCCAAACAGGAAATAATGAAGCCATCCAACCCTCGTAAACCCACAGATCCCACCGATCCTGTTGTTCCTCCACACATTCTACCGGCCCTTGACTCGACTATATCCCCGCCCCGGTATCAATTAATCGCGGTACAGTCGTCTTTTAGCTGTCATCGGCGTTAGTCTCTCGGTGACCGCGACCTTAGCGTTCTGTCATACCCAGCGTCTTCACCACTTGCCCAGTTACCAGTCATTCCTGGCCTATCGTTCCATCATCTTCCTCCAGCTCGATATATCGGAACTGTCCCAGAAGACCTATTTACAGCATAAATTCAGCAGCGTAGCAGGCTACCTACGGGTGCGATATAATCGCGTCGTAATCCGTCGAGTCCCCCAGGCCAGTTTGCCTAATCTTGATCATCAATGTCTTCCTCAGATCAGTGAACAACAGGCACTGCAGTAGGATATGTCTTAGCATCTGAGACCCCTCCTCGCAGCTGCACTGATCTGATTCGAGCTCGTTGATCTTGTACAGAAAGTGTCGCAGTCTAATTCGCATCGGCCGCATCTGCATCAGGATCGCTGCGTACGGCTTTGAGATCCCCTCTTACACTCGAACCAGGATACCCACGCCATCAGCATCAATTCCACCAGGTACGCACCAACCGTCCATTGGTGTAGCCAGGTGCTGGTGAGTGAACTTGTCTTCTCCTGCCTTAACCATCCGTTCCCCCGAAGTCTTCCACCGACCATTGCGTAATAGCCACGGTAGATGGGAGCCCACGGCAGCCCGTTCATCCATACCACCACTGCTTCATCAGTGGCCCTGTCTGGGCGAATATCTCCGTTCGAGTCAAGGTCGTACGGTGCCGTTTGTGCAGCTCACGAGCAGGCTTCGTCGCCCACTTCAGGGCCAGGTAAACCAGTGTGTCCGTGAGTCTTCTGAATGCTGGGTTGTCCAGTCACCTGGATATCCCAGCTGATAGGAAGAGATCTGTTGGACTGGTCAGGTCATCAGTAGGCCCACACCTACGTCAACCAGCTGGACGGAGAGGTCTAGATCCTCCAGCTAGAATGCTGCATCTAAGTTCAGGATCCAATGGATGAAGCCAAGGCAGGTCGAAGGCTTATTTGCACTAGCACGAGAAGAACGAAAGCTCAATAGATCCAGGGACTCTCCAGGGCCCTGCTTCAGTTCTGTAGGACTTGGGCATATCGAATGTTAACTGAATAGGTGTGAGCCGCCTCCTGCGAGCTAGCTCGCGGCATCAGGACCTCTCCCAGGAAATCGCTTGTTTCCCAGGTATAGACTTGCTGCGTATCTGCAGACTTATTCGGCTGTTCTGGTCTAGGGAGGATTACTTGAGCCACGACGCTGTGGATCAACGATGATGTGGTTGGCAGCACAACCCCTTCCCTGCGCGCCATACCCAGTGTACTCCGTTCATCCAGACAACCACTGCTTCCCTAGATGGACTGCGTCCAGTCCGGATATCACCGCTGGACCGAAGTCGTAGGAGAATCGCTCGTACAGGCCCGTCACTGGTCTGGCGACCTACTTCCGCGGAAGTAGACTGCGTGCATCCGCTGGGAAAGCTCCCAGACAGCGTGATTGATGATGTGTGGGTTTCGGGATCCCAGTTATCACAGTTTTGGGGAAACAGATGTCTGAGCCGGCTGCCAGACTGGTCGGAGACTGGTTGAGTCCTTAAATATAAATGGACAACTTCGAGAGGTTAGTCTCTTTAGAGAAACTTCCGATGAAGAGATGTACTTATGGTCTTTGAGGATCAAGGGTGAGCTGCGCTGGTCACAGAGACAAGCGATTGTCTGCGGTGGAAGTAGGCGTCTGCGTAGCTGTTGCTCAAATCGAAATTTCATATCGAATATAGGCATAATTTAGCTGGCTTGAGGTATATACAGCCATGCAGATGATGATAATGGGAGGGTGGTATATAAGGTGATGGAGAAGAAGTGCACAGCCCAGCGTGGGTGGAAAAATGTTATCTGTCTAAGAGAGAGGAAGAGAGGAAGAGAGAGCGCAAGCTATCTAGATGGCTGGGGTGACGGTCTGCGAACCTCAGGCAGCCGCCATCATAAGGCACAATCCATGATGATGGCAAGGGAGAGGAGAGAAAACAAATGAACAAGCCAGCTGTTGCTGTTGAGTATTTATAACACAAAAGACAAAGAAGCGTACTGCTGCAATTTCTAACTTGGACTGAGATTTCCGACAAGATTTCTGCTTGGCGGTTCATTTTGATCTCCATCCATCTTCTAGTTCGAGAATAATAGAGCATAGTGTTCGTAGTCTAAGTATCTGCCATTTTATTTAATGTTTAAAATGAAGTCTCTCCTTGTTATGTAGAATATTTACTTCTGTACAATTGCCAGGAATCCTTCCAAAGTGGTAGCAGTAGTAGTAGTAGTGGTAGTAGTGGTTCATTTGAACTATTTAGCCGCTGGATGTCCTAGCAGCTATGCGGGAGTGGTGCAGAACCAGCCTACACCCCCTTTAGATACAGGGCCAGGATATGTTCTCAGCAGTAGCTATCTTGGAACAAATATAGCCATTTCCTCCTCCCTAGTTCTGCTGGTAGGTGTAGACCACGACGCTATAGCTAAACATCTATCCCTGTCATAGAGTCCTTAAGTAAAGAGCCTTATCCCGCTGGGTGGTTCCGCCGCCTATAACGCCTAGTTGTGCCACGCCTTGTATACAACATACACACATCGTTCAACACTAGAGCTTATCACATAGGGGGATTCCTAACAGTAAGCGGGTCGTCACTGATACAGGACATGTCAAGATAGTGATGTGCTGTTACCATCCGTCCGGGCTAAATCCGCAGTTGAATAGGCCACAGCCACACCGTGATAGTGCCTAGGTAGGGGTATTGCGAGGGTGATAGAAATCGAACCTATAACCTGCCGAATAGGGATAATGGATGAACGTGCCCCAAGCATCGTAACGCACCATACCCCTAAATGTGGGTTTTCAATGACGCCCTACCACTGCGCCATTCACCCCCCCTGACTTGAAGGATTATTGATACTGATATCTTGGTGCCTGAGGATCTGATATTTTCGTGCCTGAGGATCCGGGCACCAATTCAGCGCAGTATAGATAGCTTTCAGTCAGAGATTCTTCCATCCTCTCACCTTCTCCCTCTCCAGTGCACCCAGTTTCTTCGTTTCTGCCTGCCTTCTGAGGCCCGCGCGTATATTTGAATTTCTCGTCTCTTCTTCCGACAGAACAGACCTGATCTTGCACTCGAGACAGGTCATTCGGGTCATCAATAGTGATGCAGAAGGAGCGCACGGAGTGGGTGGACAAACGTCATCTATCCAAGAGGGGGGAGGGAGAGATAGAAAGAGCTATCTACATGGCTGTGGACGTCTGCAAACCTCTGCCGCCGTCAAATTCATCATCATCATCATCATCATATCAACGGTCAAGACCCACGCCCTCCAGGTCGACCCTATGGGATGAACGAGAACGGCACCCTAGGCGAAATCACACGCAATCGTGACCCGTGCATTTCGTTTCTTGCCCGTCCGTCACCGGGGCTGAGCTCGACCTCCAGACCGAGTGTTCTCCATGAGCTCCTTGGTCTTCGGCATCCCTCATGCCCCCAGCCGGGCGCCGGGCATTCTCGCAGCAAAGCGAGACAAGCGGACTACCCCGGTGAGGATTTGGCGTCGGGGCCAAAATTCGGTGAGGATACGCAATGGGTCTCAGGAATAATCTGCCTTGTTGAGGCCCGGGCGCGCCGTCTTTGACCGGGATCTCGGCTCTTGCACGGCTTCACCAGACTGGGCAACCCCTGGCATATTCAATGAATGGATCATTCCAGACAATGCCGTATTGAAATCTGGAGGTTGTCGGCTCCCCAACCTTCTTGCAATCCATTCGTATTTGAATTACCGCTAGCTATTGTCCAGTAATTGACTGAAGTTCTCCCAGGGTCGTCTATCTGGGTCCAGTAGGTCCTGGAGTTTTAATTCTAATGGCTTCTCCGGATTCGATTACCGGCTAGGTTCAAGACCTTAGCTTACATTCAACATTGATGTGTTTGGACAAAGCCGGATGGACTGGATGGTGCCCAGTTTCTACTAGAGCTGCAGGGATTGGGACAGGAATGCTGCTGGGGCACTGGATGACGAGTTTAACTTACAAATAGGATTTCAGAAACAAGGTATTTAATACAGCAAAGAGACGCGTGTCAGTCTTCTGTCAAACAAAAGCAGAAGATACAAAATATAACAAACATGCGAACATAAATCCAACCATCCCGTCTACTTCGCCAATCGCCAGACAACCTCATGGACGTAGGGCGGATCGCCGTCCTCTGGGTCATACACATAGATTTGGTGGACGCTCCCATCACTTTCCACAGCTGCATGTCTGAGGCGCATGGTGATTTTTTCCTCGTCCTTAGGGCGCAGGGGTCCCAGGCTGTATGCGAAGCCCTCTTCACGCGCCCATGGGCTGGGGTCCCAAGTCTGTTCCATACCAAGTTCCTCTGTCTCTGTGAGAGGGTGGGAATGGTGGATGATGGAAAAGCCGTTGATAAAGAACCAGTCGTCTGTATCCGCGATCCGCCATCGTTGAAGTTGACACTCGTCTCCACAGACCGAGGAGACCTGGGTCATACTGAAGATATCGACTGGGAACCAGTCGGTAGACTTCCAGTGATGCAGGGATAGAGGCAAGGAACGGCCAGATTCATAGAATCCTGAGCCATCACCTTGCCAGAAATCCAGCTGATGGAGCCCACGTTCCCAAGTGAACTTGGTATCGGTATAGAGGTAGATACACTGAGAAATCCTCTTGTCGCCGTATTCCGTGAGCTGGGCGCATTCATCGTGGTGTCTATCCATTTCCTGTAGCAGTGGAATAGACAGGAAGATACCAGCTCCGCCGTACGCCATATATCCATAGTTTGAGATTCCACTCACCACCTCTGTTAGTGCTCCAACGTACTGAGGCTTCGTCGTATCGTAGATTTTCAGGCGCTCAACAAGGTTATGCATAGATGGGAAGAATGTATCATCATCCATGATAACACCCCATTGGGATGCATCATCACGATTTTCCAGGAGAATCCTCGTCAGCGAGATATAACGATCTAGCACTTCTTGGTCGGATTCAAGAAGGGTTAGGTCGATATCTAGCTCCATCGCCTTCTGTTCTACAGCAGACTTAAGCAGACCACCTTGGGATTCAACCACTGCAAATACTCGCGCATATGTGCCCCCGGCCCAGTGTGCAAAGACATCTAGGGAGTCATAAAGCCGTTCCAGGGAGGTAGCAACACCAAACATAATATGAGACGCGTTCACTGGCACCGGGGCAGGGGCGGTAATCTTGACGTTAGGGGCACATTTGCCGAGTGGCTTGCGAGTCTCATCGCCGACCGTGATAGGGGTAAAATCAGGTATAGGGACATCCAGGCTCTTGGAGAAATTGTCAAATTTCACGCTCTGTTCCACTGCAATATCCCATCTTGAGTATAGAGCAGCATCGGGTGCGAAGGTTTTGATCAACTCTAGGTCGATATAGCAGTCCACAGGGGTGCTGTGGCGATCAGAGGATGTTGTAGGCTTCGATGGAGGCTTCGATGGAGGCTTCGATGGAGGAGAAGAGTCATGAGAGAGAGGAGATTCAGGAGAATAAGAATAGCTTTCAAGGCCAGGAAGCTTTTCAATGTTCCTGAAAAAAAGTACAGCGAAGACTGATAAGATCAAGAGGGCGCCAGTTACATTCCTGACCTTTCGCGGCGACTGACGGAGGATAGCAGACTTGGCCATAATGTAGTATTCAGGAGTTCTGGTGGCTTCTGTACTGGGGTAATATTGGAACAGGCAGATATATAGCAGACCCTTTTCCCATTAATCTTAACGTCGGGCCAACGCCACCCTGCCAGGACGCTAACAAGGCTGATCAGCTCCCTTGGGGGATATGCTAGAATAAGCGATGATTCCTTCGAGCGAGTTTCGATCTGAAACTGTATTTACTTGTCGCTCAGCGCAAAATGGCCCCCGACCCACGGGGTTTGCGATGGGCCCGGCACTAGCGTAACGAGGCTGGCGCAACAAGACTACCATAGGTCCACGGGTAAGTATTTTAGTATATGTAGTCTAACAACATTGCGGCGCCCTAATTGGCAGCTTTGGGGGGGCCATGTGCACTTTCGAATCTCCTCTGTAATAATCAGTTAGCTCTATGAGGCGTAAAGTAACATGGGGGCTAGTCGAGAACAATGTCCTTGATAGTATCAAATTCAGATTCGAAACGGGCACCATCGTGCAAACCACCCTCCAATTTCGGTGAATAATCTCCTTGGTTACTAGCAATCCGATTCTCTTCGGCTTATTCCAAATCCCGAGGTGCCTATGTGCAATTTGTTGGAGTATCCCTCTAGTCCAAAGAGCGTTGCAGATATCTTGAGGAATGAGGCTACGAAGGCCGCCACTTCCCTCTTAACTTGGCCCGCAGGTGGATATCTTTTACGAAGAGAGGGCCCTATTGCTACTGGGGCCATATTGCGTTCCGAGGTTACAGACTCGCAATATTTCAAGCGGATCCCCTACCCTTCATTCTGCGAGTTGTCTTGTTCCATTTCCCTTGTGGTCTTTACATTACATTTGCCGCAGTGGCTTTCTATTGCGAGCTCTTCCACTGCTGCTTTGCCCATATCACAGAGGGAAGAGGGCAACGCTCGCTCTGTCCTTGATTCACTCAATCATTCTCTGAGAAGTTCATGCCTGACATGTATTTTTGTCCTCCAAATTTGACACGGCGGGCCGTGTTGTCTGCGGTGTTGATTCTTTTGGGCTTCTTCTACTTCTTGTCGCATCTTGACGCTCCTTACCCAGAGACAGCAGGGGAAGCACTCTCGCATATTCCCAATCGTGAGAGACCCGAACAACAACAAAGACATTTACGGAACCTCTTCCCATCGAGATTCAAGCCGTCTTTTCGCCTGACATCCTCGTCGAGATACATGAAAGGCCCCGTCGATGCTTCTGGAACACCCCTCAAAAAGCCCAAAGGCGTTCGAGTTGTTGCCGTCGTCTTCTATGGCCGTCGTGGTCGGGCTTCTATTCTGGAATGCTACCTCCGGAAGAATTTGGTATCCAACGGCGGCTGGCTTGATGAAGTTGTCTGGGCCGTGAACACACACATCGAGGGCGATCTTGTCTATGCCGAAGAGGTGACAAAGACAGCACACGAATATACATACCTCTCTATTCCGCCGGCCGAGGGATTTGTGTTCGCAGATGTCTGGCGGGAAGCCTTCACAGATGAAGACGCCATCTATTTGAAGATCGATGATGATGTTATCTTCATGGAAGATAATGCTATCCCACGATTGGTCACCACATTGATCAAGAACCCAGACGCATTGACTGTCTCCGCCAATATAGTCAACAATCCGGCTATAGGATGGTTACAGTACCACATGGGAGCAGTGCATCCATATATACCTGAGGTAGACCCTAAGGGTAACCACGTCGCTACCAGAGAGAACGGGATCTGGCGTGCCTCTGACTTGCCCGTGGAGCGTAACTCCCCCTGGGAGCTGCCGAATATGGAGGAGTTCTTCAGCGCCTGGGGCGTGGAGAGCGACGACGAGATCCCAAAGCATCGATGGGTTCCGACCACCAACTCGATTATGCAGACGCCAATCGCCCTTTCCCAGTACGATCCGTACGGGCCGAACTTGCAATACTGGGCGTTGGGCGCGCAAGCCCATTATTCTCTCTTGCAGAATATCGAAGAAAACAAAACCAGTCGATACTTCATCATCCACGGCAATGATAAGGCAAGCGGACTCGCCAGTACATGGCGTATGACAGGAACTCGGCTTAGCATCAACTTCATGGCTATTCGAGGCCGTGATGTTCTCGAATACATGGAGAGTATTGTGGTTGGGGACGATGAGGTAAATTTAACTGTCGATCTGCCTCTGGCCATTGGGCGATGTAAGTATTCCTATCTCCCAGTATAAGCGTCTACTTACACCTGAACAGCTGTGCTTGTCGAGACAACATCTCTTGGGGCGCACTTCAATTTTGGGCCCCAGAAACATCTCGCAAAGTCTGATATCCTAGAACGATATCACAACTATGCCAATGAGAGGGTTTGTCCCGGGTCAATCTTGGAGCCCGAATTTTACTATGAGGGCGAGGATCCGCCAGAGGAGCCGCCAGTGGTAGAAGAGGAGCCGCCAGCGGAAGAAGAGGAATGGCCAATGGATGAAGAGGAGTGGCTAATGGAACAAGAGAGATGGCTAGTGGAACAAGCAAAGGAAAGCGAAGAGATATACTAGGCCAAGTTCTTTTGGGAGCACACGGATGATTATCAAGTTTATTCAGAGCAGATACTGGCAGAGGACTTATAGAGAGTAATTTTTTTTGCTAAGTGGTGCCTTGCACTCTATATCGGTGTAGATGTTTCACCGAAACGAATACATGGATTGTTACAAGTCTCTACTCGCTGCTGGAATATCTATGTATAATCTCTCCATCAATATTACTGTCAATAATACCTACCTTTGTAATTTCCCACACACACACACACACACACCAGCAATATCTTTGAGCCCATGTCACGATGATAATAACCACAACATCGCCCCTAACGTACCGCTCCTAAACCAACCGGAAGGGCCGTACAGTGACCGTTTACACATACCATTACAGGGAATTTTTCATCTAGCAGATAGTCATACCCGCTTGCTACTAGCCTATTGCCTAGCTCGATATCCATTCTTTGCCCAAGCACTAAGGCTCTCGTTGCCTCCCGGCGGGGTCGGAGTCCTCCGCGGGCACATAGAGCGGGCTCGACCTGTGAGGTTGTTCTCACCACCGTGACTAAGGATAAGCCCCCCACCGATCGTCCATGATTGGCTCTGATCGCGGGCCATGTACATAGCATACATACGGTGCCACCAATGGTGTTCCACGCTGTGGGAAAATATCCATCCGGTGGCGGTGGATGGACCCCACAGGGAACTCTATATTTCCTTATATTTCCGAGATCCTGACGTGTCGCTTTCGAGCGTATCTCGTTTATGCATCCCTGGAAGATGCATAGCCCTCATTCCTGGAGACACAAGACACCGTCACGATCACGGAAGAGGGGCGCAATTTGAGGATAATGCCCTATTGTTGTCCGCTTGCAGGGTACCAGAATAGATGTGGAAATTGCAGGTGTTAGTAGGGTGAAGTTGCAAACTCCGAGAATTTTCGACCGACAGCAGGGAATGGGGGCCTACATATGACGAGGTGTGCAACATTGACCACCAGAGATACGACCTACATAGGCAATCCAGACTTTGAAACCGAACTCCGGTATTTATACTTGGCACGTTGTACCGAACCAAAGGCTAAGCTTTTGACCCACAAAGTATTGGCGGGTGGGGCACGCAATAAAAGGCTGGCCCCCTGCGAGATGCAGTCACCTCCACCTGTTTTTGGCCCCCATGTAGGTTGCAGCCTTGCTTCTCGTATATACGCCTGAATGTCAAGCTATCTCTATCTTCGTGACTTTTAGTGCTGACGGCGCTGACGGTTCGGGCAGCCTCCCGCGATGTCTATAGATAGGTTCTCATCCTCTCTCCTTCTCTCTCTCCAGTGCACGCATTCTCTCCGATTCCGTGCTTCTGGCCTGATTTCCGTGATTTTGCGTAGATTCGCTTGTTTTCTCACTTTTCTCGACGTCTGTGGTATCTTTTACTTGATGGGGACTGCCAATTGTACCGAATTAGGCCTAGCCTAGTTTTAGTGTATTCAGTGCGGATAAAACGGGGCAGTCATATGATTCACTAGACCTAACTGCACACTTCTCTTGGGCACTCCGCCGAGCATATCCAGCTGAACTGGATTACCCATCCGCCGAATCTGAGACTCCTCCAAGGCTCTCCACTTCTTCCTCGCAATTTCTACCGCTTATCCTCAGGTTTGAAATTATCCAATCTTTAGACCCCTGCTCCCAGTCAGTCATGTTCCAAGTCAGTCCCCAACCTACTACATAAAGTTGGAAGATTCCAACCATGAATCACTAGTGCATCCTGCGACCAGTGCTGCATAAGCAGGGCATAAGCACCATTCCTATTATAACATAGGTGTGAGTGTGGCATACGAGGAAGCAGGAAAGACGTGATCATGAATGATGATGAGGAAGAGATCCACCTACAGGGCGAGGGAGCCCCTGTGTGTGAACCGGTCACGCGGCCCACGCACGAACAATACAGTATTCTATCATAACCAACCGCCATGTTCCCCTGGGTGCCATGTAGGGGTTGAAATAGGTCGAGTTGGATTGATCTGGCTATTGATCTTGATGGGGTAGGTGATCTCTATTCAGTGCTGGATGAGATTTAGGAAAAAGGAACGGATCTACGCAAACCTGAAAAGGGAGTCAGAAACGAAGAAACAGAGTACACTGGTGGAGAAGGAGAGAGGCTACACAGTGCCCGGGGGCTGTCCCAATCCTCGGACATCCTGCTATTAGAATCAATTCTCTCTTCGCTGGATAATATATGCATTTCTGTATATTTTCTAGGAATCCTTGATTTGAAGGATTGGTGATAGAACACACATCTGATGGTGAGAAAATATAGGAAGAGTCGGGATCTTGGGGCTTAGCTTGGGACAGTTATAACTAGGCTATTCTGTCTAGCTTGTAAGATATAGTGGCTGGAAACCACTTCCAAGGTTGACTAGGACCTTACTCTTCCCAGATATCCTCATCTTCCGTATCCGCGTCATAAGCGCCGTCCAGTGTGCGGCGTCTCTTCTGCTGTGGCTCTGGAAGAATTCTATGACGTCTCTTCGTGGGGACCGCAGCGCAGGTGGTGCCCGAGCTGTGGAAGGGGGTACGCTCCTGCGGGGGACGTGCGGCATCCGTGTTGACCTGCTTGATGGCATCTATGACGACGAGGGCTTTATCCTTCATATTGCTTGGAAGGGCTTCCGCGATTGGGTGCACTCGGCGAAGCGCGTCACGGAGGGACAAGGCGTCGGCGACTCGTGTGATATTGTCGTCCGTGACCGCATCAATGATATCGTCGACGCGTGTTGTAGTGTGTGTCAGTCGGTGACGGATCCCTCGAATCTCTTCCTCTGTAAGGTCGATTGATGCCACATACGCCGCAAGGGCGTCCTGCGAGACAGCTGAAATATAGATACCTCACAACAAAGAGGTAGCATGAATAACAGAGAGAATATGATAAGAGAAGTAAGGCGACAATGAAAGAAGATGGATCAGAATGATCAAGCAAAATTAAATTTGAAGATTCAGAAGAAGAGGGTTCTGCGAGTTCTTCGTAGATGACTCCCCTCAAAGTGACGTGACGACAACTAGGCGGAAACACGCCACATTCCAGGGGATTTGGGAGAGCGAGTCCTTCTCCATATCGAAATGAAAATTCTGGTTTACGGCCACCTCTTCCGTAGAGGAGATCTGTAGAATTCCCGCAACCTTCAAGTTCTCGATTGTTTGTGAGCTAGTTTGCAATATCAGTATTCTTGCTTCTTTTATAACTATCGGACTTACCCCCAGTCCTTGCAGCCCACCCACCCAAGTCCATTAAATCGAAACTTGAATGGGAGCATTCCTGACTCCTTTATGGTAGCCAGAAAGCCCCCAACCGTCTTCCCTGGAGCCACTTTGATTGCCATGCTATGCAGTGCACGTTGGTGTGGTCTGGTGAATGTCATCGTTTTGACGCAGAACCTTCCCTCAGCGGTGATATCCCATGTTGACCATTCGGGGTTCATATCAAGCATTACCCCCGTTGCGTTGCCCGGGGCATACGAGCTGCCCAATGGAGAAACTTGATGTTTGAACAGCAATCTGATCAACACATGGTTCTTTCGTGGTGGCAACCCATCAGCTAGTGAGAGTAGGTGGTCGGCTTCTCCCTTGTCAAGGAAGTCCACATTGAATTCGGAGATCTGCTTGGAACCCAGTACACGTGGGATGACATCCCATTCCCATGTCTGATTTGTGCTCACGGGAGGTGCTGGTGGCGCGGCGGGAGACACAGAGGCGTAGGTGTTTCCGGACTGTAATGTGTGAGGCATCTAATTGACTTTAGCACAAATTTGCCAATTGAGAAGGATTCCAGTCTCTCACTTTAGCGGTAAATTGTCTGCAAAAATGTCTTGCATCAGCTCCATGACATGTAGGAAGAAATCGAGTATTTATAGGAGCATTCAAAATCAGAATATACACCAAATCATCATTCGCTGAATCAGGCTCATTATTGTCGAGGCATCGGTAGCCATCGTTATTCATGGCAAGGTACCCCCCAAGAGAGGGAGCCTAGGAGACTTGCCCTAGACATCGCAATATAGAAAGTCATAAAGGTGGTATATATGTTATTCAATAAATAGTAGGTAAGGACAGTGGCGATGTTGGCTGAGAGTGAAAAGAAGCATATAGGCAATGACGAACCTGCCATTTAAGCAGATACACAAGCCAGAAAGCCTCCTGAAAGGGCCGAAACACGTGAGCTGCACATGCCACAAAGCCAGCGATTGAACCAACGCAAGAATATTGATTCTAGAATCCAGATCGCGAATAGCTGGATGCCGGTGGATACCGAATATTTTATTTTGAACAGCTAATATTCTCTGGGTCTTCAATCATATTATTGTTCGAGCACTTTTACGTGGAGGTGGAATACCATACTGCCATGGAGCCGCCATGCTTGGCATGCGCCAGCCTGGAATCCGGGGAGCGACCTCAATCTCGACCTCCGCAAATCTGGAATTTGTCAGCATCGTACCTTGACCACCGATCAGACTCTTTACACGACTCACTGAACACCACCCAAGGCCACAGTTTATTGTACAATAATGTCGCTCAGACGCTCAGCGCGACTGGGCACCGTGCCAAATCTCAAAGCGTCAGCGGTGCAGACCACAGCACCTAAAGTGACAAGAGTGCAACAGAACGCAGTCTCCAAGCCTCGCAAAGCCTCCGCGACAAGAAAAGCAGCCACAAAACCCCCTGCAAAGCAAGCAGCAACGACAACAAGCTCCTACTGGTCTCCAGAACCGCCAGCCGCGGGGACCTTGACGCAAGGCCGGGATGAAAAACATGCTACTGATAACCTCCCGAACAACAGACATACTACGCCTCCTCCACTTGATCGCCCGGTCGACCCGCATCGAACGAATGTGACCCTTCTCACACCCCACGGTTCCTCAGTCGCCGCGTACCCACCGCGTGCCGAAGATGCCTCGCCCTCGAAGACCGGATTGCCACGCCCAGCAGCTACAACGGGGACACTGCTTGAACAAGCCGTCGCCCACTTGATCGCCAC
This sequence comes from Penicillium hispanicum, assembly GCF_028827665.1. Lineage (NCBI taxonomy): Eukaryota > Fungi > Ascomycota > Eurotiomycetes > Eurotiales > Aspergillaceae > Penicillium > Penicillium hispanicum. The sequence continues at coordinate 2,971,272 of NW_026623200.1, read as the reverse complement.
CGACGCCCGACTCAAACCAGTCATTGACCAACACCCGTGTCAATTGTTCTCGCCCGCAGGTCTGGCAGAGCGGGTTGACCCGTTCAACAGCTTGACAAGCAGCATCATCGGCCAGCAAGTCTCAGGAGCGGCAGCAAAATCCATTCGCAACAAATTTCTAGCGTTGTTCAGCCAGCCAAATGGACCAGACGGTGGCCTCGTCTTGCATGCACGGTTTCCGCTGCCTGAAGAGGTCGCTCGGTGTGATATTGCGACGTTGCGGACGGCGGGGCTGTCCCAGCGCAAGGCCGAATACATACAGGGGCTCGCAGAGAAGTTTGCCACTGGCGAGTTGAGTGCGCAGATGCTTGCTCGTGCTAGCGACGAGGAACTTGTTGAGAAATTGACTGCTGTTCGGGGACTGGGGAGATGGTCTGTGGAGATGTTCGCTTGCTTTGCGCTCAAGCGCATCGATGTCTTTTCAACGGGCGATCTGGGTGTGCAGTGAGTTGCCGTTCATCTATGATTTCCTCTCTCTGGCTTGTCTGGGATCGCTGGCAAATTGTTTTGCAATATGCCAATAGCTGTCCATGTTTAACTTGTGATCAACCTGGCTGACACATGGAAAGACGAGGCTGTGCTGCCTTCATGGGGAAAGATGTGACCAAGTTGAAGGCAAAGGGTGGTGGTAAGTTCAAGTATATGTCTGAGAAAGACATGCTAGACCTGGCCGCGAAGTTCGCGCCATATAGGTGAGTCAGCTAAACAGGCCCAGGTTGGTGAAAATACCGTTTCTAATTGGCATTATAGGAGCCTTTTCATGTGGTACATGTGGCGAATCGAGAATGTCGATGTGGCCGTTCTTGGTGGGTGAACGTATAGACATTCAGGCCCCAAGCGGTGAACTAGATATAGTAGATACCCTGAACAAAGCCGTGCAATATATACCTATCGATAAATTCCAACCAGAGAATCAACACCCTTTCCCTACCGAAAATCTTCGATGCCCATGGTCTACTTGGGTGTCAATGTAGTTGGGGGTGTTGGACGACCTGGTCAACGGCCATTACATGACACTGGGAGATTCCATGACCGTTGGGTGCCATTGTGCGAAAATAAACCCGGAAAGAGGCATGAAAGGATCGAGTCTTGAGGCAGAACGAAGAAATCGATTTGTACAATATCAGTACACACGCATTGGATTAGCCAGGCACCACCTCAATTGCTGGTCCATATCCGTCGCCAAATGATTCAAATGTCTATAACGTGCAAACAGCTCCGTGGCCCTTCCATCTTGTCGGTTTTCGGATTCAATTGCAGTTCTGGAAGAAGTCGCGACCGGGTACGTTTACTTGCGGACGACGAGGTTGTCGAGGTCCTCACGCTCCTTGTTCTCCTTCTCGATCTCGCGGATGATGGGGCTCAGGTACTCAACGTCCTAATTGATTCATTTCATCAGTATTGAGTTTGTTGTCAAGGGTTGATGACTGCTGGACACCCCAACCCATATTTGACAAATCCTCGCAACGGGATTGGCTAATATGGGGCTGAATGCGGGGAGGGCGAAATTTAGACAGAGGAACTCACCTCGTGAGGCTTGATCTGCTCATTGGCGGGAAGAAGAGTGTGCGAGATAGAGCACTGCAATTGCAGAATTGTTAGACTTCTGGCTGCCAGTCACTGGGTAGGGAGGGTCTCGGGGCGAACCTGGAATGCGCGGCGGATACGGAAGACGCGGTCGTAGGCTTCCTTGGAGGGAAGACGCTGGATGGCCTTCTGAACGGTCTCGCTCTCCTCGGGGATCAGGTCATCAAACCTAGGCGGGCGAAGTTAGTGACTGGAGTGGATGACAAGACTGGCGGGTGATATTCGGTTGACCGGAACGTGAAGATGCGACAAGAACTGGGGTAGCCACAAGAGGCGAACAATCCCTATGCTGGTCGTCGCGAACGTCCGGTCATCCTGAATCGCCCACGGCGGAGAGAGATCGGGGACTGGGGGGATAATTACTTCAGTCCGAGTCGCCTGTAGCCGGCAGCGTCGGTGTACCAGTTGGCCAGGGGAGTCATCCAGCGCTTGAGCCATGGGCGCTTGACGATGTAGTTGGTGATCGAGGGAGCAGACATTTTGGATCCCGGGTATCCAATTGAGGGAGGGAGTTGGGGAAGTGGCAGGGGCGGTCCGGCTGAACACGAGATGACCCGATGTTGCGAGGTTGTGCAAAACGGAGCTTGACACGCTAGGCTGCAATGGGAAAGTTTTTGCCTTGTTGATGCCTGAGGTTCCCAGTACCAGCACGTGACGCATCCAGTTTCCTGCCTCAGGCTGCGGGGAGGAATATCCGTCGCTGACTCCACCTCACACCACTCAATTCCCCATGTCATAATCGACTCGGATTTCCCCTTTTCAACCGTTCGTGCATTATTGGATATGGGGCTGACTGACTCCCGAGGCGCTGTCTGATCCCTGTCGCGACAGGGGAGCTTGCTTTATCAAGACACACCTTACCCCCCACCCCGATCCGCCCGTGCTGCAGCATCACATCCGACCTCGACCCGAGCGGTTCCCATCGGCTCAGAACTTCCCTCAACCCACTTCCTCATTCCTCAGTCACACATTCTCTCCACTGACAGAACCGACTGTCTACGAACTCGTTCACTTTCACTCTCTCCCACGTTTGAAATCGGGTTCTTGAGTCTCGGATCGCGCACCCGATATGCTCGGGTCCCGGAACCCTCGGTGACCAAGACGGACAGACAAGCGTGAGCGCCTGCCACCTTCACGATGCGCTCCGACGGTGGAGGCAGCTTCGAAGCTGCCAACCGTTCCTCTGAGCAGCCGCCAGCCTCTGATGTAAATACCGCTGCCCCGTCCGCCCCCCACGTGCAAGTGGCCGATGCATCGCCGAGCTCTGAATTTATCAATCGTCTGGAGATGTTTGCAACCCATATTCCCGATTTCTACATCGCTCCTTTCTGTGGCGCCAGTGCAGGTGTCGCTTCCGGTATCGTGACCTGTCCTCTTGATGTCATTAAAACCAAGCTGCAAGCCCAAGGTGGCTTTGCCCGTCGGGGAGGCCAGGCCGTGGACTCCAAGGCCCTGTACCGGGGAATGATAGGCACCGGCAAGGCGATCTTCCGGGAAGATGGCATTCGCGGTCTTTACCAGGGACTTGGCCCGATGTTGCTGGGCTACCTTCCCACCTGGGCCGTTTACCTCGCAGTGTATGACCGGTCCCGTGAATACTTCTACGAAAAAACCGGTGAGTGCTTTCATTTTGGTTCCGTCCCAGGTTTACATGTACTGACTTGGACCACAGACAGCTGGTTGTTGTCCCGTGGCTACGCTGCACTCACTGCCGGCGCTTGCTCAACCGTTGTGACGAATCCCATCTGGGTCATCAAGACGAGGCTTATGTCGCAGAGCCTCAAGCAGAATAGCGAAGGGTTCCGGGCTCCGTGGCAGTATTCGGGTACATGGGATGCCGCACGCAAGATGTATCAGATCGAGGGGTTCCGCTCGTTCTATTCTGGCCTGACGCCAGCTCTCCTGGGTCTGACCCATGTTGCCATTCAGTTCCCTCTCTACGAATACTTGAAGATGGCAATTACTGGTTACGGTATCGGAGAACATCCCGAGAACGGCAATTCGCATTGGGTCGGCATCTCTCTTGCCACCTTCCTCAGCAAGGTTTGCGCGAGCACTGTCACCTACCCTCACGAAGTCCTGCGTACTCGACTGCAAACACAGCAACGCACCGCGCCAGCACCATCGCCAGAAGAGATCGCTTTCCGTGGTGGCTTGCATCATCCCCATGACCGCGGTCGTACATTGGGTGCATCGTCCTCCGATGGAATGCCCGGGCGCCCCCGGTACAACGGAATTATTCGCACGTGTCAGACCATCCTCCATGAAGAAGGATGGCGTGCATTTTACTCGGGGATCGGCACCAATCTGTTCCGGGCCGTCCCGGCTGCCATGACGACTATGCTCACCTACGAGTACCTGCGGAAGGTGATCCATGACTTCCAGCATGAAGGCGAGCTGAAGTTGCGCATGGCGGAAAAGAAGGCGGCAGAAACATCTGGCATGATTTGATAACGAAGGCTCCTCACGATTTAAGCAAGACCTCCTCTCCCCTTCCCACCCCATTTCTTGATACTACTAGCACTTAAATCGTGTGCTCTTGATTTCCCACTCCCGATCCCCCTTTTCTTTTCCAACTTGTATAGACGTGGAGGTGGATATTTGCTTCCCGCTGGTGGCTCGGTCAGCGCATGGGCTTTCCCCTTTTCATTTCTAAAACATCTAACAGTCCGAGTATTCTCGGCATAGACGGCAGTGTTCGTTAACCGGAGGCTCTTTGCATGTGAAGCCTTCAACTCATACAATGGTCACGTGATTTGGCTCTGAACGTATCTTGCGTTCAATATCTTGGTTTCCAAGCGTTTCTGGCTTTGGCTTTCTTCATCATTTCTCACGGAATTTGCATGGTCTCTCCTGTACATACCCAACACATCCCATTTCGCATATCCTTGCTTTTTGTGGCTTGCTGGGTTTGTTTTACCCATCAGAACATTTCGATCATCTACTTTTTATTCCCCAGGACAGCTCGAAGTACAAAACTAGCTATGTTTAAATAACAAGTGATGAGAAATGCCTTGGTTATAGGGCAGCATCTCTGTGCTGTGTAGATGCTTCGGTTTGTAGACTTCTTCCCTCTCTTTCTTCCTCCCTAGTGTATCCATTCTCTTTATTTCTACGCTGGGCTGTCTTGCTTTGTATCCCCTTCTCACCTCCATTTTTCTCCACCATAATCAGGCCCATCTTGGCATTCGATCGGGCACTATAAAACTGTTATAGAGAGTGCAGCGTTTGGCGTACAGCATAGCAACCAGAATGATCTTAGTTGTCATCCATGGATACCACTACCTGCTTGTTTCAGTCACTGTACGACCATCTTTCAAAGAACAGTACCTCTTCATCAAAATGCTTTTAGTTATCTGAGCCCAACTATATTCGGTTCTGACTCCATATACCCTTTCTGTATTCCAAACTGGTCAGTCTCACGTTTTGATAAGCAATTCATGTTGAAAAACATGTAGTCAATGAATGGAAAACCAACATCAATCATGGAAAATCCACATCCCTCCAGGGCTGATCGACTGGGCATAGTCAGCAAAAGCGGCAAAGGCTGTGCAATCAATAGCAAGGGAAAGCCAAGATCCGCCAGGTTGTAGACTAGATGTTATTTATTATGGCAATGATCACCATAACTAGTCCTAAGATAGCAAGTTATTCGACCAACAAAAGGTTTTAGGGTCAATTGCAATTCGAAGTAGGCGGTTGGAGGAATTTTGCCAGAACTATCGCCTTGAACTATGGTATTCTATAGCCGGATTGATTCTGGCTTCGAAAATCGTTCAATCTATCGGGGTTTCGATGGTACAAATCAACGGGGGGTTTACTGTACCGGAGATGCCGCTCAATCGGAGTCTCCGCGGCCCCAGAGCACCGTATGCAAATTACTCAGTTGATACCTTTTACTCTATGACTCATTACAGTATAATCTAAATCTACCAAAATACCGCTATATCTACCCGTGAAGTCTTTCTTTGCACACTTGAACCAACGGACGCCAACACTATGACACCAAAATGGCACTCCACACGTCTTCTCCACGGAGTCCGAGCCATAGTTGGCGGTCAAGGACCCCCTTTGATTCTCATCCCGGGCTGGCCTCAAACAGCAGAGGCGTTTAGCGATGTCTTCGAGCCCCTTTCAAAACGATATCAGTTTTTCGCTCTCGACCCCCTCGGCTTGGGTGATTCGCCTGCTCCCCTCAATGGCTACGACACTGCGAATGTGAGCAAAGTCATGGCCGAAGCTGTTCACGATACCTTGAAGGGAAGACCGTACCATCTCGTCGGCCACGATGTGGGTGGATGGATCGCTTATCCCTGGGCCGCTCAATTTCAATCGCGAATCAAGTCGCTCAGTATACTCGATGCGTCGGTGCCGGGCTTCATGCCCCAGTTCCAGTTTCCGTTGCCTCACCCGGTCAATATGCGTCTTTGGCAATTCTCATTCAACGCGCTTCCGGAATTACCTGAAATCCTGACTCGCGGTCGTGAGCGGGAGCTCCTGACCTGGTTCTTCAATCTGAAGACAGCCCATGCGGATGGACTGCCCAAAGATCAGTTTGAACGCTATATCCAAGCTTATTCAAGACCAGGAGCGATGAGTCGGGGGTTCGAGTATTATCGAGCTTTCGAAACAAGTGCCAACCAGAACTTGGAATATGCAAAGACGCCTCTCGATATCCCTGTCTTGGCTTTAGGTGGTGCCAGCTCCGTCGGGTCGGGTATGATTCAGTTGGTCCAGAACTTCGCGTCCAATGTTTCCGGCGGCGCTATTGATGATTGTGGGCACTTCCTCCCCGAGGAGCAACCATCTGCTGTGGCACAAAGACTGCTGGAGTTTTTGGAGGCAAACGAAACAGAGTGAACGCCGTTTGGGTGCGCCAATATATGATGATTGCCGGGGTTTCACCATCGTTTGCTCCAGACACCAAAGATCATACAATTATTGTACAAAAGCTCAACAACATCTTTTTGGCGGTGAGCATTGATCAAATAGCGTTCGGCATAAAAGCCACTGCGCATTTCAAGTCGAAATTGGGAGCCATGACAGGAGAGCAAGTTGGTGGAATGGATTTGGTTGGTTTCGACTCGCCGCGCAAAGTTACGGGTGGAAAGGCGACCGTTTCTGGCGCCTGATATTCTCATTTTTGGCGTTGATTTCCCATATTCTTCTGTATTGTAATACATGGTTGTCAGCGTCTTGGCGGAAAACAAGCTACTGTCACGTGCCGGGTTCCCGACCACAATTTTCCTCGCTTCGCTTTTTTTCTCTTCTTTCTCTTGTCTATCCTTGAGCTCTCGCGATTTTGATTTTGGATCGCAAAAGCTCAGTGCTGGAGATCTGACAGCATTTCTGCAGTCCATCTGCTCTTTTTATTTGAGAGCACTCGACAAGACTAGGCATGGATGTCGTTGGTGGCATGAGTACCCAGCTGGCTCGTTGATGGACCATACTCACAACCATACTCACAAGAAACAGTTCTAGAAAGGGTCAGATATCATTGGTACCCAGATCCTACCCTCATTGCATATCCCCATCACCGTCTCTGCCCCCAATGACCGAGTCCCACATCGGTGCCCTCCTTCATGATTCAAATGATGAACCTTTTCTTGAATATTGAACCGGGTTGTTATACACTTGAACTCCCGGGAATGATCATTCATACACTGAAAATTCTGATTGATGACGAAGACGGTGCATTGGCTTGATTTCCAACCACCTTGAATAATATATACCCTGATCTATCCAATCATATAGTCAATTCTAAACAGCGAACCACGATACATTATTACCTGGAAGACTTGGTAGTCTGAACCTCCAAGGCAGACGTAGCCGTCATTTTATAATCGATTCAAAACTAGTCCACCTCGCGCTCATCCATTAGACTTCTCCCCTTTAGCCCCCCTTCCTGCTCGACTCTCGTCAAGAGCTTGCTGAACCCACGACGAATCCTTTTGCTCAGGAGGTATCCCCCGCAGCTGCGAGGTGGACGCTACGGGCGATTGCCCTTGCGCTTCACGTCTTGCTGTGCGGATCGAGCTGATGCAGTAACCGCACAGGATGACTGCCATCGCGAAGGCGGCGATGGGCGCGTTCAAGGACTTTGGACCAATTTCGTGTTAATGAGTGGGCGATTCTGGAACAGGCTTGGAATGTGGTGGAATGGCATGATGTGATGGGATGAAGGGGAAGCGGCGGATTCAGGTTTGCTGGAACTAGATAGGGACTTGACATACCCCCGGGGACCTGCCAAGGGTCTTTGAATTTGGTGTTTTATGAGACATCCTATGTGGCTTGGATTGATAGCGCTAGGTAATGGTGAGCCTGAGTTCGTGACGCATAGCCCGGATACGTCTGTACCTTTTTGGTCCCTGATTCGAAGCAGGGCTAGTTGAGCTATTGGGTCTTGGTAGACAACACGTATCCCATAGCGGGCGAGACGGAGTGAGTATCTGAAGGTACGACAAAATGAAGAGCTAGCGTATCGATGTGGCTAGACAGAGAGTTGCACACTTCGGGGACGCGGCGGATTACCGTGGAGTAGCGCCAAGAGTCGCAGTCGGTTTGTCATCATGTCAACATCTGCCAAAGGTGCCAACAGTCTCGTCTACGAAGGAGGTGATACTACAAGAAGAGCATAGCTGGTAATGAATTCGGACGCAAACATCTCATTCATATTCTCCAAACGTCCATGTGTTTTCTGCATTGAACCCTTGGACAGGAACCAAGCGATAGCCCTTCTGATTAAATATAATAGCTTTCCCATCTGTATCTGTAAAAGCGCAACTAAAATGCGTATGGACAAATGCCCAAGCCGTAACTGCAGGATTAGTACAGTATTCCTCACGACTGAGGTCGGTTACAAACCCCATGCTCACATCGCTACCACTATGTGTTGGGTCCATACACCGTGTATCAACACTTGGGCTATGGTAGGTGAAAATCACGATCCGCCGCTGAGGCTCGTCCTTTGCGATCGCGGAGACCTGAGTATTAAGCCACTCAAGATCCGCTTCGTGAGCGGTAATGTGATCATCCACTGTGCATCTAAGGATATCTTTGAAGTCGACCATGCGGCTTTCAACGGCGAATTCTTGGTGAAAGGAGACCCGCGGGAAAAGAGTGCATCTTAAGATAGTCAAATCTGGAGTGGTATCGTGGCGGTTTGGTCCAGGAAGACAAATATTCCTATGAGAAATCTTTTGTCTATCGACGCTTGAAAACTGCGTAGTTCACCTTTTGCCATTTTGAAAGAAAGATGATATGGGTCATGATTCCCTAGGAGGAGAAAAAAGGAGTAACGGGTCAGTTGATCTTCGAGAACGAGAACACTTTTTGATTGGCGGCGTGGCCAATATCCCCCAGGAGGGCGAGGTAGGATGCAGTTTGAGTGAACTTCAAGCTGCCATACGTGGAGTGGGTTTCGAGGCGCAGGTCGGAGAGTATTTAGAACGACACTGGCCCCATACTGATGAGCTGTTCCTGCGAAAGAGACAGTAATGAGTGAGTCAGGAAACTAATGGGATTGAGGGTTGTGATGAATGTCGATGCGGTATTGTGACCATTTAGGGCGCAAGGCGATGATAAATCGGAGATCATGAAGCTGTTTGATTCGGTATTATGGCGCTCGACTATAATTTGTCCGGCGGAGCGAGGCCTTTGGATTTGTTGGATTTGTTGGATTTGTTGGATTTGTTGCGCACACAGTCTGCCGACTCTCTTCGACTGTAAGAAGTTCCCACTAGAAACCGCGGAAATGAGAATTACTGAGAATATTGCAGACTCGGATGGTAACGATAGTAGACGTACGATTAGATTAGCCTTAAAGAGCTGCATTTTGCCAGGGCCCTCATATATCCTCTATAGCTAGCAGGTGTCAGCCCGGTGAAGCAGGCAACGTGTCGATTAATTCCTCTGCCTGCGCGGAAAATCCACGGAGGCTCCGGTCAACTGATCGGGGCCCGGCCCGGACAGTCACAACCCCGGAGGTTCTTTTGAATTTGCCGATTTGGTTCGTTATCTCCGAGCGCGAATGCGGCCTCGGCCTCGGCCTCGGAGCGGGTGGTTGCGGGCGCACGGGGAACTGAATGGAAGCCACATCCAATATGTCCGTAAGCACCAGTACTCGATGAATGACGGTTATCGAAATCGAATGCTCGCGCGGGCGAATCCAGGGATGTGATCTTCAAGGACTGAGATCATAGCAACTTATCGATGTCCATCCGCTGGACACAATCTCCACCATTTCATATCATTGGCATACCATTGGCCCTCAGTGCTGCATCGGGGAACCAAAAGTTCGGCGAGTCCACCGCGGACAACGTCAATGGGTCCGCGGACAAGGTCGCCACCGCTGCCCCTCAACTGATATCACTGGGTCGAGTCTGAGTGCCAGTAGAAACCATGAAAGGCTGAATCGCGCATATGTAGAGGAGAGCAGATATCCAAGGACGATAAACCGAAGAGATGATCAAACCTTGGAAGGGAACAAATACCGGGGAAGGCACGCTGACTCAGCTCCGATGGCCGGCGGTTCCGGACTTGCGGCTTCCCTGTTTGGCCTAGACGCTCGACCTTAGTCAGAATCAGATTATTTAGCAAATGAATTCATCATCTCCTCTTCCCTATCAGATCTGGTTTCGCCACCTACCAACTTTCCATCATCATCTCACCAAACCCATCACTTTGCACCCAAATTACACACTCTACACTACTCTTCATCATGTTCAAGCGTCTCGTCACCGTCGCTCCCCGCGTCGGCGCTGTGGCGCCCCGTGCTTTCACACCCCTCTCGAGCCTGCAGTCTGTCCAGCCCGCCCAGCGTCTGGCCCCGGCGCCGGCTCCCGCCCAGCGGAGGGGATACCACGAGAAGGTCCTGGACCACTACAACAACCCCCGGAATGTCGGCTCCTTCAAGAAGGGCGACCAGGACGTCGGCACTGGCCTCGTCGGTGCCCCCGCCTGCGGCGATGTCATGAAGCTCCAGATCCGCGTGAACAAGGACAACGGTCGCATTGACGACGTCGTCTTCAAGACATTCGGCTGTGGTAGCGCCATCGCTTCCTCGAGCTACCTCACCGAGCTCGTCCGCGGCATGACTCTGGAGGAGGCCGGCCAGGTCAAGAACACTGATGTGGCGAAGGAGCTGTGCCTCCCTCCCGTGAAGCGTATGTTTATCATTCCCTGAAACCTCGTTCTTGGTGGACTTCGTTGCTGACGCGCTGGTCATTTAGTGCACTGCTCCATGCTTGCTGAGGATGCTATCAAGTCCGCCATCTCGGATTACTACACCAAGAACCCCTTGACCAAGACCACTGACCTCTCCGGGACGGGCGCTTCCATGCCCGACGTGAAGGTCGAGATTGAGCACACTGCAACCGGCAGCCCTGCCGCCGCCGTATAAATTGACATTCAAGGCGGAGGGATTCTGGTTCGGGTTCAAAGATACCCGACAGTCATTCATTTAGCACTGCAATGATGCAGGGATCGTTACGACTGAGGACAATCATTTGATCGAGGCACTCCGGGATGCAAGCTGGATTGCGTTGGCGTTGATCACCGAGCAGCTGAGAATGTGAGGCTCGGGCGAGCGTGGAGGATTTCAAACAAATTCGCACATTTGTTTGCTGTACAGATTTCCTTTTCTCTTTTCATGCACGGTTGAAACTTTTTTTTTTCTTTTTTTTTCTGTGATGGCGCCTCGGTATCTGGGATCCTCGATCGATACTCTCTTATCCTAAAAAGCGCCGTGTCGCGATACCTAGGTAGTTTCTCATGAAACGATGAAACCAGAACACTCGCTTTTGTAGAATCTTGTAGGGATGTGAATTATCAGTGTAGAACAGAGATAATCGTCTATATCTTCTAAGAGTCTGTCCGCTAGTCTATATCTGTGTACACTGCTGACTGGCTGTCTGTCGACAGCCGCAGACGAGAGAAAAGAAAGGCCATCTGACACAAAAGTAATCCTAGACACTAGGATCAAACTGGTGACAAGGATCCAGAGAGAAGAAAGCATGAGAGAACGCCATCGCTGATGCACAGATAGACCGGCCAAGAAAATCCGTGCCCCGGAACCAGACCCAAAAAGAACACGATGGGGATATATACACGCAAGAGAAAATAGAAAGGCCGCTCGACGCATTAACCGGTGCGCAGTCCGAACCGGCTCTTGAACGATAGCACTGTCTCGTAGACGGAGAGTTTTATCTCCACGCGCAAGAACCCGGCCCACGCGGCGAGAAACCGGAAGAAGTTCAGGAAGTGGAAGACTCCACCGGACTCCCGGATCATTTCCATTTGCTCTTCGAAGACGGTGCGGGTGGCGTACCGTGCCAGAATGAGGAATGTCCGCACAGGGCCCTGGCGGGTGTGGAGGTTCTCATCTAGACTGCGAGCTGGGAGGGTGTTAGCAACCGCGTGCGCAGATGATGAAAGCGACGAGAGGTGACATACTGAGATCGTTCGTCTTGAGAATCAGCAGGATGATCCTCGGCACTTGGCCTAGCAATTCCACCAATTGCTGAAGCATGCCCTCACCCAGCGCACCGGAGATGTCTTCCTTCTCCTCGGCGGTCCGTGCAGAGGCGACGTTCTTCTTCGTCAGCACGCTGTAGTCGCGACCTGTAATGGCGCTAGCAAAGAGGGGAAACTGTTCGTCCGTGACGCCGGCCACCTTGTGCGCGTACTCGCGCATCCGCGGGATATCCGCGTCGATCACGGCGAGCCAAAGCTTGGCGTAGTTGCGGCGTAGATCTCGTGGAATGGTGCGGTACAAGCCGTGATCGTACAGGATGATATCGAAGTTGGGGTGTCTGCGACTGTGGTTCGGGCGAATGGCAATATTGCCTCCGTGCGGATCGCAGTGCAGCGGAGCGTTGTCACCAAAAATCATTTCGTTGAAGATGTGTGCAAAGGCCGCGGACACTTCGTCACGATCGATGTGGTTGGCGTCGAGGAATTCGAGATCGTCGGGGCGGCGGCCTGCAATATACTCCATGACAAGAATACGCTTCTGCGACCACATGACTGTCATTCAGTTAGCATTGATGGTTCGGTACTTGAAAGACCAGTATATGATTACCTTCGGGAATCAAGAGCGGGACGTCGGAATGTTTCTTGAAATACTCGCTAGCCTCGGTAGCGTTCTGAGCCTCCATGCGGAAGTCCAGTTCTTGCGGCAACGACAAATCCATCTCCCTAGACAGCCATTCCAGATCATACTCCGGGAAAAAGCGCTTGAGCATAGAGAAGGTGAATCTCGTCAACGCAAGGTCAAGAGGCACCCATTCGGCCAATGCAGGATGCTGGACCTTGACAGCAACTTTCTGTCCCGTTTCCCGAAGAGTGGCAATGTGCACCTGGGCCAAAGAAGCAGCGCCAGTAGGTTCCGGCTCGAACGATGTGAACTGCTCATCAATGGTTTGGCCTGTGTCTGCAACAAACATCTCGCGGATAGACTCGATCGATGACACTGGGCACTTATCCTGGAGCGGGATGAAGGTGGTGGTCCATTCAATGGGGAGCAGGTAGCCCATGCTGCTGAGATGCTGGCCCAATTTAATAAAGATCGACCCGTTCTTTTCCAGCACGCGCAGGGTACGCTCCGCACAGCGCTTGTGGCACGCGCGTATCAGAGCTTCATGTTCTTCGGGAGAGGAAGCTTGCTGCTTGAGGGTGATGCGGTAGCTGTAGAAAGTTTAAATCAAGCATTAGCCAGGTGCCCAACAATTACAGGCGAAAACCCTCCAGGAGGGCATTAACTACTCACTCATTGATACAGACAGCCAAAGTGCCAACCACGCGACCACTTCTCCTTGCCGCACCGTATGTGTGCTTCAACTCGTCGGAGTATACCACCGCGCCCAAGCCCAGAGCACCTAGAACAATCAGATATTTGATCACTCTCCGCTGCGACTGAGTGGAATCGGTGCCCGCGCTATTGTGTTTCAGGCTACTGGTTTCCGCGGAAAGAAGAGGAGAGATTCTGGTGGCAAAAGAGCGTTTCGACGAGGCCGTAAGCTGGGTTTGCCCATGGAATTGACGAGCCCCTGGCTGGGAGGAGAATTGGCGAGACAACCGCGACGGACACAAGGCCGGGCTCGCAACGAGTCCGAAAGATTTGCCGGAAGTGGAGGGTGTTGATGTCTGTCGGAGAGCCGTGGCGGGACTGGCAAAGGCCCGCAGCGGCACGCGAAGCGCGGCGCTCATTCCGACCAGGCGAAAACAGACAAAACCAGAAATTGAAAGCGAGTGCGTAAGTGCAAGGTGGGATCAATCCATGCTCGCTGGGATAGTATGATGGCCAGGGAGATTTTTCTGCGGTTCTCGCCGCCAATCGGCTGGCGTGACCCGGTCTCCGGCCGCATAGACGGCACGTGATCCCGAGCGATCTAGATCAACAGACGTCATCGGTCACCATCTGACAGAACCGACCTTGGGATAGTTACATAGGGTTATGTGGATTTACTCGAAGGCCTATATGAAAATACTCAGAAAGTGGCAAATTACTTCTTCAGAATCAATGAAACGGTGACACCCATAAGAAGGAACATCGTCCAACTCCCCGACTCCCTACAGATTACCCAGCGCAATAAAGATGGAAATGATTATGTCTGATTGAAAGTTTATGTAGGTTTATGTGCAACAACCAGTGCCCATCATAGTGAGGTAAAGAAAGGAAAAAGAGACATTTTTGCCGTAAACCTGCAACCCATTCCCTATTCGAACTTAACGACGCCAGAGGTTGTTAAACCAGCATACAACTCGAGGGAAAATAAAGAGAATGAAAAAAAGAGAAAAGAACGTTACAACAGCGAGTCCCATGTGCTCCCTCAAGCCCAGTCAGAATCAGCGATGGTGGGCCGCCGGCGTCGAGGAATAACTGAGGGTCGGCGGCTCAGTGAACTCGGCGCCTTCCCATCGTCATCCTGGAGCAACTCAACATGGGATAGTCGATTGGACATGCCCCGAACTCGAGGTCGTGCGGCGGGACCACTACCATTCACAGCTGAGCCGAGGGCAGCGACATTGCCATCTCGACTGCCAGGACGTAAGGCCAGAGAGGAACCGCTGAGGGCATTGCGTGGGTGTCGGGGTGTTTCCCGCACTTCAAAGAATCCTCTGGGTTGACTGGTGCGGTTTGTTTGAGGGGTTGAGGGTGTGGAATTTGCAAACGGATTGGGTGGAGTGGTAGAGGTGCTCTTGCGCCGGCTAGTCGGTCTGCGTTTGCCGACAGCAAAAGCCTCGCTTCGTTCGCTTGACTGGATCAATTTTCCTGCCATGTCTCTGACCAGGATGGCTGGATCATTTTCAAGATCTCGGATAGCATCAAGTAGCCCGTACATGGCAAGTAAACCACCTTGCTGCTCGCTCGAATCGCAGATGCTTGAAATGATTCGCAAAATGTTCAACCGAACAGCAGCTTTGTTGTGGTGGAGCTTCTGTCCGAGTCTGGTGAAAAGATCAGGTCGAGCAAGGGTGGATGCTACCGGGGGACTCAATCGGAGAAGTTTCTGTAGGGGCTCGAGGAGGTTTTCAAAAGCGTTTGCCTTCGAGAGGGTCAAACATCGCACGATTGCATCGGTAAATGACATCTTATCTTGGCGATTATCCAAGAGGTGCTCCTCAACCTTGGCAGTTTCTTCCTGAAGCCTGCGAGTCTGTTAGATCCGGACTAAAGAATGGAAGCTGAAAATAGAAACACACCATGTAAAAATAGCATCCAGAGCAGTGACTTGCCAATAAGGATCTGCAAGGAGAGAGATGTAGAAGGCTAGGCCCTTGTTGCGCCACAACTCCCGGCGACCAACTTTCCCAGACTGCGCCATGTCGCAAAGTATAGGGAGAGCGAATTCTTTCAACGGACGTTCCGTCTTGACGATTTTCTGCAGCAATGGTACGATACCATTGAGTGCAGCATCCTCTTGCCGAGACTTGTTGAGGCGGCACATGTTGTAGATTGTGTTGAGAATTTGATTTGACACTTCCCGGAAGTGACCTCGTTTCATCGTCGACCGAAGCAGATCGGTTAGAACATCAATAGCATTGGAATTTTGAAGAGAGTCCAGAGTGGTCGAGAGCATGGACAGATTCTTTATGAACTTCAACATCGTGATTTGATGGAAAGGCGACATTCGTCTTAATTCCTTCAAAACCCCTGGAGAAGGAAATTAGCAGAGCTTTGAAGCAATCCCAGAAGGGAGTATTTACTATGCAAGACGGTTCTCTCAGCCACCATCTCCTTGACGTGGTTCTCGGCCTGCGAGAAAATGAAGAAGATGTTCGCAATACGACCCTCGATAATCTCGGCCAAATCACCTTCTTCGTCCAAGACACGACTGAGGACGAGGGAGAGGGGATCGAGCACGGAATTACGGGACAAGATCCTGCAGAAGTCATTTTTTGGGGTTGATCCCTGCAACAGATCAGCATCAGACTTTCGTGAACGATTCCTGGGAATTGATTACCTGCAACTCAAAGACACTCCAGATACCATTCACTCCTATCAATACCAGGTCGCGCTCATCTTCGTAATCATCTTCCAGGAACTCAACCAAGACATTCAGACCACCAGCGCTGACAAACATCTGAAGTGTGAGGGTGGATGTCTGATACATTTGCTGCACAAATGCTGCAGCTTCTAGACGAATCTCTCGAGGGTATTTTTTGGATGCAAACTCGTTGACGATGGGAATACCACCCACAAAACACAGGTTTTCCTGGATCTCGACGTCATTGAATATTATTGCGTTCACAACTCTGAGCAAACAGAAGACAATATCACGTCGGCGCGAGGTGTCGAGGATCTCCAGAATGGGTAACATTCCGTGAGCGCTAATGATGATGTTCTTGGTCTCTGGAAGGTCGCAAAAGATGGTGAGAAGCTGCTCGGAGATATCTGCAAGGACTTCTTCATCCTGAGAAGTCTTCAGAGAACCCACTAGACCCTCCACTTGGTTGCGGAGGCGTGCATATTTGTCTCGGGCAATATTGGCCTCCAGGTCCATTTCGTCAAACCCTTCTTCCAGCTGTGCAAATGGGTCGTCATCATCGTCTTGATCTCCCAACCATGAATTGTTAGATAGTTTGGAGTTCAGCATCAGGGTGCTTCGATCTGAACCCTCATCACTCTCCGGCTGATCAAGTGCCACCTGATCAGCGCCAAGAATATCCGAGAAATCCTCATCATTTTCGTTCTCCGCAAATCTTTGAATCTCGATCGTGGAGCGGTCGCGTTTGACGGAAAGCTGCTTGCGCAATTGTGGATGTTGCCCGCTTCGATCGTCATCGAATGCATTGTATCCTTTGTCATGGATTGGGGATGCAGGGTCATCGTCCTCCTATCTCATATTAGAAAAGCATCAAGTGCTACTCCAAGTGTTACATACCAGGATCAGACCAAGCTTTCGATCTAGAACGTCCTCGTTTGCCATAATGAGATCCGTGTAATCCTCAACGGAGTTTTCCTTGTAAATAGCAGCTGGACGAGCTCGTCGTGCTGGCGGCCCAGGTGTTTGTGTTAGGATGGGAACGTTTTGTAGAGCGGAAGAGGATGTTTTGGTGGACTGGCGACGAGTGGGGCTTTGGGACTTGGAGGGATCCGCTGCTACAGATGTCCTCGGAGTGAATGGACGAATTGTCTGCAAAGGGTCGTTCTCCGGGGGGTGAATTGAACACCTTGGAGTATCCTCGAACTCGTCAAAACTGTCATCCGGTCTCAACATTGTACCATCAAGCGACGCAAAAGCTTTGAGTCGTTCAGAAGAAAGCATGCCACCAAAGTTATCATGCGGACGTAGGTGAGGCAATTGCAAGGCACTGGGAGAGATAGCCGTAGCAAAATCATCATCCCAGTTGTCATCTTCAGCGGATTCCGGGGACCTGAAGCGATCTGTGGCTTTGATCGAAGTAGGAGAGGGCAAAGTGTCCATAAGAGAGGAGTTCCGGCCAGCTGGTAATGGTGCAGCGCCGTGATCAAATTTGTTTGGCTTCCTCGAGGTACCTGCACCAGGAGAGCGTAATGCTTCGTTCCACTCCTGTACACTTTTTACAGCTTCCTCATATTCTGTGGATTTCTTTGGCACAACCGAATCAGTCCGGCGAGCGTTGACGATCCAAGGATGCTTTAGCAATTTTCTAGCGGAAACACGCAGGTTAGGGTCTTTCTGAAAACATTGCATCAAAAAGTCTTTCACGGCCTAAAACCAGTGTTAACTCCACAGGCACGAAGCAAACATTGAACAAATAGCATACCGGTGAGGCTCCCTGCGGAAGCGGAGGATGATCATCATTGACAATGCGGAACAATGCCGGCATAGGCTGCAGGTTGTGATATGGTGGCTTTCCCTCTAGCAACTCGATCACTGTGCACCCTAAGCTCCAGATATCCGAGGCTGTGGTGGCACCGGACAGCTCAATTACTTCAGGGGCCATCCAATATGGGGTCCCAACAACACTTGACTCACTCAAGCCAGTTGTACGGCTTGCCACACCAAAATCAGCAAGTTTTACAAGACCTTCCTTGGTGGTCAAGATGTTGGCACCCTTGATATCCCGGTGAATGACACCTTGTTCGTGCAAATACAACAGACCGTGGAGGACCTGGGACATATACAAGCCAACCAAGTTCTCTGGGAAGCGGCCGAAATTCTTTGCGATAGAGTGTAACGATCCATTCTCGCAGTATCTGTATGTCCTGTTTAGCACCTCGACGGTCCGCGGCTCGGTAACAGCCTATGAAGACATACTCCAAGATAATGTTTAAAGTTTCGACAGACTTTACAAATCCGTGGTACTTGACAATGTTTGGGTGCTGTCATCCGGGTCAGCCACCAACTTCGTTTTATCCCGAGGCATGTCTTACATCCAGGTTTTTTAGGAGGTCAATTTCGAGCTATTTCAAGTGGGATTAGTTGGGCGTCGACGCGCTGAAGGACAGGGCACCGTACCATGATAACACGCAACTCGCTCTTCGGGAGATCCACCAGCTTGATTTGCTTGACCGCGACGGTCTCCCCGGTATTCCAGTTCAGGGCCCGGTAGACAGAGCCGAAAGCACCTTTGCCCAGGCAGTCACCCAATTGCTGTGATGCGTAAACCCAACGTCAGCATTGACTCAGTCTCATGATATACCCGGGGACGCATGATGGGGGTTTTCCCTACATAGTCCTTGAGCTCTGCGACATCCTTCGCCGATGATTTCAACACTTTGTCGTCTTTGGCTTTGTCCTCTCGTTTCGCCGGGCTGGTGTTGACTCGGGGCAATCGCGGCTTAATCGGCGTGCCGGGCGTCCTGGAGGGGGTGAGGGGGCGCTGCCCCTCACTCCCTTCGCCAGAGCGAGAAACCATCGCAGAATAGGCCAAGCCCAGTTGTCTACCAGCGTGAGTAGGATTTGATCGCCGGTCTCAGAATGCGGTTTCAGGTAGACGGGGGTGGGGTGAAAGCTAGGGAAGGAGGCAGGCGCCGAGGGCAACGGTCTCAGGGATCATGTCCGCAGGCTCTAAGATGTTGGGATTGTTAACTAGTCTGAAGAAGCAGATCGCAAACGACACAGATGGGGGGAGGGTCTGTCCGTAGGCAAGTGTTGGGGTGGGAGGTCTCACCAAGCGAACATCACAAGGAGGGACTGGCTCTCACGCCCTGGAGAGCGGGCTTGACTGGAGGGTGATGCGCATTCGAGATAATGACGGGTTGCAGCAATCCTAAGCAGCTCAATGCCAGACAGACACGCCTCAGACCAGAGAGCGAGAGGGGCGTCGGGGTGCGAGTGGTGGTTGTTTTGAACTTTCCTTCTCCACAAGCCGCTCGCCGCATCATGCATCGAGCGGGCTGTGTTGGACTCCCGCCGATCAGCCCTACGGAGCCGCTCGTTTCAAGAACTACATTTTCTCCGGGGATAGACTCGGTACTAAATCCGGTTTTTGCATACAATGGAAAGGGATCATGTCAATGACAGATTCTGCAGGGTACTCGCCCCACGGTGATGTACAGTCGAGTCCTATTATACAACGAAGAGAACCGATAGCCAAAATGTTACTCAAAATGAACAGGGTATCATTTCTGTGCTTCACGAAGCAGGCGATGCACATCAGAA
This sequence comes from Penicillium hispanicum, assembly GCF_028827665.1. Lineage (NCBI taxonomy): Eukaryota > Fungi > Ascomycota > Eurotiomycetes > Eurotiales > Aspergillaceae > Penicillium > Penicillium hispanicum. Next base: position 2,951,554 of record NW_026623200.1, on the reverse strand, counting down.
ATCAAGTAAAGACTGCCAGCGATCACAAGAGGCCCGCCTTGGGCCACTTCACTGGCCCATTTGATCCCAGGAAATAGATCACCCTCGAAGCTCCCCACTCGTCCTATCTCTGGTATAGATGAGATCGTGCTGGCGAGTTCGGCAGCATTAGTGGGCATCACCCAAGGCATTCCGTCCACAAGACCAAACTCGACAGTGGCGACGTTATCACCAGGTTTAATGATCGAGCGAAAGACTCCAGCCAAGTCTTTCCCGCTCGATGCGGCAATCACCCAAGTCACATTTGCAGACTGTGGTCGGAGTTTGCGGTCAACGTACAACCCCAGCACATCAGCAGATTGTGGGTTATGAGCGCCATCCAGTAAGACTGCCTCGTCGCGAGGAACCAGTGGTTGGAGAGAAAGGGTTTCCAAACGACCAGGCCATTTGACGTCGGCAAGATGTGGAACGAGAGAAAACGCATCCGCGCCCGGGCGGACTTTGGGTAAGGCAAGACGTAGCGCCGCAATCGCACAGCACATGTTCTCCTTTTGGTGATGTTCCAAGTCCAATTCCCGAAACAGATCTGCGAGTGGTGGGAGCTGTTCTCCGGCCTCCTCCGGTGAGATAAAGGTTGCTTCAACACCGAGCTCTCGAACGCGGTTTGATAATGTTTCGATCACTGACGCTGTGTTGGTGTTATCAACCACGCAAGGCACCCCCGACTTCAAGATTCCCGCTTTTTCTCGCGCGATCTCCTCGATTGTTGAGCCCAAAAATGCCTGGTGGTCCATCCCAATTTTGGCAATGACCGACACCAGCACATCACTCAGTATGTTTGTGGCATCTAAGCGGCCACCCATGCCCACTTCGACCACACCGACTTCGACACGTTCATGATTGAAAATTTCGAATGCGGTTGCGGTCAACAGTTCAAACTCAGAGGCTCCGATCCCCAATGTCTGGTCTCGTAGTTTGACCTGGTCTTCGATCTGCCGGAAAAGCGATTCTTGGACGACTCGTTCGCCGATTGTGATGCAGTCCCATCGATCGATCAAATGCGGCGATGTAAATCGGCCACAGCGTACTCCCTCGGTAGACAGTAAGTGGGACAGATAGGCACTGATGGAGCCTTTTCCGTTTGTCCCCGCGATGTGAATGGCCTTCCATGACAGCGGGGTCTGCTGCAGGAGACGCGAAACGCGGCTCAGGCCTAGTTCGATCATTTTCCCCGTGCGTGTCTAGTGCGGCGAATATAATCAGTCTTCATGGTCACAAGGTAAAGGTGCGCGAGAGAAGTCAGGGCGACATAGCCAGCATATTGAGCCCGCTTCGTGGATGTCCGCAGCGCATTATCAAGTTGTTGATGGGCGGAGATCGCCGCATGTGAATGTTCCAGCACGTGATCTGTGCTCTCCCAGCCACATTTACAGCCTTAGGCCATCAAACCGAGCAAGCCGAAAAACCCAATCTCCCCTTCCGATCGGTCTCCATCCATCCATCCCCACCACGTCCCTATCCCGAGGTCGCGTCAAGCCGTGTTGCAAAAAAGCGATTCTTTCTTTTCTTCCTTCCATCCGTTCGATATCTTTCCCGGCAAAAATGGGTATCCCGTGAGTTATCCCTCATTTTCCTCGGTCACTGGCGCTGTCGCATGCGCCACGTCGTCGCCGCGTCGACTAACTCAACTACAGGATGTGGCGAGAGCCTTCGGAGGCGGATACATTCAAGTCTGCTTTGGAGAAGGACGCTTCTGCTGCTGCGCGATCCACAATTCGTCGTCAGCCCACGCTCCGCCGCCCGTCGCGCCATATCACCCGCGCGCGTGGGACTGGTGTCCTCTCTGCTTTCCAGTCTCAGATTCTGGATGGGATACAGCGTGGCATTGGCGAGTCTCACACGGGCGTGCGATCCCCGGTGCTGAATTTCGGGATCAGCGAAGATGGCTTGGATCTAGACGCAAGTCGGCGCGAGGCTTTGGGTAGAAACACTATGCGCCCGAGTGCGCAGCGTCGGGGTGATCACACGAGCCGGCGCTCCCGAACCCGCGAGCATTCCTTCCCTGACTTGCCTGGCCATCCTGATACTCAAATCCGACCTCATACTGTTCGTGTCTCGAGTCCTTCCTTCACTCCGAACTTTGCCCCGGCGGTCGCATACCATACCACTGTCTCTTCACACCCATCCTCTGACGGTGTTCGACTCCCACCTCTTCCCCCTCTCCGCCGCACTGAGAGTCGCCATCACGACTCGGGCCCCCATATTCCTTCGGTACTCCTGCGAGACTATCGTAACGGCAGTGCGCCCAGCCGACCCGGCCGGGAAGCCGGCATTGATGGACTTGGGGATCGCCAGAGGAGCCCAAGCCCGGATGGCGATCGCGAGACTGACGCTTGGGAGACTCTATTATCCACCATCACCCCAGATGCGACACTCCCGTCCACCGACACGTCATTTTCGTCGACTTCCGCTTCTGCGACCGACGCCTCGCGCAACGGCACCTCTCGTCACTCCGGCGCCTCCTCGCAAACTCTCCCTCCATCCCTCGGGACTTCTCGCACTACCAACATTGCGCTCGATCCCTATCCCGATCACCTTCATCCATGTGATTTCTCCTCCTCGGATGACGAGGATACTCCTGTCAGCTATCATCGATCCGCGTGGCCCTCTGGTCTCCCATTTTCTCTTCGCCGCTCGCCTGGTCTTCATTCGACCATGAGCAGCCACCCCCCGATTCCCACAATCTCCTTTTCTTTCTTGGACTCGTCCAACGAAACGGATCTCCAGCAGATGCAGGCCATCCTGGACCGTCTCGCCCGGCGCGAGGATATTCCCGAGGACTGGTGGGCAGGAGTTGGCTTGTCGCGCACCATTGGCCGCGGCCTAAGCACGGGCGCCGATCCCAACGAGCATGAGCGCGCTGGCACAGATTGAAATAGCCTGTGACTGACACATTGCATGCCATGCATATTGACAACAAGAACGGCGTTTTCGGCCTTCCCTTATTTGTTTCGGCGTCATTTTTTCATTCTTCGGGTGTCTTATTTACGGCTGATTCTGATCATATGGCGTTGGGAGAGGGCGATGAGCGGTTCCTCTTTGATATTATGAAGCTTGGCGTTGGAGTTGTCTGGAGTGTCCCATTGGGTCCGTCTCTTGATGAGGTGCCTTCCATCTGGCTGCACATATTTGTAACACGGCAGTGCGTTCATGTCGATTGCCTGGGGCAATACCCTCATCTTCGTGTATTCATATCTGATGTACTGCTTGACTCATGTTGTCCAATAAAAGTGCACGCCTCCGACCACCGGATCATCTCGCATGATGTCATTTCCAGCACCTTAAACTAACTAGTTAACTAACTCGGTGAAATTTCCTTGTGATTGGGTATCCCCGTCCTAATCGATTTACATGCCGAGAAGGCTGCATCGTAGCTCCCCAACTGGTTTTGTGACGTATGTCGGCCTCGGAGCACAGCAGTCCCCACCGGGATCAGTCACGGAGCCCCGCCAATTCGTTATCGCGCGCCCATCCCGGAGCTTCTGACCGTAGAACAACACTCCAAACACCTCAAGACCTGAACGACTGTACCTCCCATTGCTCACACCTGGCGAATTACTGTTGAGCCAGCAACTGCATTGGCCTATTCTACCAATTGCGGCAGGATTCAAAGCCTAGAAGCTTGTATCGCGACGGCACGCGACGAAACCCCATTCCAGATCCCGCCGACAGAACCGGCAGACAGATATCCATTCTCTCTCTACATTGGCAAGTTGAGCCCGGGCCCGGTCTGTCCCTATCGGCCGCCTCACCACGCCAGAAGTAATGAACGAACAGGTCGAGCACCTGGTCAAGAAGACCTGGGGTAAGTCAACACCACCCAAGCTGAGAGTCAATCCCCGAGAAGAAGTGGGGGAAAGACCGCGCCCTCTCCAGAAAAGCACCTCGCAAGCCCCAACATGCGCGAGCAGCTCGATCACATGGCCAGCAGACTAACACACCCACAGCCAAGTACTGCTCGACCCCCAACGACGCCCGCCTCTTGATCGCCGTCAGCGGTATCCCAGGCTCCGGCAAGACCGCCCTGGCCAGCATCATGGCCCAGCGCATCAACGAGATCCACGCCTCCGAGAACCCAGCCTCAACGCCCATCGCCATCGCCCTGCCCATGGACGGCTACCACTTCACGCGCGCCCAGCTCGCCGCAATGCCGGACCCCGCGCACGCCGTCGCCCGCCGCGGCGCCGCCTTCACCTTCGACGGGCAGAAGTTCCTGCGGCTGGTGCAGGAGCTCCGGGAACCGGTTACCCCGGGCACGGGGCCGATCTATGCGCCCAGCTTCGACCATGCGGTCAAGGACCCCGTGGATGACGATATTCCTATCCCGCCAACGTGTCGGGCGATCTTTTTCGAGGGGAACTACCTCAGTCTGGATAAGGAGCCGTGGAATGAAGTGGCGCGGCTGATGGATGAGCTGTGGTTTGTCGATGTGGACTTTGAGGTTGCGAGGGAGAGGTTGGTGCGGAGACATGTCCTGGCGGGCATTGCGAAGGATGAGGCGGAGGCGGATAAGCGGGCGAGGGAGAATGATTTGGTTAATGGGAAGGAAATTGTTGATTTCAGGCTCCCCATTCAGGAGATGGTGTCGAGTATTTATGACCCTGCATGGGAGAAGTCATAGCCATGCGATGGTGATGCAGAACTTAGAGAGGAGCATCGTGCCGGCACCATATATTATAACTTCTGCATGAATAAATACCAATATTACTTGAAAGAGACGACAGTCTATAACGATTGGAATGGAATAAGGCTGGGGAATCTGTTATATTGTGAGATGGGACGACAGCGGTGTCTTGATTCGACTTCAGAGAAGTAAATTCAATTGAGGTAGATAGACACTACCTAATGAAACTTAGCTGGCGTTCTGGTAGATGATTTAATACTGATGAAGCAATTACATATATGTACATGCACGGATACATTTAGAGCCTTGCCTAAACCCAACACCACGACATACTACATAGTATCATGGATTGATCATCAAACGCATCACTCAACTGATCTCCGGGTCCACCATAATTTCTCACATCTTCTCAGAGTGGCTATGCAGCTCATGGGCCGGAATCTTGGAGGCAAACCGTGCTTCGGGCTGTCGGTAGCTTGTAGCCCATGTCTGAGCGCAGCTTGGAGGGGTGCTGCATTTCGAAACCTGTGCCGCATGGTGCTATCTTGAGCACATGTTTAAAGACCGAACCGGACCTACTCTGACTTTGTAGAGGAGAGCCATGAATGGGCTGCGAATGCAAAGAGGATGACACCTGTTCCTGGAGTGTATAAAATATATCGTGTTGGGCCCTGGAGCGGCTCTGGCGATTTCTTAGCTTGGAATCAATGAATTGGCTATATTCATCGAGCTAGATCATGTAGCTAATTCAAAGTGAATGAAGCCAATAGTTGATTTGCTTAGGTTCATCCGTCATCCACAAGGCTTACAAAGCAAATCAAGTGCTTCATCTGCAGTAATGCGGCTGGAAGGTAAGAATCGTATCAATCCTTGGGTCACTTGCAGCAAAGGTTTGAGGCTTGGATCATGCACACTGTCTTCAAATTTCCGTTCAAGCTTCGACACTTGGCAATCTTTGAGCAAAGTTAGCAGCAGATTTAACAGTATCCAGGTGTCCATTTTCTTGCCTTCTTCAACCTCAAGATCATGGCGAGACGCCGCCTGCATTGATTTCCACTTGGACTCCCATTCAGTCGGTAGACTCTCCACAAAGCCAATCATTTGGAGAACCAAAAATTCATCCTCGCCAAGATACCAGAATGGGTATGTTGTGAATAAGAAGGAATAAATCTAGAGTTGAGAGCTCCGTAAGTACGTTTTCGCGCAGAAAAGGAAACACGGCAACCTACCATGCATCCTGTACGCCATAAATCGACGCGATAATCAAAGAATTTCGTGAAAATCGTCTCAGGAACCCGCAAGGTACCTGGCTGAGCCAGCTTTTTAGGCTCCTCGCCTTGTAGAAAGCTCTCTCCAAAATCGAGAAGTCGAATGTCTTCGTCGTCCTCGTCTATCCACTCGACCCACTCTGCTGCCTTAACCAACTGTGTTGGCAATCGTTTCTTTAATGGCGTGTCATCTAGGCGGGCCAGCGGTTCGATTTCGGGAAATCCTAGAAGTTCAAAAAGTTGCTCCTCGGTTGTGTCCAACAAACTCGTGCACGTAAATGCGATATTCCGACCGCTGATATCTAATGATAGGTAAGTATAATTGTACCAACTCGCGAAAAAACTGCCGAGGAAGAGAATTCTCACCACCATGACACATGCCGGTACTATGAATAAACTTGACAGCTTTCAAAAGCTGCGTAGACATCCGCATTATGGTTTCCGCGGAGAGTTCGTCTTGGCCCCCATGGTAGTCTGCGAGAACTTGATCAACGGACGGGCCAAGCAATTCAAATACGAGGCATTGGTGAACTCCGTTGGGACCCTCGTGAGTAAAGAAATCAAGCAGCTGAACAATATAGTTTGAAGCAAGACTCCCTTGAGAATGCCTCTCAAGATGCTTGAAATTTTGCAGCTCTCGTGATACCTGCGAATCTGCGGTCATGATCTTTAACGAGACCCATTGGTTTCGGCTGGCCAAATAATTAGCTGCGGTGCATAGGTTTTTAACTCCATTGTTAGACTAACACTTCGTCCTTCGCAAGCCATACTGTGGAAAAGCCACCCCATCCTAGCTTATGACGTACGTTGTAGCGACCATTTTTGAATGTATCTCCAAGGTTGACTGGATGATAACCCCCAGGCCGATATCTTGATAAAGTCTCTTGAGTGTAGAGTAGATTGCTTTGGCTGAATATAGATAAATCCATATAGTAATGTAAGGCGACCTGGGAGGCACTCTGGGAAATGGCGCAACCGAGAAATCGTGACGCGGGGAAGATAGAAGCGCTTGCCAAGACTTGGCTTCAGCTGATTGGCCATTGGCTAGTTATAGTTGTAAACCGCCTTGAGAACTCATAGCTACCTACACGATAGCTTAAACATTGTGGGAAGATTGACTAACTTAAGAAACGATGCCTAGTGGCCCCACGAGATACTTGTCATTTGAATTTTTAAGGTTGTCAAGGACTGACTGGATTAAAAATAGACTTGGCTCCCGGTTTATTCCACGGTGCTCAATGGAGGCAGCATTAAGGTTTGGCCACTGTAACAAAAACAAATGTATCCGACGGAACAACTAATCCATGACTTTCGGCTATAAAAAAAAAATATTCAATTCCATCGCTGGCCATTTTAACCATCCCCCATGGCGGTTAATTATCCTCTCTGCACGGCTAACTTCGTCTCCAGCGGGAAGGTAAGGGCACAGTCCCTGGCACTAGCCTCGGTTGGGGATATACTGTGAGACCCGCGGGAAAGGGCCATAGAGTGTATGGTCCAATACTGCCAGTGCAAAGTCTCTTTGGAGTGCATGGCGCATACTGGGGGTACTGGGACCCTGGGACTCTGTCAGTCATGAAACGGCCCAGGACATCCCGATTGGGCGAGACGAAACTGCACTTCCTCCGGGACCCTACGACCTTGTTTCTTCCCCGGTACCACTTTGGAATCCGCTTCGATCTTTCCTCTTCGTCACTCTTCGTCTTCTACTTTGCGGCACTTTCTCACTTCAATTTCAGTCGTTCTTTTGCATCTCCACGGTCTTTACTCTACACAACTCCTTTAATTCGCTGCGCGATTTTGTCTTCGATTTCGGTTTCTTCACTTTATCTGTACTTATCACCACTATGTTGTCTACGTCGACTCTCGTCCTTGCCTTCGTGGCCCTCACCAACCTCGTCGCGGCCGGTCAGACCCCGGCTTGCGTCGTGTCCGTGATGGGGTAAGTCCCGCGATATGACTGGGATGGCATGAGAATCGCACGGGGCAGAGCTGACAACTGACAGCAACACGGCCAACCCGGCCGATCTCGCGGGAATTTGCGGCTCGGACCAGCAGCAGATCCAATCGAGCCTCCAGAATGCCTGCGGAGACAAGGCGCAGACAGCCATGAAGTTCTTCGTCAACATTTGCAACGAGGCCGGCCACCCAGTTGGTAAGGATCTTCGCCCACGTTGAGTCCTTTAGCCTCATCAAGCAGTTCGAAGCTCATCGATGTTTCAGCAGGGATTTCCACCGCCACGGCTTCCGCTGCTCCTGCGACTGCCACTGGCTTTGTCACTGCCGTCTCGACAACCGGCCCGGGCACCCCTGCTGGCACCGCTCCTGGCTCGACTCATCCAGCTGGCACTCCCGCCGGCACTCCTGCTGGCCCTCCCACTGGACCTCCCGCTAGCCCTCCCGCTGGCCCTCCTGCTGGCCCTCCCGCTGGCCCTCCTGCTGGTACTCCTGCCGGTACTCCTGCCGGTACTCCTGCCGGCCCTCCCGCTGGCACTTCCGAGGTTGTCGCTCCGGTATTCACTGGCGGTGCCTCAATTGGCCAGCAGTTCTCCACCACTGCTTTCGCTGCTGCGATGTTCTTCGGCGCTGCTGCGTTGCTGTGAGAAGATACCCTAGGCCAATATGTTTGCCATGTGATTTTCCGGATGTGTTGATAGTTAATTTGCTTGGACATGCCGCATGTTACCTGTTCTCATCTACCGTCCTCCCTCCGGACTGGCTATACTTTGCACGATCTAGATGATTCGCTGGCCACTTCGTTGGAATCGAGATCCTCACCACGTGAGATTTTAGAAAGACAAATCGATTGCTTTGCTGCTTGCTCCCCTCGCCCCTTTATTCAGTCATGAGTCTCTCCGATTCGACAAGACTTGCGTGCAAGGCAAGGAGGCCGACGCTCGGGGCGGTGTAAACAGAACCGGGTCCATAGCTGAGCTCTGCATGACGGCGGTACGATGCGGAGCCTCTAGCAGATATACTTTGGTAGTGACTTTGTTCCTCTAGGCTTCAGCCGGTTGCCTGAGCACGGAATGGCAGACTCCGCTCGGCGCAAGCAGCCCCGATGTCATTCGCGCCGGACTGTCGCGTCCCCACGTGACTCGCGCGCTTCCACTATTACTCAGCACGGTAAGCAAAGGGAACCGGATCAGGCCAAACACGAAAATTCGCGAGCAAAAACGCGTCTGCCCCGGCGACATCAAATATCCTCGCCCCTCCACTTCTCTTCTCTTCTCTCTATTCCCTCTGCCTCCTACCCTCTACCCTTTTCTCCACTCTGCATCACCCTTTGTCTTTCATCCCATTCTCTTGTGCTTCAGTTCATTAATACCCCTTCGTGTCTCTTAATCTCCTTTCCTCTCACACCCGCACAAAATCACTTTCAAGATGTTCGTCTACAAGAGAGGTACGCTTGATTTTCCCCTCCAGACCAGCCCTCATCACTTTGTTCACGGGATGCTCCAACCCCTCTACAATGGAAATGATTCCTGGTCTTGCCACCGAAGTTAGGACACGCCACTCACGCGACTTGCTACAGATGGACGCAAAGAACGTGTGCAGTTCGACAAGATTACTGCTCGTGTGTCGAGGCTGTGTTACGGCCTCGACCCCGAGCATGTGGACGCTGCTGCTATCACCCAAAAGGTCATCTCTGGTGTCTACCAGGGTGTCAACACTATTGAACTTGATAACTTGGTATGCTCCCCCCTCTCATTCAGAACAAACCCCTCGCCCTCAATTGAATGCATTTCTGACCTATCAATGCAAAGGCCGCCGAGACTGCCGCGTACATGACTGTGACACATCCCGACTACGCCATCTTGGCCGCTCGTATCGCCGTGTCCAACCTCCACAAGCAGACCAAGAAGCAATTCTCCATGGTCATCTCTGACCTCTACCACTACGTCAATCCAAAGAACAATAAACCCGCTCCCATGATATCCAAGGATATCTACGAGACCGTCATGAAGCATGCAGACGAGCTGAACTCGGCCATTGTCTACGACCGTGACTTTAATTACAACTTCTTTGGCTTCAAGACCCTGGAGCGTTCATATCTTCTGCGGATCAACGGCAAGGTTGCCGAGCGTCCCCAGCACCTACTGATGCGTGTCTCCGTGGGTATCCACGGCGAAGATATCGAGAAGGCTATTGAGACCTACCACTTGATGTCTCAGAAGTACTTTACCCACGCCTCGCCCACCTTGTTCAATGCTGGTACCCCGCAGCCGCAGCTTGCGTCTTGTTTCCTGGTTGACATGAAGGAGGACAGCATTGAGGGTATCTACGACACTTTGAAGACCTGTGCCATGATCTCCAAAACTGCTGGTGGTATCGGTCTGAACGTTCACCGTATCCGCGCCACCGGTTCCTACATTGGTGGAACTAACGGCTCCTCCAACGGTATTGTTCCCATGCTTCGTGTGTACAACAACACCGCGCGCTACGTCGATCAGGGTGGTAACAAGCGCCCCGGTGCCTTTGCCATCTACCTGGAGCCCTGGCACTCCGATGTTTTCGAGTTCCTTGATCTCCGCAAGAACCACGGCAAGGAGGAAGTCCGTGCCCGTGATCTGTTCTATGCTCTGTGGACCCCCGATCTGTTCATGAAGCGGGTGGAGGCCAACGGCGATTGGACCCTCTTCTGTCCCAACGAGGCCCCCGGTCTCGCCGACGTCTACGGTGATGAGTTTGATGCTCTCTACGAGCGGTACGAGAAGGAGGGCCGTGGCCGCCGCACCATCAAGGCCCAGAAGCTGTGGTACGCTATCCTAGAGGCTCAGACCGAGACCGGCAACCCCTTCATGTTGTACAAGGATGCCTGCAACAAGAAGAGCAACCAGAAGAACCTGGGTACCATCCGCAGCTCCAACCTGTGCACTGAGATCATCGAGTACAGTGCTCCTGATGAGGTCGCAGTCTGCAACCTGGCTTCCCTTGCTCTGCCCACCTTCGTTGACGCCGCTCGTGGCGAGTATGACTTTGGCAAGCTGCACGAGGTCGTGCAGGTCCTTGTGCGTAATCTAAACAAGATCATCGACATCAACTACTACCCCGTTCCAGAGGCCAAGAAGAGCAACTTCCGTCACCGTCCCATTGCCCTTGGTGTCAACGGTCTTGCTGATGCATTCCTCGCTCTGCGTCTGCCCTTCGACTCTGCCGAGGCCAAGCAGCTGAACATCCAGATCTTCGAGACCATCTACCACGGTGCCCTGACCGCATCTTCGGAACTAGCCAAGGAGTTTGGCCCATACGAGACCTACCAGGGCTCCCCCGTCTCACAGGGCATTCTGCAGTATGATATGTGGGACCGCACCCCTACTGATCTTTGGGACTGGTCTGCGCTCAAGACCAAGATCGCCGAGACTGGTGTTCGCAACAGTCTGCTTGTCGCCCCTATGCCCACTGCCAGTACCAGCCAGATCCTGGGCTTCAACGAGTGCTTCGAGCCCTACACGTCGAACATCTACTCGCGCCGTGTCCTTGCTGGTGAGTTCCAGGTGGTCAACCCCTGGCTCCTGAAGGACCTGGTGGACCTTGGTCTGTGGTCAGACAACATGAAGAACCGTATCATCGCCGACGGCGGTTCGGTCCAGAACGTCCCCAACATCCCGGCTGACATCAAGTCTCTGTACAAGACCGTGTGGGAGATTTCTCAGCGTTCCATCTTGCAGATGGCTGCCGACCGTGGTGCCTTCATTGACCAGTCTCAGTCGCTGAACATCCACATGAAGGAGCCCACCATGGGCAAGATCACAAGCATGCACTTTGCCGGCTGGAAGATGGGTCTGAAGACTGGCATGTACTACCTGCGTACTATGGCTGCGTCTGCTCCTATCCAGTTCACCGTCGACCAGGAGCAGCTTAAGGTCGAGGACACCAACGTTGCCCGCGCCAACTCTTCATTCAAGAAGCGTGCTGTCGGCGCTGCCTCATCCGCCTACTCGGCTGTGCCCCGTGCTAATGGCGCTGAGGCCGCCTCCGCTTCGGTCAACGGTGGTCCAAGCCAGGACAGCCCGCGTACTCTGGTTGCGGATCCCATTGCTGCTGCCTCTACTCGCGAGAACGGTCTGCCATCGGCCGAGGCCAACGGCACTGAAGCCCAGACCGAGGATGCCGAAGGCGAGAGCGAGGAGCGCGACGGCGACATCTTCTCGCAAAAGGTCCTGCAGTGCAGCATTGAGAACAAGGAGGCCTGCGTGATGTGCCAGGGCTAATCAGCTCTGCTTCCCTTTCGACGATTTTGACGTTTTGGAATTCCCTCCTCGCACCTTGCTCTGTGTGATTTATGTACCTATATTATGAGATGGATGGTTTCTTTCCTTTGTTTTGTTCTTGGTGGTTCTTCTGGGCGCATATTCAGATCATTTCTTGTATTTCTTATGCCACGGGCTAGTTCAATGACGTCTTGATGTTATCCATTCTTCTAGCGTAGTCACCTAACTATCTAGATGAATCCTGTAGGCGTCAGGCTTCCGCTCCTCCGCCCCATACCCACAACTGGCTCTCCATTCCTCCCGGAACCCGCCCCGATATCAATATCATTCTGCAGGAAATTCTTCATCCGGCCCCGCTGGACCTCGCGGGACCAATCAGCACTGCCGGACGGGGGGATCCCACTTATCTGGTGATGGTACGCAAAATGCGGACCTGGCACGGAGGGAGGTTATTCTTTCATTTCAGTTCGGGTCAGTTCAGTTCGCAGCTGTTTCTTCAGACTCATATTTCATCGCCCAACCATCGTGAGACGGCCTTGTACCCGCCCCAATAAAAGGGCGAGGGTTGGTCATGGGGTCCATGAGTGACTTGCAAGGCCGCCCGTGATGCTTTGGCACGTCGGATTCTTCTTTCGGGAATTTTCAGCGCGAGATTTCTCTCCTTTTGTGTTATGTGCAGGGGTGGTCGAGTCTGGATACGTCGCGGCTTTGATCCAGGTTTCAGGGCTCTAAGTGGGCCTTGGTAGAGTTTTTCTTTCGTTTCGTGGTGGTTGTAGACCTGCCACTCTTCCTTTGTTGGGTTTCATTGACGGGGATTCTTCCATCGGGATCAGTTCGACCTCGCAGGATTGATTACAGGTACTGTGGTTACCAGCAGGATTCGAGTTGGTCGAAGACAAAGCGTGGACCGAGGCCAATCACCGTCCACAGCGCACATCCGTCAGGCTACCTGGTGAGATCTCACATTCCCGAACGACCCTTTATTCCCGCGGTCGATGATTGAAGTTGACACTGCGAGGTCCAGCCCCGTCGGTATTTTTCGTCTAGGCGTAGTAGTGCTGTCATGCAGCTTCAAGGTCCCGCCGTTTTGATTGCACTGCGTTCAACCACGGTCGTGGTCGCTGCTTCTGGGGAGATCGTCGGGTTGAGTGGGCTGGGTGGATCTGGGATTGTTTTTGTGTGTTGTTGGTAGTGCTGATTGGCCTGTGGCGGTGTGCCGAAAGGCGTCCCGGTCTGCCGGTTTCCCCTATTTCCCTTTCTTTCCTGCGCCAGTCCGGTCTAGAAGGCGCTGCGCGGCGATCGGAGTTGTTTCATATTGCCAGCCACGGCGATCGGGGGACGTGGGTTGCACATGCCAGGACACGTCGGCGTCTGTGCTGGGTGGTCGGTTTGATTTGGCAGTGCCCAACCGGTCTTCATCCACGTCCATGCTGATCTGTGTTGGCGCGCGCGGGGGCCTGAGACCGACTCCGGTGAGCACAGCAGGCTGCCCTTGACACGTTTACGAGAACTTGTTTCTGGAATCGGTATCTCGCGCGATAGCTGAGAGGGACGGCCATCACCGAGATTCGCGATGTTGCATTGGCGTGACAGGGAGGATCGCCACCCTTAGCCACTCCTTGAATAGAAGAAAAGAGCCCACACCAACGTACCAATGGCGTATGGTTAGGGCTCAGTGACAGAAAACCCCCAGGGCCAGACCGAGCACAATCATTATAATGTGACACGCGCAACAATTTTCAGCCTGGATGTGTCGACTCCACCGAGCCACTGTGTCTCTTCTGCAGGCCGTCTGTGTACTCCGTCTGTACGCCAATCTGCCAGTGAGCATCCCAGCTGGGCCGCGGTGTCTCATGGGATGCGCCAATCGTGGGACTCCACTAGGGACCCGCTGTGCACAGGTCGAATGGAATGCCGCAGCGCACATCAGCGCGGTGAGGGACCCAGGAGGTTGAAGTACACATAGTGTACTCCATCACTCTGTACACCCAGAGTGATCCGATCGCCTTGGCTGCAGCATGGACGTTGAACGAAGATGGGCTGCGATTCAGGAGTCGGGGGCAAGGATCGATTAAGTCGGGGAGATAGATTAAAGAACTCCAGGCGCTCGCAGGATCGGCTGCTTTAGCCGCTCGCACTAGTCTAGAAGGGGAATTCGAGGCGTGAAGACGATGACCGTACGTGTACGGTATTCTCCAACAGATGTACAAGTTCTCCCTTCTTCCCCTGCGCCCATCTCTACTTCCAATCAGCACGCTCAAATGCCTCCGGGGCCTCCGGCTCAGGTACCCAGCAATCAGGAGGGTGTTCCTGGCATTGCAGCCACCTCACTTAGGGCGGTAGTGCATGGTAGTGGAGGACGACCGGAGGCGAGGAAGCGCAGTTAATTCGTTTCATGTCACAGGGTGGGAGCTGCAGTGCTCCATGGGTTTGCAGTGGACCCTTGGACTGGTGAAAGCCGTCGGAGAGGGATTTGGGTTCTCACGCCGTATTTAGACACGCCTTCCCCCATCTCTCCTCCTCTCCTTCTCCATCCAGTCCCTTCCTTGGCTTTCCAACCCACACCCACACTCACATTCCTTTGAGTGTCTTTGTTGCTCTTTCATACTGCTGTGCAGTGATCAGTCTTTAAGCCTTGAAACTCGCCCACCTTCGACTCTCTCTCAAAGCACAACTCACTTCCTGCGTCGACTCGACTTATCAACCCATCCAATGGCTCCCATCACCAAGACTCTCGCCATTGCGAGCGCACTCTTTGCTATCTCTGGTGTCGCTATCCCCGTGGACAAGCGTGCCGTCGTGTGGGAGACCGTTACCGACGTCGTCTGGACCACCGTTGATGTCACCACCACGGTCTACGCCCAACCACCCACTACCACTCCTGTCGCCGCCGTGGAGACTACCCCGGTGGCCCAGCCCACTACTTCTACCACTACCACTTCCCAGGCTGCGCCTGCCGAGAGCACTCCAGCCTGGCAGGCCGAGGAGAAGAAGGTCGAGCCCCCTGCCACTACTAGCATCCCGGCACCTGCTCCTGTGGCCACCGAGCAGCCAACCACCTCGGTCTCGGTCGCCCCGGAGCCCTCTGTCCCCGCTGAGCCTGAGACCACTTCCGTTTGGACTCCCACTACCTCCGCTGCACCTGCCCCCGCTGCCACTACGTCCGCTTCATCCGACAGCAGCGGCAGCAGCAGTGGCTACAGTGGCGCCTGCTCTCAGGGCTCCCCTTGCATCGGCCAGCTGACCTACTACGACACTGCCACCTTGGCCACCAGCCCGAGCGCCTGCAACACCGTCAACGACGGCTACAGCGAGTTCGTGCTCGCCCTACCCCATGGCATCATGTCGCTCGACGACTGCGGCAAGTCCGTCAAGATCACCTACAACGGTGTCACCAAGACCGGGAAGGTCGTCGACAAGTGCATGGGCTGCGACAACGACTCTATCGATCTGTCGCGTGCTCTGTTCGGTGCTCTGTCGTCGATGAGTGCCGGCCGTGTCAGCGGCGCAAAGTGGTATATCGAGTAAATGCGCCGCGTCGATCGCGCGCATGCTCTTGCGGCGGGACATCTCTGGTAGAATGTTGGATCAAGCACCCCGTCTCTGACATGAATTTTCATTTATCGCTTATCTTCGCTTCGTTCCGGGCTGGCAGTGGAATGATGGAAGCATCTATGCGTTTCCTATGAATCGTCCATTTTGAAGCGTCTATTTGCTTCGATCCTTCCGTTCGCCATCCAGTCAGGCCTCTTTTTATTCTTGCATTCTCTTACCAACCCTCATTTTTCCACCGCGCGCCCCCAGTGGGCAGCGCATTTACCATCTTTTTGTTTCATGTTCATAGAATTGCTTTTTCCTCTTCGGAGTCTTGTGCCAATACTACCCGTGATGGGCCCGCTTCATCGAACCAAAAAACACCTCCCAATACTGGCTCTCCCAAGCAACGCCATCGATCAAAAGTTCCCATGGGATGGTTTCTTCAGGACTGGTTTCGAAGGAGACATCCCTCATGCCTTGCGCGGGAGAGCCGGTGATGAGTCCAACGACGACCACGCTTCTGAAATGAACGCCAGTGCACGAAATCAACGTGATGCACGCACGCGGAATCAGGATTCCCATGCCTGCTCGTTATGGCTCTTGAGTTTATCGAATCAAGTTCGTTTCTTTGATCCCTGAGTGTTTTCTCTTTGTCTAGCGTAGCTGTAGGCAGCTATTGGCATAGCTATCCCTACAAGTAGTTAGGTTCCTACCTGTCTCCAAACCAACATACCCACTGCCGACCAATCCGCCGCAGATCCCCTTCGTCGTGGCTGAGACAATGCCACTGGTCCAATGAGATCTGGTGCTGGCACGAGGCTGGGTCTACTATTGCCGGCGATCTGGTCTCCCTTGCCAGGAGCGCCGGCGCGGGTTCAGCATCGCCACCTGCACATCCGCATATATTATGGGGTTACCCCTTTTTCGGTGCCAGCAGACACTATATCCGACAGAGTATTTGGCAGGATTTACTCGGGAGTTACTTGAGAAGCTTAGTTTGTGTATACTTGTTTACATATGCAAACAAAATCCCGCTCGGAGTGTGATGCATATTATCAATTCCATCCCGATCGTGTCGTATGTGCTGCCATTTAAGCATTCTGGCCGTTGTCTCGAAGTACAGAGAATTGTGTATGTATGTACATATATGTGTGTACTACTACATAACTAGTGAAGAGGGAGGTGAAGCTCAAGGCATCCTGCTCAGGGACAGGAATCGATCCAGGCAGGAAATAGGGCCAGACAGTATAAAAAGGCTGGGCAGTCGGTTTCCTGCCTTTATGAGTGCATGCTAATGATGTCTAAACAGGAAACGGAAAGATACGAAAAAAAGAGTATTATAAGAATCTATATGCAACGATCCAGCCATGCCATGATAGAATGATAGATATCCGACCAAAACCTGTATCTAACCTGAAATACAAGATTCCCACTCTCAATCTACGCCAACTCCCATGGCTTTATGATTTCTTCAGACCTCCCTGCTAGTTACACTAGGTTTGAAAGCATAAGAATACACCATTCAGAAAGGGAAGTAAAGACACCCAGCAACCCAAGTCATACTAAAATGTGGCTGTGGAACACAAGGCGCGCACCTAACCACAGATTTGTGATGATGCTTAGTTGGTTACTTAACGTCTTGACGCTAACCCTTTGATAAACCATGGCATGTGTGAGCGCTTTTGTGTCCGCCGGGTTCGTCCTGAAAGACTGGATCTTCACCACAATCGATCCTTTCAAGCGTTCTTCAATCAATTCTTTGATAGCATCTGCCACCGGCGTCCAAAAATACGTCTCACCACTTTTGGTGGTCTTGGATTCCCGGGTCCAGATGAAGGCATCTGTGATAGGATGGGTCATGGACTCTTGGTTCTGGAAGGCCTGAAAAGCCCCTTCGGAGCACCCATTAATCCCGAAGAGGAGTAGCTCGATACCCCCAAAGCCTTCAGTTAGCCTGACTTCCTGGACTAAATCCTCTCGAGACTTGGCCCGGGTGGAAGAGCCAGCGGTCTTGACTTCGCCCTCTTTCCCGAAGATTTCATCCAAATAGGTCAACGGAATCCCCAAAGTATAAATCCCGGACATTGATATAAACACCACCATAGTTTCCCAATTGACGTTGTGGTATTTTTCGGCATATGACTCGACAGCGTCGGGGAAGGTTTGGGAATCGTCGTCAGGACGATCTTGAGCTAGAACCAATGTTTTTGTGGTTGGGCTATCCCATAGTTCTTGCGCTTGGAGCACACGCGGGCTGAGTATGTTCTCGGGAGCATTCGACCGCATGTGAAGGTCACCTGGGCTTGTGGGAGGAGGCAAGCCTTGAACCACTGAGGCTATGAACAGCAGCGCAAATATGACGATATCCATAGCGGTGGAGATGGCAAAAAAGAGGACATGGAAAAGGTGGATGGAAGAGAGGCAATCCGTCCAGTTTCAAGTAATGTTTCAAGTAATTCTACTCCATTCGCAAACCCTACGTCGACTAGTAAGGTAAGTCAAACCCCTTTTAGATTCTTATTTCTGAAAGATCGGCATCTAGAATAGAACCCGCCAATAACTGAACTGTGAGGCTCCCTGAGATTTACTCGACTTGTAGGCTATGCTAGATATAGTAATCTTGGAGCCGCCTGGCAGATGTCAGGTCTCGCAGAATACTATGATAGGCACTAACCGTGCCCAGTTTAACTATACCTATTCGGGTGCTCCATTCGATGGCGCGGGTTGGGGCGCCACACGGAACTCACAACCAACCTGAATAGGATACTTTTAGCTAGTCGACTATTCATGGCTAATTAAGAGCAAAAAGTGATGGTGATAAAGAGGAGATAACAGGAACCGGCAGAGATCGATTGCAAAAGACCGCCCTCGATCCTTAGAAGTGAAGAATAGTCCAGGAGGATATATTCGTAGCGCGCTAAATTAAGACCGTAACGTAGCCAGACTGGTATCTGACCGGGCTAGTTACAGTAAAATTAGATCAAAGGAATCTACATAGTTATCTACCGGCGCGGCAGGTTAATATATGCCCAGGGCGTGTACTAGCTGTGATCTAGAATGGGCTTCAACCCGTTACAATTAGTTCATTGAACCAATCTAATTAGCTCATTCCTTGCGGGGTCATATACGACAACTAGGAAAGAAGGGATCTGCACATTTCTGTTGCAGATCAGATCCAAGAAGAAATAAGGATGGGATCAGACGCCAGCAGAAGGGATCGAGTCATGGGCGCTGGGGAGAGAAGGGAGGAAAAAGAAGCTAAAAACTACACTAGGCTAAGTGGAGAAGGCTGCTTTTGGCACTACACTACCGTCAGCATCTGCCCCTTGGCTTTTTGTGAGAAAATTGGCTGTTCACCTTTTTATGCCTGGGCGTGTTGGGAGGATAGATATCTACTTCAGTGCCGGGCTCTTGGAACAATTCAATTGCTTAACTAGCAGATGGGATGAGAATCTTAGTATTGATCTAGCGTTAGTAGGCACTGGTCTCGAGATGCATCGAGTTCCTGGTACCGCAGCCTCTCGTAACAAGTCTGTCTTCTCCATCTTACCCACCCTGTCTTTCAAGGTATGGCTGGCGTGTAGCTTACAATTAAGCCAACAGACCACTATATCGATCTCTCCAGGATCGATCACCCAGGACCAAAGTAGAAGTAGCATCCATAGTATAACACGAGGCACAGCTGCTCAAGGAGGTGCCATGCTTGGTTGAGGCCTCCGGTGCTGTTGATTTAAATAGGTGCCTGCGAGTGCGACGTCCTCAGCTGTCATTGTCTACCGCAGACTTGACTCCTGCGCAGATCAACCAGTGCTATTTCTCACCTGGGCAGTCGCACTGGACGAATGCTGACTTTGCAAGTTGCCAGCAACCTTGGAAACATACCTATCTGTGCCTGGGCCTGGATGATGATTCCCGTGTTTCCCAAGCTGACTCTAACGGCAGATTGAACGTAGACTTTGGTTCGACGCGAGTTCTTCTCTCCAGCCATCTTATAATTGCCTCTGGAGGCAATCGGGGATACACTCCCGGTGTAAGCCCAGCATCTGTGTAAAGTAACCTGCATTCAAATAAGAGTGAGTATAATTCCAAGGTCGCCTCGATTCAGAATAGATGTCAAAAGGAAGGCTTGGTGAGATGGCAAGGCCTCATCTTCAATAACCTTCCATGTGGACGACCGAATAAGTCACCAATATCGTGGACTCCGAGGAGAAAGCTCTCCGCTGATCTGGAAGGAAGCAAGACTGGCAGTGGAGCGCCTGAGGCAGCCCTCTCCCTGAGCTTCACCTGCGGTCCTTAGCTCTCTTTTCCTTCCCTCTCCCCCACAAGACATCAATCAATGGATGTTTGTCAGTTCTGTTCCCCTTCCTTATCGAATACGCTTGCTCTGTGAAAGTAGATGACACGACTAACTCCGACCATTATCCCCAGCGTGTGGAGGCAGAGTTCATCCGACCAAACCTAGATCGTGCTGACAAGCTTGTCCCAGAGTTAGTCCCAAGCCGACCGTACCGACACACGGCCATTGCGATGCAGCGCGACATGGAGCATCATGACCACAGCCTCGCGTCGCCGTTGCTGCTCACTCCCATGGTTGGTGATGAAGGCGCAAGCAGACCGAGAAGATGGGAACGGGGCCACCCATTGCGCAGGGCTAATAGATACGAAGATCAGGCCTCGCATTGTTTATTTTTGGCCACGACCACGGGAAATCCGATCAACTGTTGCTCAGGGAGGATTCGAGCGAGCCGTGTGGTGAACACGGCCGTCGCGTCGCCACCGGGGGCGGACGCTCGGTCGTTAACGGGCTAGTGTTAGTCGAAGCGGATGAGACGGTGTATATACAGAAGTATATGCCCGTGTCGAGTCCACGACCGCCCCCTGGTCGAGGCTCTCGGAGTCTACCGATCTGACCAGACCGATGTTGCGCAGTTGGTGTCGGGTAAGACGTCGTCGTGGTCATGGACCATCTCCAGATCCCGAGCTCCGTCCGCGAATCCTGCGATGCATTATTGATGTGCCCCGTGTGATTTTGTGCACGACATTTACGTCCCGGGGAGGGCAATTAGACGGTCATTATCATCCAATGTCCGGTGGAAGAAGGAGCATGCGATCTGGTCTGGCCCCACGGCGTTGATATCGGGGCCAACGCTTCTGGTGAGAATAACTTCGGAAGGTCCTCTTCCTCACGTCATCCCAACAGCCTTGCGCACCAGAAAGAAAAAGGCCCCCGTGGCGATGGGGACCGCTATGTGGAATTATATACAGAATTCCTCCCAGTGCAGTGATAGGCGCGCAATGTGCGGGGACAGCTGGTGTCCGGTGCGATCCTTTTCCCCCCATCGGTCACCAACAGGATCACACTAAGACCATGGCGTCGAGATAGCTCGAGCACGGTTAGGTCAGGATCCCTCCACCGACGGCTATACTTGCACCAGATCCGGACTGCTCGCACTCCTAGCCTCCGTCGGGACCCGTCGTAGTTGCATTATGGCCCCTTCCAGGAATCCGGCCCCCTTCGCGCTGGGAAGCCAGCCGCGCAGGTCTGACGCCTGCGCGGACGGTCTCACCTCGGGAAATTTCCACACTGGGGCTTCAGTCGAGTACTAACGTGAA
The DNA here is from genome assembly GCF_028827665.1 of Penicillium hispanicum. NCBI lineage: Eukaryota > Fungi > Ascomycota > Eurotiomycetes > Eurotiales > Aspergillaceae > Penicillium > Penicillium hispanicum. Next base: position 2,930,258 of record NW_026623200.1, on the reverse strand, counting down.
TGGGGCAGTACGTGTGGAAAGCTGTGCCAGCCTGATGGCGGAATGTGAGTATCCAGCGCAGGATGTGCTTGCGTATTGTATTCGGAGATGTGCTAATAGGGTTGACCGCAGTAATCACCGGCCCCAAAACCAGAGTCAGATTAATTAATGATTCTGATCTCGCAAATGGCAAATGTAACCCAAACGCACAAACGTTCAGAGACGAAAAGAAATCCCCACCGGCCAGTTGGAGGCGGCCATTGGGCGACCTGCGCAGCTGAGGGCCGACCGGCGATCGCAGTGGCGCGCACCAATTCCTCGAATCAACTCGACTCACTCGAATCACCCACGCAAGGTCGAGCCTCCCCGCCTTAATGATCCCTCACCTGAAACTAGGCCCATCGTTGCCACGCATGGCAATTTGCCAGGCACAACAGGTCCAGCGGAGGCTAGCCTGTTTCACCTCCTATGCCGCAAGGTGCCCACTTGGGCGTGATTGGCCCGATGCGCTGGATGGTGGTGTTCCTGTGCCTGAATCGTATACTTCCTCCTCGTCTCCACCCCCCCAGTCCACATAAGTATATAGCTGACGGCCCCCGTTGCTCTCGGAATGTTTTCTTCAGCAAGCTAGTCTTCGGTCGCATCTCGTGCTGGGCACTCTTTCCTCCCCTCCGTCACGATGTTCACCCTACCCTTCGTGAGTGGTGCCTCTATACTGGTCGGGATGTATACTAACCTCCACACAGATCTTGGCTGCTGGCAGCCTCCCCCTAATTCTTGGGGCACCAGTCGCGTCCAATGTTTCTGGCTTGTCCGCAGATGTAGGATCTGAGCACTCCCTCAAGGAACGCGGCAGCACCACATATATCACGGTTTTCGGTGGCAACGGAGAGGTCAGCAATGGGTGGCCCGAGGTCAGCGCGTGGGTGGAGTTCAACCAGATGTGAGTGGGCTCAGATCTAGCAGCCTCTGCATGGTGTATCGCTAAACTCTTCTGCGTCCGGTGTAGGTTTGACAACAACAAAGATGAGATGAGTAAGAGCTGTGCCCAGTGGGGCGTCGAGAACACTCAGCCCTCGGAGATGACCTCGATCAAGAACCACGTCGAAAGCCTGGCCTCCAGCAGTGGTGTCGACAAGCGGGTTATCTTTGCTGTTATCATGCAGGAAAGCAACGGCTGTGTTCGTGCCCCGACCTCCGACAATGGCGCGTCCAACCCCGGTCTGATGCAGAGCTACTATGGTACCGGCTCCTGCAACAACGGCACGGTGCTGACTCCCTGCCCCGACTCGGTGATTGGCGAGATGGTTGCAGATGGCACCACGGGCACGAACGGTCTTCAGTATTGTCTGAACAGGTACGGCGGCACCGGGAATGTCGCCAACTACTACAAGGCCCTCGTTTGCTACAACGCCGGCAGTGTCCCTGCAGATGGGAACCTGGGCCAGAACACTGCGACCCCATGCTACGCCTCTGACGTGGTCAACCGTCTCCTCGGCTGGGACACTGGCCCCAGTTCCTGCACTTCTGATGTTGTCAAAACTCTGACCAGCAGCCACTGGAGTGGAAGCAGCAGCAGTGGCAGCGGTGACACTGGCAGTGACACTGGCAGTAGCAGCAGCTCAAGTGTCGCATCCAGTGCTAATCCGGCCGCTACCTACCAGCCTACGACCACCTGGCCAGCCGCAGCGACTACCACAACCTCGAGCACCTCTGTCTACACTCCCCCGGCCGAGGCTGAGACTACTACCCAGCCCGCCTGGACACCGACGGCCTCTGCTCAGCCCGTCTGGACACCGACGACAACCAGCTCGACTGTGGCCCCCGCTGCCAACACCGTTGTCCCCAGCGCGGCGTCCGGCTCAGGCTCGGCTCTGCCGAAGTACCCCTACGCCATCTCCTCCTGCCAGCAGTACACCGACGTCGAAGAAGGCGATTACTGCGAGAAGGTCGAGTCCCAATACGGCATCACCCTGGCCCAGTTCCTTGGCTGGAACCCGGGTTTGTATGGCTCGTGCAGCAATCTCTGGAAGGGATACCAGTATTGCGTTAAGGCATAGACTACGTATAACTCTTCTCTTATTCTTCGTCATGGGTCCTCTCCCTCCGTTGATGGCTGTGCCTCCTCGAAGGGCAAGGGTGAACATGACTTATTTACAGGAAAAACATACATGTCTGTCTTGGGGTAAGGCAGCTGGCGTCTGGGGCATGCCTTTGGTTAGGCCGGACTTGATCATTGCCTGCTAGCCAGCATGATTTCACAATTGTTTATTGATACCATATGCTGCATGGCTATACTATGAAACTTATGCATTTCCAATCCTCCGGTCTCGTAATTGTAGGAGTTCCTTGTTCCTACTCGATTCCGTACATGATTGCTACCAGCGCCAGTCATGACTGTCGATCTGCTTTAAACCCTACCTATCTTAGGACTACCTGTGCATATTCTAGTTCTGGCACCATATGAAGTCAAACTTCTACAAGGAACTATTCTCCGACCTGCATGCATCATGCAGAGATGGACATGCTTCCCGGCGCCAGGATACCGATAACGAGTTGGCGCCAGCGCCAGCGCCTAGTGTCGTCGCCTTATTCGCGTTCATGACTCGCATCAGCCGATTCACTCGAGTGCCGACTGACTCGGGATATGCAAGTCATGCAAAGTTAACTAGTTAGTTACATATAACTAGTTGACTATCCCGAGCCATGACGCAAGAGGGGCTAAAGCGATCTGCAATTTAAGAATCGTCAATGTCACACGAGTCCGCAACCTCGGTCTTCCCATTTGCTGGCCGTGTTATGTACATCGTGGCCAATGGGGACGTGTACGGGCGCCGCGATTGGATGTATAAGAGGTTTGCTACTGCTAGTGTACCCTTGCGGGATTACCTAGAGACAGGCTATAGACTGGTAGTAATGTTGGAAGATGTGATCGATATCACTGGGATAACTGACTATCTGACAACTAGAGGGAATACACAACCCTGAGTCAGGGGTGAACCCATCCGGCCGTCCCGCGGTGACCTCGCCTCTACCCGCCCGATCCCCGCGACGCAACCCAGATATCCCCGACACCCCCGGCCAGAACCCGAACCCGAACTAGAATCCAAATCAGAACCCGCAACAGAGCTCAATGGCTCCATCCGAAGAGCTCGACCCTGACAACGATCACACACCCCCGTTCAAGCGCCGGCGCGTCGCAGTCGCCTGCGATGCGTGCCGGACGCGCAAGTCCCGCTGCGACGGGACCCAGCCGCAGTGCCTGCAATGCCGCGAGTTCGGCTTCGAGTGTGTCTACACTCCGCTGCGGACGACGACGAACGTCATCGTCAAGAAGGATTACCTGCACGGCCTGGAGGACCGGGTCAAGAAGCTCGAGGACACGCTGCTGAACGTCCGGGACGATCTGGATGGATTGGCGGCTCGGGTGGACCGGACGGGGCCTGTCGCGAGACGAGGCGAAGATGCATCACACAGCGCTGTGCCTGCGCCTGTGCCAGATATGACAGGCACAGCGACCTCGGGCCGTGCAATGACGCTTGCCGACAAAGAGGACTCGGGGTTCTTTGGTAGGCTCGATGGTTGGCGTTGCATTCTGGCTCTGGGTATGTGCTAAGAGATCACTAGGCCCGTCGTCGCATGTCGCATTCCTGCGACATCTGTCAGAGGCACTTCCCCGACAGAAAGATATGGCTTTGCACGGTGCAGCGGAAGGCGGCGTTGTGAGCGCATCGCGAGCTCCATCTGCGCCGGGCCGGGCATCTGGGCCAGACCACCGACCGCAGGTCGATATCTTTGCCCTGCCTGGCAAGTCCGAGACGTTGGAGCTGATCCAGCGGTATTTCTCGAATACGGGTCTTTTGTTGCCGTACATACACCCGCCCGTCTTCTTGGATACGTATCACCAGATGGCACGGGAGAATTTCACCAAAGGGCGGAGAGTTTGGCTTGGCTTGTTGAACATGGTTCTGGCCATGTCGTCTATCACTGCCGTGCCAGGCGGTGCCAAAGCGGATGTGCGGGCTGCAGGCTCGGATGTCTTTTATCAGCGTGCTATGGGCTTGTGTGGAAGTGAGATGCTGCGTGGGACTTCCTTGGAAGTCGGTAAGAGCTCCTAGGCGACCATCCATCTGGATTGATTTCGGGATGAGGTGCGAGGCTGACTTTGTGGTTGAATAGTCCAGTTTCTACTGTTGACGGCCCAGTACCTGCACGGGACACAGAAGTCTGTTCAGGCATGGACTGTGCATGGGCTGGCAGTTAAAGCTGCTCTTCAGCTTGGATTGCACTCCCGCATCGCCTCCAGGACATGCTCGCCACTGCAGCACGAAACACGCAAGCGCACATGGTATGGCTGCGTCGTGCTAGACAGGTGAGGATAGGAGCCGTGAATTCTTCCGTGTTCGAGGGATAACACTAATCTTGCAGAACCCTGAGCATGATGCTTGGGAGGCCGCCAGCCATTCCAGATAGCTATGTCAAGCTTGAACTGCCCTCAAAACAAGGGGCCGAAAAGTCGTCTGCATTTGCACTCGGCGAAACATCCATTCTCAGCCTGTGCTTCTTCAACTCAACAATGTAAGTCGCCCCAAACATCGAGACGATGCCATCAAAATTAACATCCGTGACAGCACTCTGTATAAGCAGCTTTGGAACGTTCTCGATGTCCTATATGGCCAGAATCTCGCTTGCGACGCACCGCCATCTGTCAGCGAAACAGTGGCCCACATCTTCAGCATGGAGCAGCAATTATTCTCATGGGAGCGATCGCTCGAGCAGCCCTTGCAACTCATCTCTACTGCATACCTCGACCGGATCCCCAGAGAAAGACCCTCGAACTATCAGTACTACACCTGGAAATTCCGGGTCATTCTAACGCTCCGCTATCTGAATCTTCGGATGCTACTCCACCGACCGGTCCTGGTCAAATTCATCACCGCGGGCAGGTCCGCCGAGTATGATTCCCAAGAAGCCAAATTACTAGATCAGATCGGGAAGAACAGCATGCAGATCTGCAGCGAGTCTGCGATGGCCATCATCGATATCGTGGGCTGGGTCGTCTCGAAACCAGACTGGAAGCAGAGTCTGCTAGGTGCTTGGTGGTTTTCGCTCTACTATAGTAAGAAATGCCGCAGCTCTTCCTTTAAAATCCCATGACTGACTGATATTCCCCAGCTTTTAACGCCGCGCTCGTCATTCTTGGCGCTGTTAACTCGTCGACGGTCACTGCGCACGCCACCAGAATCCGAGAGTATTCCGGCCGCGCGGTAATAGCTCTTTCAAAGCTCGAGAAAGGGAACCGTTTAGTTGACCGGTGTCGGTACTATCTTGAGCAGTTGAACGAGATCATAGTCGGGCCTGGTCAGTCTTCCCAGCGTGATGAAGTATGTAAGGGCAGAGCTGACACTTGCGAAACAGATTATCTAGACGAACTTGCTTCTGCGTCTCCGAGCGTGGGAAATGCCCCGAATCCACTGTCTGCTGGTGATCTCGGTTCGTCGCCGTTTGAGATGGGGGCTGGGGAGTTTATTATGGACAGCGACCTTGTTGCTCTAAGGGACTGGCAGCTTGAGAATGCAGGCTCAGTCGTTGCTTAAAATATGGAAAGGGCAATTTTCACGCTAGATGATTCCGAGGGATCGGAGACTGTACAATTAGTGTTGTACTATGCAGAGACAGGTACATATCATTGTCACTGTCACTTACATCTGAATCCCACCTATGTGGCATGAAAATGATTCGATCTATTCGATCTGTTATTTCGGTCATTCATTCCATAAGACTAAACAACGACGTGCAAGACCGTCTCCCTAGAACCTACGCTTCACTCCTCCGCACGAGAGCAGCCCGAGTCCAAATCTTGCCCAGCAGCGGCGCCATCCCCGCATGATTGCACTCAGGCTGTAATCGTCTCTGCCAGAGAACATCCACGTCCTTTCCACCACGCTTTGAGAAGCTCAGCCCCGGTTTCGCTCCAACACAGCTGTACTGCGCGTCAGCACCACGAAGAGCACAAATCTCGGTGGCCATACACTCCCCCGTGCAGCTCGACACATTGTATCCACGGGTCCGCCTGCCCCAGAAAGCCTGGAAGAGCGAAGAGTCCGCTTCCATCGCGACGGTGACATTGTGCCAGAAAGCGGGCGTGAGTTCTACACCCGCGCCCTCGACTGGCGGTGCGAGTTTGGCGCCGTAGTCGGCTTTGGCGGAGTAGTACGGGACCCATTCGGGGGTTGTATCTATCTGAGCGGACGAGTCGCTGATCTTGGCGATATACTGCGTGTAATCCATCACGCCGAAGGTGACCGGGTCGATCTCATAGACGCGGAATGACGGGGGCCCGGAAGTCGGGGTCATCGACGGCGCGATGTAGCCCATTGCCGTGGCGGTGTCCCACGCGCGGTTTGTGTAGGTCGAGTATGAGATCTGGAACTCGTCTTTGTGGGTGTGACCGAAGAAGAGGGCGGCGATTGTGGCGTCGTATCGCTGCACGATCTGGTCGAAGTAGTGCGAGTGGTCGCGAAAATGGTCGGGCTTGCCTGAGGGGATGTGTGAGATGAGCCAGACCCGTTGGCCGGCGGTCTCGGCGGCGTCGAGTTCGGTGATTAGCCAGGCGAGTTGGTTGTCTGGGTCGTACTCCATGGGCTCTTCGTAGGCGAAGAAGTTGAATCTGTAGTAGAAGATGCTGTTGTAGGAAATGATGCGCAGATTGCTGTTTGGATGGATGGCCGAGTAGGACCCGTATTCCCTGGCCAATGCTACGGAGGGTATACCGGTCAGTGCTGCCCAGTCTGCGGCGAGAGCATCGTATGCCCATTGTGGGTTGTATTCGCGTGAGATTTTGTTCGATGGGAAGAGATTGAGGGGCGCGGTGTCGTGGTTACCCAGGGCGGCGTAGACCGGTCCAAAGCGATTTTCCATTGCACCATAGGTAGCATTGAAGTCCTGCAGAGCCTCAGATTTGTTGACTAGCCATACATCGTGTACCACCACATCTCCAGTGTAAATTGAGAAGGCCGGATCAAGAACCGCGATGGCCTCCACCATGCTTTCCTGCAGGCGATGCGGCGGATCACATTTGGGATTACCCCAAGGCCCACATGGAGATGAAGTATTCCCGGGTGCATCCTCTTCGGTATATACCCGGCAGCAGATGGGCTTCGAGCAGTCAAAGTTGGACCCGGTTTCGTAGGAGAGATCAACATGTGTATCGCTAAAGTGGACGACTTTGATTGCTGGCTTTCCGCTTGGTGGAGGCCGGCTTGTCGCTGGCTTCGGCGAAGGGAAGGACAAGTTGTAAGGCCGTACTGCAGGGTATTCGCATAGACCGACTAAGCTGGCACACAGCGTGTTGGCTGCGTGGGAACCTATCTCCAGGTTCTTCAGAGTGTAATGCACAGCCGGTCCTTCGTTCGCGATCACGCCGGCGCAAACATCGGAGTCTTCAACCTAGACATGTTGTGTCAATGACATTGTGTTTGCGGGATTGGATGAGATGTTCGCACGCCGCTGACGTCGCAAACTCCGATCAACACATCCTCCATGAAAGATTCACCGAACTCGGTGACGAGTTTGAGACCGCCGAGAAGAGCCTGTCCGAGGAGCAAGAGGTCATTAGCCGGATAATGTATACGGTAAGGGGATCGTGAGCCATACTTGACAGCTCGCACAGTCCACGGCCACTTTGAAGTCATCCCAGATAGAGGCAACCCAGCTCTCCGCTGATTCTGCATGAACAGCTGTGAGAGCGAGGGATGCGAGCGTGGCCAGTAAAGTTCCTCGCTTCATGGTGACGAGCTAATTATCGGAGAAGTCTGTCTTGAAGTTGCAGGTTTGTGAGGTGAAAATAGTCCGGCGCCGCCTTTCGCTCGTCGCCTTCCTAAGCCGCAGAGCAAGACATGGCTTATATTAAGCATTATACGCACTGAGAGGTAGCTCAAAGTCACGCTTAAGACTGGATGTGTTCCTGCAGCCAAAAGGTAAGCAAAGTCTTGAAGAAACCCTCACCTAGCTCAGAGACGCGCTATATACCGACTACAACGCAATGGTAAGTGCATGACGCGTCGGCTTGGGCAACAAAAAACATCACAGCCGTACTTTTCCCATTTTGTAGAAATTAAATAGATTCAAAGCTATCGCCCAGAATAGCGTAGACTAGATGATCACCGGGATTTAATGGAGGCCGATCAGGCGACCGCAGGGGTTGTCGCACCCATCATCGAGCGAGCTATGCAGCCAAGCAACTAGCGGAGAATAACGTGCCTTCGACACGGCACGGCGAAGCCATGCGTAGCCCAGAGACTGGATTTCTTCTGCGGAGAGAGTCTCGTTGCATCCGGTATGTTTAGGTGGTTGTCGCATAGGGGGTTCACACAAAAAGCCGTGAAGCCAAGAATAGACTCGATCGTGAGCGCAGGCGTTATCGTGGCGATCAACCAGTCAATAAGAACCGTCAGAGGCTCTCGTTATCAACGAACAAGGTCTCGCCGGTCATTCGTTGTTTTTTTGGGGTTGCGCCCCTGAGCTAACATGCCAAGCTCATAGGGGCTGCAGGAAGAAGTGTGGAGAGGGGCGAGCTAGCGGCGATCGGGCAAAGTGAGATGTGAATGGCGGAGATGGCGGCTATTGTCTGCTACGAGGAAGCAATCGGTCGTTTATGGGAGAAGACGGCCTCTTCCTTTCAAATCTCCTGTGTATGGTGAATACGAGGTGTGTAGCAGACAGATGTGCTGCTTCGTTGCAGATGACGGAGCACTCTCCATTACCACCAACCCGGCATTGCGAAATCGCTCGGGATAAACAGGAAGACTCCCACAGGGAAACCGTACACGAACGGATGCCATACGGAGAATTCCAACCCGTCTTACAAGGCGCAGCAGGGACATATGAGGGGTGGACCCGGCGCCGTGGATAGAGGCGGATGCCACACAAGCAGACCACGTCGGACAGACGAAAGAATACCCCCGTCCACCGCAGGCGTCGATGAATTGCCCGTTCGGATGAGCCCCTGGCAGAGTCTCAGTCGCACACATCGTGTCAGGGACTGCGACCCCAGAGTCACAGATTCAGGGGTTGTCCTGTCGTGGCGGAGGGATTTGCGCTCACGATCTGGGGTTGCGTCGCCTTTCAGCCGAACCGGGTCCATTGAAGATCGTTATTAGCCCGACAGCCGCGGGTGGGGACAGCGATGCTCATTGTCGGATGTGCTGGAGTCGGCGTCTGTGGAGTGTCTGCCATCGAATGAGCTGTATTCGCATTCAGAGATCGCAGGGGAATCATGAATCACCGACAATTGTATTATCATTCTTGCGGTGAAGGGGCAAGGGGTCTCAGGTCTTACCCCAGAGGCGGCAGGGTGAAGTGTAAAATGGATGAATAGTGCGGGTTCCGATTTGCGGGAACCAATGACGCCGTCTCTCTGCGTTGTGCGCGCGCTGCATCTCCACATTGTCCCATTTTCCATTTTGCTTTCCACCTTTTGCCTTTTGCAACTTCCCCTCATACTCCGAAGGCTCGCGTTTTCCTTCCACTCCTGCGGTGGACGTCGGGCTACTGTCTTGCAACTGCTCTTCGATCTACAGCTCATCCCTCGCCTGTCCCTTCGCTTCGTCTCCACGTCTTCAAACGGGTCTACCCCGGATCCGCCTGCAAACGGTCTCTCCAAGAATGGAGTCCAGTCTCGACATCACTGCAGCACTTCCATCGGAATCGAGGCGACATCCTGCTTCATTGCCAACGATACTTCGAAGCTTGCGATCCTCCTGGACGCTGTCCGCCCCGGCGGCGCGCATCTAGTCACCATGGAAGGCCGCCGACCCGCCACGCTGGGTGTCTCGGTCACCTTCTTCGTCATCGCCAGTATCTTCGTCGTCTTGCGCTTCATCTCCCGTGTCTTCGTTGTGAGGAAGGTTGGCTTACATGATTATCTGATGCTGGTCGCATGGGTACGTGGGATTGCGGGGTGGCTGCAGCATCCCCGGGAGTGTGCAGCACAAACGACTCGGCTTGGATGCGTGTGCATAGGAATACAACCCCAGTATTCCTGCCTGTACTCCTGCCAGTCTCTGTTCCTGTTCACTGGCTAAAACTAGTGTAGGTGGTTGATTTCGGCTTCTCGTTCTCGCTGTTCTACGCGACAAAGAATGGACTCGGGCTTCACTCACGCGACGTCCTACCCGAAAACGAAGCGACTCTCAACAAGGCCAATTATGCCTTCACCGTCCTTTACGTACGTGTCATATAGGAAGTCTCAGATATCAAATAATGTGCTCACTCAACTTCATGGCAGAATCCGGCGCTCATGGCTGTCAAAACCTCGATCCTCGTCTTCTACCTGACATTAACACGCAACCAAAAGGTCTCCCGATGGGCCAACTACGTTACACTTGCAGTAGTCAATGCTGCAGGACTGGCCCTGACTATGGTCAATGTTTTTCAATGTCGTCCTGTCTCTGCCGCGTTTCTCTCCAGTATTCCGTCGTACGCGCACTGCACCGACATTCTCACGCTCTATCTCTCCTCGTCCCCTGTGAACATCATCACCGACCTGGCTATCCTGTTCCTTCCGATGCCCATTCTGACTCACATGCGTCTTCCATACAAGCAAAAAGTGATCTTAGTCATCACATTTAGCTTTGGTTTCTTCGTGGCCGTCGTCGATGTGATCCGAATTGCCTTTCTTCAGCAGGCTGCCACCTCTCGCTCATTAGCTCTGAAGTCTATTCATCTTCAGAATGTTGGAGGGGGTGATTTCAGCTGTAGGTCATCTACTTGGACATGGTGTGGGGTCGCCAATTAATACTGATATTCGATAGGGTTCGCATCCCTCTCCTTCATGTGGTCGGTGGTCGAAGTCAACGTTTCGATAATATGCGGTTGTGTCCCAAGTCTCAAACCGCTGGTCGCTCGTCTCATGCCGAAATTGATCAGAGACACCGACGATGTCTCTTATTCAAGCCCCCGCTACAATTACGCGACTGGCGACAGTCCAGTGGCAGTACCTCCGCCAATTGCGATACCTGAATCCGCTGGCCCACTCCCCTCCTTGTCGCCAGGTGAAAGTACTGGAAGCAAGGCATCTCAGCACAGAGGCGATAGCACCGCATCTCACCACCCTAGCGCGGATGCGCCTATGAGTATCCTCGATTTCCTGGGTCGTCCAGGAGTAGACCCTCAAGATGCAGAGGCAAACACGCATACCAGTGTATCCTATCCGCCTGATATCACGTTCTTCGACTTTGTCAACATGAAAAATCCAGAGAGCATGCTCAAACTGAACAATCGAGAATCGATCGCACCTATTGCCCTGACCACGCTGCTGTTCTTCCTCTGGGGCTTCGCATATGGATTGCTGGATATACTGAACACCCAGTTCCAAATTATCGTGAATCTAGATTCGTGGCACTCTCTGGGACTTCATGGTGCCTATTTCGGTGGCTATGTGGTTGGCCCGCTGTTGATTGGACAGCCGGTCTTGAAAGTGTGGGGCTTCAAATCGACTTTTATGACCGGTCTATGCATCTATGCTTGTGGGACCCTTATCTTCTGGCCATCCGCTGTACTCACATCTACTACTGCCTTCACGGTATCCAATTTCATTGTTGGTTTGGGCCTTGCCGTACTGGAGACTGCGGCGAACCCTTTCATTGCACTGTGTGGACCACTGGAAAACTCGGAGATTCGACTCAACATTTCCCAAGGTGTGCAAGCCGTCGGTAGCGTCCTGTCTCCTCTTCTTGCCAAGAAGGTTCTGTTCAAGGGCGTCCAGGACGTGGCGTCCTTGGTGGATGTGCAATGGACATACCTGGGCATCGCTCTCTTCGACGTGCTTCTGGCGGTAGTCTTCTATTACTTGCCAATCCCCGAAGCATCCGACGAAGATCTCGAGGAGTTGGCAAACCGACGCCGGGGGGACAACATGGCCAAGGTACTTGGCATCCCTGTGGTCTGGCTGACGCTTGGTCTTGGGATCTGGTCGCAGTTCTTCTACGTGGCTGGACAGGAAGTTTTATCAACTAGTCTTGAGCGGTTCACAATCGCGGTACACCCTGACTCCTCTCTGGGGTCATTTGAATTTGTGACCATTGGCCACAGTGTCTTCGCCGTCGGTCGGTTCCTTGCCGCCTTCGCACAATGGTTTTTGAAGCCGCGCTGGATCCTGATGCTCTCATACATCGGCATGGTTGTCTTCTCCGTCCTTTGCATGTATACCACGGGTTCAGCTGCCATCGTGATGGCAATGCTGGTATATCTGTTTGAGAGCGGCGCATTTAGCATTATCTTCGCCCTCTCCCTGCGCGGCACTGCGCGACATACCAAGACCGCCGCCGTCTTTCTTACCGTGGCGGTCAGTGGGGGCGTCTACTTCCCGTTCGCAGAGTATGCGGCCTACCTGGCCCGCGGCGCCTCCTACTCTTTCTGCGTTCTTGTGGCTCTCTTCGCCGCGGGAGCTGTCTTCCCGCTCTACCTCAACCTGGTGCCCGCTGTCAAGAAACAGGTTGACCCGGTGCCCAACGAATACCTGCGTCGCCATCGTCGCCGATCCCGTACATCAGTTCAGTCTGTGCGGCGCGAGAAGGAGAATCCTTCTGTTGGAGGAGTTCTTTCGCGCCACCGAAGCCTAGTCTCAAATCCAGATCACCTCCCCGATCTTCCTATCCCGGGCGAAACCCATCAGAGTCCGGTGACACACAACGTACACCTATCGAACTCGAGTTCCCGTTCTCGTATGAACTCACAATCGTCCCAGGGCTCTGCTTCTCATCAGAGGCGGTAGAACACAAGATTCTTGATGAGCTTTGGGGTATGAGCCGACCATAACGACCTCTCAAAATTCTTCCCTTTCCTTTATTCTCTCCCATTCCTCCATGATACCCATCTCCTTGTTATTTGACTGGAGTTATATTTCGGACGCTGGATGACATAGGTAGTGTCATCGGTGCATATGGACATTCGGTGGGCCTTGATGGATCGGTCCAGCATTTTAGCGATGGCGTTTGGCGATAAAAAGTCGATTTGGAATTTGCTGATGTACATAGTGTACTTCAATCTAATCATAGTTCCACAGCGTCATGATCACGGTCTCAGCCCTCGATTTCTGAACTTTTTAGCGTCTCAGCCACCACGGATTCTTGCGATTTCCACCCATGTTTGCTCAGCCGGAAGTACCAACCTAAGCCAGGATCATACTACAGAGATTTTACAGGGATCCTACAGTGATAATTCAGGGATCTACAAACAAGCGGCGCCCTCGGTCATCCGTTATGCCTGAGATTATTAGCTCTTTTCCTTGCAGGCTAGATTTCAAATCCTATCACCACTGGAACGGCGGCCAGCCATCATATAGTCTGATATTCCACAACAATGGCTGCGCATGGTGAGTCAAAGTCTCCGTGAAAGGGCCTCTGCCAGAATCGATAGTGGAGCTGGGTTATTTGCAACGCCAACCTGCTTTTCCAAGGTTGGTAGAAGCAATCGATTTTGCCCGATTGCATCTTCTGGACAACACCATGTCAAGCATTACTTTGACCTTGACCAAAGACATACAAACTTCGATCCCGATTCGAGATGAATTCTAACCCGCCGGGAACTTTTTCATTGCTGTTGCCTGTCAAATGCGCCGCGATATTGCGGAAGAGGTAGAAAGAGTCATCTATCCGACTGTTGATCAAGTTCAAGATCTACGAACGTTTGATGCAAGTTGCCTACAAAGCACTGGGTTCGTCACCCCTATTGTATCTACCGTCCTATTTGAGCAACAAAAGTACCACCAGTTATCAGAGAATTCCTTCTCGAATACTACTCTGGAGGGTCGCTAGAGCAAATTACTGGACAAAGTTTAGCCCCGTGTGATTCTTTGCGGATGCGCTGGGCTGTACAGGTAGGAAGAGGATTAGAGTCATAACACAAGAAGGGACGAACTTATCTTGATATCAAACATTGTTTCGGATGACAAGGGAAATGCCTTCCTCGTCGATATCAGTGGGACTGGGGGGAAAGTTGCAGACTCTGCGTATACGTAGATGTAGACAAGGTTTTCCAGATTCGCAGTCTAGGTTGAGAGAGCATATAGTCGACTACAAAAGCGCCGGAAAGCCACAAAGCACAGCCACAATTATCAAGGAGATCCGTCTGACCGAGAGAATACTTTAAATACCAACACATTCGAACTGACCGCATTCACATTAGAATCATGCAGCAACAGTCTTTCTACGAGAACGCTATCCCCATCGCCATATCCCAACTTCGAAGCGATAAAAAAATTCCTACCCTGCTTCAGTACTTTGACGGTGGCCAATGTCGCGTATTCAAGGTGACCTTTACGGAAGGCGAGAGCTGGGCTATACGGGTACCGCTTTTTGTCCGCCATGCTTCGCAGGACACTGTTATACAGCTTCTTGAGTCCGAAGTTCGAATTCTTGAAGAGCTTGAATTGAAAGGGTTCTCGTGGGCTGCAAGACTTCGGGGTTACAGTCTCACATTTAGCAATGCGATCAGATATCCCTTCATCGCGTTGATATGGATTCCAGGGCACCCACTTTCATGGTCTGATGAATTTCCGATGCAACCATTTCGGAATAAAGTCCTGGAGCAAGTTGCGATGATACACACAGCACTGATTGAGTGTACCAAGGAGACTAGTATATTCAATAACCATTTTGCTCGGACTGAACCTTGCTTACAATTTCAGGGGGATCTTCCATAACGCATTTCACCCGGATAATTCAAAACAAGACCCGTCGAGTCCGCGAGCGGTCTCTCCCAGAAATTACGGAACAGGACTGCTCTGACCAAATGAGCCTTCTCTCTAATGTTCTTTTGCCTGAACTTGATGAAGCACCTTTCGCCATTGCCCATGGCGATATGTCACCACAAAACATACTCATAGATGCAGAGCACAACGTCACAGGGTAAGTGGAGGATTTCTTTCACACGTTCACAGCGAGATGCTTACTGCTGAAGCATTATTGATTGGGGATTTTCCTCAAGGGTACCTTTCCAACAGGCGGCCTGTTTCCCCCGATTTCTCCTCCCCCAGAACATTGACATATCACCAAGTTCTATCGTCTTGAAAGACCGGGAGGCATACATCTCCTCTGTTCGATGCCAGAAACCACCGGCGGCGGCAGCGATGATTCAAGTGCTATCATCGGAAAATGCCGAATTTCAACATTGCTTTTTGGAATCGATCATAAGCAAAGGAATGCATCAACGACTAGCACGCAACGGATGGAAACTTTCATCTTGCGAACAGAACAACAATAAAGATGATAAAGCGCAACAACAATAAAAGTAGATATCCCCAGTTTGGTCAATGTCGGACTTTCATGCGCTGCATCGCTGGCATGAGGATAATGCTAGCCTTTTACTTCCAGGATTAGGTGTATGAGTCCCAGTTTTATACACAAATATATTCTTGGCATAGTCTCAATTAGACTTGGCGAACACTATGAATGCATCGATGCCCTACTCAACACCATTGACCTGGTTGTCTAACCTCAGGTGACATAACAGACATCAAAGTTTTTTGCGAATCTGGACAGGGGACCTAGCACCTTGCGAACTAGCACTATACCTCCTTTGATATATATATAGCCCTGCAAGAACATTTATACAACAAAGAGGGGTGATTGAGTGTGTTATATAGGAGGCAGCGATTCCAGGAGCTTCTGACATTTTGCTCCCATTCTCGCTATATTCTATCATCCCTAAGAGTTCAATGATATATCTCATGATTTATAGTTCTCTATTAATTTCAGTTTTCTTGATCCATTAGGTAATAAGCACAGTCAATGGAGGTGTAACGTATAACAACCTCCCTATATCTCTTATCGATATCCTATTCCCTAGTCTTAGTATGGCCGCTGCCTCTATCTAGTAACTGCCTGTTAGCCTAAATAGCTATACTTGACTTCTTCCTAGACCTGGCAGACCCACAACCCACTTAGGGCTCACCGCACTTTCCGAACCAAGATTACAACCACGAAGGAAGCGAGTCGCTCCGATCCCGGTCCACCACAAGAAACGGTCGGGTTGTACATTAGCTTTCCGGTGGCAGCTACCGGTCTACGTCGACTCGGGTCTGCGATTGATCCGTGAAGGGTATAAATCCGTAGATATGTAGTTGACGGTGAGACGATACTGTTTGGTGGTTCTACAGAGCCGTGGAATCCAAGAATTAAATCAAATCAAAGTATCCACACCTCTCCTGCAGGCCATTTATCTACCTACCTAGGTATGTATATGCCTTGCAGAATTGCGCCAATTATATATATATATAGATCTTAAATCCTGAATATCTAGGAAGACGGTGAAGCTTTAGTCTACCGCCAGAGCCAGCGTCCACTAATATAGTCCAAGGTCAGCATAGAAGCAGGCTTCACGCGGTCCCTGTCGCAGCGCTTGTTTCAGAGAATCCCGGAGAAATCCCGTCCGCCACGAATCGCAGAGCCCTGGACAGGGAAAGGGGTAAGGGGAAACTAGCAGTGGAAACATATTTCCGATGGAAGGGGATGGGGGTGGATACCAAGATACACACCAGCTACAACAAATATATGTGCGCATGCATACTTCTATTTATTATCCCGTAGCAGTGTGGATCATTCCAGATACTCTACCTAGAATTCAGTATACTACAGATCATATATCCCAACTAGAGTCAGTACTATGGTGCTGCAGCACGATCGCAACCACGCCCGTCTTAGGCCAGGCTGATCTCGGAGAATTTGCCGTTGACACCCAATGGGGCGCCGGAGCCAGGGCCGCAGCCGGTTAGCGCGCTGCTAGAACTCAACGCGAGCTAAGAACCAGCCGGGCCCGCATTTCAGCTACGCCACATGCTGTCCTTGCGGCCGCGGCACCGGCTCAGACTGGAGTCGGGTCCAGGGACCTTGTGTCGGGGATATTTGTGAGTTGATTATTCCATGGGAGAGGTATATCATAATCGATATCGTCTTGCTCATCAACTCCCTGCTTGCTGGATCTATCTGCTTAATGTACTGGGAGTGCGGAAGTAGTTATGGGTCTTCGGTAGTGGCATTGACGGCGGTCATGACTTCGGAGAGGTCGATCTGCTAGATGATGGCTCTTTATTTATTATCTTGGTACACGTTCTTCGTAGATCAATGTGATGAATGACTTTCACAGTATTCGTCAGCTCCTGGTCGCATGCTAGGGGCGTCACCCTCAACAGGAAAGCGTGGTTCGCCCCGGCGTGGTTACATGGACCGCAGAAATGGCAAATCCGGGTCCATCGTTGATTCGCACACCAACCTATCCACAAAGAAAACGAACATCTTGCTCCACTGGATCCAAGCGGTAAACCTCCCGAACAGCCAAGGCCATTGGATCCGGGGAGTCCACCGCGCAAAGCACAAACTAGCGGGGTTTTGTGGTTGGGCGCAAGCGAAAATGCGCGGTTCACCGATGCCGTGCCAGTGCCAGTGCTCGTTCCGGCCCCTTTGGTCTTTTGTGACTAGTAAGAATTCAGAAACAGGAAGCGCCAACCAGAGCGGGAGGAAAAGGAATGGAATGGAATCCACGGTCTGGCACGGTTCACTTGCTGGCAGCGGCAGTGATCACCCCGGCAGAGCCTGGTTCACTCCACTTGGCGGTGCTCCAGCGCCGATGTGGCTCTCCCGGCCGAAGTGACGTCCGCATCGCGCTGGCGTTTGGGAGGTGTAGGGACAAAATCTCCGATCTGTGTATTATAGTACAGGGTGTATGTATGTGCATTTGCGTACATTCATGCGTATGTGCGCCTGGATGCGCCTTCTATATCTGATAGCACGAGTGGGAAACCGGTTTACACCGTCATTTTGGTGTCCCTCGAGGCCCAATGGCCAGAGTCACCGCAGCGATCGCTCCGAGCCGCCGGCCCAACACGAGCGTTCCAAAGAAGGAACGGCCCCAGTGATCTAGATCGGGTAAGTCTGGGAACGCGCTTTTTTTCTGCTGAGGGTGGTGTGGTTCTTTTTGGGTCTGGATTAGTAGCAGAGATATCGAGTCTAATGGTGGAGCCAGCAACGGCTGCAGAGGGCCCCTAGTAGATGCGTTGCAAACGCGGCGAGGGATGGGTGCATCGCCAGTCTCCAACCTGGAGTGGGTGACGCTGCCTCGTCAGGCCGAGAGACGATAGCAAAAGAGACAGACAGAATGCGCTAGACAGGACCAATGGATGCAGAGGACTGAATGGACGCCATGGCCAATCCCGATAGTAGTGGATGCCCCGGAAAAAAACGAAAAATGAAGAGGGAGAGGAACAAGAGGATGATCGCAGGGAAACGGAGGCTAGAGAAGGTGAGATGGTTCAGCCGCGCGCACTTCGAGGCCGCGAGTTCTGGGACGACGAGTCCTGGAGGATATCCGGGGCGCGCGGACCGACCATCCAATCCTCCATGGCGAGCCATTCACTCCAGCTGCGCTCGGCGGCCTCGATCTCCGCGTCGAGCGGCCCTTGGAGCGGGCGCAGGAAGGGAATCGTCTCCAGCGGAGACATGTCGTAGTCTTTCTTCACGGACGCCCAGCCGCCACTCTTGGCGGCAAAGAGATAGTTGCGGCGTTCCTGCTCGTGCAAGGGGCCGACGCCGCCGCTCCAGTCGTCGCCGAAGAAGCCATGCAGGACGCCTGGGAAGTCCATTCCGGTGGCCACGAGGCGGCGGATGTACGGGATCAACGAGACCGCCGGCGGGCCGGGGGGAAGACCGGCCACTGTCGCCGGAGACGAGGCAGACACCGCGGTGGAATTGACGACCGGGTTGGGTTGTCGTTGGAAGGGGAGTCGGATGTTCAAGAAAGCGGATAACGCCTGGACGGGGACGCTGTGCTGGGCATGGTCCAGGAAGTACCGTTGACAGCTCTGATAGCGCGGATACCATTCAAAGATGTCGAAATTGTCGTCGGTTCTCCCGGGAGAAGCGCCGGCCAGGCCGGTCATGGTGGCCGGGTCGAAGTGCGGCTGGGAGTTCATGCCGGACGGCGATGGTGATGGCGAGGAATGACTCGGCGGGTCTACAGGTCTGCGGGGGAGGATGCGTTTTAGCTAGATTCTCGCTTTGATCGTCTGGATCGGTGCTTTTCTCAGCGGGGCCTTGAGCCGTCCAAGCCCGGGGTCGAATCCGATGGGAGGGAGAAGTACTTGGAAAAGAGATGTCGCCCTCGACGGAGCAGAGACACTCGGTGTCGGGAGGAAGGAGAGGCAGGAGAGGGTGGAGGGGCAGAGCGGAACAGGTCTCTGATGGCCCCGATTCCTCGGGCTGCGGCTGCTTCGTGGACATCAGGGAAGATGGCCATCTAGGGAGGCGACGGCGGACACGAACACGGAGACAATGGAGACACGGTCATGAAGGCCCATGGGGTTATGAGAGCAAAGAACAGCGCACATACATGGCGAGGCAGTTGGGATGTTCAACGGAGACCGCCCCGAGAGAGCGAGAAGAGAAGCCGCGCGAGCGCAGAGCGAGAGTGAAAGAGTAAAAGAGGCGAGACGAGAAGGATCAGGTCCAAAGAAAATGGGATTCTTCTGGAAGATCCATCGAAGAGATGGTGGATGCGATTCGATGTATACGGAGTATTTGCAATCTTCGGATGATGACTGCTATAGGACGATTGGAGTATTTTTTTTCGGCTGGGATCCATCAGAACGGGATCTCTCCAGGCCAATCATGCCCACTCAGTCCATCGTCCAGATCTCGTCACAGAAGGGTGGATACGGGATCGATCGAGGCGACAAGTGGTTGAAGTGGTGATGATTGGCCCCAGGCGGAAAGGAGTCGGAGACGGAGCGGACTTTTCTTGTCAGAGATTATTATTAGTATTGTATTAATATTAGTTAGTATTCCCAGGATCGTGAGGATATGGGAGTCTTCTCCCCGATGCCCATATCCACCTCTCCTTGGTACCTCGATCACTAGAGACTTTCTAGCTAAGCATCCTTGCGCCAACTGTGCATCGAGGAGATCTCATCGGCCACTTTTCACTCCTCATTGGCCGGCCGAATCACGACGGCGTCGATTTTAATAACAATCCTCCCCACCGGTCTCCTTTTTCGTATAGTGCTTGATGATGGCTTGTATGGTCCCCCTTCGCTTCTCGTCAGGGGCTTGAACTGGGTCCTACCTGTTCGGGGTTTGCCGGGATCTATAGGATGCTGCAAGGCGCCTAGTCATGATTGCAATCCATCGTCCACGAGGACACGCAAGTCGCAAGGTGGTTCTTCCGAACTGGTCATCGTCGGGAACTACCTCGGTATTCTCGACGACCAAGACCCAAAGGATGCAATCCACGTCGACTTCAAGCCCAACCCTACCCAACCCGAGCTGGATTTCGGCCCCCCGGGATCAAGATCGTCCACGAACCATGCCGCGCAGGATTATGGAGAGCAAGCCGAAAATAGAACACGAATAGAACCAATCCGATATACACTGCACCTAGTTAATTAGTTAGCCACTCCAACTGAGGCCGATGGCGTCACAACGCGATCGGGGATCTCGCAGCAGGGACCAGTGTTGAGCACTTCCAATCGCAGTGCTGATCAGGGGAAAGTGACAGCGGATCACTGGGCGCAGAGCGCATTCCACATCGATGTAGGAGTACGAATACATAACTAGTGATGTAGCACTAGTTAATTCACTGCGAAGATGCAGCTATTTGCCTTGGCTTCCCTTTCTGGAGATGGGCGGGTCCAATGCACGAAATCCGTTTCCAGGGGATCCATATTCCATATTGGAATCCAGCTTGGGGTCAGCATGTCGTGTGCACCGCATTTTTAATGGGATGACGATTATTCCATGTTGGCAGGTTGCTGCTGTATACAGTTATTTTCCCCCATTCCCGTTTCATCATTCGAGACTCCCTTCATTTGCCACTTGCGGACCAGATCCACCTGGTACGCCTGTCTTCCCTCGTCTTGTACATACCTAGTGAAGTCCTTCAGTGGCATCGCCCTGTCGACGATCGGATGTCCTCCAACACACTCATGCACCCTCGCCCTAGCGGCGAGTCTCACCTGTTCACGGAAATAGACTCCTCCAGCGACTCAGGTGTCGTACCGTCGAACCAAAAACTGTCGAAGTGACTCGGTCCTACCCACGCCCCAGCCTCCTCTTCCCCGACCTATCCTCCCTAGGCCTCTTCCCGCACGGTGCCAGGAACACCGTTCGCTGGCGATACGCTTCTGCATGCATCCTGCGCGCGCTGTTCCAGGATATGCAGGAGTGGCGACGGGCCTGCCGGGGCAGATCCTTTGGCGCCGGAAGCGAAGCGCATGCTCCAGCCGTGACGCCCACGCACCATGAGGCTGTCCAGCCCGCGTCGGACAATGCCATTCATCTGCGACGGGTTGCCATCTGCCATTGGCCGCACGCTGTTGGGGCGGAGGGGTATACATGCCGACGCGAGTGCCTTGCACACCGCTGTGCTCGACGCGACTGCATCCCCCATCCCCCACGCCCAGCGGACTGCGCTTTCGACCTCGTATCTGCCCTTCGGCCCTAACTGGCAAGCAGGCGGGGACGCCCGATTGTCAGAAAGTGATGTATCACCTCCAGACGCCGGCGCTGGGCCGTTCTGGGTTGCTCGTGCGCTGACGCGACCGTGCC
This sequence comes from Penicillium hispanicum, assembly GCF_028827665.1. NCBI lineage: Eukaryota > Fungi > Ascomycota > Eurotiomycetes > Eurotiales > Aspergillaceae > Penicillium > Penicillium hispanicum. The sequence goes on along the minus strand of NW_026623200.1, from coordinate 2,908,683 downwards.
CGATCATCCCCACTGACTCCGATCGGCGGTGGTGTGCAGGATTGCGTCGCCACGGACGCCGTGGGCGGGAAGCGCGGGAATGGCCTGTTGGATGGTCATGACTCGAGGGAGCAGCGATGCGGTCTGGGGTAAAGACGTGTGGTCTCCAGTAAAGACGTGTGTCGAAATCCATCTGCGGTGGTGGAGAGGGAAAGCTGGGCAGTGCGATGCGGAGACCGGCGATGTCCAGGCGGTCGCGGCGGCCCTGGCCACTGGCTCCCCGGGTGGCATAATGTGGTGAATTCGGTAGGAATCGAAGATAGCAGGTCTGGTCCAGCTGGATGGCCCTTGATAGGTGACCACCTGCAGAAAAGATCTGGGGTCGCTGTGGTTCGGCGGGGCGTGGAATGGACATGCCGGCTGTGGGGAGTGCCTGGGTGTCGGTGGAGTATTGGGTGAGCGCAGATATAGTATAGTGTTCACGTTCATACTTGACATGGCTCATGAGCCAGTGGCATGTGGGGAGATGTCCATTTGGAATAAGTTGAATTCGCTCATTCATCGGTTGACCTGAATCGAATCTAGCATTCCCTGTGCACACGGCCAAGTAACGGGCGATGCTAGCATTGGATATAGTCTGGACTATCGGTCCACTGTGTATACCGGCGTGATACACGGTCGACACACGCAACCACCCGTCAGTATATGGGACAGAGTCTCTACTGACAAAACAACATGCATCTGCTTCGCATATGCCGCCATCACCTACCCAGACTAGATAGAAAACGATGCCGACCACCTGGGCGGTAACCCCAACAGTCACCATCCTACCAGCCTCTACAGTCAACACTGAAATCAAAACAAAGTTTGCTATAGGTTGCGCAACACGCAGCCTTGATCACCCCCGGACACCTGGCACAACGTCAGGACAAATCGGTATAGAGATTGATCAGATCGGTGCCCTGCAGGAGCACGCGACGACGACAGGCTACTCGCGGGACTGGGAGTACATCGATATACATATAGGGATATAGGCACACAGGTACATACACAGGTATGCACAGGTATGTTATATATCTATAACCTTGAAACTCCTTGGTCTCGCAGTTCACGTTTCCGGGTATTCTAGATGTGCTGGACAGAGACGCCACCCAGACAGGAGAGGTGGATGCTCCGGTTTTCGGATGTCCTCGGTGAGGGCGGAGCATCCGGTAGCCAGAATTTCATTTAATTTCTTTTCATCCTCTGGCCGAATACTTGGTGGCAAATGGCAGTTCTGACAAGATCGAGAACCGTGCCCGTGTGTTGCTGGGAAGATATGCACCAGCCTCAATTTTCGGACAGATCATCCATATCCTCGATAAGCCCAGGGGGTGGTGAATTCGCCTCATTGGGCAACCAGGACGGTGGCAAAGTGAATACCGGACGCCGTTGCCGCGGATAATCTTAATGGACTCAGGAACAGGCCGAGTGTGGTTCACCGGGGACTGCATACATCCATGGCTCCGTCTACTCCGTACTTTGTACTCGGCAAATCAGGTCGAGCCGCGCAGAGATTTTCCCGAATGACTCCGACCATCCTATGGACGTAGTGGCGACAGTCATATTCAATGAGTATACATCCAGCGCACCCTACTGCACATGGAGTACGATGTACGATGCTCCCCCTGGGGAAAGACACACAACTGCCGACTCTGGGGACCGGTGAAGCGGGTTGCCTCATTTCTCCAGCGAGACCGGCGCGGCTTATGTACCGTCGATCCCGAGTGTCGAGGTCCAGTGAGCATGCGCGACCAGGTGCAGCGTTGCTATGAGTCAAATGGGTTTGCAAGCAGAATCCCAGCGATCAGATAAGGTCGGCGGGGCCCCGGTCGAGCGCTCGCTTTTACTCGATAGCATTCCATAAGCGTGAATCAGCTCTGCCGTCTGCTTGCGGGTTGCACGTGACTCGCCAGTAGTAGTAGTAGTAGTAGTAGTAGAGTGAATAGGAGGAGTAGAAGAGTGAATAGGAGGAGGAGGAGTGGTGGTGGTGAGTAGAGTAGGAGTAACACAGTCGCATCTACTCCGGAGAGGCTCCGGACGAAATCAACCCGGAACAGCAGTGAAGAGGAAAAGTCTTCAACTCGTCGCGATAAGCAAACTGTGACCCGAATGCATCAGCTAACAGTGGGCCCCGAACTTCGGACGTTCTTCCCACGGAAAGCATCACCCTTCAGACCCGTGCAACCGCTGGATGCGTGTGCGAGGCGGCGATGGGATGTGATTGAACAATGGCATCGGGGGAGGCTTTCTGCTTGTCCACCTTCATCTCGCCGTCTCGCGTCCGACTCCGGCTTTGCTCTCCACCCTCCATCTTCGGACTGTATATAATCGCCATGTCGCCCTCGTGTCGATGCTTCGCTCCATCCCTCTCTGTGTTCTCGGTCGATCATCCTCTACACCGGATCGCCAGTTAATCGCCACCTTGCCCCCCCGACAGCAGACCCGGATCCTACACCATGACTGCCCAGAACCTCCCCCAGGAACCTGAGTTCGAGCAGGCCTACAAGGGTATGTCGAATCTGTCTTGCCTGCAATCCCCTCAAATCCTCTGAATGAACCCTCTCCGAGTGAATCGCTTTTCCATCGCATTCTCGATAAGTGGCGCTTCGGGCTGTCGGCTAATCATATCTGCAGAACTCGCTTCCACCCTCGAGAACTCCACTCTGTTCCAGAAGAAGCCCGAGTATCGCAAGGCCCTGCAGGTCGTCTCCGTCCCCGAGCGCGTCGTTCAGTTCCGCGTCGTCTGGGAGGATGACAAGGGTCAGGTAAGGCTCCCAACCATTCCCATCTATCGACGGCTCGCTGACCTCCGTAGGTCCAAATCAACCGCGGTTTCCGCGTCCAGTTCAACTCCGCCCTCGGTCCCTACAAGGGTGGTCTCCGTTTCCACCCCTCCGTCAACCTGTCCATCTTGAAGTTCCTCGGCTTCGAGCAGATCTTCAAGAATGCCCTGACCGGTCTGAACATGGGCGGTGGCAAGGGTGGCTCCGACTTTGACCCCAAGGGCAAGTCCGACAACGAGATCCGCCGCTTCTGCGTCTCCTTCATGACCGAACTGTGCAAGCACATCGGCGCCGACACCGACGTCCCCGCTGGTGACATCGGTGTGACCGGTCGCGAGGTCGGCTTCATGTTCGGCCAGTACAAGAAGATCCGCAACCAGTGGGAGGGCGTGCTCACCGGCAAGGGCGGCAGCTGGGGTGGTAGCTTGATCCGCCCCGAGGCCACTGGCTACGGTGTCGTCTACTACGTCGAGCACATGATCAAGTACGCCTCCGGCGGCAAGGAGTCCTTCGCCGGCAAGCGCGTCGCCATCTCCGGCTCCGGCAACGTCGCCCAGTACGCCGCACTCAAGGTCATCGAGCTCGGCGGTTCCGTCGTCTCGCTGTCCGACTCCCAGGGCGCCCTCGTCCTCACCGGCGAGGAGGGCAGCTTCACCCCCGAGGAGATCAACCAGATCGCCGCCGTCAAGGTGGAGCGCAAGCAGATCGCCGAGCTCGCCGCCCAGGCCCCCTTCAGCGCCAAGTTCAAGTACATCCCCGGCGCCCGCCCCTGGACCAACATCGCCGGCCGCATCGACGTCGCCCTGCCCTCCGCCACCCAGAACGAGGTCTCCGGCGACGAGGCCCAGGCCCTGATCGCCGCCGGCTGCAAGTTCATCGCCGAGGGCTCCAACATGGGTTCCACCCAGGAGGCCATCGACGTCTTCGAGGCCCACCGTGAGGCCAACGCCGGCGCCGCCGCCATCTGGTACGCCCCCGGCAAGGCCGCCAATGCCGGCGGTGTCGCCGTCTCCGGCCTCGAGATGGCCCAGAACTCCGCCCGCGTCAACTGGACCTCCGAAGAGGTCGACAGCCGCCTCAAGGGTATCATGGATGACTGCTTCAACAACGGTCTGCGCACCGCCACCGAGTACGTCACCCCCGCCGCCGGCGTCCTGCCCTCGCTGGTCGCTGGTAGCAACATCGCCGGTTTCACCAAGGTCGCCGAGGCCATGAAGGACCACGGTGACTGGTGGTAAAGCACCAGTCGTTGTCCTAAAAATAAAAAAAGATGATGAGCTACGCTGATCTCTCCTGGGGAGAGGTCGTGTTTCATGATGCATTTCCTTCAGTCCCCGATTTTTTTGTCGAGCGTATATGGATATAAAGGCGCCGGTTTCTCTTCTGATGCATTCGATGATATTCCCATTGGAGCATGCTTTTGGTCTGCTGGGATTGTCATGATGATAATGAAATTCAATGAATTGTTTAAATGTTTGCTTGTCATCCGTAGAGATAGAGACATGGTCAATACGCCATACATTGTACTATAAGCGTAGACCTCCGAGGTTGTATCGTTGTTCGGCGCGCGTTGTTAACTGTCGCTTCCGTATCGGGGGTGTATGATCCAATAGGAGAGAATGAAAACTATGTTGGATCTAAGCTAGAGGATGTATACTAAAATATAGTAGCTAAGCGGAAATACCTTCGGCTGACCAGGTAATATTTGTATATCCTTGTAAAGATCTTTCTGAGGTTATAACAAGAGTGGCGAATCCTGGTAATTAGCTGTAACAGAGATACTCCCAGTAGATGACTCCTGCTTAAGATGTTCAAAGCAAGACCCTTTGATATTTACTGAACACACTTTAGTCATTGTTGACATAATTGATAGAAGCCGCATTAGAAGAAAGTCCATACAGTGCAGATCTGAGCAGTCTATGCGCCTATCATACTAAGCACCAATCTTACTGGCCATTCCCGTTCCCCAAAGTCTTGTTCAACCACCCATGGATCGTCCTCGAAAGCTCCTGCCCAGCACCAGTCTGGCAGTGAAAGCCAGCAACCCCCTTGAACGTATGCAGAGTGGCCCAGTGGCCCAGCGCGTCCGCCACCTGCTGCGGCTGTCCAACGTACGTGCTCTCCAGCTCGGCATTACCGACAAACACCGGTATCTGGATCTTATGAATGAACGACTTGACGTTGTACTTCTTGATCTGGGTGAAGAACTCCGAGGGCGACTTCGTTTTAAACGACCAAAGACCCTGGTCGATGCCCCAGGCGGCGCCGGTGGGGAGCTTCCCAGCCCTCCGAGCTGAGAGGACAACCTTGTCGAATTGCGAATAATTGCCCGCCTTATAGATATCCAGCATGTCAGACGATAGCTCCCGGGTGTATCCAGCGTAGTTATCCCAGACGCCGTCGATCAAGACCAATGCAGATAGGCGGGGCTCGAAGGCCGCGACACGCGCCGCGAGGTAGCCGCCCAGGGAGTTGCCCGCGAGGACAAGACGGCTCTCATCGACGACGTCCTTCTTCTCCGAGAGAAGGTAATCCACAACCGGGATCCCGACCTTCTCCCAGTCGGGGATGAAGCCAAGACCCTGGTCCCGGCGCACCGTTGGTTGTCCCGGGCCTTCGTAGGTAATGCAATTCCATCCCCGGGCTAGAGCGGGCGCGACGTAGTTGTGGTAAGAGTCCTCCTGCGCCGCATCGAAGCCGTTCACGATCATCAGGGTCGGTAGCTTGGCGTCCTTGCTTGTGCTCGCAGAGTACCAGATCGCATCGACGGTAAAGTTGCCCTTCGCAGCCGGAATGCGGACGCGCTGGCCAGGGATAGGTAGCGCGGCTATCCCCTTGTCGAACGCCTTGGTCTGTTCGGCCCACAGGCTGTTGATGAGCGGATTGCTCCAATTGCCGTGGAGGTAGAAGTCGGCCTTGCGGAAATATGTTGCCGTCGAGAACCATGTGTCCCTGACATTGACAGGGTCGTAGGCGTTCGCTGGGTCTTCGGCCTGGGCTTTGGTGTCGTTGGCGAGCTTATAGAAGACCTCGCTGAAAGACGTCATGTTTCCGGCTTGGATATCTTTGGCTGCGCCGAGAATTGGCCCGACGTCGGCGCCTCCGGTGATGGACTCGCCAAGAGGAGTCAACAGGTCGAAGTTCATGGTTGAGTCGTTACTCAACAGCAGCATGGAGCTGTTGGCGGTGCTGTACGCCGCGGACGCTATACCGGAGTGCAGTACAGCAGCCAGCAGTGGGCCAGTATAGGCGGAGGAATGTAGTTTCATAGCGAATTATGAGTGAAAAAAAGCCTCGAGTAATTGTATGGTTTTGTCGCGTGTGAAAGATCTGTTTCTGAATGATTTCTCTCGTCTCTTGCTTTCCATCTCTTCTTATACTTCCCCCGGCGATCAGGGTCCCAGCCCTGCAGGCATCTCGCAAGGATACACGACGTAATTAGGCCATCGCCGGACTAAACGCATCGAGTGAGTGGTTTGCGATGGGGCGCTCTCATTGGCCACGCCAATAGGCTGCAATCCGGCGGTGCCGTCTTCCCCACAGCACGCTTATTTTTATCTTCACCCATCGCAACCACATCTCTCTTTTCGGCATCGTCGCCATCGTCGCTATGGTCAACCGCGGGCGCTCTGGAGGCTGTGTGACGTGTAAGCAACGCCGCGTGAAATGCGACGAGGCGAAGCCCGAGTGCCGAGCGTGCCAGCGCCTTCAGCTGCGCTGCGGAGGCTACCACAGGCCCAAGTATGCCAACATAAAGTTCAAAGACCAGAACCACAAATTCAGCACCAGCACTAACCGCGACGTCGGTTCTCACGGCCGGTATGTCGTGAAGAGTGCGACTAGTCCGACTCCGTCGTCCGAGTCTGATATGCAAGACCGGGGGGTGGTGAGGACGTTGCCTTCGCGGCTCTCTGAGCCCGACACCGCCGTCCCGTTCTATCTCGGCCACTACGCCAGCATGGGCCGCGATATGGAATCCACGCGCGGGTTCTTTGAGATGCTCATCCCAGTCTACTTCTCGCAGCGGCAAGACTCGCCGCTCTCGCTCGCCGTGTCGGCGTTGGCCTCGGAGATCTTGTCTATGTGGCGACAAGACGCCGGCAGCTTCCGATCGCCACGGAAGTCTTATTCGCGGGCAATCGCACGCCTTCGGGCCGCGACACAGGATCCCGTAGAACGCGGCAAGCCGGCCACGGTGTTAGCCGTGCTGGCGCTGCAGATGTACGAGAATGCCTCGGCGATTTATAATCTTCGCCGGGCCTCTAGTACGCATCACTATGGCGCGGCGTCTCTGCTCCCGTTTATGGACTCGGACGACGTAGATGGGACGGTACGCGCCTACCTACAAAAGTTTATGCTACATACCGAGGTGTCAAGCGCGATGCGGCAGAAAAAGCCGCTGAAGACTATTGCCTACTCGTGGATTGGGAATCAGGATACAATGGCTGTGCCAAGCAATCCTAGCTCAGCACTCGATGCTATAGGGGCGTCTGTTGCCGAGCTCCAAGCCAGCTACGTGCGGTTTACAACGCAGGATGACTCCACAACGTCGTTGGAGCGCGTCCTGAAAGAGTGGAGAGCCGAGGCAAAGAGAGTCGACCAAGAGCTTCTGTCATGGGCGGAAAACGTCCCGGATCACTGGAGACCGCGAAGGCTGATAAGTGGTCGGGATATCGATTCGTCGATACCCACCTACCAGTCTATCTGTGAGGTATATCCGTCGTGCCAAATTGCCAGCATTTGGAATCTATGGCGCTTTCATCGCCTCCTACTGGCTAAAATCACACTCGGCTCCCTCAATGCATTCTCAGATCTGAGCCGCTTTGGCTTCGCATACGGGCAGTTCCTCGGCGACCCCACCGATTTCGCCAATTGCCTGCAAACACTCCAAGAAGTGGTTGACAGCGTGTGCTATAGTATACCCTTCTACCTGGCCAACCGGTCCACCCGGTCCAGTCTCACGGATTTCACCGACCCGACCATTCTGCTTCCCAGCCACTACTCATGGGAACGTGGGACACGACTGGACAGCAGCGGCCTCGAGGCGGGGATATCCAAAGACGACCACAGACGCCATGTCATCGCGCAGGGGCCGTGGCGCGCCATGCACCCGCTGAGCCGCTTGTTGACGCTCTTCTCGGAAGACCACGGCGAGGTGATAGCGAGCTTCCTTCGCCCGGGACAGCGGGAGTGGATCCGGGCCCAGTTCCTGCGTGTCGCCACGTTGCTGCACCTTCCATTGGCGGGCAATGACATGGAGAGCTCAGAATTGTCGGTGGGTTCTGTAGATGCCAAGGCGGAGTCTCTGGCCAGGGAGGTCAGGAAGGGCGCAATTCTTATGAGTGGGCCGTAGTGCTTGGGGATTGGCCACTAGCACTTGATCTAGCTTATTGTCGCTAGTAGGTCATTAGCCCTCTTACTCTACAATGCTCTCTGCCCACGACCCCGGACGATGTAGCAGACCGGGCAGTCAAGGATGCAGCCGGCCTGGGCCAGGCACTTCCCCTTCGGCTCCTTCTCTGACGGGAAAAGCCTGGAATTACGGTATAGGTGCGATATTTAATCGTTTCCCAAATAATTACGTTGCGGCGGTTACAAATTAATCCACGAGCTTCGTAGCCGAGGCGATGAGCAAGCCATCCAAACCGAGCATTTTGTACGCTCCACTTCCATCGTCGCGGATAGGCTCCGGCTCCGGCATATTGGCAAGCCGGCTGGTAAATCCATGAGACAGCAAAAGGCCGACAATCCTTGCCGACTTGATCGTTCGGATCGTCTCCTGTGCGAGACCGCCAGCACCGACGGAAAAGGTATCCCAAAAAGTGCGGTCTAGAGTGTCATAATTACTATGTCGAATCCAGCCCACGCCGAGGCGATATTTGCTCATGAACTGCTGAAGAGAATGGAGATTCGTCCCGAAGGGACCAATCTCGGCTTCGGCCCAGTCAATAACCCCGACCAGATGGTTATTGTCGGCATCGACCATGATGTTATTTATGCCGAAATCCTTGTGAAGAAGGACCATCGGAAGTGAAACAATGGCTGGTAGAGCGTCAATCGATTGTTGGATAATTGGGTGGAAGCGATCCGGTAGAGCAGCTAGGAGTCGCCGCAGGTCTTTCTCAAATCTTTGATGAAGCGTGTCACGAACGGACTGGTCGACCTCCTGGGGGCTCTTCCATGCAAGGGCGAATAATCTATGATCATAAATGAGGGGATTATCATCATATCGTCAGCGCGAACATACCTAGCAATGTCGGAGATCAAATTCTCTCTCCACGTACAATATTCGGGGGAATTCTCGGGGGAACCATGGGCAAGGATAAAATCGAGATGGCTTATGCCCCTTACCCGACTCATCACATAGACCGAGAGGGGTTCTTTCCCATCGACATCATCTCCTCCAATCTGACCGTGATAAGAGACGGAGGGCACCAAGGATCCATAAATATTGCCGGCAAGAGTGGTAATTTCCGACTTTAGGCTAAGAGACTTGAGTCGGAACTGAACCACAAACTCGTGATCAGGACCAGCGTATACGGAATAACTGCAAACGCCTTGTACAGCAATGGGGGTCACAGTTCCTCCCACGAGCTTCTGTGCCAACGTATCACAGGACGAGCGCGTTGTAGAAGTCTGGTGGAAGAAATGGATGATCTCCTGATCGACGGAGTATTCCTGGGGCTCAGAACTCATGTTGGCAAGTGGCTTAGACGCAATTTTAAATGATGCAGGATTCTAGTAGCAGGCCAAACGAGCAATACGAGAGCTTATGCCTAAACCAATAATAAAGAGCAGAATAAAATGGGATAGGGAGAACTGCTAGACCACCATGATCGAATATGCGGTGAAAGATTATAGGGGGGATTGCCAATACATATATAGGATCATAGTTCATCCGTCTTCTTCTATGCAGGGATTCAAGTGTCGCTACACGCGTCCTGCAGATGGCCCATGCCCCTCCTGTGTAGACTCTTTGTTCACTAGCCGGCTACTTTTATAGATTACCATTTATTATTATGGATATGGCGGGGGTCCGCTACTTCAAGGCAAAACTTCCAATCTATCGCAGCTATTACAATTCATACATCAAACCACGTATAGGATGATATCGCTAAGCTAATCAACCAAGGAAAACCGAATATTGCAGAAAGTGCACAAGAATAGTACGTTCCTTACAATATCTCATGCTGTCGTGTCCACGCCGTATCGAGGTATATGGTCCAATCAGGAGAGGATAAGAACTATGTTGATTCTAAGCTAGAGAATGTATGCTAAAATATAATGGTAAGCGAGGTTTGCCTGGAAAAATTGGAAATACAGTAAAATACTCCGATACCGGCTTATTCATGTAGCCGCAGAGGCACGTGACTATTGTCCACGTGACACACGCCAAACAGACGCCATCCCTCGGCCCAATCGGGGTTCGATCTCATCCACTGCCAACATAGTGGCCGACATGGCCGTCCCGACTTAGACAGCTTCTGTATAGCACTCTATCAGCGACGCTAGGGTGTTATGCACCAGCGGATCTCCCAATGCTGCCGGACATGGCATTTTCCGAAGAGTGGAGGACCTTCCTCCACCGATGTTTAGCGCATCGAGTAGATGTCGATGAATTCAGAGACCTGTCCAAGCTAATGCTTGCGCGGTCCCCCGTCAACGAAAATGACCTGCTCGATCTACTCCTCGAGTCCCGCGCCGCGTCGAGCATCATCTGGGACCCGCTACTGCCTGTTTACGTGGACGGGCTGTGCAAGTCCGGCCAGGTCAAGTCGTCTACAGCGCTAACGAGTCTCCTGAAGCACTCCTCGATTCGTGGGAAACAGGAGACCAAGTCCACAGTCTCCACTCTGATGACTGATATCAAGGTCGTCCAGGATGTGATGCTGTCGATTTCCACCGGGGCGGTCCCGCGGACTGTCACCGAAGCAGCCGAGCTCTATTCCGCGACTGTTGAATGGATTTCCGCGGTTGTTGCGTGGCATCACAGCAGTATGGATGTGTCGCAGCAGGCGGGGGGCTTGATGGGATCCTCTGATGCGGTGTCGTTGTTCGAGTCGCTCGGCATTCTTCTGGCGGCGTTGTCGGGGACGGCGAAGGGTCTGGAGGTGCTTTCCAGTGACTACCAGAAAGGGATATTCCAAGGTATGCATGTCTTCGTGGATAGCGCCACTCCTTCTTTAACCCGATCTTGTGTTCTAGGTTTGAAAACCAAGCTGGGTCAGGCTCTCTCGTCCTATCTCCCACTATGCGTCGACATGTCGCTGCCTCTTCGGCACCGACTTGACGCGATTCAAAAGGAATTCAATTTGTACGGAGAGCAGCCATCTAAGCACCTGGAGCATCCGGCCATTGAGGGTATGAATGTCAATGCCCTCCAATTTGAGGCTTCGGTGATGAACGGGCCTGTTATCAACACTAGAGCTGGTCTCTATGTCTACCTGAACTCGATGGTAAGGGATATCACTAGATGATCAGAATAATGCTGATTGCTTGTAGCTCGTGGGGCGTCCTTTGGTCGATGACTCCATACTGATCAATTATCTCTCAAATCGCTACGAGGTGAGTCAAATTCACCTCTCACCACTCTCACCATTTGAGATGTCGTCAGGCTTCGATCACTTTCATGTCAGATGGGATATTCTAACGCGTAATAGGGCCACCAAGAAGTCCTCGTCGAGGAGATCATAACCGCCGCCTTCGACGTCCTATCTAATGGTGTCTATCGCAATGAATCAAGCCGAACGATGTTTCTGTTCCGGGCATTCCTGGTGAACAAGCTTCCCGCCTTCTTCGCGGCTATGACGGCCGCATCCATGGTGCCCATCAACATGGAAATGTGCATCACTCAAGCCCTGAGCCGGCTCGACCCCAATGCGTTTCCTTCTTTCTCCCAGATATTCTCCATGCAAGGGAGCAGCATCCTCTCAGATGCTCGCCAAGAATTCCTATTCGCCTGTGCATCGCACAGACTCATTCCAGAGTCTAGTATCGAGCGGCTACTGGGGGAGAATCCGATGCAGACTTTGCCTGTGGGCGGTCCATATCATAAGGACGACCTTGTTTCGCAGATCAACTCTCATCCAGAACGTGCGGATCAATTGATCGGTGAGATTGAGTCGATGGAGGGCAATGCAGGCGCCATCGTCGGTGCGATCACCGAGGTCATGTTCAACCTCTGCCACCAAAGAGAAACGGTGACCTTGAAGAACATCTGCAACTCACTCTCGCGGCGCCCGCAGGCTCTCGACGTCATTTTGCTCTTCCGAACTACGAAGCAGGTCCTGCAGCCGCTCTGCGCTCTCCTGGACTCTTGGCGATGGGATGAGGAGCAGGGCGAGAATCAGCCGGTCTATGATGAATTCGGCAGCATCTTGCTGCTGGTGCTTGCCTTCAAATACCGTTACGATCTAAGTACATCGGATATAGGGATCTCTAGTCATGATTCTTTCGTGTTGAAGTTGCTCGATCGCGGCGCCTGTAGCCAGAAGCTGAATGAGCTGAACGAGAAACAGAACAAGGATCTTGGGGCATGGATCGCGGCCTTGTTCATTGCGGAGAGTATCAGTGAGGAGACCATGTCATCCTGCAGTCCACAGGATTTCTACATGCTTGTATCGACGTTGTTTGACCAAAGCGTTGGCGCGTGTGAGTCAGGGAAGTTGGATTTCGAGACATTGAAGGGAGGATTTGAATGTGGGTGGTGACTGAATCCGCACATGCAGAGCAGAGAGCTGATCCGTTTTGCAGACTTACTTGAGCCCTTTTTGCTGCCATCCTTGGTCGTCGCATTGACATGGCTCGGCAACCATATCTGGGAATCGGAAACCGAGCCCACGATTCCTTTGCGCACCCTTCTCTCGCTAGTGAAGCCCAGCTCCATCTCCGGCGAGGCACAGGCTATCCATCAGACTGTTCTGAACATCACGGCCCGCCCCCTGGAGGAACAGCTGAAGGACGTCCGCACACGACACCAATCCCGGTCGGATATCAAACCGATCCTCGATGCGCTCGACCCCTATCTCTCATTTCGCCGTGTGGGTAGTTGCCACCGCTCGGAACTCGACAGCTGGGCCGCCCAGACGACAGGCGGCCTGCCCGGCAGCATACGCAACACCCTACAGTCCCTCGTCCTCTGGAGCACAAACTCCGACATCACCATGGCACCGCAGTCCTACACGCACCGCCAACTGCTCGTGGGAATCCGCATCCTCGGCGCCACGCGCGTGCTCGCCGCACTCGTCGACGAACTCAAACAGCAGACCGAAGCCGGCAGCGGCGACCTCGCTCTCGACATCGCGGCTGCTATGATCTGCGCCCCGATGGCCGAGTCCTTCGCCGTAGACCAGAATACCTGTCACCCGGTCGACTCGACGAAAGAATCTCTCCCACGCTGCGCACCCCTGACCCTCCGCGACGCTCTCGCCCTGCAGCACGAGAACGTCCCCAAGGTCTCCGAGAAGGACCCGCTGCGCGCGGAGGTCGTCGTGCGTCTCTGGCGCCGCGTGAGCGTGCTCACCGCCCCGCCCTCGCAGGTCTCGAACATCGACGTCAGCAATATCATCCACAATATGCACCTCGGCGTCGACGGCCAGGACCGCATGGACCTGGAGCCGGCCGGTGCCGACGTCGGCGAGGAGGATCCCGACAACATCAACCAGATGCTGGACAAGGCGGCCGCTGCCGCTGCCGCTGCGGCGGGGATGGATGGCGGCGTGGACGTGGGACAGGATATGGGACTCGGCGGCGGAGCCGGCATGGATGCGATTGACGATGTGCTGAATGCCGCGGACATGGCTGTTGGGAATCCAGAGTTCCTGGATCTGGACATGGAGGGGATGTTCTAGACCAGTGGCTAAGCGATGATCATCCTGTTGACGTTTGATGATGCATGAACCGTGAGGTCGGAACTACATGTCCGTCGTGGCGCTGGTTCCAGATCTATAATGGGATCGAGGACGCCATCGATTATATGTTATACGGAATCTGAGCTGTATATAAAGGAATCTTATCACTGCAGTCGAGTTACTAATTAAATTTGATCTATCGCCGCAATCAACCCTCCATAATAGAGAAGACTGTTATTTTATTAGAGGTATATATACTAAGAATATATTCTTTATAAAGCCTTCTAAAATCCCCTGCGAGACACTAGCATAGCACATGTGTCACCAGTAGTATGAAGCACTTGTCAGAGAAGTCAATGCACGTTCGCATTTCAATTCCACCATGTACAAGTCGCCACCTAGTCCAATGACAAAGTCATACCACCAAAAATCCTCACTTTTGAATCTCAATGCTGTAGTAAAGTCCCAGTAATCAGGGTACCAGCCTGCCGACTCCCAGTCAAGGAAGCCTGTAATCCGCCCCCTATTTACCAGAATATTATGATGTTTGAGATCACCATGGGTAAAAACAATTTTATGCGATAGGTTTTCCATGCCCTTAGCCAGATTGTAAGCTTCCTGATATGCGTTCTCGGATGGAAAGCCCGCAGGCCAAGAAGCCTGGATAAGATAGTCATTGAGTTCTTTTTCGCATTCGAACGGGCCAGCAAAGTGGTTAGGAACGCGGACGCTCCTAATAGGAGTACCTAGGAGAGAGCAAATTCGGTTCCCGCCCCATGGATTTGACCACCCACGCATCACATCCAAATAGAGCTTAAGCTCTTGCTGAACCGATTCTTTATCCTCGGCACTTAGGTCATCGAAAACTTGCCCGAGCTCTTGGCCAGGTACGCGAGTCATAAGAATCGAGATAGGCGCATGTGGTGTATCAAAATGCTCCCCGTAACAAATAACTCGTGGGACCGGAAAGCCAGCTTTTCGGGCGACTTGCATGGCGAGAACTTCTTCCAGCCGAGTGCCATCGGACCATTTCAGAATCAGTCCAAACGGGAGTTGAGCAATCTGATTGTCATATGGGATCCCAACCCGGCTGCAATAAGATCGAGAGAACCGCCGTAGGTATGTGTGCAAAAAACCCCACAGTCGACGTAGTACCAGGGGTGTTGGTCTGGGTGTAGGAGGTATTTCCTTCAAGATTGGCCTGATGTTGCAGTCCAACCATACGAAGTCCGGCATCAAGCAATGAGGTATAATCCAAGGTTTCATTGTGGGAAGAGGTCGCAAGGACAGAGTAGAATGAGCGCAGAACAGAAAACAAGTGAGGTCGAGGAAGCTGTAAATCGGTTCTTGGAGTCTCAAGACTTGGCCTCACGTGCTGTCTGTTTGCCTAGGCAGCCGTATAGAGAGTAACTCATCATCCGTTCATCTCCAATGCGACTCGCGTGTGGTCGCCGTCGTTGAAATGGTCTCATGAATACTGGCCCAAGCCAAAACCTGAAATGCAATAGTATCTGCCGATGATGTTATTATGGAAGGGTATAGACCGGGTCCGAGCTGTAGAAAGGGCCAAAACCTACAGTTAACGCACCATTCCCTCGGGCTGATGTAGACTGGTAATGAGTACTAGGGTTTATACATGTACTCTTTGAATTATGAGTGTAGTATCCAGATTATCCCGGGTGGGAATGCGGAGGCCGCCGATATACATCATAATACATCGCTTATCCTAGGCAGGCTTGGACCAACGAAGACAACATTTTATACGAGACTTTCCAATTCACAAATCCCTCGACCAACGACACCTGTTCTGTCAGCAACTGTTCTAGACAGGTACAAGGGTCCTGGCCGACATAGAATTACATTCTTCCCGTACGATGCAGCCTAGGTCTTGACTCGAGGCCTCGTACTCGGAACGGGACAACGTCTGTCTCGGGTGTTGACACCACCGACTCGTCGGCTTTGACATGAGTGCTTCCACCTCTACCGGCTATACTATTGCTAGCAGTTCCTGTGCAAACCGGCGGGTACTCGTATTGGCCTGATCAGCCCTTACTCATTGCTGCTTTTCTGGTGACGTCCTTGTCCTCCAGGAGAGGTTGAGACATGTCAGGGCAGGATCTGGTATATCAACGCAAATAGCTTACCGCATGATTTACGATCAATGGCGGTTACGCTGGAAACGAGATGCCGGTGTTGTTTTGCATGTGCGTGTTGTCATTCTATGGCTGTGTGTTCTGCTTGGTTCGTCGGCGCGCCCTCGCTTCAGCCCTTACGTTCCTAGTACTCATCTGTATGGAATATGCAGCATGTAAAGGACGTAATTATAACAGCAGGTTAACTAACCGGTTTTCCTTGGGCGTATGCAATGCTACCTAGCAATCACATAATTACTACGCGATCTCTGTCATCGGAAGCAAGGATATGATCTCACCCAGCAAGTCATTCGACCGAATGAAAGTCTATAGAGGAAATGGGTTGCAGTCTATGCAAGCGAAAATATTATCCAGTCATATAGTCAACCCCGAGTTCCATATGAGAAGTCGCAAGGGTCGTCCGGCTCGATGTCACCCACCATCTTATGTCTCTCAACACCCACATATCAACATATTTCCCGCTCCGTCATTGATACCACATCATGTTTCCTTTTTAGTTCATCAGACTCGGGGATTCTCTGTCGTTGCCTTGCCTTCTCGGTGACCATGGTCCGATCGTAATTTCGAACGAGCTCTTCGTCAGACTGCACTGTTCTTGGCATCGTTCGTCTAGCTTAATACGCTGTCGGATTCATGAGAGACCATGCTCAGGATATTACTACGACGCAGGAGTCAAAGTGACCAGTTGTATCTGACGTTCTTTGGGTGGCCCAGTCAGCAGGATCATCTTGAAACTGCATATATACTTTGAGCATGTAGCTCCAAGTATCCACGAACCAACCGTCCTTGCCATGCACCTGATATAAAACGTAGATATATTCTTAGATCTCGACTGCGTCTAAATTGAATAAGACCTAGATTGGTTCTTTGATAATGATAAGTTGGTTGGACAATGTCCACGCTCGGGACGTATCGCTACCAGATGCCTCAATTTGCGATGGCCAGAATATTATCATTAAGTAGCAGTCTAGAGCCTGGGTGCACTTAGCGCCTGTGTTTAAGAGGTCTTCAAACGGAGAAACTATCAGAAACCGCTCAGACCGAAATTATGGTCATTTCACCTGGATATATCTCCCTACATGTACTACCCAGATAGTTCCTAGTGACTCAAGCACCCAATTCATCGATGAATAAATTCAAAACGTGCTCTCCCAAGAGAACCTAATCCATGCCAAACTTCGCCGTGAGAAGCACGCATTCCAACTTGGAAAACTGGCTCCGATAGCTTTGTGAACAGTACTCAACACCCTCATACTTCCATCCGACCAGCGACCCGCCTCGCCCAACCTCGAACCCTCCGGCAGCCAGTGGCAACCGTCCCGAAGGCGTCCTGGGCAAGATTCCAAATCAAACCGGCAACGTGCCAATCTATCCGACGCGGCTCAATTCTCCACACAAATGTCCCTACCACGGTGCAAGTCGGGACCAAGCACTCCATCCTGCGCGCGAAGGATTCGCTTCCGCCTTGCCGGGCCTGCTTGACTGGCATTCGGGCCACTGAATACGAGACCCGTGCGGGTGTCGCAGGAAGGGCAGGTCTGGACAAGGACATTGTCAGGACTCTGGGGTGAGGCGAAGACAGTTACAGTAGTCGAGGTGACGATTAGGGGCGATGGATGGGTCTGCGGTATCGCTCCTTCCCGATTAGGAGGTGTATAGGCGGATGTAGTATGTATCTACCGTGTCTGTGATTGCCATCTCTGGATCGAGGTGCTGGACCCAGTTGATTGCAGGGGAAGTTAACGAGTAAGATTCTCGTGTGGATTATTGGCGAGGATATGTCCCTTTCCTCGTGTTCCGCGGGGAGATGGGAAGAACGGGATCGTCATCGAGAGGCAGGCGCTCCGATAGCGGCTGCGGTCTTTTTCTTTCTTTTTCTTCTCCGCTTGGCGTTGCTTCTTTCTGGGCTGTCGGCTGGCCATGACACCCGTCACGGTCAATTCCTAGACAGCACGAAGAATTGGATCTTGGATCCCGTGAGGCACTGCACGGTTCGTATCTACCTTGCACATACATCCATAGTTGACAATGTAGTTATTCGCATGATGAATACCGATTGGCGTGCCAATCGTCCCACCCGCACACGAAAAGATGGGGGCCACGACCCGCCAAAGGCCCTGGTTCGCAGTTCCCACATCGCACAGCCGGGGACCAGCTCTGACGACAGCATTCATCTTGCACGAAGGTGGACACATCCATTCTGTCGCCGGGGCTCTGCATGATTTGACAGCGACCGACCCAGACCGTGCCGAGGGCAGTGAAGAAGCACGCAGCGTGCGCTGCGCTGCAGGAACACGGGTGATGCGCACACGTCTCGCACCGGGAGCAGCCTTTTTGCTTTCGTTTCTTTTTATTTCTTCGCGTCAGATTTCCCGGGCTGGAGATTGGTTACGTTGCATGTGCGCCGTCACGAACGCAGCACACCCCCTGCCCCGGGGGGCTGGCCGTGTTGATCACTCGGGATGACTCCCTATCGAGGAAGCGCGGTCCTGTTTCCTGGATCGCTTGGGCGATGGGAGGGTCCGGACTAGGTTTGGGGAGCAGCGGCTTCACTTAAGCCTTGAAGGCGCGGTGTGGTCCGGGGAATTTGTTCCTGCATCCTTACGCCTGGCCATTCCAAATCATGATGCGGACTCTGGCTCTGACAGGAGGCTGTCAACGGGCGCTTTGCTCTGCGGGTGGATGATTTTTTTTTTCGGGACTCACGTCAAGCAGCACCGGTGAGCGCCAGGATGAGCCCGCAAGGAGCCAAAAGCCCAGGTGAGGAGGGATCAACGGTGGAAAGTGGAGGGGAGGGGACGCCAGTCGTCATAGGGGGCACGGCTCAATGTGCTCACGTTGGCTCTAACTGGAGCCCTGGATCGCCGATGCAGTCCCACACGGTGAGAACTGGTGGTTCGCACTCGAGAATCCGTTATTTAGGTGGTGGTTGTTTTTCTCAAACAGTGGATTGGATTTGGTCTTGGAATAGGTGTATGACGGAGAAGGATTCGGCAGCTTCAGTCTGGCGTACCTTTGGACGCTGTACTCCGCTTGCGCCGGTGGTGACCGTACTGATAATGATGTATTATCATCATTGCGACCGGATCGTCGAGCGTGGCTATGGAACACATGGTGAATCTCGGTGGAGGCGATCGCGGATCGTGCAAGTTGCGATTCAATTGAGGATAATGAATTTAATGCGATCCAAAGTCCATTCGATACTAAACCTCGCGGGACAGTCTGTAATACCCATTACCAGCCTCTGTGTTTAGTCGGCGGCAGATAGCAAGTTGTAGATGCTTGTGAATGCTTAACGATGACAACCCTCTCGACTCCAACTCCGACGCGACTCGGCGTATTTCTAGTCGTCGCGCCAATGAATCCATGGAACACGAGCCGATCGCGTCTTGCCGTTCCGCGGTCCAAAAGGTGGCCATTAATATAAACATCAACATCGTGATAGCGTTGGCCCCGAGACGTCTGCGGGTGGAACATCGTCCACCCCCGACCTCCCATTTCTTTCGCTGTCTAATCTGATCACCCAGCATGGGGACTCCTGGTAGACTTGCCGTTGGTCTCGTTCTCTTTCTCTGGGGACGCATTCGCGCGAGACGACGCTATCGGTTTCTTCTAGGGTGCCATCCGATAGGACCGGTGTCCCCACCCTTCCATAGCCATTCGACCATTTTCATTTCCATCAGGGGCCAAGCAGGTGGAGCCCGCATGGCCTGCCAGACACGTGCCGGCAAAGATACCGTCGCTTTGCTAGCTCGCCTCCTACAGACTCTCGCGACTGACTCGCACCATCCTCGAGGAGGGTTCTGGGCCCTGCAATGAGAGCGTTGGAGCGTTGGACCCATAGATTGCCAAGCACGAGCCGTGTTGCCGAACGCGATAAGACCAGCTTGCATCAGTACTCGTCAAAGAAATGACTGAGACGCTGCACTCACACACCCCTCCGATCCAAAGCAGACGGGGATGGTCGAAGAGTCGAGTCCTCGACCCCGTCCAGACCATTGTGGAGGCATGATCCCACTGTACAGGATCGAGCGAGCCGCTTGCTCCCCTGACAGCACGCATCCACCAGATCCCGATTCTTTGTCTCTGGAACCGGGAGGCTCTTCCGCACGCCCCTCAAAGATCCATCCAGATAGACCAGATTTCCAAACAAAGAAACTCACGCGTGGCGCCGGCCCCGGCGACGCCCTCCTTTGTCGCCATCGGAAGACTCGCAACGACCGAGAGGATCGGCACGGGGAAACTCAAAGACTGGCGCAGTCTAGGGGCGCCGCAGACATGGTTCAGGGACAGGGGGAGATGAAGCCATGAAGCGGCGCGACTCCTTCGCTCGAAAACGTCCCGGTGAACCGTTGCGCAGGAACGGCGGCGTCTCGCGGATGCTTTCCGGATGCTTAGGCTGGATTGCACCGGGCTTGAGGGACTGGAGTGGGAGCGATGTGGAGTGCTGGCCAATTCCAATTCCAATTTCGGAGCGTATGAGGATTTCGGCGCCGTTGTTCCTTTGTCGCGAGCTATGTATTTCCCCGTTTCCTGTAATTCGGTACGTATTGGAGTATTGGGGTCTTTCCCATATACCACCAGCGCTGTATTCTGATACCAGTCGCCCGTCCGGGTTGCGTGCTCCTCGATGGGCCTAGACGTGCGCTATCATTCCATTGACCAAATATTCGGATCGGCTAGTTTGCACTACCGCGCGAACAGATGCTAGCGAACAGATGCTAGAGGATCGACGGTGGTGAACGTCTCGCGGGGATATGTATAGAACTTCTTGCAAGGCTGTGGGTGTCGGGCACCGAGACTATTGGCGGTTCCCCGGCGATCCACGCGTGGTTCCATGGCTCTGCGCTGCGTTTAAAGGAGGTCCAATATTGAGGTTGAGGTCATGATGGAAGCAGTATGTCAATTCCACCCAGCAGTGGCCGGTAACTATGGCCTGTGCAGGCCGGCATCTCCACACCGGTGGCGACATCCACGGATCGATGTTTGGACGGGATAGTCCACGCGTTAACTAGTTATTTAACAGTATCAGAGCCACCGTCGAGATGGGTGACGTGCAATGCAATGAATCGATCTAGTGCAACCGCTCGCAAGTGGCGTAGCTGGACTGGCGGGGTTCTTGACAGGACCGAAGCAATTGTGCTGAATCCATCAATCTATATCCGTCTACATATGTATCTGCACTGGGCGGCGAATCAGGGCTGTCGCGCCCGTTACACACGAGCGCATAGACTGCGATTCCTCGTAGATCGGACCGCAGGTTCCAAGCTTGCGGCGCCGATGCAGGTACCATGCGTTCGATCGGGGGACGTAGATACCGATGCATCTGGCTCTGTCCAGCTAGAGCCACGAGGTGACACCGCATGGACGTGAAGTGCATTGAGGATGTCGGCACGCTCTGATCGATCCTGCGTTCCACCGCGTGTGGACCTATCAGATGTATGTATCTTCTATTCCGGGCAGGTATACAGTAGACTTGTTTGCTGGTGATGCCAATCTATGTGCGCCACCCAGTAAACAGACCAGCTCTTGATGCCATCCGCCAATCGCCTCACCCGCCCGGTTTTGCAGGCCCTTCACCCTCGCGCTGCCGTGTCATTTGTCCCGTTCCTGGCAGATCCCGGGTGTCTACCTCGACCCCGATCTCGGCTTGCAACCGACTCGACGCGACTCAGACCCGACCGCGCGCTCGCTCTCCGAGCCCCGGACCTGGAGAAGCTGAGCGAACGCTGTCGTGCGACCGCGCCAAACCCTGATCGTCGGCACCCCGCGAACCAGAAACGAGCGCGCTCGTTACCGAAACGGGTCGGCCTGCTCGTCGCGACTGCGACGGATGCGTATACGAGGTGCGATGCAGGTCGGCGGGTGTCGAGTCCCTGCTGGATCAGCCGGCCTCGCGCATGTATGTACTACGCAGTGCCCAAAGTCTGGGCTGGAGAAAAGAACAGAAACACGCACGCGGGATAAATCCCTCACCATCCATGATCCCCTCTCGATCTGTGGAGGTTGTCTTGGCTCGATGGAGGGTACGTCGAGTGGTCGTGGACGAGGTGCTGCAATTGTACAGTGCAGGACTTGACGAGGCCGTTGCGCCCCACCATTTGGGCATCAGTCTCGTGTCTTTTTGCCGACAATGGATGCATATTGCGATGCTGCAGCAGCAAACTCGACTCGTCGCCGGCATGGTGGGCGCAGACGAGGCGCGGATGGCGCCGGACTGGAGCAAACGGAGCCCGAGACAAGTCTCGATTCGACTCGAGACTCGCAGTCTGGGCTGCGCGGGAATGCAGCGAACGCGGATCCAGAGACGAGCTCTCAATCAAGTCAACAGTCAATAGTCAACTGCAGACTGAATATTCAGCATGGCTGGATCGGCGCGTGTTGATGATCTTGTTTACATCCATAGATGGCAGTATAGTAAAGTATAGTAGTAGAGTATATAGACCGCACGCGTTCCATGGTTCCATCCCGACAAGCTCGGAGGTGTCTCCCGATTCAACGCGTGGGCCGCTGATCGCACTTTCAGCGTGAGACGTGGGCAGAGGGCTCTCTCGTAGCACGCAGGCACTGTGATAATGTGGACGGGGCTTGCATTGCCTGCATTCCACGACGCCCTGGCACCGCCGATTGGCCTGCTCGCAGCGTCGGAGGATTTCTTGGTGCTGCCAGGGCTCAACATGTGACGATGCGCAGCGAGCGACTCGCGCCGGATGCATCTGGGAATTGGCAACAGGACTGGCAACTGCAGCATCACCGGTGCAATGCAGGCGAAACAGAAGGTAGCGCTCGTGCGAATGCTGTTGCGTAGGTTAGTGATCGGGTATACATATGTACAATCCATGGATACACGCGATATACATCGCCGGTAATATGACAGACTCACCCCGTCTTGCTCCAGGGGGATCCAGTCGCCAGAACCTCCAGTTCTAGACCGTTGCCGGGGGCGAAAGCGCGTTCGCACCCCATTTTTCTGCCTCGCAATTCTGTGAAAATCCTCCCGGCTCACGGCGTTGGTCCACCAGGGCTGGTCCACCCGAGCTCGGACGGTGGTGCCTCCGCCATCCGATCCATCATGTCGAGGCACATTCAGACATGGACCCCGGACAAAAGTACTTCGCCAAAAATACATCCATCCTCATCACTAGGCGACAATGGTGAATCCCTCGACCCGTGCTGTCGGCGTCGGGAGCGGCCAGACGAGCTACTGAATTCCACGCAGCACCAAACCCAGCATGCCATCAGTCCGTAGTAGCAGTCGTCCAGCATCACCCTCGATATCACACCGGTGGTTCTGCAATGGCCGTGACGTCCGCCGCGATAGCTCGGTGCGTTCGCAGCTGTGGATCCCGGGCGTCTGCCAACGCGGGCCTCTGGGACAGCCGGTTCCCATCTCAATCTTACGCCCCACGCGGGACGAGAAGACAAAGAAACGAGGAGAGAGAAGAGGGGCGACGATCTGAGTGGCGAGGTCGCTGGGAAGGGGACCAGGGGGGGTCGAGGGGGGAATGGCCCTTCGAGTTTGTTGTGTTCGGCACGGGAAGAATCATGCACGAGAAACGAGACTATGGCTGTCACCTTTTGGGGGCGCTGCGCTGTCGATCCGGAGGATAATTGACAGCAACGTGTACCTTGTGTGCTTGACTCTGTACACCAAGCTCGAGTGACTGGTCGAGTCCGCTGCAGGCTCCAGCACACGAGTGCCACCCAATTGATTTCACGGCGCGGTGATTCGCGCAGCGCAGCGGGAGGCGTGGGATTTTTGCAGCCAATAATGGGCGCGCAAAAAAGTGGTTGCGAACGGGAAGCGTTCGGCAGTGGAGGTTGGGATGGGCGCATTTTCGGGCTTGTTGGTTTTCGTGTTTAGCCTGACCCCGAAGTGGTAACAAAGTGCCGTGGCATATCTATAGTGACCACGGAATACACTCTCTACTCTTCCGGAGCCCGGGAAAGGCGTATTTTACCCATCTATAGACTCTGATAATTTCCTGGATCGTTCTTCCTAGATGCCCCTCCCTTATCCAAGGGAAAAGAAATCGAAAGAAAAGGAAACATCGGGAAAAAGAAACGAGTTGTCAGGGGGGAGACTAGTGGCCCTAGGTACATGATGAATAAAGTATAAGGTCCGACCAGTGGAAATTCGAATCGTGATCGGCATAAATGAGGTCAATTGGGTCAATTCGAGAAACGAGAAAACCAACTAGAAAGCCGACTAGTAAGAGGCTGTAATCCTCCCGTCACGTTAGCTCATCGAGCAATACGGGGGAAATACCGTGGATCCGATGGAGAAGCTCTTATTACTCCCGCCTTCTCCTCTCCATCCTCTACTTCAGTCCCTCTTTTCTTTCCGTCTGGGCCTTGTGGACGTTGCTTGTTACTTGTGCTTTCCATTGCCGCCGGTGGCAACATCCCATTCATTCATCCCTACCCTCCCTTGCGTGTGGAGAGAGCAAAAAATAGAACCCGGTGTCGTCACCCACACCGTTTCATCGTCCTTGCTGCGATCTTCAAGACTCGGCCAACGCCTCCCTTCATAGACTGCTCTCAGCGCATTGACACCGTCCCGATCGAGTCTCGATCTGTCAATCCGCCCTGTCGGCTGCGCCTTTCAATGTTCCGCTCCTGTGCAGCTGCCGGTGCGGTTTATAGTTTGTGATTACTTGATTGTTATTGTTGGTGGGTGTTGTTGCATCCCCGAGTCCCAAAGAGAAAAAAAAAACCCCCTTTGCCCGACCCTCCCCAGCATTCCTGCCCTGCTTCCTGTGAATTGCACATTCCATCCCGATCCCTCGACCTAGTCTCGATCTCCAAGCGCCCCTCCAATTGACCGGTGTGTAGGATCGCATCTCCCAGCCTTCCTTGATCCCTTTCGATCCTGACGCTGGTCTCGCTACTGCCACTTTCGCTGTGCTGAATTGGGCCTATTGAACGATGTCAACTGCATCTCCCATCGCTTGAACGCCCTCGGTCCGTGACCATCTGCGAACGACTCACATTGCACTGCGGGCAGGAGATGGAATCAATGAAGCCGAATATCCCTCCGTTACAGTTCGCCAAGTCGAATCCGAATCTGTCTGTGTCGACCACACCCGATTGCGATCCCAAGTCGACGCCGGCTCGTTTTTACTCCAATTCCCTCCACGGCCCGTCTGAGATGACGCCGCCATTGACGCCACAAACGTCCCGAGAACGCATCATGGAGGACGCCGAGACCCCGAGAGCGGTCTTCCACAACTACCTCCGCGCATTCTATCCTTTCCACCCCGCCGGAAATGTCTCCCCATCGACAGTCACCCTTCCGCTGGACCAGGGTGATATCATCCTCGTCCACTCCGTACACACCAATGGCTGGGCCGACGGTACCTTGTTAGATTCCGGCAATCGAGGCTGGCTCCCGACCAACTACTGCGAAGCATATGACCAATTACCCATGCGGCCTCTCTTGAAGGCCCTCACCGATTTCTGGGATATCATTCGAGGAGGCTGTGGCTCGTCATTGAAGGATTTTGGAAACCAGGATCTGATGCGAGGCCCCATTGCCGGTGTCCGATTCCTTCTGGTAAGTTGGAGAGGAGAACCACTGCGTGCAGCCACTCGGCCCACTAACGCCCTTGGCAGGAGAAATCCGAATGCTTGACTCGCGAAGCACCACTGGTAAGGAAATACGACGGGCTGCGCAGGATCCGCAAAGCGCTGCTCTCTGATCTGTCGTCCCTCGTCAAGACTGCCAAACGGTTCCAAGAAGTCGCGAACGGCACCCCGGCCGAAGATGAAGTGGAGGGGATCTTGGATGAGATGTTGCTCAAAGCATTCAAGATTGTCACCCGGGGAGTTCGCTTTCTCGACGTGTGGAATGAGGAGGTCGGCTTGAGTCGGACCATCGCCGAGCTGGAGTCGGCGGGTGACAACCGCAGCCTGTACGACATGCCTCCCACGCCCGCCTCTGAAACCTTCACCAATATCGACACTGCTCCAATGTCTGATGCCCATCCCGAACGCACCGAGTCCCGACAGATGACCCGCAGCCGGATGGATGCGAGCCGTGCGTCGATGCGGACCGAGATGCTCGATCACCCCCACAGACCAATGTCGGTATCGACCAAGAGGATCTCGGTGTCCCATCGAGTGTCCTACTCGGGACCGTCGGCAGCGATTCGCGCTCAGAATCTGGCGTCGGACCGGTTAGGGACTACCTACGACGCGTTCCTCGGTGTGCTGGGCTCCTTCATCGGTCTTCACATGCAGTCTCGCTCCTCCACAGAGCTGGTTGTGACCACACAACAAGCAGTCCAGTCCTGCCGGGCTCTGCTGGCCATGGTCGAAGCCGTCTGCGACCATGACTCCCAGCGGAGTGTTTCTCTGGACGAGGCCCGCGAGTCGATGTGCGAGAGGCTCTCCGAGCTGGTCGAGGCCGCGCGCGACGTGTTCCGACCTGCCAGCTCGCACGAAGACGACCTTGTGTTTATGCCCGACCAAGGCAAGCGGCTGGTCGATGCCGCAACCGACTGTGTGCGCGCCGCTGGCAACTGCCTGGCGAAGGCTCGCATGGTGTTGGAGCAAATTGGCGACATTGAGCTCGAGCCTGTGGAGGAGGTCGAACAGCACCAGGGTGTGCCTGGCATTGTGGCATCGCCGGCCTCGCCTGACACGCCGCATGTACAAGAACGACCGCTGGAGCTCTCACTTCGCCTGCCACCCCCTCCTCTCACGATTCCAAACTCGACCTACTCTCCGTCCACCCCCGGCCTCACCGACGCGACCACTCCCTCTTCTTTCCAATCTCACCTTGCCTCTTCCAACAACTCCGCCCACCCCTCGGCTCTGTCCTCGCTTCCCAACTCTGCCATCCTCCCACCCCATCTCGAACATTCCTTTTCTTCATACGACAGCGGTTACCGTGAAAGCCAACCCAAGTCCGACGTGAGTGAATCCTTCGGCCGAGGTGTCACAAGCACGGGTAGTAGCTTCACCTACAACAGCCACACCCGCGACTCCGAAATGAGCGGTGTTTCTCAGACCTCCACCCGAGCCACCTCTCCTGATATCGGTGGCAGCTTCCCAGTGCCATCGTTGAAGGAGAGCGTGAGCCACTCAACCTTGGCCGAGGAGAACGAGGAGACCGAGGCCAACATCCTGGAGAAGACTTATGCCCACGAGCTGGTCTACAAGGAGGGCCAAGTGATGGGCGGCAGCCTGCGCGCTCTCATCGAGAAGCTTACCGCCCATCAATCGACCCCGGATGCTATGTTTGTCTCCACCTTCTACCTCACTTTCCGTCTCTTCGCTACCCCCCTCGAATTCGCCGAGGCTCTTGCCGAGCGCTTCGACTATATCGGCGACACTCCCCACGCCGCGGGTGCGGTCCGACTGCGTGTTTACAACGTGTTCAAAGGCTGGCTGGAGTCGCACTGGCGCCACGACCGGGACAACATTGCCCTGGACTTCATTGTCGACTTTGCTAAGAATCGCCTGGTCACCGACCTCCCCACTGCTGGCAAGCGTCTTCTGGACCTGGCCGAGAAGGTGTCCGCTGTCCACGGCCCCGTCGTCCCTCGGCTGGTCTCCTCTATGGGCAAGACCAACACGGCCATCGCCCAATACGTTCACCCCGATACCCCTCTCCCTCCTCCCATCCTCGGCAAGAAAGAACTGAACCTGCTGAAGCAGTGGAAGACTGGCGAAGCCGCCATTACCATTCTGGATTTTGACCCGTTGGAGTTGGCCCGGCAGTTGACCATCAAGGAGTCTCGCATCTTTTGTTCCATCCTCCCCGAGGAGCTTCTCGACACGGAATGGACGCGGAAAACGGGATCCCTTGCCGTCAATGTCCGAGCCATGTCGACCTTGTCGACAGACCTGGCTCACTTGGTGGCTGACTCCATCCTGTACCTGGAGGAGCCCAAGAAGCGGGCTGCTATCATCAAGCACTGGGTTAAGATCGCCAACAGGTGCCTGGAGCTCAACAACTACGATTCTCTCATGGCCATCATCTGCTCCTTGAACTTGTCCATGATCTCTCGACTGAAGCGTACCTGGGACGTCGTGTCTCAGAAGACGAAGGCTACCTTGGAGAGCCTCCGCAGCATCGTTGATGTCTCCCGGAACTACGCTGTGCTGCGACAGCGTCTGCAGAACCATGTGCCTCCTTGCCTTCCATTCGTCGGGACATACTTGACTGATCTGACCTTTGTTGACCACGGCAACCAGTCTCTTCGTTCTCTCCCGACCGACGAGGGTGAGATGGCTGTGATCAACTTCGACAAGCACATGAAGACAGCCCGGATCATCAGCGAGCTGCAGCGATTCCAGATCCCATACCGTCTGACGGAGGTTCCTGAGCTCCAGACCTGGATGCAGAACGAGCTTGTGCGTGTTCGCTCCAACGGCGAGACCACCGCCCAGACCTTCTACCGTCGGTCTCTGGTGCTGGAGCCCCGAGAGCCCTCTCGCAGCGGTACCGCTCTGCAGGCCCAGTCCCAGTCCGAGTCCAATCCCTCCATCCTCGACAATGCCAAGGACAAGTTCGACTTCTTGTCCTGGACCTACCCCTCGAAGCCGAAGTCGGTCGCGACGAATGGCTAATCTCAGTTATCACTTCTCATCACCTCCTATCCCTTCCATCTTACGACTGACGACCTGTGTTTTTGCCTGCGTTCTCTGGTTCCCTGGTGTCTTATTCCATATTTCCAACCATTTACCCACTATGCTGGCTGCATATCCTTCCTTTCAACACTTTGAATGTTCTGTGAATATTTTGCCAGTTTCTATTTTCTAACTCCCTTTCATTTATCTTCCGG
Organism: Penicillium hispanicum; assembly: GCF_028827665.1. Taxonomy (NCBI): domain Eukaryota; kingdom Fungi; phylum Ascomycota; class Eurotiomycetes; order Eurotiales; family Aspergillaceae; genus Penicillium; species Penicillium hispanicum. The sequence goes on along the minus strand of NW_026623200.1, from coordinate 2,880,082 downwards.
GCGGCGCTTGTGTCTTTTGTTTCATCATCCTCGCAAGGACTGGCATCAGAAAAGCGGCTACGGAATGGGGTCCGGGCAGGGAAAAAACGGAGTTCCTCTGGGCCTTTTTTCGTCTCTTCTGATTTCCTCTTTTCTCTTTTCTCTTTTCTCTCTGGGACCGTCGGAATCTGTGGAAAATGGACTTAGCCGGAGATGGATGGCTGCTGGGTACTATTATTTACTGGTCTTATCTCATCCTTCAATAGAAAGGATAAGCCTCGCGGCTTTGTACAAGTGCATACTTTCCAAGCTGCCTGGAATGCAACAAGATTTCAATTCATTATGATATCTACTCTTAAGGTAGTTGTACACACAAGTAGATACAGCTGGCTTGCTTAGTTTCGCCGCAAGGGCTACTTATCCCAGACACCACGGAAAGGTGCAAGCCTGGTCTGGGGTGTCGTACACAGGGCCCGTACGACTGGGAAATTGAATGCAGATATGGCTTGATAAGCCTGGATCCCAACTTGATGGACTGCAGACACGCCCCTTCACCCAAGCGTGGGTCATGGTTCCGCCCTTGAGTGTTGGCTTGTGCTGCTTTTTTTTTCTGGGATGTCTCTTGTCTTTTCTCTCTCTCTCTCTCTCACTCTCTCTTTGTTTTGTTTTGTTTTTTTCCCCTTCTTTTCTTCTTTTTTTCTTTTTCCCCATCGTCACTTCCCCAGACACCGTCATCGACATCTTCATGTACACCTTTGTGTACACCTCCACGGACACAGTCACGTACACATTCATGTACACCTCTGTGTACATCTCCCCCCCCCCCTTCCTGTACGTGGATACGTACACACCACCCTCACTCCTCCTCTTCACCCTCCTCAATCGCCGGCAGCGTGACAATATCAGTGGTGTCGGCATGCATAGCCGGCAACGCCCACCGAAGCAGCTGCATCATCTTCTCATCGAAGTTCTCCGTCGTGATCCGCTGAACTTCGGTATACTGGATGCGGAGGGTGCCATCGAAGACGCCGTACAAGACGCGCGCCTGGCCACCGAGGTAAAACGACACAACAAGTACCTGCAGCGCGTTGGCCTCCGCAGAACATTCGTGCACTGCATCGCAAGCCTGGGGACGATGGGACTTACCGGCACGAGATGGTGGTACTTGGGATAGGGCTTCCGGGGGTCGGCGTCGGGATGTCGGTGCCGCCAGCGCGTGTTGGGGATCTGTTTGCCTGGGCGGTACATGGCTTCTTGGATGAAGGTGATCAGGGTCTCGACTTCCTGTATGGACGGACGGGGCTCGGGGTAGGTGTTTGTGCCCAGCGTGATGATGCGGTGGGACTGGCGGTCGGTGCGGGTGACCATCATGCGCGGGATGCAGGCGCCTTTCTCCAGGACGGGCCGCTCGAGGGCGAGCCAGGCCCGGTCGTTGGGTCTGCGTGGATGTTAGAGGGTGGTGCTGGCGGTGGATGTCAGGGAGGGCCACTTACTTGTACGCGCGGAAGCTGGTGGGACGGCGGCCACAGATGGTGGCGCGCAGGCGGTAATTCTCAAAGTCCTCGAGCAGCGAGACGAGGAGCTTGCGGTCCTTTTTGGCTTGGGACAGCATCGACAGCTTCTTGAGGCGCAGGGAGCGTGTGCAGTCGAAGAACTTGCTGGGGGTGTTCTTGGGTGAGCGGAGTTTGGACCACTTCGAGTTGCGCAGCGGCGTGGTCATCCCCACGGTGGTTCGGGGCATGAAGTATTGCGTGACGTGCTCTGCGGCAGAGCCGGTGTCGAAGTCGACGGGGTTCAGTTCCATGCGGCAGGTTTGGATCTTCTTGTCGGTGAGTGTGTTGGTTTTGGCGTTGTCGAGGGCAATGCTGATCTTCGCCAGCTTCTCCTGGCGGCGCTTGTAGCGCCACACCCAGTGGGGTGTCTGTCGCTTCTTCAAAGGAAGCATTGCGGCTTGGGGACTCCCAGATCACAGGCGCCGGGATTCTGGGGAGAAAAGAGAAGAAGGGACACGGGGAACGAGAAGGCGGATTTTATACCACCCTCCACCATGCTGGCGGACCGACGCCCAGAAGAGTGTCGGCGCTCAGAAGACTGTGGTGCAAGGCTGGCAGACCACTGGTAGTCATTGCAGAGAGCACTCTTTGGAGATCGGAGTGGCACTGCCCGTGGTACGCTCAGGATTATGGCCTGGCGAGGGAGTCAAAATGAAGGGCCGCAGACACTTTTGACAAGCGGACTCGAAAGGAGAGTCGGAGCCAGACATCTTGGAGACCCCTTGATTGGCGGAAGCCAAAAAGACAGTCGGCATGGAGGTTGATGGAGGGCACCGTGAAGAGAAAGCTGCAACATGACTGGTCACCATGAAAGCAGGTAGTCGAAACCCCTGTGTGCCAAGCTTTCGCATACTCTGGATACATAGAAGCAATCGTCCTCCCCAGGATTGAACCAGGGAACCGCGCAGCGAGACTTCGAGGTGACCCAAACGCGACAAATCTGGGGATTCCTCCGCCGCCGTTTAGGGCTGAATGCCGCAGCACATACGTCACTGCTGTCGCCGCGCCTGTGCTCCAGAGACCAGGCGGATAGCCCGCGAAGGGAGCTGAGAGATACCCCAGAGTTAGCAATGTTTTCGATCTACTAGAATTGGATATTGACCAAAGGAAGATGAGAAACCTCGGCGCATAGAGAGGAAGCTTCGCGGATGGGAGAAAGCTCCGCGGGGCTGCAGAGTGGGGGCGCGAGAACAAGCTAAAAGCAGCTCTATATCGCGACGTTGACAGCATTCAGATTGAGAATACGCCCAAGCCTGTGCCATCTGTTTATCAGCCTTGTTCATCGTTCAGAGCTTGTCATATTCACCCTCTGAGGCTTCTGTTCCATTCCACGCCATGTCCAACGAATCGCTCCAAGTGAGCAACAACAGGACTTTAGGAACATCCACGGGCACATTTCCAATATCCACCCTGCCTGACGGACAAAAAGTGCCTACTGGCACAGTGAGAGCCTTGCTGGTCAACATCAAAGCATACGACGAGGCCCGGATGAACAGCGACTCAAGCTGGAGCCAGCCATCCGATCGGCCATTCCCACACTCTACAAAGTGGACATGTTCGATCTTATCGCTCCTGCAGAATGGATTTCAGATCACAGCTGTGGCCGGAGTCTGGGCCAGCTGGCGCAGGACTATATCATGTAAGAAGCGACCACGATAGAAGGGCTTTGTTTTCTGTCTTCGGCGTGAGTTCTCCTGACCGTTCAATTAGGAAGCAGGATGAACGATAACGCTAACCATGAGCACGCTAGTCAAAGAATCAAGTTGGATGATGAAAAGAAGCGATCGGCTCACACTTTTGCGGAGCAAAGATGAAACTGAGAAATAAGCGTCGTCTTGGCAGGGGCCAGAACCACAGCCTTGCGGAACCTGCTGTAAAATTCTACGAAAACAGTCCTCTCCAGCCTTGAATGCTGCCTGACCTTCTTTCTGAATTTCCTTGACCTATCCCGAGCTACTCACAATGAATGACCAAGAAGATGGTGCTCCCCTCCAATTGGCCAAGATGGCTGGTCCCTACGCCTACAGAGCCATCAAATTCATCTCCTCGCCGATAGCTGAGAGCTACTTCCTCTGGACAGGTCACTACTACACCGAGGAAGATTATCTAGCACTTCTCGCACATCTCCCACCGTCTCCCGAGTATGCGCCATTCTGGCAGCATGTAGCAAACGCCATGGTAGGAGCTGCGTGGTGGGCCGTTGGGTGTTGGTGCGCCCCCGAATATGCTACCTCGAAACTGTTCTTCTGGCTCGCGGCGGCTCGCGGGGTACCGTTCATTGCATTTGGCATATATTCCACCATGCAAGGCTGGGACGATTGGTTTGATATGAAGACTAGGGGTGCCTTGGTCGAAATCGCCATATACCTATCTTTCGGGGTGTTCCTCTCTCGCAAGGAACAAAGACGTACGTGCCACCTCAGCTGGGGATGATAAGCCGCTGACGTTTAGCACAGGGAAGAGAGAAATAAACGATTCCTGGGAAGCGGAAGCCAGGGATGTAGCCGAGAAGTTCGAGCAGTCTGAGAAGACCGAGGATGCCAGTCATGCAGCAGATGGTGACGATCAGCGATCTTGATCGTTCCAAATTCCTAATTTGTGCGTTTCGGGCATCTACTTGTACACATTTGTTCGAGAAATCCTGGCCTTCATCGCCGTTCTATTGGGTGCAGCCGCCGGCCGAGCAGGTAACCTTGTCATCTTTCATCCTGCTCCGAGTCGGTACATGAACCACGACTCCTCAAATTCTCATACAGACCAGTAAACAATGCACATCATCCAACGAATGCCACCTTCCCCGCACCCCAGTCTACAATCTGCGAGGAGCCGAACAGCCGAGGCGTTAACAGCCGGGCCGTATCGGCCTTCGAAGACCGTTCGCGGCCCGGGAGGTCTTGTATAGGAAAAAGATGTACATACAAGTGCAGCCCAGGCTGAATAGAAATCCACCTCTTGTGCAAGACTTTTCTCGGAAACCTCGTCTCAGCTAGTCCAACCATGACGAAGCATCCGGGCTACGGGATTCCCGTGGTACTTTACCGCGGCGGAACGAGCAAAGCGCTGTTCTTCCACGAAGATGCACTCCCTGCCCCAGGCCCAGATCGCGATTCTTTACTGAAGCGAGTCATGGGGTCCCCCGACCCGCTGCAGATCGACGGGATGGGCGGGTCAAAAGCAGTGACGTCTAAGATTGCCATCGTCAAGAAATCTGCACGCGAGGACGCCGATATCGACTACACGTTTGTCCAGGTTGGAATTGCCGATAACACCATCTCGTACGACGGAAACTGTGGCAATATCTCTGCTGCCGTGGGGCCGTTTGCTATCGACGAAGGTCTTGTCCAGTTTCGCCCGGGGGCCTCCATTGACCCGGGGGTGAAAACGCAAGAAGTCCGCATCTATAACACAGGGTCGAAGAAAACAATCATAGCTCATGTCCCGATAGATGAAGACGGAGCGTTTGATGCTCGGGGAAGCCATCAGATTGCCGGAGTCCCAGGCACAGCAAGTCCAATCTTGATGGATTACCGATCCGTACGTCTAGTTATCTATCCAATGTTGGTTGCCGGCTGCTAACAACGTCAAGTCCATTGGGGCTTTCCTCTCCAGGGGTATTTTGCCATCCAAGAAGCCCATCGATATCGTGAATGTGGGCGGGAAAGATATCGAAGTCACGGTCTGCGACGTTGCCAACCCATGCATTTTCACCAATGCCCATGACTTCGACATCACCGGCCACGAGAGCGCCGCCGATCTGACAGCCAATACCGCGTGGAAAGATAAATGCCAAGAGCTTCGAGGGAAAGTGGCAGTGCTACTTGGATTGACTGAGGACTGGACGACGTGGGATCGGATTAGCCCTTTCGCGCCTCTACCGATCTTCGTTGCGCCCCCGAAGGATCCCTCACAGGGCCATCTCTCGGCCCGTCTCTTCCTGGATAAAATGTGTCACGAAAGCATGGCCGGAACTGGTGCTGTCTGTACGACAGCCTGCAGTCGAGTCCCTGGCACTATCGTGAACCGCGTCATTGGCAAGGCGGCTGGCCTGGGCACGCTTGATATCGTCCACCCCATCGGCGTGATGAGCGTCTGCGTGCAGAAGGAAGATGCCTTGGGACACGACGGACTGCCCATCTTCCGAACACTGTCTTTTGTTCGGACTGCTCGCCGCGTCATGGACGGTTCGGTGTACGTGCCCGGATCGTTCGCGCCCGCAAAGACTGCGCAGTGATGGTCTTTCCGAAGTATCGGCCTTCGGACCCCGAGTTTGACTTCTCGTCCTAGGGTGTATTACTCGTTAGTGTTCTTGTTGCCTGTAAACAATAAGGGGAAATTGCATTGATGGTGGTATTTTACTGGTAGTACATAGTCCCCTGCACGCTTTCTCCGAGCTGGAACACACCCGGAAATGTTCTTTTTCTGCTGCAAGATAATGTGGTCTGTACTTGAGTAGTCTCAGCTCCTGGATACAAGTGTAACACTCCATCTGTGCTTCAACTGAGGGATTAAGTGATCTATCACGCTTTACTCGGAAGATGGCCATCCTTCCATGCAGCTCCTCCGCCACCTTCCGAAAAGATCTGTGCCACGTCTAATCATGCATCTGATTGATGCAAGGAATACGCCAACCGCTACCTTGCGCTCAAAACACCGATCGAACTCTCGTCGGCCAGGCATACGCAGCCTGCGGAACCGTGGCTTGTATAATGGATTTAGTTCATTCAAGTGCCCAGCTGTGCTGGGGTTCGGACCTGAAAGACATTTACCTGCTCGCTACTACAAAGATGGTGAATAATATGAACAGTCCCATTTTTCGTGGTTAAGGAGAGCTGCTAGTTACCGCGTATGCTATATCTGCGAGTCCCAGGTGATGATTGATGAAGCTTCCAAGCTCCAGGGAAGTGATCAATTACCTATGTAGGCAAGACCACACGTGATTCTTGCCATAGCTTCTGTGAATAGTTAATTACTGTATGCACCAGTGCAATAAAGGGAAACGATATAGCAGAGCCACGGCAAGTACGGAAGCTATATGAAGTCCAAATCCAATATGGAATTTATCCTGTACACACAATTGGTTCGCCTCGAGCAACCATCTAACTTCTATATCGGTTCCGAAATGCCTCAAGAAAGTCCAACCCTTGATTGTCATAATCATCATAGTCGGACTCCATGATGTCTGCATCGTAACCCACCGGGTCATGTCCAAGCCTCTGTCGAAGGCCAAGAATGGGAATCATCGACGGTCGCCCATGTGCGCACTGAAATGGAAACGCACATCGGGCCAGCCGGGCGACCAGTGCTTTGCACTCGTCAGCACTCAGTGGATCATTGAACATAATGGCGCCACGACAAGCACGGGAGTTGAGAAGATCAAAAATACCCTGGGGACAGCCACTCATTCTCTGTACCCATGAGTGACGAGTGTGATCTGTGCCTGTCGCTGCTTCAATCGAGTATGATTCACCGCCACCTGATGGGTTCAAGTCGTCGACTTCCGAGGGCTTCTTGGATAATGGCGCTGTTGCGCCCACTGGCTTTCTGCCATCTTCCTCGCTTGCCCAGATCTCGCGCCGAAGCAGATCAACCACCAGACTCGGCTCGAGTCGACAGCGCTCAGCGATGAGGATTGGAAGTGCATGTACAGAAACGGTGGCTCCGACGTCCTGATCTGCTTCGATGTCGTAGCAGACACCCCAATCCCCGAAGAAATCCAGATACTTCTCAAGCAATTTGCTCTCAGTCAAAGAGACATCAAACGTGATAGGCTCAATAACAGCGGTTTGTACCCGATTTGATTGATAAGAAGTCTCCGTGGAGACGAACATCTCCTCAAATAGTTGTTCAATTCGACAGCGCTCGTCAGCTGCGTGTTGATCAATCAATACCAACGCGCTATCCGAGTCATCACCTGTGTTTTTGGTCGACCCTCCATGGATTTTGGCCAAAATGAACTTATGGTCGACTTGTGAGATCACCGCGGCCGACTCCAGACCGTCACGTGGTATCTTCCCCCTAAATCGGGCCACTCCAGCAGCGTCGAGGGAGAGAATATCTCGAAGACTGTTATGGAAAGACGTAGTGTTTGAGTAAGTCGCTCTAAGGTCAAGGCTCGGCACCGGTACTTCCGTACGACTGAATGTGGGATTGTCCCATGTCTGCAACATATTCTCTACCCAGAGGTTATGGGCTGAAGCAGAGCCAGAGCGAGGTTCTTGAAGCCGGCCTAGTCTGAAAGTGCCGACAGAGCCGCTCGAGGCCTTGGATATGACAGTTTGGCCGGTTCGCGAATTTATCATATGTCTTTTCCCGGTGCGTGGATCGTCCCAAGGAATCAACGTGTCGTCTGACAGTTGAGACGTATCCCCTTTGGCTTCATCATCATCTGCCTCTCTCTGAAGCCCAGAAGGAGTTTTTGATTCGCCAAGGGGTCTATGGTTTCGCGCATGGTTGGCAGGGGTTGGTTGTTTCTGACCAGGGCGATAGCGCGCCCGTGAAAGTTGGTTTTGCGCTTCTACACGATGATCATCAGACCCGGGGTCTTGGTTCTCAAGCCCTGTAGGCAGCACAGGAGTCTCCGGGCCTTTTGCGGTTTTCACCCTGGACCAATTGTGGAAGTGCTGACCGGAATTGACGGTCTGTGATCTCTGAAAAGATGGCAGTTTTAGACGACCACTGAATGCCTCATCGGTGCTAGACACAGTATCGTCCTTCTTTGAAGAGCCTTTTGGACCAGCGATGTCAACCTGTCGGCCTTGATCCGACACTTTCCCTCGTCGCTTCGAGATGCGAGGCCGCATGCTCTGCTGTCTGAGGAACTCCGTGATCATTGCTCCGAGAACGTCAGTGATGCGTTGAAGAGACTTCTCGGAATCAGGAGAGGCCTCTTGTCCCGCATCGTCGAGATGTCTCACAGAGCTTGTGTCGATGCGTATATAGAACATTGGCCACTTGTTGATAGGTTTCGCCCAACTTCTGCCACTGCCGCTATTTTGGGCATCAGAGCGACCAGCACGAGATGGACAGGTGGCAGGAGTGCTGCGAGATGCGGCATCCGGGTTTCCAAAGTCAGAGCGTAACACCAGTTGATTGACCTCGTTGAACAGAATATTGGAATTGCTGCGAGATAGGACAGGTTCCGTGTTCAAGGAAATGAACTGAAGCCTCTTGGAAGGACACGGTACAGTGGAAATCGCAATTTGGATGTTGAGATCAGGAATTGTGGCGGATATGACATGCCATGAATCCATATTCCGGGAGTTGGTCATGCCGGATTGCGCAAGTATGGTCCCAATACGTCCAAGATTAACGTCGTTGGGGAGGTCGATATACTCATTACGTATAGGCGTGGTTGAATCGAAACGAATCGATATTCGTTTCCCCCTTGCAACGTCGGATAAAACCAATTTCGAGAGCCGGCGATTGGCAAGCATGAGAGATACCAGGATGTATCTGAGATTGTTCCATTCCTTTTCCAGCTCATCTGCTTTTTCAAGAGCCAGCGCCCGACTCTTCACACGTACAGGCATGTTGCCAAAGAGGTCGTTAACAGTGACACAAGTGCCATGTTCACTAATTTGGAGGGTCTGATGCGCTGGTGCAGGTATCAACCGCGCCACGGGCTTCGAGTGGTGGAAAATAACGGAATTAGTAGACTGATGGCCCACATGGCGAGAGGTTACAGTTAGCAAAGATAGAGAGGCAAGCGAAGTCAAGAAAAGGCCTCGATGGCCATATGCACTTGAGCTCTGAAACTTGGAAGTATGATGTGCTTTCCCAAGCCCGCCGGCCGACTCGAACTCAGCTGGTAGAATCCCATCCCCGTCGTCTTCCACTATGCAGCTTCCGCGTTTGAAATCAACAGAAATATGGATGGTATGCGCACTTGCATCCAATGAATTCTTGGCGAGCTCGACGATCACTCCGTTTAATTGGGTGATAGAGGTCGTGGATTTGAGCTTGGCTACTACATCAAATGGAAGTGCTCGAATAGCAGCCCCAGATGAAGACATGCCAGAAAGATCCGCGTTCATAAAACGCGTTGTGGCTGTTCAGCGCGGCATGGTTCGTTGTATCAATGGTTGGGTACCAAGGCGGCAGGAACGGTGCCACTCTATCATGGTTGGGTATCACATTGAATGGAGAATCCAGCAAGCAACACCTAGCGTGGTCTTTGGCGCCCGCAAAGCTCTACCCACCGGCGAGTGAAGAGTTGCAGTTGACAAGTTGAAGCCGAAGTGACATCAAGGGTGGGCACATGACTGGCGCGGATAAACAGTCGTGCCGCACTGATCCCATCTGCCTCGGCGCGAGTTGAACTGCTGCTCCTCCTGAGTCGCCAACACCCAGTGGGAGACTACGACTCGTTTTCTTGATTGCAATATGGCCACAGCTGAGGGCCCTGCGAGGGCGCACGGTAAGCACCCAGTAGCCATGCTGGCCTTTGTGACACAACTCTCTAACAAGACGGTATACAATAGATCGCAACGGTCGCCGCCGCCCGTTTTCCAGTTGGATGAAGCGCCTCGCAAGCCTCAAGAGCTCATCTGATTCTGGAACAAATCGCTGGTCGAATAGGCGTCATGCTGCCTCCAAGGGGAAGAAGAACGGGAGTGCAGCCAACAATCCCTATCCCCTCTCCGGGTCAACCAACCGACCGGCAAACTCAAGAGATTCACATGTCGAGAGTGAACGTACAGGACAGGAGTCTCGCTCACAAAGTGATCCATCTTTGGTCTCTTCTGGCTATGAGAACCCGGTTCCCGCCACGGGCGCCAAGTCCAATGCCCCTACCATTTCCACCAACGGAGACACTGCCATCTCGGACGCGGGGTATTCCAAGGCAGGAACACTTGCAACAGGGGGCGGTGGGATCAGCTCACATGGAGGAGGAGAAGGCAGCACATTTTCTTCCCCTGCACCCTCCGTCCGGTCATTGACGACTACTTTGACAACGGTGCAGTCGGCCGCACCGTCAACCCAACTATACCCCACACCGAACACACACAATGGCCATCCACATGGAAGTTCGACACAGAGCTCTGGGAACCAGCAAGTCCAATTCTCACATCAGTTCCCAACTTCCTCTTCCCCGGCCACCGCAGTCCCCTCACATCTGATACCCCACAGCCACTCTGTGACCTACAGCACTGCAACAGCGAATAGTGTCCTGACCGACAACGCCTCTATCCTCACGTTGGCAAGCTCCTCCAAGCGCCGTCGACGCAACTCATTAGATACCAATGCATCGGTGCGTGCGTTGGCGCCATCATCCGTCTTTGGTGGTAGCCGTGAGAGCTTACCCATGAGTGTTTTGAGCGGCAATGTGGCTGAACCTTCCAACGCCTCAGCCTTCAATGCACAGGGGGTGCTGAGTCGGCCCAGTATCGTCGGCCTTGCCAGCGCTGAGCGCATCAGCGTCTACTCGTCCTCCGGTGCCACACCCATGAGCACTGCCACTGGCGACCGAGGCAGTTACTATACCGCAAAGCAAACCCAAGTGACGGGTGATGGTGCCAGCATTCGTAGTGCGGCTCCGTCACACAGCCGGAACGATAGTACAGCTGCCAGCATCACGGGTGTAGGCAGTCCACTTGCCATGACCTCAGGCCGCATTAGCCGGCGGAGCTCCGGATGGGGAGAGATCACTGGCGACGAAGACGAAGACGGCAAGAACACCGAGAAAGCTGATGACAAGCCGGCAAAGCCCGAGCGTAGCTTCCACGAGGAGGCTAAGGAAAATCAGTTGTGAGCGACAAGGGTTCTATTCACACCGCGATCCTAGAAAAGGCCACTGCCAGGATCGAATGACGTTACGCAAGAACCCCCACAAGGGGTTCGTTTATCTCGAACGGAACTACTTCCACTAATGAACTGACGCATGGAATCTGGGATATTGGGGGTTCTCGTTGACTTATCTTCGGTGTTCAACGATTGGGCGTTTTTTTGTGGTTTGGGACTTTGATACCCTCTGCGGTATGATTTTATCTTCTGCGTTTTTCGTTTACCTCATTGCGTCCATGGATCGGCAAATTGAATATTGTATCCATAAGACCCCATCCATAGTCACTACCTGACTTTCTCACGAAGCCTCTGTAGTTCGCGTCTAGTCTTGCTGAGTTGCAGAGCCCAACGAGTAATCATCGGCATTACTTGCTGGTACACAAATGAAGTACGCTATACATTGACTCGTCTTCGGAATCACCAGTGCAGAAATAATCGACTTAATCTGAAGGAGAAAATTCTCATTCTGCACTGATCCTATTCTCTCGCTATCGATCAATACGAGTGTCCATTATATACTCCGCTTGGCCATTCTCTATCTCCTGAAATACTTTTGAAAAGTGTCATACCGCATTCAGAGACCAAGACAGAATCTCTGAGACGGGGCGCGACTATAAGAGAAGTGGGCTCGATACATCCAATCAACCAGGTAGCGAGTTCGACCCCATTCAATCGAAGCAGTCTTCACCAAAGCATTCCAGTGCTTGATATCTCTGGCACCTTCCACTCCTTTGCAAGCGCCAATTGCGCAAAATGGATCTCTTCATCCTCTGCGTTCGCAAAAAGCTTCTGTGAAGACACCAGATTTCCCTTCCTTGGTTCTCGGAAGTAAGGTAAATCTACCTCACATTGTGTATATGTTTGGGGTAGATGGCCTTCGTATAGAAATTGTCGGAGGATTTTAGTGGCACACAGCGATGGGACAGCAGGAGAGCAATGGCCATAACCCTTCACCTCGACAACTTGCGAGCCTTCAAATCCTGCTTCGGCCGCGCGCGCCGCGCCGAGTGGACATACGGGATCGTAAGTAGTCGAGAGGATTAGAAGCGGGCTTGCTGTCTTGACTGCTTTCCGTGGCACGTATGTATGCGTCTTTGGAACCGTCCATTGTTGCCTAATTGAGAGCAATTTATGCTGGCTTGGTCCAAACAGACTTTGGTTCAGCGAAGATATAATCTTGTCATTGTTGAGGAATGATTTTCGGTCCTGCGGCCAATGTTTCGGGCCGCTAAGACCATCATTTAGGGTGACAACCTCATACGCCTCATGTTGATATGACAAGACTTCTCCCTTGCCATAAGCTAGGAAGGCAGCCGTGGCATTTCCTTGCATGAGTTGATGCAAGTTCTCGGCCAGGGAGGACCAGGTGTAAGGTTTCAGCAACGCTGGGAAAACACCGTTATACCAGATTTGATTGTAATCCAGTAAGCCATAGAGCGTGTTGTTTATGTATACGCTAATTGGCTGCTCGCGGAGTTTCTCCATGTAGGAAAGTACTTTTTCATGCAAGTCTTCCTTGGAAGTCGCGAGAAGGGACAAGGAGCAGTTGCTGTCGCCTGACTTGAAACACTCCTCAAGAAAGCCATCGAGCACCTTGTCTGCGTCGACCTGTGAATATGCTTCAAAAAGGCCTCCGTACCATTCAAACTGGTCGACAACACCATCGATAATGACGCGTTCCGATCGCTCAGGAAACATCCCCGCGTATGTCTGGCCTAGGACACTGCCATAACTGAATCCCCAATAGAACATGTCATCCTGACCCAGCGCATCCAAGATGCTGTTCATGTCCGCAGCTGTCTGGGGTGTGTTGATGTACTTTGCGTACTCGCCCATGGTCTCTGTGCACGCCTGAACAAAGTTATGTGTCCACGCATAGATCTCGGGACTGTCAACCAAGACATCCCAACTCCTAACGCGAGATAGGTCGTGTCGTGTTGGCGCGTCTGGGTAGCAAGACGCCAGTGGAGTGGAGCTGTTCACGCCGCGAGGGTCGAATGAAACCAGGTGGAATCCTTCCCCAACTAGGACCTTCAGATGCTCGCCCATGCGATAGATCAAGTCGAAGCCCCCTCCACCGGGCCCGCCAGGATTGAGAAGAAGATTTTTGGTCGCATTCTCTCCTCGCATTCGGATAAGTGGGATGGTGAATGTCCTGTCCCCGGATTTTTTCGGGTCGAACTGGTCCATTGGGACATGCAGCGTGCTGCATTCTAGCGGGGTGTTCTTGAGCTCTCCACAAGACTCCCATTTGATCTTCTCGCCATCATACTCAAGATATGTGGTCTGGAATTCTGATGGCATCAGCATCGACCCGATCCTGAAGACCACCCATAGCCAAAACAATGCTATTGCAAGGAGTTGGCAGTGTTTAGTGCGCGATGCCATCTTCGGCCGCTGATTGGGAAGTGATCCCAGCAGAGACTTCTGTTCCATCGTGCACGTAACCAGTATACCTGATCAGTCTTTCAATCTGAAATATCTGAGGCATAGCAGATCCCAGAGCGGACTTCAGTGTCAGTTACAATGGACTCCGATCGGAGTAGCGTGACGTCGGATATCGGAACACTTGGGGGCGATCACTGCACGTGATGATGCCTATAGATCGAGTGCTGGCCTCGAGGATAACCAGGTATTGTTCAAGGATCATAGAAGAAAGGGCCAGAGAAAATTAGTTTTGCGGAAAAGCGCGTGTCTGTGTTGATATAGCAACCAGATACGCCGTGAGAGACGAGATGGCCAACAACATTCGGAGTTCGGAGTTCACGTATGCCTCGTAGACTTTCAATTAGCACTTGAAAAGCACCACAGAATGCCAAATAAATGACCTCTCGAGTGAACTCTTTTTACCACGCCTGGCTTACTGGATGAAAAATCTTGTAATTTGGACGCCCGGTGTACTATAGTTGAGCCAGCTGACCAAGGGCATCTTTTTGTTCGGTTGAAGTACGAAGCAGCCACTGCTTGAATTTGGCAAAGTGTGCCTTCCATCATAATATAGGAGAATCGATCATCCCGGCCAATTTCGCCTGAGAACCTTCTGTTTTGCTCCAGGCGACGCAGGAGCTTTTCTCTTCTCCTTGAGCTCGAGTCGTTCAACCATGGGAAGGGGGGTAAATACTAGGTCAGAAAATATCTAGGCAACAGCACTCGTGCAACGCGATCACACTCAGGTAGTAGTACATGGGCGTGATGGATTCCTCAGAGTTGACGGCTGATGACTTGGACTGATAGTCATTATGACCAAATGGAAATACATGTTGCATCTCTGTTTTCAGTTAATTCCGGTCCCAGAGAAACATCATTGGTCTGATGTGGTGATCAACGGTTCAGCCCTATCCGATCCGTGTCAATTCCACTCTCAGCCCTCTGGATGCCTTGAACCTTCCCTTTCCATTTTGGCTGTAGTTGGTCACACGGTGATACAGATAATATTCTGATGACACTTTTTGAACAATCCATTCCTTGAATGGCAGAGAAATAACAGGGTCTGCAATTATTGCCTATTTCGGCTGATTATTCGCGAGCTACTTTGGGAACAGACCGAACAACTGGAAAGAAACTGCTAGGGCAGTCATACTGGTTACCAGGTCCTGCCCTGATTAGTTTTTTACTTTGAAATCACGACATAAAGCTAGATATTGCTCCGCCGCAGCTCTGGGTTTGACATGTATAAGTCCAGCCACATTTCCTCGCTGGGGAGGGAATGACATCTCTTTTCCATCTCTCTCGCTACCTCGTCGCAAACTACCCCGAACTCTGACCACCGATCCAAAGGGCTTGCTACTCCAAATATCCTCACCTTGGCAATGTCCGAAGGCGCCCTGACCAAGATTGGCCATGGCCTGGCAAGAGTGCTTGGGATAGACCTCAAGCCAAATTCTTACCCTGGTGAGGACAGAGTGAACAGTGCCTACACAGAGTCTGATCCAACGACGAGAGAGTGGATCGTGTCGCACATGCCAACACGACAACAAGCGCGTCAATACGTGTACAACCTTTTCCCTTTTCTCCACTGGATCCGATTCTACAACCTCCAATGGCTTATTGGGGATTTAGTTGCGGGTAAGCTTGACAAGAAACCCAAAGAGCCCGTGAAACACTGAAAAGCATCTGATCCCGACCTGCCAGGCATAACGGTTGGCGCTGTTGTCATCCCCCAGGGGATGGCATATGCTGAATTGGCAAAGCTCCCTCCCGAGTACGGCCTCTACTCGTCCTTCATGGGTGTCTTGATATACTGGTTTTTTGCCACTTCCAAAGATATCACCATCGGAGTGAGTGCTCCAAGTCCCGCTGTTCTCGCTTGATACTGACATTGTGTTCCAACTAGCCAGTTGCAGTGATGTCGACCCTCGTCGGCACAATCATTGTCAAAACTCAAGCGTCACATCCTGGAATTGAGGCTCCTGTGATTGCCTCGGCCCTTGCAATCATCTGCGGCGCAATAATTACGGTCCTTGGGTTTCTTCGTCTCGGGTTTATCGTCGACTTCATCCCTCTTCCTGCCATTACAGCGTTCATGACCGGATCTGCGATCAATGTCTGCGCCGGTCAAGTCCAGACGGTCCTTGGCGAGAAAGCCAAATTCTCTACTAGTGGAGCAACCTACCAGATCATCATCGACACGTTGAGATATCTCCCAGCCTCGCAAATAGATGCCGCGATGGGGCTTACAGCGTTAGCTATGCTGTATGCGATTCGGTCGGCGTGCAAATATGGAGCAAGGAAGAAGCCACACCGAGCAAAGCTGTTCTTCTTCCTCTCCACGCTTCGCACCGCGTTCGTTGTACTGTTCTATACGATGATCAGCGCGGCCGTTAATCTTCATCGTCGCCATCATCCAGCCTTTAAGCTACTTGGCAACGTCCCCCGCGGTTTCAAGCACGCTTACGTCCCTAAGATTAACGCAGAAATTATCAATTCTTTTGCTGGCGAGCTTCCGGTAGCTGTGATTGTGCTACTCATAGAGCACATTGCCATTTCCAAGTCTTTTGGCCGCGTGAATAACTACACTATCGATCCATCGCAGGAGTTCATCGCCATCGGCATCTCAAACCTCCTTGGGCCATTTCTCGGTGCATACCCTGCCACCGGGTCATTTTCTCGTACGGCGATCAAGGCAAAGTGTGGCGTGCGCACTCCTCTCGCAGGCGTCATCACTGCCATCGTCGTTCTGCTGGCCATCTACGCCTTGCCGCCACTGTTCTACTACATTCCCAAGTCATCTCTATCAGCCGTGATCATCCACGCGGTTGGTGACCTCGTCACTCCCCCAAACACCGCCTATCAATTCTGGCGCATCTCCCCGATCGACGCACTCATCTTCCTGATGGGAGTCATTGTGATCGTATTCTCCACCATCGAGATCGGAATCTACTGTACCATCTGCCTTTCCCTGGCAGTGCTCCTCTTCCGACTAGCCAAAGCCCGCGGCCAATTCCTCGGCCAGGTCAAAGTGCACTCTGTGATTGGCGACCATCTGCTGGAGGATGGCGTGAACTATGCCGGCAGACAAGCCGAGCGCGCCCGCGACGTCTACCTGCCGACCTCGCGCGCAGACGGATTCAACCCTCGCACCAGAATCCTGCAGCCGGGCCCGGGCGTCTTCATATACCGGCTCTCCGATGGACTGAACTACCCCAACGCCAACCATTACACCGACGACCTTGTGCAACACATCTTCGACACGACCCGCCGGACAGACCTGGCCAGCGACGCAGCGCCAGGCGATCGACCGTGGAACGACCCGGCGCCCGGGGCGCAGCGTGGGTACGCCGAGGAAGACGTTCTGTCGCGGCCGACCCTCCGCGCAATCATCCTCGACTGCGCGTCCGTCAACAACGTCGACGTCACCTGCGTGCAGACCCTGATCGACGTGCGCAACCAGCTCGACCGCTACGCCGCCCCGGACCGCGTGCAGTGGCACTTCGCGCACGTCCACAATCGATGGACGCGGCGCGCGCTCGCGGCGGCGGGCTTTGGCTTCCCGGCGCGCGACACGGAGGGATCCCGCCGGTGGAAGGCGATCTTCAGCGTGGCCGATATGGACGGCGGTCCTTCGATGCTCGACATGGACTGCTCGGAGGTCGTCGGCAGGGACGTGGAGACTGGGGTTGAAAAGCAGGAGCTCACACGGACGACGGAGCGCTGCGTGGGCGGAGAGAAGTCCGGTGATCTAGAGGATGATATCGGCTTTGTGCAGGCCGGTGACGAGAGACCGCGTCGCAGACGCAATGCGCCTTCTGGGGCTATCGTGGAGGGCGTCAATCGGCCCTTCTTCCATGTGGACTTGACCAGTGCGCTCCAGAGCGCCTTGTCTAATTCCCACTCGAGTGCAGTTTCGCTTTCTTGATTTTTCTGCTGGATGTAATATCCACCTCTCGCTAAGGTGACTGCGTCGCTACTAATCATATTGAAATGGGAATTCTTGAAGGTGGTTCGCTCTTACTAGGGCTGGACCAGTGCTATAGCATTAGAAGCACTGACTGTCATAACATGATTCAAAGCTACAAGAGCTTGCAGACATTACGTCCAGCCCAGTTCTAGGTTCGATCAAGAAACGCATTCCACGTATGGCGCTGTCGGTGGCACTGAATACACTTCTAGAACAATGAGTCAAGAATATGCTATTTGCTAATCATGATAATTCCAATGAACACGATTCCAAAATCAAAGAACCCCCAGATAGCCCGAAAAATATTCATGTCTCCTGAGATCGTTAATGCTTCATTGCCCAGGGCACCTCGATATCAAGCTTGTTCGCAACGCGCAGCGCGGAAGCAATGCACCCCTCCAGCATAACCATGCCATCCCAGCACCACCCGCCGACGAGCCAGACGTTGCCGTCTCCGTTGCGCCATTGGCACTGTGGCTTTTCAACGGCGTGCCAAGATTTCCGCTCGTTGAAGATCTCATTCAGCAACTGCCGGCTGGTGGGCGTCCGTAGGACCCGCGTAAAGGTGACACGATGCAGGACCGTCGCAGGGTCAATAGGGACGATGGGGGCCGTGGTGATGAGTGCGGAAGAGGGATGATGGTGAGTTGATTCGGTATCAGATGCAGTGGATGACATGTGGATCAGTTGAGAGCGACCATAGTCCGAAGGGACTTGGCCCTCCACAGCGCGATTGCACGTTGATAACCGGGCATAGTCGCGATGGACGACGGCGCCCACGTAGGTGGTGGGGATGGCGGTCATGGCACTCTTGAGGGGCGGGAAGATGGCGCCCACCACGTCGGGCGTGACGGCCATGATGGCTTGGTCGAAGAGCCTCGATTCCACGGAACCAGTCTGCTCGTTTTTCCAAGTCACTTGGACTTTGGATCCGACGTTCTCGACGGCCGTCACGGCTGCGCCGTAAGTCACTTTCTGGCCCTCGGAAAGCTTCGCCTGAACTCTGTTGACACCGCCGACGACGGTATAATGGGGTTTGCGAAAGGTCTTGGTCTCGTAATCGACGATGTCGATGGCCGGGAAGTCGAGGAGCACATTGTGTGGGCAGGTGGTCACACTCGACATGAGTGGTAGAACATAGCGCTGGACATAGTAGCGTGGGAGATTTATCCTGTCCATGTATTCGCGAAACGATTCTGCCGCCCTCGAGGCGTCGGCTTCTCTTGGTTTCACGAAGAAGCAGCATGCGGTGAAATAGTAGTAGCAGATGGCCAGGTAGAGCACTTCGATCAGCCATGTGGCCCATGAGGACCTCTCTGGGCGTAGCGGTGGCATTTGGTGATTATTGGACGAGTGAATGAAGTGTGGATGGATCGCGTTGGGCGCATCTTCTGGTATTGCTGATAGCGTGTAGATGAAGCGTGGCGAGGCATACCGGATGCCAAAGTAGTCGTACATTCGTTTGAGATTCTCGTAGAAGCCACTGGCAAAGACGCGCATTGGGAGATCGATGCGATCCTGGACTGTTTGGGTGCCATGCTGGGTAGAGACCGTGAGGGATGCAGAGTCGAGCGACAACCGATTTTGCTATGAGCGGCGCACTCGATGTGAGCTTCGGCATGGTCACCATCAGCGCGATTCACTTACCTTCTCGAAGATCTCCACGTCAAATCGATGGTGGCGGTCGGTCCTGAGCAAGTATGCCGCGACCAGACCCGCCATGCCAGAGCCAATGATGGCTACTGACTGCCGGCCCTTCTCTGCCGTTGCCATTGAGCGGAATGCGACTCGGGCTGTCAAGGGGAATGCATGGGGGGAAAGGCAGCGCGAGTCGAGATTATATCTGTGAAGGAACAGGAGCGCGGCCCAACAGAAAATCACCAAGCCGCTCGCCTCCCACGCCCCATCGCTTTGTAAGCGTCATGATCCTCAGCTGTGTGGTTTTCCGGCGACGATGGAGAGAGATCAGCGCGAGGAGGAGTCCAAAAGCAGTGATCCAGGCGGTTCTCACGATATGAGATCGCAAATATTCCCCCAAACAGTCCGGGGCTATATAGCTCCATTCCCTGGCCCCCATCTCTGTCTATATATCTGCTGAGATCGGGGCCGTTCGTTGGGGCCCCTTTCTCCTTTATCCAGCTTGTTATTGGTCGTTCGCATGAAGGCTGGCACTGCAGCGAATGAGAGCCCAGAATCAGTTCTCCTCTCCCAAGTTGCCTGATTGGTAGATCCTCACATCTGGCCGATGACATCGATCGACATAGTGACCTACCTAACTAACTAGTTATAGTTAACTGTGGTCTGCTCGCAAGTTGGGTGCCCAAATGGGATGGGGGACAAGGCTCCAGAGGACAGCTGAACTTCGATTCTCTCGATTGTCCTCATGGCGGATTCTTTCTTTTTCGTGCTTCCATTCGAGCGGGCGTTGCACTGATCAGAGAACATTGTACATATTGTAGATGCGCAACCCACTAAAGGGTGAAGATGTCAACTCCCAGAATTGGACAGTCGTTATTCTGGAAACACTGGTGGTTCTATAAGAACGTTCAAGCTGTACAACTGGTCTGCATCCAAACCAGCAAGATATGTCAAGTCGGGCGGGACTGCAAGGCTTGGCGCCGACACGCAGAGCGAGCACACGGTCGTTCTGTCTTCCGCACCACTGACAACTCCATGATCACACCCCTACCTGTGACTTGTCACTCAATAGTCTTGCTAGAACAGACATGCTGGGGTTTCTGAAACGGGTCGTGTCGGCCCCTCGCCCTGAACTGTATGGGCTAGACCATGCGGTGCTCAACATGCCACTGCCATCGCCCACCATGTGGATGAACTTGGGCTATTGGGAGGTAAGCCTTGCTGAATGATGCAGGATTCATCTTGGTTCGTCGAATGTTCCACTGATACAGTGTAGTCTACCACCGACTTCGCCGAGGCCTGTCAGGCCCTGCTGGACCAGGTCCTGGCATCCAGCCTCTGGCCAGACAAAGCTCAGTCCGTGAGAGTGGTGGATGTAGGATGCGGCTGCGGGGACCAATCGCTGTACTTGGCCAGTCTTGCAAGAGATGCCTCTCCATCCACCAAGAATCCAGCCTCAGCGTCAGGTTCCAAAGCTACTGAGGCGCCTAGCCCTGCCATACGGCCACGCATCCCGCATGCGTCCGCGCCACCACTGATCGACGACTATATCGGTATCACCGTCGAGCCCGCGCAAGCAGCATTCGCCAAGAAGCGACTTCAGAGCTCCCACCAGGGTCTTCAAGGCGCTACCTCTCGTTCATCAGCCAAGATCTTCTGCGCCGATGCGGCCGATCCGACCAGCTGGTCTGGCGACTTGGAGGCTTCAATCAACGATCTCATCGGGACGTCGCAGGCGCCCAATACGGCTACCTGGCTTCTTGCGCTCGACGCCGTCTATCACTTCCGCCCTTCACGTCTCCCCATCCTTCAATACGCGTGCAGCACCCTGCACGCCTCGTTTATGGCGTTCGATCTCATTCTCGCCGACGGTGCGTCGTGGTGGGATCGTCTGCTTTTGCGATTGGTTTGTTGGGTCACAGGTGCGCCATTCTCGAATTTCATTTCGCAGGGCGATTATGTCCAGATGCTGGTGACAGCGGGGTACGATCCTTCTCTCGTGGAAATGAGGGATATCTCCGGTCATGTGTTTTCGGGATTGGCTGGATTCCTTGAGCGCAGGGTCAGCGAGGCGAGGCCATTTGGACTGAAGATGCGCAAATACAGCGCGGCCAAGAGGGTGTTTGGTTGGTGGGCCCGGTCGGGAGTTGTCAGAGGAGTCGTGGTTGTTGCCAGGAGATCATGATGTTTCTCTCGGGAGTGTGCCGAGGTCCCATTCTATGTATATCTAACAGTATGCAGCGAGATTGATCACATAGATGCATTTATACGAAGCTTGTAAACAAATGAACCTAGGCCTACAGGGTCATGCAATTTGTCTGTCTACATTTTGACAGTCCAGCAAATTTCTGAATTTGGTAGTCACCGCCATACATGCACCATATTTACCACGAATAAGTGATAACAGAGTCAAGTTGGGTTTGAAATAGGCCCTATCTATGCCGTCGGCCCCTGTAGATGCGGCGGATAGATAGGTTCTGAAGTCGGAGATGAGTGTGAGTATGCAGAGACAGTCAACAGAGGATTATGCTTCTGATTGTGCTTGAAATGCAGATTTGCAGGCATGCAGATATTAAAGGTTCTGGGGTGCAAGTGGCTCGTTTCCAGTCAGCCCCCTTTTTTCCAAAAGGACAGCCCGGTCTTCCAGAAACGCTTTGTATGGCGCCTTCGGGACAGTCCTCTCTTCGTTCTCCCATACTTGATACCCAACCTCCTCCCAAACTTGAAGTTGACGAGTGAGATTCGGGCTCGGCTTGATTTTCTGTTTGGATTGGACAAAATTCAATGCGACCCCTTTCGGGATGCGGAGTTTGCGCATGAGATAGGCGATAATAATCGTTGGCGAGCGTGATATGCCAAGATCACAGTGGATTAATATCGCTTCCGAAGGTGCACCGCATGGCTCATCATTCGTAGCATGCTTGTGGTCGTCAGGCAGAGAGGACAATGACGCAAGAGCAGGAGAGGCCATTTGGTCGATAAAGTCGCAAATATCGCTCATATGAGCAAGAAGGTCTTGTGTTGACGAGTCTGCACACTGAACCCATCTGTGGCGATGTTCTGGAATGCCTGCCTTTCTTGTAGCAGTATTCCACCATACCCACCGGGCATCAGTAAGGGAGACAATGGCGTTGATATGATTTTCTTGAAGCATGTCTCGTTTGTGCGATGCCTCAACATTCCCGAGGAAGAGACCAGGGACGATCTGCCTCATCCGGGCCGTGAATGCCATCTCCCACTTCTTGTTCCTCTCATCTGCGGTACCTTTTCCTGCTGTATTTTCACCCATTATAGATCGTCTGTGGATTCTCCTTCTTTTCAAACTCAAGGAAGATGGATGGTGATGGCTGGGGGTTTTGAGATTGCTTGTGGGGTGAAAATAGATGGAAGTCGGGTTACAGCTGAGCTTATGCAGCTAAAAGTCCCGCATAGGCAGTTAATTTGGACTGCCTCACTTAACTAATTAACCTACTATTTTTTCCTCAATTCAATGATTCATACCCCTTAATGCAGTTATGGTGCCTCGACTGTCTGACCCTCTTCTATCTATATAACACAGCCGCCATCTGGTTATATTCTGTTGTGGTTTAGTTGCCTAGAGACTATAGGTGGAATTGATGGATCAGCGATTTAAACAAGGATATGCGACGGTAAAGACGGTTAAGATGATCGAAGAGTGAAAGCGTTGAGAGTGCATGGTGAGTTAAGAGATATATACGTAGGTATATTAGGATCGACGAAAGTGAGAGATCAATCAATCAGTCCGTTAATCCGTCACTCAGCATTCTCTTCACCTAACGCAGCCTAACCACTATATGTGATGGATATCCAAGCGCTCTGTCTGGCCGGGACAAGAATGCTATTCAGACATCATACAAATCCAAGTCAATTGGATGTGAGTCGTGCATCCCAGGAGATTGATGCTGTATAGTTGCAACCGCAGAGCATATTGCGATACGTGTAGGAGGTCGCGTCCACCCGGAGAGGTGTTGTAGGTGCCCTGGAAATTGAAGAGCAGGAATCACACCAGTGCCTGGGTAGTGGTATAATAAATAACTCGACGAGCGCGTCGATGGTCTCCCACATTAGGTACTTGGCCAATTGACCGGATATTAAGCCCAACCAGGGCCGAATGCACCAAACCCACCAGACTCGAATATTCCCGATCGGACGCGACTTGTAATGAAGATATGCTGCAGACATATTGACTTTGGAGACATAAAGTGAAGCGTAAGCATCATCGCCAGATTTCATACGTCTCCCGAGATAGACATCTCCAGGTCGAGAGCAGGAGCAGCTTGTACTGCATTACGGTATGCACCAGTGAACAGTGGGAGCCAGGATTTCTATTCAAGTAAACTGCACCGTAAAAATCATCAATCATCGCCTCCTCAACCCGCAGAGGCCATTTTCAAGAGCCCGGGCTGCTGTTAAAAAAGATAAGATCGCTGAAAACATTATGAACAAGAAGCAGACGCAGAAGACGGTAAGTGATGGGAGAAAGCCACCATCTAAAGCAGCAGGGGAAGCAGTGCAATGAACTGGATCACTGGGATTTTTTTTCTGGTTTTTGTCATTTCATTTTTTTCCCTTCAAGTGCTTTAGGCACTCGTTCCAACACCGTGCTTTGTCTCCGAGGGACTTGAAGTCTCGTCCTTGCGGGACGCCATGAAGGTCTTGAACATGTCCGAGATGGCCTTCTCGGATGCCTCGTTGTGCTCCTCGCTGCCGTTCTTCTCCATGATCAGGCCTCGAAGCCAGTGGTTCTCCAGCTCCAACTGAGAAACGCGAGCCTGAAGAGCGTCGTTCTTGTCATTGGTCTCCTTGAGAGAACGCTCCAGTGCCTGCTCACGCATCTTCTTCTTCACACGGAAACGGGCACTGGCAGCGGTGTTCCGGCGACGCTTGTCCTCTTCAGCGGCATTTCGGGCAGCCTCTTCTGCGCTGGCCTGGGTCGACTTTTGGGTGTTCTTGCGCTTGGGGCCGGAAGCGGGCGTGGGAGCAGACACCGGGCTCGGGGTAGAATCCGGGACTACGTCCTGGACCGCGGGCATGGGCGCAGCTGAGGCCGGTGCCGTGTGGGCGGCCGCCGGGCCGTTCTGAGCAGACGGGACTGCCGAGAACGACGCGGGAGGCATCTGCATCGAGCCATTGACCCCATTCAGGTCGGGCTGGAAATCGGTCACATTGCCCAATCCATCTAACAAACAATTGTTAGTATCGACCGCTGAAGAGAACTATCCACATGGTCGCGTCTTTCGGTGACCCGAAGTGGTTGGCGAACCCGTATGGCAAGGCTCCCGTCAGATCACGTGAAATGGCGTAATAGCGGAGAGTGCTCGCGTAGTGAGTAGGCCAATCTCCGGGTGCAGATCGAGGACGAGGGTAAGCTCTTCCAGCGCCGCAGCCCCAATAGAAATGCAGGGGCCCCGAGAGAAAACCTTGCCAAGGACCAACTTGCCGACGTAGGCGCGGGATGCGGATGAAAACATATAGCACCCAGAAGGCGACATCAGGCCAAGTCATGCTCCAACAGATGCAAGTGAGGGGAAACCAGCAAGCATCCAATCAACCCTTCGTGCGCCATGCACGTATGGTTCAATAATGGCTATCGCTGTGGACAGGGCTGATTGGCAGATGGTGTGATCCAGGAGACATGCAATGGGGATTCTGTCCAACCTTTCGACGCGACCAATAGGAAGCAGGGTCACAACTCACCACTCAAAAAATCCAAGAACTTCATGTCCGCATTTTGGGGAGACTGGTCCGACATGGACTCGGCATGTGTAGTCTTCTCGTCCACCGAGTCGAATGTAGGCAGGCCCAGGTTGCCGAAGTGGTCGAAATCGAAGAACTCGGCGTTGGTGAAAAGCGCCAGTTCATCGTCGACGTTGAATGCATTTTGTTGCTGCTGCTGTTGCAGAGCCTGGTCGTAGGCCGAGGGGATGGCGTTCAGATCATCGAGATACTGCGAGAAGTTCGGGGCGCGGCGCCCGTTGTATCCGGCCATGGTGGATGTCAAAATCGCGTTGACTGATCGAGACAATCAAGGTGTAATGGCGACAATTGCCCAGTCCTTCTCCCGACGCGAGAAGGGATGAGGGTGTCGGTGTCGCGCGGGCGACAGAGGTGACTCGGGCACGCCGGATGCGGCTCTGGTCCGGGAGGCGAGTCTGTACCAACCCAGCCGGGGAGGGTCGATAAGACTGTGAGGTATACGGCGTGGACGCTGATTCCACCAGGGGAGATGGAATCGAAGACGATGGCGAGGGAGATGGAGAGATGGAGAGGGGAAGCAGGAGTCGCACGGGGGAGAGAAGTGGGCTTTTTTCCTTTGAGGCTCGTGGTTGGTGGGTTGGTGGGGGAAGAGGCGATGGAGAGATGATTAATCCCCGGTTTGCGCTTTCGGCGTTTACTTCCGGCTCTTCCTCTCTTCCTCTCTTGTGTGCGCCTCCAGGTACCAGAAGACGCGGTTTACGGTGGCATCTGCTGCTCTTGTTTGAATTTCCCTCTTCGATCTGGCCTTCCCTTGAAGGTCATGGCATTCTTGTACAATACTCTTCGGACAACGCCGTACAGAAGCCGATCACCGAAGATCGGAGGGCAAACCCACCTCACGAATCCACTCCCGGAAATGCGCCCCCAAAATAGGGAAGACCCATCGCACAGATCTTGATTCCCTCAACGTCTACGCGTGGAGCTCCAATCTCACTCGTTTCGCCCTCAAAGCCACCAAGGCCAAGGGCAACACAACCCCTTCGGCGCAGGAATTGCAGCGACAAGCGCGGCTTCCCACGTTGAATTCCCCAGGGGTGGCTTGCCTGCCTGCAGCTCTGATTGGCCCTCGGGTGAACCTTACCTTCAGGGCTACCTGCAACCTGCAATTTGTCAGCCTGGCGACCGGTTCGGGGTGAAGTCACATTCGCATCATCGTGATTTCCGCGAACGTGTTCCGAGCGCCATTATTCAGGTTGAATTACCTCCAGGGCTAGGTTGCCCCATGGAAGGGAGGTGGACATCGCCTTGGCTACGGATTACGGACCTACAATACATCTGTAGTAAGTCCACAGGTGCTGGTCGAAGCATGTGTATGTATCATTAAATCCAAACAGGGTTAGCTACACGTCCATACATATCAACTGACGTTCTCTTCTATTTCTTGACAGGATGTATTCTTCCTTTCATCGGTCCACTTAGGCCAACCTCCCTCCATAGTAGTCTCGTCTCTCAATTTGCCGAGTAGTTGATGATACGTCTGTGCTCCATGCTAGATCTAAGCTCCATGGGCATACCCTATCGCCGTCCCAGGGCCTGCAATAACGACACAGAAAACTCTGAGTTCCACTTACCCTTGCTCGCCATCACCATCTGTGTTCCAGCTGGTCTCTTCATCTACGGCTGGACAGCCTAGACCCTTCAACACTGGATCGCCCCCCAATATCGGCACTTCTCCCTTTAGTGTGGGCAGTATGATGGTCTTCCAGTGCATGCAGACCCACATCGTGGACACGTATACGCAGTTTTGGTCAGCGCGATGGCTTTTCGGTCTCTGGCTGCGTTTGGTTTCTCCCTGTTTGCCCCAGACGATGAGTCCTGGGTCTCGAATGCTGTTTCTAATCACTTAAGAAGACCGTGGAACACTAAACCCTTTTCGGAAACACATTATAGATAACATCACGTGACTTATAAGAAAGGCTTATCACACGTGCCGTTGTTGATGCTTCGAGGCGCGCGGAATCTGGATCGAGAAAACACTATAGCTGTTGCAACATTGTTCCTCCTGACACGTCAACAGCCATGTGTATCCGCTGACCTCTACAAGAACCAAGTTCAGCTGCCACCTCATCCCCATCGCTGGTCATGGCGCGTCCTAAAACGATTCGCGCTCCGACTACAGCGAGTCTCCCAAACAATCTCCGCATTCCCTCGACGACTCCCTTCCTGACCAAGACATTAAACAAGCTATCACGGCAAGCTTTAATATTGCTAGCTTTATTATGGCTGGATGATCGAAATATCGCATCCTTCCCTCCATACCTCCAGTCCGAGGAAGAAAATGGTAGCGACGACGAAGAAACACTCGCATACCCCGCCGCACAGACGGTCGAGGATGTACGTCAAACCTACGAAGACCTGCAGGATCGGAAAGGTGGTAAACGGGAGGTACTGGAGCGAATTACAGAGGGTGATTGGCGACACGGTATTACACTGCGACAGCTGGCAATGGCGGACCTCCGCTACATGGACGACCACCCAGCCAGCTTGCGTTGGACAGCACTGGAGCTCAGTCGCATCGATCCGAGGCCAACAAAGTCCAGCGAAGTATCAGACAGCAAAGATTGGTCGGGCAATATTCCGCGCATGCAGGCGGCGACGTTTGTGAAATCTCTCCAGCAGGAGATCTCCCCGCTGGTGAAAGCACACTACCACCTGGGGCGTTCATCCACGCTTCCCCTAACAATCCTCCGCATCTTCATCATCGATTCGCCCTACCAATCCCCTCGCCAAAACCCCGAGATCTTTGGCGACTCCTCGCGTGTGGTTTATGTCGCATTCCCCGACAGCTGCCCCTATGTCTACACCTCCATCACCGCGTCCACGGGCTCCAAACAAGCTGCCCCCTCAACAAGCTCGATTGCAACCGACCCGCGAAGTCTCCAGCGCCTCGTGCGTGAGGCAATTCCGAAAGCCCTCTCTCGCCCACAGGAGCGATACACCCTGAAGGCCACTGCGTTAGCCGCCAAGAACCTACCCACTCTCCTCGCACTACGCGGACCCGGACGCTCAACGGCAGCGAACGGCGCTTTCAGCATTTTCGCTGACGCAGCTCTCGAAGGGAGCCCGCTGGATCCGCGACCCTCGAACACCGTCTCAGCAGACGAACACATGTGCGGAGGCCCCGAGAGAGCAACCGCAGATGAGAACAAGGAGAACGCAGACGTCGTCGGCGCAGCGCCGTCATCGATGCAGTACCAAAAGAAACGACAAGCTGCAGGCAGCGACTTTGGTGCTCTTTCGCCCACGTCCAAGAAACGAAGGCTTGCGGTGGAGTCCCGCTTCGGATCAACAGCGTCCTCGCTGACTCCAGCGCCTCTCGACCGTCTCGACATCCGGCTACTCGACCGACCTACTTCCGATGAGGAAGAAGGAGATGTTGCGGATGGTTCGTATAGCTCGAATCAGCCTCCGGTGTCATTGGCATTCGCCGGATCTGATGTCATCGGTGGGATTCGCAGACTCGCAGAATTGGGTGTGGTTGACCCTGAACGCATGCCGTCCTGGATGACGGGTGAAGATGCCATTAGCACTGCTGTTATCCGTAGAGGCCGGCGCATCCTGAAAGGTGGGTGATGAGAATGGTGTTACAAATAGTTTATATTATCTTGGGGGTGTTTGGGGTTTTACGTGTTATTGATGGACGGGCCTTTGCTATGATACCCATATACAGGCAGGTTCGCATCGCGGCAATGAGAACCGACTGTGTTTTGCATTTTAATCTGGTTTCTGTCTTGAGTTTGGTAATTAAACACTGGTCAATACTGAGTGTCATGGTGCTGAGAATAATAGATCGGGATTTGGATATCGCGAATTATTCATATAGGGTATCTCAACCTGCAATAAGGTAACTATGCATAGCAATCCGCCGCCCTTGCAGTTTCATTCGCCTTCAACGCCTGAATCCAGTTTCGATCGTGCCCTGGTAATCGACGGTGCCAGATCTTGCACTTGTTTGGGACAAATGGGTCTCAATCTCATCGTACTAGTAGTGGCCGTAATAATAGCGAACCCTACGTGGCTGCCCATAGTAGAACGATTGTCGGGCAGTTGACCAACGCGAGTACACGGAATAATCTATTTGGAGGCGAAATGGTCAGTAATTTGTCAACGGGATCCCAGCACGCAGCGGGAGGGATGAAGTACAGGGATGGACTCGTACCCCGTCGATCAGACAATCCATACTGCGCTGCAACGTTGATGTAGCCATCTTCATTGACGTTGCCGGTGCGTTTAAGTGACTCAAGGCTGGGAGTGAAACCTTCAAATTCCCAGGGTGTGCGACTGATACAACACCGATCAGCTTTGCTTATTCTCCGAGCACTCAGGGGTTGCCATTAAGACCTACCAGTAGACACAGCGGACCCCATTGGCGTGCGACTTGGCTGCCCATTGGTCGAAGCATGCTTTGTGGATGTTGTTTCCGCAGGCGGCCTTGCACCAGACGACCTCCTCGTTGGGCTCGAACTCCATAAAGCAGATCGGACAGTCGCCTTCAATGGGTTTCCGGTTGCCATTGTTGTCCTCGACTGAGCCGGGTTTGCTCTGCGGTTGACTCAGAAAGGAGCCTTGGTAGATTTCGCGAAGCTCCTGCGCCCGTCATAGTTAGCAGGACGGATTCATAGCAAAATATCGGGCGTTGGAACGGGGAGTCCTTACCGAGGCCAAAAAGGCCAGCTGGTACTGGAGATGGCTGGGGGCTTTGAGCGCATGGACAAGGACTTGAGACGCCATCAGTAAGAATACCGGATAGGAATATGCACGCAACCATCTAGAAACGAGACCTCCAGTTTTGGGGTCTTCGAGGGAACGTACCATAGCAAATATGCTTGCACTGATTGCCTTTCAGCGCGTCCGGACAATTGCAAATTGGCTCCTTCCTAATGACTGTCTTGTAGAGGTTTCCCGTTGTGCCGACAATGTCAAATGAAATCTCGGGAGC
The DNA here is from genome assembly GCF_028827665.1 of Penicillium hispanicum. Lineage (NCBI taxonomy): Eukaryota > Fungi > Ascomycota > Eurotiomycetes > Eurotiales > Aspergillaceae > Penicillium > Penicillium hispanicum. The sequence goes on along the minus strand of NW_026623200.1, from coordinate 2,850,015 downwards.
GTCCTCTGTACCACCCACTGTATGGCCCACGACAAACATTCTGTACACTGGTTAGCTGATGTCTCACCAGTCAAGTCCTGTCGCTCCGGTAAACAAACCTCTGGACCCGGACTCGCTCCAACCTTTCAAGGAAGGGACGCGGTGGGTGGTTACGAAATCTCCGCGCACGACGCTCTGGAACGGGTGAATCGAAGGCATTTTTCGGTGAGCTTTTGGCTTTCTTGGCGACGCTCTGAGGCACATTCCCAGTCAAGTCGATAACCTCGGTGTTTGGGGGTGGCCCATCGGAATAACCAGCCTTTCGTTTCTCCCCACGCTTCACAGGAGTTGCACGAGGCCTGGGAACATCGTTGGTTGAGAATGTCCGAGGCGTTATCCGAGGCGCATTCCTGGTAGCGCTGGAGGATGTCGGCATGGAAGATAGGGGATCATCTTGACCTCGGGGGAGTGTAGTTTGATCAATAGCCATTGCAGTCCAGTTCGACGGAGGAAAAGATGCGGCTGATGATCAGGACTCGCGAGATATATGGAGAAGATAACAGAGCTCCTAAGTGCACAAGTTGAGATTGTGAGTACTTAGTTAGGGGGATGTGGGGATCAAAGATGACAGGTGATGTCACCGACAGTCTGCAGGGGGTAGTCAACTAGTCAACTACTGAAGACGAGACTGGCATCGAATCCTGGAAACGATAGCAGCTATAAAGCAAGACAATAAGTGAGAGATTTGGTTGAGAGATTCGATTCTCGATCGATTCAGACGCAAAAACGATTGTCGCGTCCCCGAGAATATGGGGCGACCCTGTCGGAATGAGTGTGTGGAAACTCGCATTAACAGTTGATCCATTCAAAGCCCCTAAATGATTGGGCGGAATAGCAACCCAGACTTCTCCTTGGTTCCAATTGGTCGGATCCCCTCCCATCCTGACAGTTATAAGCCCGGATTGCCCTATCTAAAGACGATAAGCTATCTTGTTCTATATTGAAGCTATTCAGAGATAACTTACCCTATATATAGCGTTATCGGCATATAGGCCTCGAGTCCTCACTCCCTGCTTATAGGTGTATAATAAAACTATCGACCTAATCCTTCTAACTTATACAATAATAAGAACCGATATAGCGACCATCCTAGTATCAGCTAAAGGTAGCTAGAGACGGATTAGTAGAGCTCTAACTATTATATTGAGTAGACGCTCTAGTGTTTCAATTGTATTAGGCAACATTTCCTGGTAGGAAGGGGTATTTTCCCAGTAGTCGAGCGAGATAGTGTCTCAACTTTCAACGATTGTAAGAGGAGGCTGTGGGAATAGCGTAAGAACTCTATGAAAGTAGTCGGTCGAGTGTGCTCTTCGGCTTACTCCTGTCTCTCTTTCTCCTATCTACCTTCATCTTCGGCCTGCTTCCGTCTCTCTACTTGCTTGTGTCGATCTTCTGCCCACTTCCGCTGACTTTTTTCCAGCTCGTACTTTTCCTCCAACTGTTTCAAGTGCAGCTTGTAATCTGGAGAGCTGCTGTCGGCCATAGAGGAAGGATATGTGTGCTCTAGCCCCCGCGCCCTTAGAAATGATCATTCCAAAAATAAGTACTCCCTCCTATTCACTCCCTACTGCCAAGGGACACTGGCTTCCAGCGATATAGTAGACATCACGAGGGAGCCGCTGATCTTTCCTAGAGGGTACAAGAGACTAGCGGTATATCCTCCCCCGCCTAGATTTTCCACCCCGTTCTAACCCTCCAACGTGTTCCTTCATTCCAGGTCACACAGGGCCTAAATGAGATTCGAGTCACGCCGGAACTCAAAATGAGATCCTTCCAGTAAGAGCCATTGGACTAAAACTATACTAGGAAGCGCGTGGGCGATCAGTACAGTTACCGTATCTAGATGATTTTGACCCATGGCGTTCCCTCAATGGCACCTCCACCGTATCCTCTTCGTGAGGACTGTGCTAGTCGTAGTGGTTGCTGTGTTGACCATGAAATGCGATCAGACAGGAAACTTGTCATGGACAACTGTATTGTTGAGTGTGCTTGTTCCAAGCAGCTCGAGGTTCGAATTTATCACGCAGGAGAAGAAGTAGATAGGTGAGACTTTCCCGCTCAATTCGACCGATGACGCGAAAAAATACAGTGCACTACTCTTGATTGACTCCTGCCTATCCATCAGCAAATCAATCAATCCATGTGAGTAATAATGCTCAATCTGTTCAAGAGAGGGAAGTATAGTAGTGGCCTCACCAGGTGATAAACACAAAAGATGCCCTATTCGGACTTACATTGAGGTCGTGGGCCTAATATTGTCGGGGTCCATGTTGGGTTGCCATTTCCACGGTTCACTATTGACTCCAAGCTCAGTACAGCGCTAACGAATGTGAAAGATGCAAATCGTTGAGGCTGTGTTAGAAAACAGTGAGAATAAGGCCAGACAGGATCGTCAGGCAACCAGGGCGGACCCTGAAAGGCCTCCCAACTCTACCGTTTCTGGCACACCTGGAGCGAAAGTCAAATAAGTTGTGTAAAAGCCCACCGCCAATTGAAATTGATGAATTGCCACGGAGTAGAAATTGTTGTGTTGGTGCGTTGCCCTGAAAGGGCATAGTTGCTTGTGGGGGGCGGTTTTACTCATTGTGGGTCGATAGGTATTACGGGACACATGGAGCTGAAATATAGTTGAGGGCCTGGATTATAGTTTGGGGCTTAGAATATAGTCGGCGGCCTGAAATATATCAGGATAGTTTCTCTGAACGTCTGAAGTATATAAGTCAGGGCTATTGCAAGACAGCGGATAGGATTTGCAAGAAAAACTATCTTTTCTCTTCGATTACCTTCACTACTACTCACTCTTCACTATGCATATGAAATTCTTGGTTGGCAATATTCTTGCTATTGCCTCGACATCCTCCGCGCTCGGCATTAATTGTCGCGGAAGCTCTAATTGCGGATCCGTGGTCACGCCCTGTGATGGCGATCAGGGCATGTCTGCGTTGCAGTTTATGCAAGGAATGATCAAAGGCCGAATCGATCAGGGGCACGGTAACGACTTTTATTCTGAAGGCAGTAAGTTCTCATATTGGCAAATGATGTTTATTACTGGCGTGTATTGACAATGTTTTTAGAGCAAATTGCATGCACGCTCCGAAAACCTCATGCCGTTCTAGGAGGCGGCTGCTGCCTTTTTTACCAAAATGGTGCGAGCGGTACCCTCAACGATGTCCTAGTCCGTATCGACAATCTGGTTGATCATGGATGCGAAACATGTGGAAGTGACCCTACGCAACCTGGGAATGATGTTGGGAATGGAGAATTGACAGTCAACTACGTCTCATCCGCCAACTGCCCGGCAGGTGATTTCTGCAGCCCCTCTTGATTCGTTGTCAGGATTTTGGACAGAGCTACCTAGGTAGAAAGTGTCAAAGCGAACATATTCGTGGTCTGGATAGGAAGCAAACTTGGTTATATGCCTCGGTCAGTTTAGTGGAGATTTTGGTATAGTGGATCAGTTTAGTGTTACACACCAGCCAACTGTCCTCTCGTGTGTTAGTCTGCTCCGCGAATGGAATACTTATCTTGGTAGCCAAAGTCCTCTAACCTTGCTTGTTCCTCGTTACTACCACCTATTCTAGGCCGTATGTAGGTCTAGAGTCCCTGGGCATTAAAGGTGGTTGGATCACGCAAGGAACGGAGTGATACAATTGGGTTCAATGAACTAAACCTTAGAGAGGAAGAGAAAGAGATATATCTAACTACTCGTAGGTCGCCCTTTTTATAGGTATAAACCGGAATAGATCTATAGTCCTATCCTGATACTTCCCCGCTCTATATATCATATTCCCTCCTAGATTAACATATACCTACTTCATAATTTCTGCGGGAGACAATAACAGAGACAGGAGGCAGATACCAAGAGTGCGTGAGTTAAACACGAACACTGTCGGAATAAGTATATAGAGACTCGCATTAATAGTTTATCCTTTTCCTGTATGTTATGATTAGTTAAGCGTACGCCCCCTCTGGCGGATTGGGCGGAATAGTAACCAGACTTCTTCTCCTTGATTCCAATTGGTCGGGCCCCTCCTATCCTGACAGCTATCGCTATCGGTCAACGCAACGTGCGTCTCTTGCTCATCATTGTCCCCAAGATGACTCGCTGAGAGCACTGCAATTCCCGCTGGGAGTGCAGGACGGATCTACCTTCTGTATCATCAATTTGAAACGTCGTTGGATTCATGGCACGCCCACGAGCCCAGTCGGGCGCCGACGCCCCGAAGGAGCCCCATGCAGTTTCCCTGAAAGGTACGCAAGCTCCATCAAGAGGGCGAGAGAAGACCGAGGACGAGCTAACGATGAGCTGGCATACCAGTATTACGGTACACCGGTCATACCAGCCATAGTTATGAAGAGGGACAGCGGTCGCTAACAGCCGTTCTCTAGCCTCTCGCGACCTTCACTGTCTTATCAATCACCCCTCCCCGCCGCCAATACAAAGATCTCCCAAGAGGCCTCCTTAAGCTTCCCATCTGCATCATCGGATAACCAATTCATCCTCACGCCTCTTGTGAGCCGGCCTGCACCCACATGACTGATCTCCATAGTCAATTTGCTGATACCCCACGCAGCTCACCTTACCCCCAGCATTCGGTTCGGTCTACGTTGGAGAAACCTTCGCCTGCACCTTGAGTGCAAACAATGAAATCGCCAGTGATGAGACTGGCCGCGTCGTGACATCGGTGCGCATCGTCGCCGAGATGCAAACGCCATCATCCGTGGCCACTCTAGAGCTTGAACCATCCGGGGACTCTGCTCAGTCGGACGGGCTCCAAACGGGCGAGTCCTTACAGAAGATCGTTCGTTATGACCTTAAAGAGGAAGGAAATCATATCCTAGCTGTCAGTGTCAGCTACACGGAAACAAGAATTGGACGAGATTCACAAGCGGCCAGCGGCCGAGTCCGGACGTTCCGTAAACTGTATCAGTTTGTCGCGCAACCGTGTCTCAGTGTCCGGACCAAGGCATCGGAGCTGCCGCCTCTGGAGGTGGATAATAAAGCATTGGGCCCATACGGAAAGACGCGTTTGCTGCGTTTCGCCTTGGAGGCGCAACTCGAGAATGTAGGGGACGGTGCCGTAGTGGTGAAAGTAAGTGTGTTGTCTTCTGCACAGCATCCACCTCATTTTAATGGCGAGACCGCTCGAAATGCCCCGAGTCCACGAAGAGCCCTTGGCTGACGCACTTCTCAACAGCAAACCCGATTGAACCCCAAGCCACCGTTCAAATCTCAATCGTTGAACTGGGACGCGATTTTCTCAGATGAGTCGGCATCCGCTCCTCCGACTCTCAACCCGCGCGACGTGCTGCAAGTCGCGTTCGTGGTGGAGCAGGAAGAAGGTCGACAGGAGGGTCTCGAAGTTCTTCAGAAGGATCTAAGGCGGGAGGGCCGCGCCACCCTGGGCCAGTTGTCGATTGAATGGCGCGGCGCCATGGGGGACAAGGGGTTCCTCACGACCGGCAACCTGATGAGCCGGAGACGCAGCTGAAACACGGCGTGCGCCTGATGGGCCGCACCCGTGCTGCAGTACCACTGTCAACCGAGTCTCCGGTGCACGTAGCCGCTTTGATTGCAGGACACGAGTGCGCTGTTGACGGGAGTCGTGTGCCGCGAGGCCTGGCTTGTGCAATGACCCTCTCTAGTACATAGAATGCAACCCTATACCCATGACAGCTGAGGTCTGATCCCATCCATTCTTTTCGATCGACCATTCTTATTAGCGCTGTGATTCGTCCTATAACACTACTCAGTCCCTACGATCGGCCGAGCCGCACCTTGCCGCGAGGCCCTGCCGCCACTAGACATAGGGGCTGGAAAGCGGCTTTTCCATGCACCTGGTGCGTGTAAATAAATAAGGACAGCAAAAAGTGGACATGTATCTGCCTCCAGCATCGTGGTTGTTGCACCGCAGTTGGCTCGGGAGTGGATCTCTAAGGGGTATTGTCTCTTGCTTGAAGATGTAGTTCTAGACGCGACGAGACCACGACAACGACAACGACATTTCCCATACCCTTCATCCCGTGCCATAAGACGCACGGTCGAATCAGCAAGCGACTTGGGTATGTATACAGTACAGTAGTTCCGCCGGGGATCGACCAGTGATGGTCGAGATAGTGTTTGTCGCAGAGTCTAGACCCGGCGCCCCCATCACTGATAAACATTCGGGATCCAGAACCCTGGGCCCGCAGCTCAGCTCCCACCGGGCCGCACAATCTAGATGTGACGGGTGTTCGTGATGGCCCAATCTTGGTACTCTTGTCATCACCACTCCCGTCGTGTGCTGGACTATCATCACAATGGTTGCGGGGTTTTGGCGAATTTACTGACCAGACAAACTCGCTGGATCCGCTTGTGACTTATAATCACACCAATCCCTTCGGGCACGGAACACCGAGGGTGTCGAGAGTTGATAAGTAACTGTGCATAAATTTTTGTTGCCCACCGCTTCTTCTCTGGATGCGAGATTCAGTGCGCAGGGCTGATGCAGGTTGGGATCACCTCGCCGGGGCTATGGATGCCTAGGGTACCTAGGAATGCAGATAATATTCCAAACGGGCTACTGGTGCATTCGCATCTGGCTCGCTACAGTTATATGTACATATGTACATGCTACACGTAAGGTTCGCCCTAGACGGTTTGGTGTGACTGTGGCGGGCTGAATGCCTAGTCGCCAATAAGATCCCGGCAGCATTGACTGCATACGTATTAGTGATCTGGGTGTCAAAAGTAAGGGGGTAGGGTTAATGCCGGAGAACGAGTGCCCTGATTAGGGTTCCAAGGAAGAATTCTCCTCCGCCATACAGAGTCCATCGTGAGATATCTTCGTTCGAAACCATCGAAAATCCCCATTTGACTATATATTGCTCCACTCCAAGCTCGGTAATGATCGGCTGCCCCAGAGGCACAGGCCCTCTGGTGGTGGACTCCTGAGTCAAGCTCAGACTACAAAAGGCAATAAGGGGAACAATAGCGAGGGGCATATACACACAGTCTGTGTCGGTAGTCGAGGAACCAAGTGTATTTATTTAATATTGCGGGCGGCCTCCATCGCTCCATGAGCATGCAGAAAGCAAATCGACCTGCGTCGGCAGTCCCCGACAATTTGCTCCCATGCAGACCTGAAAAATAGGTTAGCGGACGATACTTGCCAGGACCGCAAAATGGTCCATCCATCATCCCGGCACAAATGATCAGCGACTTTAGAAACGCCATGTTTCACGCCGCAGCGTCAGTCCTCGCCCATCCCGCCCCCAAGCAATGCGATAACACCACTCCCTGAGCCCATGGTGAACCTGCACCGTTGGAATAATCACTATCACTCCCACTCGGCACACAACTCTCTCATTTCTGTGGGTGTGTGGACTGGGTTTTGCTGACGAGACCATGGAACAACTCACGATGGCCCCCGGGTTCGGCGTTCGGGGATCCTTGCTAGCCGAACGGTTGGATTCCCACGAGAACCTAGCATAGGCGGGCGATGTGCTCCACCGAACCGATCAAACCCGTCGTGTAAATCAGTTCGCTGTATGGTGCGCAGTGGGGACATCGCGGAGGTGAACGAGGTCAGGACTCAGCTGGGTACAAAGGGGAGGCGCAGGGAGCGAGGAGAGAGTGATCACAGTCATTCTCATGACAATGAGCACCCGTAATAGTGTTCTGGTTGCCGTCGAGTTTACCCCGGAAGTCTAGAAGCATTGCAACGGCCAGTGGCGCCGCATTCGGCTGCAGGTCGCGCCCGAAACTGCATCAGAGTGGCCCTCCTGCATATGGGATTCTGAAGAGGGGGGCATGCCCCTAGGTCCATCAGACATCGCAGGACTTGTCGCATCTCCGATATGGTGGGGAATTGTTCACGAGGTGTGCGTGTGCAGAGCAATTGCAAGAGACGTGGTGCTGCACGGAGAGGAAGTTGAAGGAGCGATAGCCACTCCCACTTCCCGTACTTACTAGTAACCGCATTACAGGTGCCTACGCAACCATCCGCTTTTCTTCCCCCTGTCCAACTCAACCCATTCAAGCTCGGACTAAAGAGAGACACAGAAGCAAAAAATAGAAAATCCATGCTCCATGCCCCTGAAAGTCCACCCAGCTTTCCATGCAGAAGTGATCCGTAGTGCTATTTGTGGCGTGGAATCCTCGTCATTCTCTCCTTTTTCCTTCGTCACCAATACTGGTTGTGCACTAGAGTGCTCCGTACGGGGAAACATCGCCCACCCCAATCGATCTTCACTCCTCAACCCCTCGCCCCTCCTAATTTCCCCTTCCCTTTTCTGCTCGTTGCTCCAGTGGCCTTCTAATGCCCCTCGTCTCTCTCAGCCTCACCCTCTTCGCCTTCGCCTAAGCGCATGCTTCAATTCCATTCCCCTCCCACGCGACCTGTCATACCCTGATTGAATGCGGTCGGAGTGCTTGCGATCCATGTGGTGACAACGGAGACAGACGGTGACAACAGCTCGGAAATTGACCAGTCAGGGTAATTGGGCATTCGCGACAGGCCTACGATGCCATCGACCAGCTCTCTGGAGGGTGCTCCTCTCGCCGACTATTTCTGGATTGCTGGCGTCGACGGTTCAGAGGTCCTGGAGACATTCAAGCGACTAGGCGACGACTACCGCATCAACGGGGCAGCCTCTCCAGGCCCCGCCCTCACAGATGCCATCCAGGAAGATGCCGACGCCGAAGAAGAACACAACCCGCCCGATGGCCCCTCCCGCCCGACTTCGACCTTGTTTGCGGGCGCCGCAAGCCGTCGCTCCTCGCAGCAGCGGCTGTCAACCCTCTCTCGAGATTCGGGCCAGACGAACGGTGCTAACAGCAACCGGAGCAGCTTGACGGTCAAGGGTGCATCGTCTCCAGCGCGAGATTCAACAATGTTCTCCGACGATTTCGATTTCGACCAAGCGTTGGTCAAATTCGCGTCGGAGCGAGACACCTTTTTGACGGACTTGAGTTTGAGCGCAGGCGCCATCACCCCCAACTCGCGCCCGAGATCGCGCGTTCGCACGCAGAAGATTGTTTCGGAGGAATCTCCGTCTCCGGGATCCAATCTTCTCAGATCTGGTATCGGAAGTGTTCGCCGGCACATGTCGTTCCGGGACATGAATAGCATGAAGCGGCAGCCATCCGTTGCCCGCCGCGGTAAGTCATTCGCCCCGGTTCATGACCCTTCGACGTCCTTGGTGCTTGGTAGTATGTGTGTCCATGGCTAACAGTGGATTGTCTCACACAGCCTCCGTGCGGACTTCGCGGCGACTGAGCAACTATAATTCGGTGATTCCCGTCCCGCAACCACTCGAGATCTCCCCCACGATGCATCCGTTGAAACGGCGGTTCGAGCCGGTCTTGCTTGATCGCTACCCCACCCGAGGCATGGCCGACGAGATGAAGCAGCGTGGTAATTTCCCCGACTATGTGCCCATGTTTGCTTTCCCGAATGATATCAACATTGTCTCCTCCGACCAACGGCCACGGTCGACATGGCACGGGTTTGCTATGACGACTGACAACGGTTCGAAGATCCATGCAATCTGTGTAATCATCTGGATTCCGTTGAACCAGCATGCAGCCGAGGAGCTGGAGAAGCGTTGCGAGGAATGGCGAAAGGACAACATGACAGACGAGGAGCGTGAGCTGGCCGCAAGCTTGGGGGAGCGGCTTGCGTCGGAGCGTGCCAAGCTGTCCCAGCTGCTTGCCCAGCTGCCGAATGTGCCCTCGGGCTCTGAATCCCGCGAACAACTCGAGGATGAGATTAGCGCGGTTGAGGAGAAGATTGGGCTCATGACTGATCTGCTGCGTCCGGTCCGGCATGGTGCTGCGTCGAAGATCGAGGGCCTCACAGATGGCGATACCGGGTTCTGGATTCCCCGAGCATACGGGATCCTTGGCCGCGAGGCCACAATGACCAGTTTCTGGAAGGAATGGTTGAAGGCGATTGTTGTGCCCATGACCGAGGGTGGTGTTCAGCGTATCCCACCACCTTCGCCACGGATGGGCGTCTGGCAGCCACTGGAGCGCTATGTCATGAACTTGTGCACAGAGGCGTTCTGCCCGAACTCCTCCAAGACTCAAGTGGAACTGGCAATTCGAGAGTTGCGGCTCTTCGCACGGCAGGAGGCATCCAACGAGCTTCCCGGATCTCGCAACACGGATCTTTATGCCTTGTTCCGAACCTTGTCCGTTCCCAACATTATCATTCTCTTCGAGTACGCTTTGACCGAGTCGCGAATCATCTTCTTGTCATCACACACATCCATGCTTTACCTCGCAACCAGGGCTTTGGTGGATCTCCTGTTCCCGATCCAATGGGCTGGCGTCTTGATTCCAGTACTCCCCGCACGTTTGATTCAGGCACTTGAGGCACCCTGTCCTTATATTGTGGGCATCGAGCGTCGCTATGAGAAGGTTGATTTGCCAACCGACGACTTTGTCCTGGTGGATTTGGATAACGACATGATCGAGAGCACGGTCCGCCCAACCACCCTCCCCCGTCACCAGCGGCGGAAGCTGTTGTCTCTTCTGCAAATGGCAGCTCCTCATCACAGCCGCTGCGGTGTTCCAACGGGACCTCCGGCATATGCGATCGAGACGTACCCGTGGGATACTTTCTTGTCCGAAAGCTCAGCCACATACACTTCCAGGGCATCACCGACAAACCTGGCCAAGTATGTCGCACTTAACTCTAGTGCATTCGGTTCGACTTCCGTTGTTCCCAACTCCTACCATCCTCCGATCTTCAACGCGTTCCTGCATGCTCGACATGAGCAAGCGCTGTCCCGAGGATATTCGTCGAAAGGTTATGAGCGACCTGGAACAAGCTCCAACTCGAGGGTTGCTACCTCGCCTCCGTCCCCGAGAGAGAGTTCTCCAACCTCGGGCCATTTCCCTCCTCCCCCTCCCACCCCTTCATCACGGAATGACTCCGGCATGGCCTTGCAGGCTTCGCTACGAGAGAAGCGTTCTGGTCATTTCGACGCGGCGTCGCGGAGAAGCTCGTCACTCGGAATGAATCGGCGTCCAAGCGCACCGTTCCTTGGACATGCATCCAATCTGTCGGTCACCACGCTGAACACAGATCATGGTGGAGGATCAACCTATGCCCCATCAGTCTATGCTCAGTCCACCATAGCTGCCTCCACGATTGTCCCGCAAGCGACCATGCAGCCCGTTCACAACGCCGAAGGTACTTGTTGGGTGGAAGGTCATTATTTCCAGACCCAGCCACTGGATGACAAGATGGTGTGTGCCATCTGTGATGAGCGAGCAGAAGAGGGAATGTACAAATGCTCGGCGTGCAAGCTGACTGTGCACAACCGCTGTGCATCTCAGGTCTGTCTGGTGTGCGATGCAGCCTTCCACCCTGATCAGATCCGAGCTGCCTTTGTGAGATGTTTTGCTAGCTTGTTCTACACTTACAAGAAGTATCTTGTGCCAGCAAGCAGCGACAAGAAGAAGGCGGGATTGTACTATACATTCAACATGGATGCATTTATGAAGAGCCTTCCGCAGGAGCATGCTGAGTACATTGCTGTACTACAACAGACGCAAGGTCAGCCACCCTCTTCGCTGTCTGCAACTACCCAGTGAAAGATCATCACTCACATTTATTAGGATTCAATGAGTTTATCAGCGAGAGGGAGAGGACGAGCCCCAAAGCTAAGGACTCGAAGATGGCTTTGTTCGATGAGATTGTTCTCTCTAAGCGCAACCGTGGACGATCATCCCTCTTTTCAAGCCGGTCGACGACCGACTTCTTGTCCGATACCTCAAACCATCTATGGCGAACCGCCAGTGCTACTTTCTTCGCCCCAAGCAGCCGCAGCCAGAACAATCTCTCCTCTGACTATAATCAACTCGCCACAAGAGGTAGGCAGTTGCAGATCGCGCCATCTGTATACCCGTAGCTAATCAGTCATCTACAGCACCGGCGAAACTGGACATCAGTTTGATGCAGGACCCCCGCATGATCCATGGAGCTCCGCGGGCTTCCAAAACGGCAAATAATGCCCGGAGAAAGCCGCTTCCCAAGCTCATGAACGGCCTAGCGATCTCCCCGTCGAGCTAGTTGGTGTGATTTTTTGGAACGATCATCCGATTGCCTTCCTACTCGCTCAATCCTGCATGGGCCGCTCTTGCGTCCCTTGCGGCTTGGCCTCTATCAACCACTTTTCGAAACATCCCCTCTGGCCTCGGCTCGGGCTCGACTTTTTCGATGGCTGATGGTCTCGTCCGTGTTTGTCCTCGCTGGTGGACAATGCATGGGTGATACCGGTTGTCTCTACCTGAGATGGGTTGTTACGCAACCCGAGAAAAGACAGTCCGCAGGCCCGGCTGGGTCTTCCTCTCCAAATCTCCAACCTTGGTCTTAAAGCCCTACGTTCCATGTTCTCATTTACTTTGACCTCTCACATATGCCCCCAGGAGCAGGTCTCATGGAGATGTATCATTTTTGATAGATCTCTTGCCATCTGTCTCGTGGTAGCGTGACTATCCCGAGCACGACTTCTCCCTATATCTTTGACGCCATTCCCGACCTCTCGAGTGTATGGCTCACCAAAACTGCGCTGGAATGCGCAGCTTCCTCTTTGTCTACGCATCGACTTGATGCCTCTTCAACCCTGACCCATTCACGTACATACTATTACACCGGGCTGATTGCCTGGTGGAGTGAACAAAGCAAAAAAGCACGATTCGGCCCAACATTTTGTTTCACATGCCAAATACATTGTTTGATTTTCACTGGATCATATTTTCATGCGGATGTTTATCTTTTCCCCGAGCTCAATTTTTTTTTTTTTGCCAATACCCCATTGAATCGGCTGGTATTTTTCTCTCGTCTCCTTATTGGCGATGCAGCGGACGGCACCTACCACCCTTTTCTGATCATTGTTCCATGTTCCAATGATCTATGCCAAGTTTATCGTTGTCTTCGGTTCTCAAGCATGATCACGTCGGCTGGGTGTTGCCATGAATGACAGGACGACTGAAATCGTATTTGGAATACTTTGATGATGTACTAGACCCTGTGAATATGGATCCATACTGTGTATAATGTCTCTAGAGGTCTTCAACTTATACACTACCGCGAACTGCCTGGTGTCCGATCAGGACTACATTAGTATGCGATCACTCCCACGGCGGATTGCGGCGTCGACCATTGCCGTCTCTCGTAGCAGCCAGTCCCCTTGCCTATCACAGTGGATACCTTCGGACCTGGTCATTGGCTCCACTGATCCGTGTGCCTTTTATTCAAGGTGGAGATTTTCCCCGTATCAGATCGTGGAAAGCGCAATGCGGTGGCCGCGATGGGCCGGATGATTCTGAGGCGGTGCTAGCCAGAAACTGCAATAAACCTCGAATGATTTATCCATCTATGTCTATCTATGCCCAGCTGTGTCGATCAAGGCCACAGGCTTCCCTCACCTATTCTCCGATCCGAGCCCGACTGCGGGCACTACCATCATACTCCCTGCCGGCGCTGATTGGCGGAGAAATGCATCCCCGTCCTCCCCCGCGCCCCCCGGATGGATCCTCGCGGTGCGCATCGCAACGAGGATTTACTCTCTCCAATGTCGCCCGCTACAGCTGGTCTTTCTGCTGCCTGGCTCCCACCCGTATTAAACTCCCTCTACAGTGCGGATGGAATTGACCTCCTGCTCCGGCTCCAATCCCGCGCTTTGCTCTGACCTCTCCTAGCTCGGACAAAACCCGTTCGGTGAATGTGACGCAGACTGCTCTTCGTCTCGCTGGCGCTCCGTTGCTTTTGCTCGTACTCCCTCTGCCCCTTTCTCCTCGCATCAATCCTCCTGTTCTGGCTACGCTGAGTTGGTCCTTCTCCTTTCTCGTGCGCGGCTCGGAACAAGAGATCGACTTCATCCTCCACAACCCCGCGACCTCGCGTGACCCTAGCGGACTGTCTTCTGGGCGAGACGCTCGCTGGCCCACCGGGACCAAGTATGAGAACCCCTAGGTTTGCTATGCGATGATCCCAACTGCCCTTCTGTCCATGGCAACGCCGCTGCTTGACGAGACTCCCGCTGTCTCTGCGCCGGCTATCTCAGAGCCGGCACCGTCCTCAAATCCGACCAACAATGCCTCTTCTGCCCTCGACCTTGCCTCAATCCTCTCTACCTCTGCGCTGACTACTTCGCCTCAAATTAATGCGGCTCCTCACCCCGCGTTGCCCAACGACAACCCAGCCGGGACCGTGGTGATCGTGTTCGGTCTGAATCAAGAGCATATCGTGCATCTGGTTGCGGAGATCCTCGGTAAACCCTGGACGACGGAGACATCTCTCGCCACGTTAGCAAAAGCCAATGACGTGGTCGTGGCCGGTGTGCGGGTACATGATCTAGCACGGAGCTTAGAAGGGTGTGACAGGTCAGCCTTGGTGTTGATCAACACGCACAGCGTAGAAGATGGATCCGCGCCCGAGGATTCCCTGACCGAGTGCTGCGACTATGAGTTCCTGTACTCGCGCAGCCCGTTCCTGCGGCGCGATTTGACCCGGTTTCTGTCGCTGATTCTGGGCCAGACGAGGCCGCACGAGGACCTGCGCACGAAGACCCGGACGAATTTCATCTCGACTACGTTCCCTGATGTGCACGCCGCGCTGCCGAATTTGGATATCTTGTCGGTGGGCTCGGATGCTGTGGAGATTCGTGTGGATTTGCTGGTTGAGCCTGCGCCGGATGGGGCGCCGGCTGGCCAGGTACCCAGTCTGAAGTACGTGGGCCAGCAATTGATGCTTCTCCGTCAGCACACAGAGTTGCCGATTATCTTTACTACGCGATGTACGAGGGAAAACGGCAAGTTCCCCATGGATGACCCCACGCTGTTCTACAAGTACCTGCGACGAGCTATTCAGTGGGGCGTTGAGTATGTGGATGTGGAACTGTGGCTTCCAGAGGATATTAGGAAGGGATTGGCCAAGGTCAAGGGGCATAGTATCATCATGTCGGCTTTCCACGACTTCTCAGGGACGTGGAAGTGGACCTCCCCCGAAGCCCAGCGCATCTTCACCGAGAGCGCCAAGTACGCAGATATCGTGAAGATGATCGCCATGGTGCATACCATCGAAGAGAACTATGAGCTCGAGTACTTTCGGTCGACGATCAAAAGCCGAGGGCCCGGGCCATTGTTGTCTGCCGTCAACATGGGCCAGATGGGCCAGCTTTCGCGTGCACTCAACACCGTCTTCTCCCCTATCACCCATCCTCTTCTTCCCATGATAGCAGCACCAGGCCAGCTGACTGCGGCCGAAATCAACGAGGCTCTGCATATCATGGGCCAGATGCCCAAGCGGGACCTCTACGCGATCGGCTCGTTCCGCTCAACACCTCATTCCATGTTCATGGAAAAATGCCTCAATGAACTTGGCCTGCAACACACATTCACCTCCATCGATCGTGGGCCCAAAGGGTCTATGGAATCTGTAATCACGCAGCCCCAGTTCGGCGGTGCTTCAGTCAACCCACCTATCCCCAGTTCGACCACATACATCCCCACCGTCAGCGATGCCGCGCGGGCCATCGGCCTCGTTGACACAATCGCCATAACCGCGCCTGCAGACAGCACCACCGCGACCGGCAGCACCCGGTTCATCGGTGAAAACACCGCCTGGAAAGGCATCCGAGCAACCCTGACCCGGGAATACGTGCCCTCCGCCTACCGCGGCCGCGCCGTTATCATCCTGGCCGCATCCGAGCCCGACGCGTCCGCCGCCATCTTCGCACTGCGCAGCCTGGATGTTGGCGCGATCTATACCGTCGGGTTCAAGGCTACTGGTCCCCTCGCAGCGGGCCTGGAGCCCTTCACCTCCATCCAATCTGTCAAACTGGTCGAACAGCCTTTCGTGATTGTCTCGGCGCTGCCGCCCGAGAAGTCCCTGCTCGTCCAGCCGCTTCTACGCCACTACCGCACGAACGGCCGTTCGTCGCCGCCTTCGACGCGCGGGAAAGTGTACCTTGATCTCACCACGGGACCGCGCAAGGGAGACCCGCTGGGCGTGGCGACGAGCGCTGGGTGGAGGGCGTATGGCTCGGAGGATGTCAGTGCCTGGACGACGGTCGAGACATTGCGTCTGCTGGTTGGGCAGAATGTGCCCTTTGACTTTGTGCGGATGGCATCTGGGCGGCCGTTAGTTTAGCATGGACTGGCGGGGGTATACTCTTTCATCGTTCGCTTTTTACGTGAATCGGGCGGTGCGATAGAGTCTTGTTGACATCTGACTAGTTTGAAGTCTGGGTATTGATGTGCTAGTATTTTTGGGCAGTGAGCATATACCACAATTCTTATAGAGCCGTGGCTTTCCAAGATTGATATTTCATGAGACTCCATCCTGTAGCTCCTTGTTGATCTTCATGATCTGGCCACGAACGTCGCCCGGGCTTACAGCCAAAGTTACCGCTATGACGACCAAGAATGCCTAGTACGGGCGGAATGATGGGGTATATGCCTATAGAATCGTACCACTGGTACAGGTCAGGAGTGCCGTCATTACCCCGAGCCGATGGCCCATTAAATCCTTTCTATCAATTCGCTGCTTATATGGATCCACTTTAGGATTGCACCCGACTCACTCTCCCCGGCTACTCTGTCATGATCACTTTCAGTGCTCGCAGAGAACCAATCGAACATGCACCTTCGGCCCGATCATGCTGTCAGACATCTCCCAACTCTGCATGCCTTCATCCGCGCTCACCCTCTCGGCGTCGTGACCACCTCCCTCCCGTCGGAGGATTTCCCCACGCTTCAGTGCAGCCATATCCCGTGGGTGTTGGATGCAGACACAGATCAGACGGAGTCCACCAGCACCACCAGTGAAGCCAATGGCGTCGGTTCCAATTCGTCTCTTGGAGCTTTGCGTGGTCATATCGCTCGCGCCAACCCGCAAAGCAGAGCCATGATCGAAGCTGCTACGAATGTCAGTCCGCAAGCACAAG
Organism: Penicillium hispanicum; assembly: GCF_028827665.1. NCBI lineage: Eukaryota > Fungi > Ascomycota > Eurotiomycetes > Eurotiales > Aspergillaceae > Penicillium > Penicillium hispanicum. The sequence goes on along the minus strand of NW_026623200.1, from coordinate 2,833,032 downwards.
AATCCGACATCAATACAGCCTCAAGTGTGGGGCGTGAATATGGACACGTTCTCCCCGGTGAGATTCTGGTTGTCTTTACTAGCCCTGTCGATCACTATATCACACCACACTTCTACACTGCGTCCAAACCGGCCACGGGCAAGGTGGCTCCGACGTGGAATTACGCTGCGGTGCAGGTCTACGGCCGCGCGACGATCTACCACGATTCAAAGAGCGACACCACAGGGGAGTTTTTGCACCAGCAGCTGTCTGATCTGGCTCGGCTGGGCGAGGAAGGGATAATGAAGTATCGGGATAGTCGCTCCGATGAGGACGAGTCGCCGTCCCGGTCGCCGTGGACAATCACCGATGCACCCCCGGAGTACATTGCGACTCTAAAGAAGAATATCGTGGGCCTGCGCATCCAAATCACCCGGATCGAGGGCCGGTTCAAGGTTAGCCAGGAGCGGCCGGGGGACGATCGCAGCGGGGTGGTGGAAGGGCTGGAGAGGATGCAGACGGCGCGGGCGAGGGAGATGGCGGAGTTTGTGAGGAGTGGGCGCGTGGTGTCTGCGCCAGAATGAGTGACAGTCGAGGAAAGCCCTTGGCGGGTTGGGACGGCCAGAGTAGGCGTGTACATGTACTTCGATGCTTTGGTTGCTCGCCTGGCGGTGGTTCGGATGTATACATCTCAAGTGGTGTGCCGAGGCCCCGAGCTGCTGACGCTGCATGGTCAGTGTCTGCCGGCCTCGTGGATAAATGCTTGTCAGTGCCGTTACGGCCGGTGTATCTTCATCGGTGCACGGGGTTATTTTGTCATGCAGATATACATTCTTTCGCTCTTTCTATAGGACTGCAATCCGGGATTGCCGGGCGTTTCACTCTGAAGGAATGAAGTGTAGTTCCCCGTTTCAAGAAGGGTGGCTTCTCTCGTCGATCGGCCAGAGTAAGAGACGAGGCAAGTTAGTCACCCCGCCGGCGCGTAGGTGTGCCTTTCATCGGTTATGGTTTGTTTTCATCACCGCGGATTGCGGGGATTCTGCATCGAGTGGCTTCGGATGGAAATGTGGAGAGTAGAGAGAGCCGGGGAAGGGGGGAATCCAGCTCGCGCTAGAAGAGACTCTAGTCCTGGTCGGGCAACTAGCCTGACGGTGGCGGGAGGGAAACGGGCAAATGCGCCGAGTAGAGGAAAGGGTGAAGTGCTGGGATAGGGAGTCCGGAGCAGCGGACTACATCCACGCCCATACAACTCAGTATGGCGGGCGATGTACCCGTCGCATCCACTCCGGCGGCACACCTTCTCCGCATTTCCTCCACACCCGAGGCCCCTGCGTCTCTCCAGTCTTCGTTTTTGCAGTTCCATTCTTCCTCCCAGTCATCCTCGACGTCGTGGTTGTGCGCCATGCGCTTCTCTTCTCTCGCTCGCCTCGTCCTCCCTCTCCCCATGTCTCGTCTATAATTCAATGCGCGATGTCTCGCCCGCAGGTCAGCATCGATCGTCTCACGCCCCGCCGTGCGACGGTCGAGCCACGCGAGGCCATGAACTGCAAATCCTGTCGCAAGAGAAAGGTTGGTCCACCGTCCTTGCGTCATCGCAAACTCGTGCTGAACCCGCCAGATCAAATGTAATCGTTTGCGCCCGAGCTGCGAGGCCTGCAAGGTCTTCCAGTGCCCTTGTGTCTATGGTGAGTGCTCGAGCGTTCGAGTGCCAAACCCCCCAGTCCCCAGAGCCCCAGAGCCCGCCGATCATGTCGCATTGTCTGATCGACTCCGTCTGACAGATGCCGTCCCCAAAAAACGTGGTCCCAAGACCGACGTTCTCGAAGCGCTTCTGAAACGCGTCGATGGGCTGGAAAAGAGGCTCCAGGATGAAAAGAATCCTATCTCACCCACCTCTCCCGACAAACAGCCTGACGGTCTCCCTCTGACTCAACCGATTCAACCAAATGGCCGCCGCAACACCATCGACGCTTCCTCATTCAACCCATACACGGTTGAAAACTCGCAACCGCCCGTCTCGACTCCATTGTCTCAAAACGCAGAGCTATTTCCCCGACTGGTCGGTCACGGCTCATCGCTGGGCTTGTCACAGCCATCCCAGCCATCTCACTCACCAGAGGGTGTCCTGTCGGGGCTGCTTCTCGATACGTACTTTGCGCGAATGCATGGCAAGCCATTCTATGTTCTGGATGAGCCAAGTGCACGCCAGCGCTTTCAGTTGAACCAGCTGTCAGTGCACCTGTCAATGGCGATATCGGCCATAACGTTAAGGTTTGCAGCTACCTCTCCCCCCCCGGGGGGCCATTTTCGGTGAACTGCCAGACGACTAATCCATGATAGATATATACACACGACCGGCCAATCTGAACAATCATTGCGCTTGGGTCTAGATGCAGCTCTGCAAGCGCGCCGCATGGTCGACGTGGATAGTCCCACCATAGAAGGGTTGCAGACCTTGCTTCTTTTATCGCAGGCATTTTTCGCCTATGGCCTGGGGAAGAAGGCTTTTATGACGTTCTGTATGTGAGACATACTTGGCTGGCGATGACTTACTAACTCCTCATAGCAAATTGCGTGGCGATGGTGGTGGCCCTCGATCTGCTCCACGAAATGCCATCCAAAATGAATCTCCCGCCCCCCGAACGGGAGGTGAGACGCCGACTCTTCTGGGCGGTATACCTCATGGATCGGTTTATTACATGCGGCTCGCGTCGCCCATGCCTTATTTCGGATCATGCGGTTGTCTTGCGTCTTCCTTCGTGGTCACCGCATGCTGCTGGCCTTAACATGGAAGGGGAGCTTTTCCACGTCGGCCCGAATATTCAGTACTCTGCCGACTCGCGAAGAAAATCTCCTAGTGCGGCGTCTTTACTTATTGACATTACCCGCATTCTGGGTGTCACGAACCGCTACTTGGCGGCTGGTGGGGTCAAAGGGGACTCACATTTCCCCTGGCATGCGCTTTCAAATCTGTCCAAGATTCGACAAGAGCTAGACATCTGGGCCGCTGGGACGCAAGACGTCTTTGCATCCATCGAGGCCTTGTTCGGCCACCCAGAGAGCACGACATTACTTCTGAGCAAGTTGGTTTACCATTTGGTGCATTGCCTGATCTACCGGCCATTTTTGCCAATTGACCTCGTGGAACTGAGAGGCACCGGTCAACATCAATCATGGCAGATTGAAGCTACCAACCTATGCTTCTCACATTCTAATGCAATTGCAGAACTGGTCGAACTTGGTCGTAGCTCCTCCTTGGTCGAATGGCCTGCGTTTGTCAGCTACTGTGTATGCACGGCAGGCACCGTCCATGTACATGGTGTGCATTACAAAGGTCACGAAGGGGAAGTTTTTTCATCGAGCGCTGAGTTTCTCACTCGTGAGATGCACCAGCTAGCGTGGTTACGCAATGCTTGGGCCGGCGTAGAGCATCAGCGTGAGCTGCTTCAAACCATCTATACCTGCCACGCGGAGCTGGTGCGCAGTCTCGCCAGCAGCCCGATGCGCTTTTCACCCGTCTTCCACCTCGAGGATTTCTTGGATCGATACCCGGGCTTGTCTGTGGATGGAGCCCATGTCCGGCTAGTTGATGCCGAAGACAATTTCATCTCAAGGTAAATGCTTTTATTTCCCCTTTCTACTATTGTGCTTGCATTGACTTCGGATATAGATCTCTGGCCTTTGGTGATCGACAAGACCCATACTATCAGCAATCAGTGGCACCTCCGTCTTACCCGGCTTCGGGGTTCTATTCCAGCACACAACCTACTCCGCCATCTCTGCCGTCAACACGCGGTCCAGACTCTGCCCGTCGAAACTCCCAACCACAGTCGCTGACGGAAAAACCACATCTCAACCCACCCCCACTCTCACCGGGACTACACTTCCACCAACCATCTCATAGTCAAAACCAATCGTCACCTTCTCTGCCTTCTACCTTCCCAGTCCACGGCACAACAGACCTATCCTCAGGCCCGGCGGGTGTCCAAATCGACAACAACAACCCCCCTCTGCCAAGCCTCTTCTCCCCATCAGCATTTGGGCTCTCACCACCAACCTTCCTCACAGATCCATCACTGAACATAGCTCCAACTCCACCATCCAACCCACAATACGCCACATTCCCCTTTGACGCCACTCATGCCAACATCCATGGAGCGGGTCAGTCAGCAGGGACTGCCCTCACCCCCGGTGCCCAGTCCCAGGCGAGTGGATCCCACACAGCTGGGAGCGAAGGTGGAAACCTCGAAAAGGACCCGTTCCTTCGTCTTCTGGAGCAGCTTGCCGAAAACGAACACTCGCAGGGCGGGCCCAGTGAGCTGGACTTCTTTTTAACCGACGCTGTCGAGCAGGAGCCCGACGTAGCTCCAGACGAGAAGAAAGGGGGCGATGCAGCAGAGTTGTGAGGATAGGCCGTTGTCAAGTCAAGCACTCCTGTGTATATATGAGAGTAAACCCCGGTGCTGGCACTGTAAATAGGATGATTAGGGCTAAGCTGTGGCCTGGGGAAGGTGTCTGGCCCAATATTCGATACCCAATTCGACGTTTTCCAGTACTTTGGATTCTCTCGATGGCGTGCATGATACGCTCGCTATCGATTTCATTCACGTTGCAGACCGAGGTTTTGAGACGCCCTCACCTCGCTCTGGCTCTTTTCGATTGTATATCGAATGGTAGCCAAGGGGATCGAGCGGTATCGATTATGGATGCATTTATAGCCCCATCCAATGGCGTGTAGCTCACATATTTGCTCCGGAATAGCTGAAGTAAGCTTTGTTGCCATAGACCAGATTGTATAAAAAGAAGATGTTTTGATAGGCTTTGGTATGAAAAAGGGGTGAAAGGCATACAACAATACTGACTACACGTCGTTTCCTACAGGGCGCGTTATAGGCATATGGCTAGGTGGCGGCGGATTGGGATATAAAAGCTTAGGGCGCATCGCTCTATAGCCTACATTTCTCTCGGCCAGGAGGCTGTCTAGGTAGCGTCGTGGGCTAGTGGAATATTGTGAGTCCGGTCTTCCCAGACCACACTGGGAGTGACCTCAACTTGTCCTGACCTTCATCCTCTCACACCGCTGTGCCTTGAAAATTATCTCACCTTCTCGAGAGCACTCTTCCCTTGTCATATCTCAGACTGGTTTGAGACCCCAGATCCGAACTCTTCCCTTCTTCTTTCCCTTGTCTTTATACTAAGAGTCTGTAAAGTAACTGTGATTTCTTATGCAGCCCCATTACAGCATTATGGCCCTTTCCGAAGAACTCCATCGAGCCTCTGTGATTGCTTGTTGTGCAAATCCATTACCTAATAGTATTATCAGCCAATACGGAAATCGAATCATCAGAATCTCTGACGATAAAGTCGTCAAATGGGGCCCGGATGTGACGAAAGATGAGGCCGAAAACCAAAGGATAGCGTATGAACTTGTGGACAGCCGCATAGTTCGCATTCCACGTGTGTATGATTTCTTTTCGGATGAGCGGGGTTGGGGCTATATTGTGATGGAATTTATAGAGGGGAAGGTTATCGATCCACTGGAAGACGTTGGCGCTATACAGAGGGTTACAAGCGTACTTAATTATTTAGTTTGATGTAAAATGACAATTTAACAGCAGAATTGTCTTCCAGGCCAAGGGAGGAAACATTGGAAGCAGAGAAAAACGAAAAGACGAGCAGAAACCGAAGATTCATTCAATATCCAAGCTGGGAGATATGAAAAAACAAACATGAAAAAAAGTGCCATCTAACTACTACCCAAGGAAGTGTCTGGGCCTAGACCAAAACCGAGGACATGACATGTCCACGGGCGACTCCATCAGCAGCGGACATATCTGTGGAAAGCCCGATCTTTGTTCTCGACAGCAAGTCATGGACTAGATTCTAAGGGGCTTTGACACAGTATCAAGCCATTCGTGTTGCCCGGTTTTATTTGCATAAGACTCGGCCTCGGTAAAAGCTTGACATAGGAGTGCTTCCGTTAGTGGATTATCGTTGTATCCGTCGGCCATTGACAGTCCATTGTTGTGGCATTGGGAGGCAGGGAGCGAGCAATCACTCTGGCCACACGATGTGCCTGCGTCCGCGTACGCCTGACTCATGACGTCCGAAGTCCACCTTGGAATACAAGGGCACAGCACCAGTAACCTCGTCTGGACCGCCGGGAACAGTCGGTAACCGTAGTTATCCATTAGGCGGACTAATGGCTGGCTCTGGTCATGATCAAGAACCATCGCGGCTAACCGTGCCACGCCTACGGAAACCATAAATAACTGTGCTCGATAGCCGTCAAATTGGCACTTGGAACACATTCGGGGCTGGCAGTCCCACTCTTTCTCTCCAAGGTCGTCATGGAAATCAACGAGTTGAATACCACATAAGGCGAGCAGTTTTGTGACGATAATAGGGACGTTATCACCGGCGACGATGGGAGAGCAGTACGGGGTGATTCGTCGGACGAGCTTATGATATACTAGGTCGGTATTCTTCTCGCGGAGGTTATCCACCCGACGTGCGAAACCATGATGTCGCAGACCGACAAAGAAATAGGTCTGCGGACCCCAGGCAAGCCGCATAATAGAATCGTCGCGAGTGGCTCTAGCATTGGCGGGGCCCAGGACCTCGCTGGTCAGAGCCGTCGAGCAGTCTTTGCATACCCAGTTAAGCGAATTGTGCTCCCTAATCGAGGCTTCTGTATCGTGATCGATGGCCCAGCCACGTACCATGGCGCCAATGAACGCGCATACAAGTTCGGTATAGTCGTGGAAAGTCAGTGGGCGAGGTGTGGGCCAGAACTGCCACGATCCATAGGCAACACTTGCCACGAGCACCTTCCGGACTAAATCTCCCACGGTACAGAGGACACCGGTGTGAATCAGTGATGGATTAGTGGATTCTTTGACCACTTGGTCCATATTGGCCAGCCACTGCGTGAATTCACTTCCGACTTCGTTGCGAACTCTCCAAGAAAGATCTTTTCCTTGAGTCGGTAACGATTCATGTGAGAGGCGCCCAGCATTGGCCGTAGAAGGGATGGCAGAGTTAGAGCCGACGATGGTGGTGAGTGTGGCCAGGATGTCTCCGTCTTCACGGTGGGCCAACGCCCAATCGACCAGCCAGCACAAGTTCTCTTTGTACGAGACGAAGGCCAACTTGGGATTCATTCCCGAATCGAAACACATCGCGGAATTGCATGTTAAAATCTGGTGATGTCCGAGGATCGGGCCACTTACTGTCCGCAACACCGCTTGTTTCACATCGTCTTTGGGGTAGCGGACAGGCTGGGCTCCATGCGGATAATCGGCCGCGGAGAGCTCACTCTGTTTCGCCCCGACATAACCCTCGGCCAAAGCGTGCGAAGCGAGGAGGCACCGATGGACAATCAGATCGTCGCTGTCGTGGTGAAAGGACGATACCTGCACCAGCCGAGTAATAACGGATGCATAATCATCGAACGCGCCAAGCTTCTGTAGATAATTGGTGGCGATATCGATCATGGAAAAGAGTTCTCGCAGCCCTTGTTCATTGTCCACTGGCACGCGATGATCTCCGTTTCCTCGACGGCAGGGACGGTACATTCCACTATCATGGAATGCCCCTCTAGTTCCACTAGCCGGTCGTTCGAGTAGACGATCGACAGACTGGCATACTAGTTCAGTAACCCGCAGAGCTACCATCAAAGCCAAGCGAACACCAATTCTTGTGGGCGTTGGTTGGGAGAGTAATTCACGTATCACAACTGACCGCACTGAATCTAAGTCCTGAGCGGCACAGAGTTGCTTTTGCAAAGTCGCGGCTTCGGGGGTGGAATTGTCGGAGCCATTCTCAATCATGACGATACCCTGGGAGCGAGTCATAGTTCTTTTTCTCGGAAGACGGCGAAGGTGGAGAGGATAGGATAAGCTATGAGCAAAAAAAGAGTAAAAGTTTTGAGGGCGATGGGTTCCCGGATTTATATCGGGCATTTCTGGCCGGTAGACGCCCAGAGTACGATTAACAGTGCAAGATCCATACTCCGAAGGGAATTATACTACACAATTACCTATCAGTCTACTCGTTCTCCTCCATTTCGCAGTACACGCCTAGTATCGTATAGGACTGGCAATGATCAACACTGCAAAAACTTCGGTTATCATCGTGACGGGAAAGTCGTAAACTTAAAAGTGCGGAGCTCATGACTGTGCATATCTCATTTCCCTCTTCTATTGGGGCCCGGTAACAGATGTCACGGCGACTGTGATAAGACCTTACGCTAAAAATGCAGAGATCACGACAATGCATATATCTCTTCCCGGGACGCCACTGCTGGGTCGGCTCGTCCCGGTGTCCCGCACAACCACACCAAGATTCGGAGATAGGCATATGATATCCCATATCAGCCGACGCGAGGTTGTATCTATACCAGGTCTGATCAACAGCATACATGGACCAATGTACTCGTAAGATCGAATACCATAGGACCACGTTGCTGTGAGATGTGTGAAAACTCTATGACAGTACTTTCTAAGATGGATAGTCCTGCGAGGTGAGGAGCAAGATGTATTCTGTTTACATGTACAAACTGAATGTCGAATCTCCTAGTTCAGAGCCACTTTTTTGCCACATGCAGCTAATCGAGGCCATACGAAAAATCCTTCGTGATGACCGTTGTGCTGATTCCCAAGGGAGCCATAATCGCCTCCAATTGGTCCATGTGGAGCCATTCGCTTCTGCAAATGTATCTCCCTCGCACGGCCCTATCCTTAGGCCGTGATGTGATGAGTTGTCAAGAGTGGGACGCTTTGGATAACAAGTGGTTTAAATATGAACAGCACTTGCAGACGTCAATACAGGCGCGCACGTTATTCAAAAACCAACCACCACAGTCCTCCAGAATGGATCTGTCCAGTATCGATATATCTGACGGCCCAGAGGATTTCCCGGGTCGTGTCTCCAGTCTTCTAAAAGGCATCGCCTACTCTCCGCTTCAGTGGCCGTATCTTCTGTCGGTTTGCATATGCCTCTTACTGGGCGGGTTATATCTCCGCAAAGAGACTAGCCTACCACTTCCCCCAGGCCCATATCCGCTCCCAATCATAGGAAACATCCACCAGCTCCTCTCAAAGCCTCTACCTGAGACACTGCTCGAATGGCACCAAAAATACGGGCCCATAGTCAGTTTCCAATCCGGCAGCCGACTCATGGTCAGCGTCGCCTCGCACGATATCTGCCAGGATCTGATGATGCGGAAGGGCACACTCTACAACTCCCGCCCTGACATCGTGGTCGCGGGGAGGTACGCCACGAAAGGCCTGCACATTGCGTTGATGCCCTTTGGCAAGCAATGGCAGGCCCACAGGCGCATTCTCGCATCTGTAACCACGGAAAATGCCTCACGCAAGTACCGGCTGCTAGAGGAGGTCGAAAGCCTTCAAGTGATGGTCGACTTTCTCTCATCGGACGACTTCTCAGCGATCTTCCGCCGGTACGGCGCCAGCCTGACCAACGCCCTAGGTTACGGCCGTCGACTTACCCACGATGACGAGGCCGAGTTCCGTGAATCCGAACAACTGGCTCGTCGGCTAGTAGACGTCATGATGGCAGATTTCCACTTTGCACTCGTCGAAATCTTCCCGGTCCTCGACTACCTTCCGGACTTCCTTGCGCCGTGGAAGGCCTTCGGCAGGAAATACTACTCCGAAGCAACCTCGTTCTACTCCAAGAACTTCCTCAAAGCCCAGTCCACCTCGTCATGGAACTGGGTCAAACACAGCCTCACCCGTCCCGAAGCAAAGGATATGCAGATTGACGAGATCTCCATGCTCTTTGGAACCGCTCTGCAAGCCGCTGTCGAAACCATCCCTTCAGTCCTGCGTGTCTTCGTGAAAGCTATGCTCCTCCGCCCGGAATGCTTGACCAAGGCGCAGGCCGAGCTCGATCAAATCGTCGGGCCCGGCCGTGTTCCCTCCTTCTCCGATATGCCGTCCCTTCCCTATACCAACGCCATTGTGAACGAATGCTGCCGGTGGCAAGCAGTGATAGCTCTCGGTCTTCCACACTGCAACATGCATGACGATGAGTACGGTGGTTATCGCTTTCCCAAGGGCACGCTAGTATTCGCAAATGCATGGGCCATTGGCTTCGATGAAACCCTCTACAATCATGCCCGCGACTTCCTTCCCGAGCGGTGGGTGGAGAGCCCGGAGCTTCCTAACGGCGCAGCCTTCGGGTATGGCCGACGCGTATGTCCGGGTAAGTTCATCGGTATAGATAGTCTGTTCATTAATATTGCCCGATTGTTATGGGGGTATGAATTTGCTCGTGGGGAGCGGGAGGTAAAGCTCTGGGATATCGATCATGCATTCACCTCTAGCCCGCGTGATTTTGATGCCAAGTTTAGTATTCGAAGTGTCAAGCATCGTGAGACACTAGAAAAGGCGTGGACAGTTGCGGATACTGATGCGGATGCCATTCTTGGAAAGATTGAAGCGGATCATCAGACTTGAGGCGTTACAAGTGCATTGACAAGGATTGAGAAGACCTGGGTGTCCTCATAGGTTGAAGGGGCATAGTCATCCCTTGATGCTATAGACAGCGTTTTGTCTCGGTGAGCTCGTGATGTTATCGTGCTGATCAAGTTCTGGAAAAAGTCCACGGGTGTTTTATCCTTACAATGCCGTTTAGATTTACGCCGATGGTAGACTGGATGCTCAATAGATGTCTCTGGTCAGGCTCTAGAACTGCGAGAAGAAAATATTTATTGATCAGGAAAACAGGCCACAACACCTTTTCCAGATAATAGTATGAATCTATCACATAACCGCTATCGGAGCGGCCGTCCCGATACTGCTCTGTTCGGTCTGTCGCAGCGATGCCGTAACAATTTGCAGGTTCTTAGTAGACCTGGCGAGCCGCCACTGGGTTCTTACCCTGGCTAAAACCGAAAGACTGGAATTTTAACCAGGGCAGCTGCCAATGAATAAACAAAACAACCAAAACAAAACATACAACAGCGAGGATTCGCATGTGGTCACCCACCATACTACTAACTCGCCGGCGTGTGGCTTGAGTACGGCTGAGCGGACGGGAAGCCCTGTTCTCCACACCCTGTGGTCGTATGTACTAGACAGGGCGTGGAAAGGAAATATCTGGCTTATCGATGTACTTCACATGAATCATGAAATGGCTTGCTATTTACAATATGTTCATCCAATCACACACGCACATATTTATTTTCCACAACACCACACCCACCCATCAGCGCGGTTTTTACAACCTCGACACACTCGCAGGCGTCTTGGCACAGCACGACGACGCAAACGCATTCGTAGACATGGTATCAACACAAACGGCCGACGGCGGCACCCACAGGCCCGGATTCTTCTGAAAGAAGTTTGACGCGCGCAGCATCACGCTGACCGGCTCGGCCGGCATGATGGGGAAGTCCTCGGTGCGAGGGAAATGCGTGAGCCCGAACTGGATGTAGCAGACGATATCGGTGTTGTCGATATTCTCGTCGCGCTTGGCCCAGTCCAGGATCGTGGAGTTGTGCGGGTGGTTCTCGGCGCCGGTTGACTGGCACACGTAGTCGCCGGCCGGGAACAGCTCGTAGTCCTTGTACGGCGTCACCCAGAGCGGCTTGCGGGCGAAGGCGGCGCGGTCGTAGACTGTGCTGCCTGGTTTGGCGAGGAGTGGCGGGCACGAGGTGTTGAGGATCTTGTAGCCGATGGGCTTTTTGGCGACGGGGTTGGTGCGGTTGGGGTTGACGATGTCCCACGAACGGTTGGTCTCGTAGCAGTAGTCGGCGGCGCCTTCGAGGGCGGTGCGCAGGGGGGTTTTCTTGCTGAGGAAGGCGTTGCCGTAGGGGTTCTCGGGCGAGCCGACGGGGTGGTCGGCGGCGACGGCGTCGCTCTGCACGACGGAGTTGTTGGGGCCGTCGATTTCGGGGTCGATGCGCAGCGAGAACAGGTGCTGGTGGTTGTGCGCGGTGATCTGGGGCGCGACTTCGGTGCCATACGGCGCGGCCTGCTCCGTCGGGTGCATACAGTAGGTGTTTAGCATGCCGGTGAGCTTGATCTCGAGCTTGTAGGTGCCGTCCAACGTGAAGGTGTGGTAGAAGCCGTACTCGTAGTTGGCGGCGGTGATGATTTGCGAGATGATGAGCTTGCGATCGCGAGCAGAGATGACCGTGCCGTCGCGGTAGTCGGTGTGCTTGTAGAGAAGCCCGTTGTCCTCTTCGTGGATGCAGATGGCGTTCTTGACCACGGCCGCTTCACCTTGCGCTGTGGACATGACGCCGTCCATGTAGTGGATGGCGCCCTTGCAGTCGCATCCCAGCTTCAGGGAGTTGGTCATCAGCCCGGTGCCATACTCGCCGACGTCGAAGGCGTGCTTTTTGTGGTGAGGCTTCTCGGGACAGCCGTAGGGAACTACCATCTCGACAACACTGATGCGGTTGAAGAGAGTACGGTCGCGGTCCTCGTACATGTCGTGAGTGCGCACGTCGGAGATGACAATACCTTCGCGGTAGTTGAAGCCGATGTGCATCTTGTAGTTGGCCCATGACAGCTCGTTGCCACGGACCTTGAAGGAGACACCCTGGGGCTGAGTGATGTCGATGGGCTTGAGCCGGTCGTGGTTGTACTTGTCGCCGATAAATTCGGGGAGATAGTTGTGCTCGGTGAGAGGCACGGCAGTGCGTTCCCCATTTACGTAGCGAACATCCACGCTGAGCACCTCTTCGGTCTCGGTATCCGCAACCACAGTGAAGTCGAGAGGGTGAGCGTATTGGTTGTCAAACTCAGAGGTTCGGTAGTAGGCCAGACCCTGCTGCAGGCGGCGCTCAAAGCCCCAGCGCTCATCGATCCCGATAGCCCAGGCATCGAGGAAGACCCGTGACATATCAGTGATGCCAATTTCCTTGCAGGCACGAATGACGCGCGCGTCCTTGCGCGCAATACGCTCCATCACATCGAGGTCCTCAAGGGTGAGGGTCGGCATAACATCCCTCACCTCCTTCCACTCCTCTACCGTGGACTTGCTCAAGTTGACGACAACCTCGGCGACCTGCTGTGTCTCGCGCTCGATAATAATGGCAAAAGCTCGGCGATCCGGAGCAGGCACTTTGCCCTGGCGGAACGCAGCATACTCAGCCTTGCGGGGCTCGCGGAGGGTGATGCAGTTGAACTTGACGGTCTTGGGGCTGGCATATTCCCGGACAAGCCTGGCAGCCTCTGGGATTTCCTTGATGGAGAGCTGGTCTAGTGTCAAGTAAGTAAGCTGGGTAATGTCGTGACGTATAGCACGGAGCACGCAAAGACGCTCAGTTCGTACCTAGCGGGTGGGGAGTGCCCTGTGGGAGCATCGCCGTCGCAGCAACGCTGTCATAGTCTCCCTCCCGGAAGATTGTATAACCCGGGATGGATGTGGTATCAGGGGCAGACGCCATGGTGGGAGTCAAGAGTCAATGAACTAGGTCAGTGTGTAGAAATCCAAATACCTTCGCTCCCGGCGGCCTTATATAGTCGGTTTCCGCAATCTACCTGATCGATAGAATCCGCATGGACCTGCCCGATCAGGCAGTCGGGACGCATCTGGCGCTATCGCGCTTGCCTCGCGACTCTTCCCGACCGTGTGGCCGTCCTGCCGTTGCTCGGTTTGGCGAATATCTGGAGAAGCCCACCTCCTTTGCAGTTTTTTGACTTGCCATGCCATAATATCTTTTGCGTAAGTTGTCTTCGTGCGGCATTCTCGGCCAATCAGGCTGACAGGTCGGCCTGACAACGGGCAGGACACTGACACTTCTCCGATCGGGCAAGTCGACCCTACCACTGACAGCCTAAATTCCGAAAACTATCTTAAGAGGTTCTCAGCGCTTACTACCAACTCTCGTGCAGCCGCAGAATGTCAAGTCATCGATTCAAGCTTATCTGTTTGTTGCGCGGGGAACCACGTGAGGGGCAAGGATCTTCCCTGCTCATGCGTCGCATCTTCCCTGCGTTGAACTTGGCGATTATATAGATCGGAAATGGACAGAAGGTACTTGTTTACGACGTTCAACCATTAATGATCATCGCCGCCTTATCGCAGATACTGTGAACAACCCGATCTAATCACTGTCCGAGTTGGCGATATCGCACCCGTTGGGTGTTGCGTGGACCTACTCTTTTCGGACTGGCGTGCCGAGGGGCTCAACGCGAATCCCGACTCGACGATCTGGAGATGCCGGGTGGGCCGGGTGGATTTTGGCTCTTCAGATGCATCGCAGAGGCGAATCTCAGTCGCCTACTGCTTTTGGCATGTCGTGCCGAGGCAGTTATCGCCGGTTGTCGCAAATGTAGCTGCACCTCCCTTGGACTTAAGAGCTGCCCCCTCAGCTTGTACATAGTGCCTCCCGTCTTTCCAGATCTGGAAGTCGTTCAATTCCTTGTCGCTCATTATGTCTTCATTATCGGTTCAATTGACAGCCCCGAATGGTCGCACTTGGACCCAGCCGACGGGGCTGTTCATCAACAATCAATGGGTGAAGTCGTCGGATGGCGACAAGATCGCCAGCATCAACCCAGCGTAAGTCCTTTAAACAAGTGGAGGGGCGGTCGACTCCCATAATTGCCGTGCTAATCATTGATTCCAACTTGCAGAACCGCACAAGAGATCACATCTGTCTATGCCGCGTCGGCCAAGGATGTCGACACCGCCGTCAAGGCTGCTCGCGTCGCCCTGAACGATCCCAGCTGGCGCGACCTTCCCGGCGTCGAGCGCGGCAAGATGATGAACAGGCTGGCTCAGCTCATCGAGGAGAACCGGGAGACCCTGGCGACGATCGAGACTTGCGACAACGGGAAGCCATACCTCGTTTCACTGAACGACGACATGACCGAAAGCGCCGAGACAATCCGCTACTATGCTGGGTATGCAGATAAGGTCTTCGGTCAGGTCATCGATACAACACCAGACAAGTTCGCGTACACTATTCGGGAGCCGGTCGGCGTCTGCGGCCAAATTATTCCGTAAGTCAATTCGGACTATGGAGATATGGAGATCAATCGCTCACTGAGTTCTAGTTGGAATTTCCCGCTGTCCATGGCAGCGTGGAAGCTCGGTCCCGCGTTGGCGTGCGGTAATACCGTCGTGCTGAAGCCCGCCGAGCAGACTCCGTTGTCTGTTCTTTTCCTCGCCAATCTAATTGTGGAGGCGGGCTTTCCTCCGGGTGTCGTGAACATCGTCAACGGCCACGGTGCGGTCGCTGGTGCTACTCTCGCTTCTCACCTAGACGTCGATAAGATCGCTTTCACCGGCAGTACGGCGACTGCGAAGCAGATCATGAAGATGGCCGCGGTCAACTTGAAGAACATCACTCTCGAGACTGGAGGCAAGAGCCCGCTTATTGTCTTTGATGATGCCGATCTCGAGCAGGCGGTCGAATGGGCACATATCGGCATTATGTACAACCAGGGTCAGATCTGCACGGCCACATCCCGGATCCTGGTGCACGATAAGATCTACGACAAGTTCCTGGAGGCATTCAAGGCACAAGTCAAGAAAGTCTCTAAGATCGGGGATCCGTTCGAGGAGAGCACTTTCCAGGGCCCTCAGGTTACCCAGGCCCAATACGACCGTATCTTGTCCTACATCGACGTAGGTAAGTCGGAGAAGGCGACGCTTGAATGTGGTGGTAAGCCTTTCAAGGGTGTTGGTGACGGAAAGGGTTTCTTTATTGAGCCCACCGTCTTCACAAACGTCACTCCCAAGATGCGCATCTACCAGGAAGAGGTCTTTGGGCCGTTTGTATGTCTCGTCCGCTTCAGTGATGAGCAGGCAGCTATCCGGATGGCCAATGACAGCACATATGGTCTCGGCAGTGCTGTCTTCACGACCAACCTGACCCGTGCGCATCGCGTTGCGAGGAAGATCGAAGCCGGTATGGTGTGGGTTAACTCCAGCCAGGATAGCGACTGGCGCATTCCTTTCGGTGGTGTCAAGCAAAGCGGTATTGGTCGGGAATTGGGACAGGCTGGCCTGGACGTTTACTCGAGTACCAAGGCTGTGCATGTCAATATGAAGTCTAAGCTTTGAGCAGACTGTATCTACTTCGGTTTATGGAAGGTTGTGTTCGAATCCTAGCATTTTTCTAATGCCTTTCAAGGCCTTCAACTATATGCTAGATGATTCTAATGCCGCAATGATTGAAAGCACGCTTGTAGATAGCAACTTTCAATACACAGGCACAGGTAAGATTCCACTGGAGGTTGGAAGAATGATGACAGTATATTGTATAATTCCGAAAATAGTACTGCCATTCCAGATCTCTCAACCTATTCCTATATATATAATACTGTGGAGGAAAAATCATAGAAGCAGAGATTAGTCATCATTATGGCCTGAGGTGGAAAGGCGGTGAAGGAGGGTCATATGGGCTTGGGATGGCCAGACCCCACTTAGTTTTATCATCCATCTCTGATTCGCAGTTTCATCGAATTGAACCGTGTTCTCCATCGATCTCCATCCTTCCTTCGTCCAATTATAACCCTTACGATCCATGTTCACTGTCTATCTTCAGCGGATTATAAAGGAGTCTTCATAGCCCTAGATTCTACAACAGTCCTAAGGGCCATTTGGCCCACCTTGCCCTCGCTCTCCAAACAAATATTGTTATGTTGTTGTATGGTTCTCAAATACGCAATAAGGAAATGCTTGGGGGTTATTATTCATTGGGTGTTTTGGAATCGATCAGTCTTAATTGCCCTGATTTTTGTAGCAGTACTCTAGGAGGGACCAGGATTTTGAGCATTTCTTTGTCGGATTACGGGGGAATTGTTCAACAGAATGCGACCATATTCGAGATTTTGGACTGTATAGATATTGGACCCTGGTGAAAATAGAATATACCTTGGATCGTCACTACATTCCTATACCGCCCTGCCTCACATACATACTGCTATGCGGAAGCGTTAATAGAACCGAAGCACAAGATGTCGCCAACGCCATAGCCGGGATCAGACTGTGTTGGAATAAGTGTGTAGAGACTCGCATTAATAGTTTATGCATTCAAATTGGCAGATTGGGCAGAATAGAAACACATTCTCCTTGATTCCAATTGGTCAGGTCCCCTCCTATCCTGACATGCCTCTCGGCCCGATGGTTCCTCCGTCCAACGAGGACCAAAGTAAGGCGATGGTGCTTGGATCCTTCGAATAACACGCCATGGAGAAAAAGCGACTATCCAACTACCTTGTGCTATTTCCTACGTCACGATCGTCGTTTCCGCTGAAGATCGCCTCCATATCTTCACGCATAGGCTCAAGTAAGCGTGGCTTAGCTGACCTTTGCTCTCCCTCCAAACCGCGCGTCTTCCCTAGTTCAGGGTGGGAAAACATTGATCCTTTATCACCGATTGAAGAGGAGTCAATTCCAACCTACAGAGCCGAGAAATTCTTTTTTGTCCGTATCGGTGAGGTATTCAACAAGCGATATCAAGTCGTGGGCAAGTTGGGCTATGGATCCAGCGCGACAGTGTGGCTATGCCGTGACTTGTTGTAAGACCAACCAATCTTCGCTGGATGGACTCAAGCTAACAGGCTAGTGACCACCGTTATACTGCATTGAAAGTCTACACAGCCTCAAATACAGTGACTCGAGAGATCGAAATTTACGACCATCTCAGAACCATCCAATCCGACCATGCTGGCCAAACGTGCCTACGACCGTTGATTGAGATCTTTCAAATCCAGTGTCCAGATAGAGACAGAGTGCATACTTGTCTAGTGCATCCGCCTCTTGGGATCAGCCTTGACCAGCTCACCCCGCTACTACCTGATGGGGTGATGAGCAGCGCCATGGTAAGAACTACCATGCGGAATATTCTTGCTGCTCTAGACTTCCTTCACACGGAAGCTCGGGTTATACATACCGGTTAGCACCAATCCAAGCGCCCTAACTATGGCCTAAAGTACAAGAAGTATTGACTAATAGCATAGACCTCCAACCGAATAATATTCTCCTTGGCATCAAAGACGACTCAATTCTATCCCAATTCGAACAGGCAGAATTTGAAGCGCCTGTGCCGCGAAAGGTCCTCGAGGATCGTACCATTTACCTCTCACGGCCCCTCCCTATCTCATATGGGACTCCCGTTCTATGTGATCTAGGCGAGGCTCGATTGGGCACCGACCAGCAGACGGGCGACATCATGCCAGATATCTATCGGGCACCGGAGGTCATTTTGGACATGAATTGGGACAGTAAAGTTGACATCTGGAATGTCGGGATGGTGGTAAGCTGAGTGATCATGTCATCGCGTTGCCACTTTACCTGTCATGAAGCTGATAATAGCCGAGATTTGGGATCTCTTTGAACATCGGCATGTTTTTAGGGCTCGGAATCCCGCGCGGAAGTTAGATGATGGATACCATCTCGCCGAAATGCAAGCAGTCCTAGGAAACCCGCCTCTCCAGTTCCTCGCTCGGAGCGAAAGGAGCCTTCAGTTTTGGGATAAAAATGGTTTGTGGCCCTCCCCGGATGTCAATGTGGATATAGTTCGACGGTATTAACAGTGCTGGCCTTTTGTATTAGGTAAATGGAAAGGCGCAGCTCCTATCCCAGAGCATAACCTCGAGGTGTTGGAAGACAGACTCAAAGGAGATGAAAAGGAAGACTTCCTACGTTTTCTCCGACGCATGTTATGTTGGCTACCAGAAGAAAGAGCCTCTGCGAAAGAGCTTTTATTTGATCCGTGGGTAATGCATGGTCTCTTTAAGTAAAACCATGTATAGCTGTTTGATAATATAGTTCTATGGAGACGGTACACGTTATTACTATCTTGGTTGCACCACCTTTACTTTTGTAAATGCGAGCGGAATAGCCGATGAGGCCGTCTGAAAGATCCTGCGCGAAATTCGACCATGTTCCCGGGACATAGAATGCCAGGCTATCATATTCCATAGGTTGGACTTGCTCAAGACTGGCCCACTTGGGGGAAAACAGATTGGAGGATCTATAGAGATTCGACGGAGCAGTCCGTCACTCTATATCCTCCGCTGCGACTCACGGATCAGTGCAACGCGAACAGCGCCATCGGGGAGACTCCACTGCCCAAGGTTAGCCCATCTAATTTCACCTTGTCATCACAAATGCATGTGGGGGGGGGGGGGGGGGGAGTACAGACGAGGTCGGAGTCTGGACTACCGCTTCGTGCAGACAAATCGCGCCTGCTTGGACCTGCCCGAAACGGGTATCCAGCGCTGCCGAACGCTGCATCATGCAACAACATGGTCTGACCACGATATTGCGAGGGAATTACAAACCGAATGTAAGCGTGTTTTGCGCAGCTAGGCTGAAAGACATTCCCATCAACGGACTAGAGCGCGCTATTTATTTGCGCCTGAGAAGTTTGATCCGCCAATCAGAGGCCGTGAAACGCGGTCGTACTATACTTGCAGCGACGTATATGTTGAGAATGAGACCCAAATCCCTGTTTCTTCAAGCTGCTTCATCTTCTTTTCAGTACAGACTTTTAATTGATGATGGCTCCCTCGGACAACAAGACAAAAGATAGCTCCTCGCAGGCGCGCCACCGGTCGCATAAAGGCTGCTGGACGTGCAAGAGGAAGCGTATCCAATGCGACGAGACGCGGCCTGGCTGCCACAAGTGCAGTGCGCGAGGAATTACATGCGAGGGCTACGAAATTCGCCTTCGATGGGGTGCTGGTATTGCTTCAAGGGGTCGGTTCAACGGTGCAGAAAAGCCTGTCAGAGAGTCTATTCCTCGGCCATCCAAACGAAGATGGGACCTTCGCACCAAAATGGAGCCACAGAAGGAGAGTGATGAACAGGGTCAACCTGTCATATTTTTGGCGTCAAGTCCTCCCGAAGGTAAGAAAAGCGTCTGTGGAATCTGTCTCTACCTCATGAAATGATAGTTAGGAATTCACCGTTGTCAGTCAATATAAACTGAATTTGATCATCTAGTTCAACCTTCACATCAGCCAATAACTCGATGCCCAACAGTCAATATCTTAAATACGCCTTCCGGTCAGGACCCTAATGATTATATCGGTGTTGTCAAGCACTTCGAATTGCCCGTGTCGATGAGGGATCTGGAAAGACGGGATCCAGATGTATTCCCCAGCAACCAAGCATTAAATACGCCTCGATGTGTGGAGAGCATGCCAGGAAGATCAACAGTCACAGTTTGACTATGTATATATATCATCAAATCTTATCATGATCGGAATGTTAACCTCTATTCTTGTCACATTCCTTGTGGTCCTACTGGACTATATGGGTTTCTCCATTTACCAAAGCAGCATTCTCATCGTGGATATTGAAGTCTCCTTTTATACTCACACCCATGTCTGGATCAGAGAACAAGGATGTCCAAGACTCGATATTCTAGACTAGGGCTAATCGATCGGAGACTCAATGTTGTCTATCGCTCTTTGCGGTGACAAACGTCGAATGATTTCTTGGAATGCTCACGTCTATGGTCCAGACTTCCCAAATCAAAGCTTTTACAGACTTTTGACCATGAGATATTGATTTCCTCGATATCTCCAAATTCCAGGTTATATATTGTAACTCCGGATCGTAATCTCCACCTCCGT
This sequence comes from Penicillium hispanicum, assembly GCF_028827665.1. Classification (NCBI taxonomy): domain Eukaryota; kingdom Fungi; phylum Ascomycota; class Eurotiomycetes; order Eurotiales; family Aspergillaceae; genus Penicillium; species Penicillium hispanicum. The sequence continues at coordinate 2,812,474 of NW_026623200.1, read as the reverse complement.
CAGCGGATCTGGCGCATGCGACACAGGCGTAAAGCCATAATACCCCATCATCTCATGGTCTGGCGGTCCGTTCAGCGCATGTATCTGATGCCTCGTCCTTTGGGCCTTTTCTAAGTAGTGTGCTGAGACCTGATCCTTTGGGAGTGTGACCAACTGCATGCCCTCCAGACCCTGTGTCTGCAGTGCATTTCGATATAATTTCTTCCTCCAGTCCTCGTCTTCTACCTCCTCGTCTGTGAATGATTCGCTGTCATCCAAGAGGGACCGGATGGCAGCCGCCCACATGCGTCGCCAGCGACCAGTTTGCAGAATGTGGCGCAGAGCCACCTGGTCTTGGGCATACGTGCCATCTGCCAAATGACGGGGCCGTTGTTTAGCGGGCAGGGCACGTAGCTTGTATGGCCCCGTGTCTAACACCTGGAATCCAGGATAGCTTCCACACGCAGTGTCCGGGACGCAGTAGGTGATATAATCGAATCTTGTATGGATATCAAAGTATGGCAGGTTCTTCTCCGGGTCGAGGAAAGCGTCCATGCTTTTGCCGAACAGTTCCCCGTAGATGATGATCTGGAAGGCGGCGCGATCGGGTTCGGTGTCGAGTGTGTATGCATCGCTCACCCCGCCATCCCAAAAGTTCGGCGTTTGGTACCACTGGAGTCCGGCCATTTTGTCAATTTTATCGGCCAGCGGGTTGATGATCGAGAAGCGGGCAAGGTGGGTTCGTCGGATGTCGTCGAGTGTGAGGCCTGAGTGCTCCAGACAGAACTCGTATAACCCGTCGATCCCGCCTTGGAGGGCTTCACGCAGAAGCTTGGTTCGATTCTCATTGCCAAGTGCCCAGTCACTAGCCTGGCGCGCTGTGGCAGCAATTAAAAAATGTGGATGTGGAGAGAAGAAAGTGGGCGCGGACGATGCAGCGAGGCGAAGGATGGTTTCTGGTCGGGTGTGCGAGAACGCGCCACGGAGGCGCCGACATGCAGACGCAGCGTTGGTGAAAGTTTCGATATTGTCGATGTGCAGAGGCAAGAGTGAAAGGACTTCATTGGGGAGGTCGAGCAACGCCATCTTGTGCTAGGAGCTTGGAACCTCGGGTCGTGCGATGTAGATGTGACACCCACGGGGTTAATGGGCCGCGACTATATACTCCACATAAGCTCGACAGCTCACTGATTGCTCACAGTTGTTGCGCATGATTCCGCCCTGTGATTCATATCGCGAGTGAGTCATGATCCATCTTGCCAATGCCTCGTTGCAGCCTCCACGATCCACCGTGGCGAGGCTGCAATATGGTCAGTTCCCGAAACCGACCTAATACTCAACGCCTGCGAGGATTCTATACTGATCTTGGAAAGCATCCCTAACAGCGCTCAAGGCGAAGATCCCCAAATCGACAGAATTCCGCAGATGATCTTCGATCAGGCTGTGTATACCTCGGAGAAACAGAGAAGCAGCCACCACCGCAGCTGCAGTGTGTTCTCCCCCTTCCAAGGTTAATTCTGCGGGACAGTTGAGTACTCGAGGATGGAGATGATCCATCACCGATTCTCTCCCAGCAACTTGGCCAGTCGGATCCAAACAACACCGAGCCGAACGATGGGGCTGCCGGAATCCGAGGACGCCGACGTGGCCTCTCATTCGCAGAGCGCCCCATCGTATCCTAGCCCAAAACAGGAAGAATCGGATCTGTATACGAATCAGCACAAAGAAAATAACAAAATGAAACGGAGCCGTCAACAAAGCCGACTCACGGCGTGGAAAAAAAAAGGGGGTTCGCCTCGCCTCGCTGAAAACACCCAGCTCGTCTCGTCTCTGCACCGCCGCACGCTTCGCTGCATCTCCCGATGGCGCAGTCCGCTCACGCAAGCTCGGCCGACCGATCCTCCTCGGCCGCGGGGGGCTCGTCGCGTCGCCGTGGCAAGGCAGACCACGACGCTTCGCCGGCGCGGTCCAGTGGCGCCGCGCGCCAGTCGAGTGCGGCGTCTCGCTCGACTCTGCAGCGATGGACGACGCGGGCGGCGGAGCGCACCTGGTCGGTGCCGCTGGCGCTCTTGATCGCCTTTGCGGCGCTGTACGCCGCCAACCCGACGGAGAGCAACCCGGTGCATGGCTTCATCTTTCTCTCGTACAGGCTCGCGCCAGAGGCCGGCGCGAAGCCGCTGTACGGCAAGGGCCTCTGGGACGTCGCGTTCGTCCTGTTCTACACCATCTTCCTGTCCTTCACGCGCGAGTTTATCATGCAGGAGCTTCTGCGCCCGCTGGCGCGCGTGTCGGGGATCCGGTCGCACGGTAAGCAGTCGCGCTTCATGGAGCAGGTGTACACGGGCATCTACATGGGCATCAGTGGCCCCGCCGGTCTGTGGGTGATGCGCCAGACGCCCGTGTGGTATTTCAACACGCAGGGCATGTACGAGTCCTTCCCGCACCGCAGCCATGAGGCCGAGTTCAAGTTTTATTACTTGTTCCAGGCGGCGTATTGGGCCCAGCAGGCGCTGGTCATGCTGCTCGGCCAGGAGAAGCCGCGCAAGGACTACAGGGAGCTGGTGGCGCATCACATCGTGACGCTGGCGCTCATCGGGCTGAGCTATCGGTTCCATTTCACGTACATGGGCATTGCCGTGTACATCACCCATGATATTAGTGACTTCTTCTTGGCGGTGAGTTCGAGTTGGAGCCCATATGGGTATTGGATTGGGCATCGTGGTCGCTGTGCTAATGCCCGTTCTAGCTTTCCAAATCCTTCCACTACATCGATTCCGACCTGGTGGCCCCGACGTATGCTACTCTGGTGGTCGTCTGGATTTACCTGCGACACTATCTCAACCTGCGCATTCTCTATTCCCTCTTCACCGACTTCCAGACTGTCGGTCCCTACGAGCTCAACTGGGAGACCCAGCAGTACAAGTGCTGGATCTCCAACATCATCACCTTTGCCCTCCTGGCTCTGCTCCAGAGTCTCAATCTGTTTTGGCTGTACTGTCTCATGCGCAGTGCCTGGAAGTTCGTTGCCTATGGCGTGAAGAAGGATGACCGGTCCGAAGACGAGCCGGAGCCGGAGATTGCGAGTGATCAGCAGAACCACCACACAGCAGAGTCAGCCAATGGAAATGGCGCTGCTCACAAGTGAACAGAGTGAGGGTGGCGGGAGAGAGGGAGTGTTGGTTCGGATGAATCTACACACCCAATCACCTGTCTAGACGCATGGATGATCGACTCAACGCATTTAGTCGGGAGCTGACGAGAAGGCAATTCAGCCTACCTTAACGACTACAAAAGCCTGATGTCCCATGTTTACGGCCAGCAATCTGGTGTCCAAGAAAGGGTTGCGCCGAGTCTGTCATGTTAGATCTATTCAATGTACAACTAGAAGAATGTTAATGTCTAAGGAATATTTGGTACACACGACAGTCCACAGATCTAATGTCTTTCCTTAACCCATGAGAACCCGGTCCGCTATATACACCCAAAAGAAAACGCAGCATTCAACGCCGGACTTGCAATGTACAGAAGCTGACCAGCTTCCAGTCATAATACACAAAGAGACGAGTATAGGGTTGCATGGAGAACAGAATGATGCAAGGCGTGAAGGAGAGGATTTTGTGAAGTAGGTATACTCTTCAGAGATGACCTCGTGAATGTGACGGTCTCCCCGAGCTGTGGGAACTACTGGGGATCAGAGGTAAGCTCGGCTCCAAGACGTCGCTGTAAGGCTGTCCTGGGGCCCTGTGGAGGTCATCGGGAGATGACCGGTGGACCGGGGAGTGTGCGACCATGGGCGAATGCAATGTGTCGCTGTTCCAGTCAGATGCTGGACGATGGTCAGACGCTGGGCGATAGTCATCGCCGCCGCGGGCGGCTTTCTCCAGCGGCAGAAGCTCGGATGTCATTCTGTTCTCCGAGATGCCGAGAGATTCACGGTTCTCAGATAGACGTGTATATTTGGACATGGGCTCCTTCAGCGTGACGGCGTAATAGAAGCCGATCAGGAGCCAGATCAGCAGGGCAAGCAGGAAGATGGCATTGTAGAGGAAAAACAAAACACCCATGACTCCAGTCATCAGCGAGGGTTGGTTGAACACGTCGGAGAAGACCAAGACAAAGATGGAGTTGACAAAGTTGAGGGCTGCAGCTGTGATGCCAAAGCCGTTGGCAGCTCGGTCCATGAACGGTCTGATAACTGCGGTGGCGACCAGCATTGCCGCCTCTAGAATCAGCAGCACGATGGACTGAGCCACAGGTGATGCCTGGGCGAACGCGATGACCATTCCTTTGACAACGGTATAGGCCACGAATGGGATGATGAAATAGTAGCCCTGCGGTTTGTAGTTGCTATACAAAAACCCGAATTTGGTCATGCAGATGGGGTCGTTGTAGAGCGAGTAGGCCGGGTGCTCCCTCAAGACTTTGGACGCATGGGCCCGTTGGAAGACCTTGAACACCGCCCAGCCGATGCAGCCGCTCATTACCAGCCACAGCGTGATGGCGAGGACAACTTCTGCGGCAGAGTCATGCTCGACCAGCTCCCACATGCAAAGCACACACATCTGCGGGTAGCCGAGAGACAGGACTCGGTATAGACTGCCTCGCATAAAGGTTTTCCACTCGGTAGTTGCGCCAACAGCACGTTCGAGCTTCACACTTCTCACTTTCCTGGAGAGCACGGGCAGGCCGAAGCGGAGCAACAAGATGAAGAGGATGGTGACCACGGCAACAAAGTAGAAGAAAAGGTATCCGGTCATGAAGATATTGCTCGACTCGATATTGATTCGGAATCCCACCCGCTCGATGCCTCTCACGGTCTGTTCGGTGCCACCGTTGGTGGAATCCGTGGATCGCGCCGCAAGCCCCGATGCGCGTTTCGCCAGGTAGACCGACTGGTTGCCGATTTCAGTCAGGAGGGTATTCGGGGTGCCGCCGGTGGCACGTTGGAACCATGTGCAGATCTTCTCCAGAAAATCCGCATGGACCAAACCCATGCTCCATTGGAAGACTTGAGTCCATGATTGCACGATTGGCGGCTGGTTCACCGAGGTGATGCCGACCATTGCCTGGCTTTGCATGAAGCCCAGGAAGAGGAAGGTTCGGAAAGACACATGTGTGGCGATGTTCGAATGTCCAAGAATCGAAACCACCACGGCAGCGACAATTCCCAAGCCCGTGAGGAGGGCAAGCACCCATGACACACCGGCTTGATCGACGGTCTTGCCATTGGAGACGCGCGCCTCCACACAACTGATCTCATCTTTGTTTCCGGGAGTCACGATATTGAGACGAACGATGGCATCGATGTCGGGGACGGAATAAGCAATTCCTAGACATCGCGAATGAGCGGAGGAAGTCCCTACGGAGACCCGCGGGGCAGTTTCGTCCCGAGACACTTACCTGGAATGTTGGAGAGTAGATCACTCGAAGCGTCCAGCGGAGCGCTCGGAATGGTCAAACTCTTCACCTGCAGGGGACACAGTCCCGACACTTTGAAGTCGCAAGGGTTGATAGTCTTGGTGAGTGCTTTGTATCCGTAGACGAGTAGGTCCACGTCGAGCATGACATTGCCGGTGTACGATATTGACCCGTCGAAGCCCACGACGATGCTACTATTGTCCGGAGTAAAGACGACACTGAATCGGTTGATGGAGACTCTGCCATCATCGGAGCACGGGACGAGAGAATGCGCCTCGAGTAGCTTGGTGGCGCCAACGGGCTGGACGAGGTGGAGGGCGCCGAGGAGACCGGCGGCCAGCCAGGACATCAAGTTCATGGTGGGCGAGGAGTTGATGTCAAGGCGAGGGTTTCCCGGGCGAGGCGAGACTTGTCTGAGAGCACGGGGGATTTAGATCTCAGTTGCGAGAGCAATCCCCCATATCGACGGGGCAGGGAGAGGGTTTGAAGGGTTTCTCGAAGCAGCCACACATTGGGGTAAGGCAACCACGAAATCGCTGGACGCGGGAAGCTGGGCGGCTGTCGATCAGGGAAGACGAACGGCTAGAGCTCTGGGAAAGGGTGAGGGAACATCCTTCGGGCAGATTGTGCGAGCGCGCAAGATCCGCCGAGACCGGGCACTGCCACCGCGAAGTGGTTTCAGATGGAGACGCCGGGGGCCTATCAGTCCCTACGATTCTTCCCCCACGAGACCCGGTTGGCCAATGCGATTAAAATAGCAGACTTAGCGTGCTCGTGTCGCCGGTTGGGTCGTATTCTTTCCCGGATTCTGCTCTCTCGACTTGCCATCGCGAGCGCGAGTGTATACTCCCCGTGGTATAAGACCAGACGCCCATCCGATTCAACCAGAGATAATCCCACCAATGCTTTCCGACTGCCAATCTTGGTCCCAGATGACTTCAGTCCTTTCATCTCAACCGTCCGCCCCACTCGGGAACCACTAGAAGCTGATCAGTTGCGGATGAGGCTGACATCATCGGATGCCATGGACCGCTGGAGTTGCACACAGCAATTCAAGAGATGCGGACGGCGAGACGCAAGGAGAGCGGAACATGTCTCTCCGGACATCGCATCCATCGAGCCGATGTATACACTCTCCACGGCTCCCGGTGGAATCAATCCAAGGACAACGAACAATTGCATAATGTAAAGCACATCCTTTCTCCGGCTGGGTGGGGTGGAACTCGCTAGACGTTATGCTTGGTCGCAGTACCTCATCAGGGCGATCAAAAACTGGAGACAACGCGTAACTCCAGGTGTCCAGAACTTGTTCGGCTGTGTGGAGTTGGCCCCTCGATGATGTGTCCCCCTGAATCTACTGGCTCGGCCCATTGGAGATCCGTATCAGAGACGACAGAGTAGGAAATAACTACGCATTACAGTACTATAGGTAGGTGCAATTATATTCTTCTGGAGTAGTGCTAGACCCCAACTGGACACTGGTTAGGGTTGGCCACCATTTCCAGGGTCTTCCATGGTTCGTTTGAGTTCATTCCAGATAATCTGATGCAGAGCCGCCCATATCAGATGCGTCTATGTGGAAATGTTTATGATTGATATTGTCGCAGTTGTTGGATATTGGTCAAGCACTGCTTCTCACTCAACCGATTTTCAACACGGCTTGGTGGTTGGGGCGAAGATGCAAGGCCGCGTAGGCTACAGGCTACAGGCTACAGGCTACAGGCTACAGGCGACAGGCTACAGGCGACAGGCGACACGATAGATTACAAATACCTAATGCAGGGCATGGAGATGGAGTCAGCCGGGGTAAACCGATAATGAAACTATACCTCCACAATTCTGGAACGCAATGTCACCAAATTAGCCCTAGAATCATACATCAAACAATATATTCATGGTGTTTCGGTATTGGCTGACACCATCAATTCAATCGCTCGTTTGCTGTATGCAATGTGTAGGTATGTATGCCACAAATAATCCGTGTGCTCCAATCTACAAGCGCTCCATCAACGGGGAACGTATGCAAGTATGTACACAATCTCGCTTCTTGTCACCGGAAAAGGTGGTTCAAGAGAACCGGAGCCCTTGACTCGGGTCCCACGTCCCCGCCTGTCTTCCCCGAGGGGGCTGGCCGGTCGCTCCTGTTGCATTCGGGGGCGATGCTCCCGGAGGAACGCCAGCGGAATCGAACCGGATTCCCATTTGGGGAGACCACACTCCGGGGGTTGGAACAGCGGGCGGGGCGACCGCTGCACGCATGGGTTGAGGCGCGGTAAGGGGCGCTGCGGTTTCTGATGGTCGGTGGGCGTGAACCGGTGGCGGCTGCGATGGCGGTTGTGAGGGCGGAGGGGCAGCATAAGTTGCTGGAGAATGATGCGCTCGAGTTGGTTGGTGAGACGGCTGGCGGAGGTGAGGCTGAGTGATATGCAGCGAAGCCATCGCTGCGACGTTGGAGATATCCCTACGAAGCCACAACGGTCAGTTAGATTCTACTACGCAAGTGATGCCACGGGTCCATACGCTTCCAGCTGGCTCGCCTCCATCCGTCGCTGATGCACAAATGCCTTGGCATCGTCGCGGAACCTTCCCACGATCTTGGCCAGGTCGTTGTAGAACTTGCGCCCAACCTCGAGGTTTGAAATGATCTCCTTGTATTTGAGGTATCCATTCTCCAGGTCTTGCAGAGCGGTTTCCCGTTCCTTGGTCGATGCATCGCCCTTGTGCGCCCGAGTAAAAGCTCGGTTGGCTTCACGCACCTGCTCCGAGATCTGATCCTGGTCTTTCCACTCCTGGGCCAGCATATCCCGGTCCGAGTCGTAGTATCGCAATTGCTCTTCGAACAGGTCCTCAAATTGGCTGGCCTGGATGGCTTGCATGGGAAACTCCCGTTCCAGTCGCGCGGTTTGGTTCAGAAGAGCCGGATCTAACGACGGTCTCAGTACATCAGGTCCAAGGGATTGCATATAACACGATAGGTAAACATACGAATATCGTCGGCGCGAGCCTTGTCTTTCAAGGTCTGGATTCGTCTCTTCCGTCGGTTTTCCATTCGGGTGACCTCGCTCAGACAGCTTCGCAGCTTGATCGTTTCACGCTCCACCTCGGGAGGTATCGCAGCTCTGCGGCTGCTGGGCACATAAGACTCCAGGTCGCGATTCGTGCCCGTAAGAACACGAAACACAGCTTCAGAGTCCCGAAGCTTCCGTTCAACAAGGTCGTCGCTACTCTGCGCAGATGTGAAATAACCATTAATCTCATTCAGTGTGGTGTAGACCTTCGGAGCAGCCTTCTCAGACGCGTCGCGAGTCCATCGATCCGTGCCATACTTCCGACGTGCCGCATTGTCTTCGGCCTTCTCGGCTGCCAACAGCTCAACGCCTTCGTTATATACGGATCGATCGTTGGCCTTGACCTTTGCCGTGTCTTCGACAGACCGGCGCAGACGGTTCAATCCATCTTGCTGACGCATCTCTTCAGCATGGGAAACCAAAGTTGGCGGAAGCCCTAAAGGTTTCTCCAGGGCCTGGAGAGAGCCGGGCAGGTTCAATGAAGTGAGCAGACTAATAAATCCGTTAGACCCCAGATATCGCACGAGTTCTTCAGACATACTCTCGAAGCTTATCCGTCATCGATTCCAGCTCCGCAATCAGGGTCTCGTTGACCAGTCGATCCCGACGGTCAGAGTAGATACTGGCGGCAATGTGCACCGCATACGGCACGAGTTTGGCGAAAAGCGGCAGGCCCAACGGGCCGTTTGTACCAAGCATCGAGATCGCATCAGTGACCTGCGAAGGTGCCTTGGAGGCAACCATGCTAGCGCGATCGATGGTTTTGAGCTCCGATTTTGGCGGTACAGGGCTGAGGTAGATCACATCGTTATCCTTCTCGGCCCGCTTTAGATCTTCTGCAACCCGGCTCTTCAGCCCGTTCAAATCGCCAAGCACTGTCCGGTTGATCCATTTAGATTCTCTGAGGCCTTCGTTGACACAGTTCAGACTATCGCGTAACCGCGCGACCTCTTCGCCGTATTTTCGTTTCTCCAAGCAGTCCAGAGACTGCCGAAACTGAGCTGCAGCCGCAAAGTGGTGGTTTTTGGCGGTCATGTGGTGAATCCAGTCTGTGCTGATGGCATTGGACTTGACTGCCAAATCCCCGGCGTCGCCATACAAGTCAGACACTTTAGCTGCGAGTCGCGCAATGGATACATCCTTCAGCCCATCCTTCACAGCTTTCTGCCAAAAGCACTCTTGGCCTTGTGCCAGCAATAGCTGCTCCAAGCTTTGCAACGTCATATCGTCCATATCTTCTGGTGGCGACGAACGAAGATCCGGAATGATATCAGTGCGAAGATGGCTCAATACTCCAGCCGCCTGACAAAAGTAATTGCAGGCCTGCTTCAGGCCATCCGCCGTAGTCCGGTTCAATGCATAGGCAAGTTGCGAGTAAAGCGCGGCCAGATTAAAGAGGATATTCGCAAGCTCGAACCGTAGGTTATTCTGTGATACTATAATCGTCGCTGTCAGTATAGAGCTGTTACCCGGTTATTTCCTGGATCGACGCTATCCGGGAAGTTCTGCAAGGTCTCCAAAAGAAGAAAAAAAAGCCACTCACCAGGCCGCGAAGAATTAAACCCAAATGCTGGATACCACGAAAAATCTACTCCGACCTAGTCCGCGAGCACTGTCAGCTATGCACCCACAATCAACCACCTATACCCAAGAAAAACCGCGCACATCAATCGGGAACTTTCCCCCCAGCCATTTCAGCTGCGCCGCGTACGTAACCAACCGACTAATGCCGCTGACGTGCGGTTCCTGAACGTTGACAGCCTCGGAGCGCAGACGGTCGATAATCATCAGATCGTCCGCAAACATATCCGGGCGCTGGTCATATTTGGAGGAGATGTACTGCGTAATCGCATCCGACAACGAGACGGTGTGGGAGCGGCGGAAAGGAAGCTGTAGGATATTGCTGCTGAAAGACCGATGGGAAAGGAGTCAGTAGGCTTCGGGATCGCGGCCGCGCGACGGGCAGACTCACGATGCCATTGTCAACGGCGGCGGGGGGACAGCCTGGGCAGGGAAGAATGTTTCTTTTGTTGACCGCGCGAAGCGGTTCAACCCCACCGGCGGAGTGACGTCTGGTCCGCCTGAGGCATCCAATCCGCTCCGCGTCCGCCTGGAAAGCATCTATGGATGTGTCAATACTTGCAATAGAAACCCCGGGAACGATTGATGTCGAATATACCAAGACCCGGCTCACTAGGGTCTACTCTACCCTACTGCTTGCGGTCCTAGTGAACTTGAAGAGAGAGGAAAACGCAATATGGAGCTTTATTCTCCTATTTGCTGCTCATGAGCATCCAGCTCATCCATGCTATGTATGTGAAGCAAATCATAGCGGAACAATCGAAATGCGACAAAAGAAACCGGTTCCGCCCGAGGACCCTGCCCAGCGCATCATTCTGGGAGCTTGTCAATCTTCGCCTTGAGGTACTCGAAGATGCTCATCAGAATCATGTTGTTGACGCCAGTCCGGATGAGGATGATAGAAATCCCCTTGTACATGCCGGACTTGGCGACCGCCACGGACGCCTCCCCAATCTCCTTGGACTTGCCAAGCAGCACACTCTGGGCCCGCGTCTTGCGGGTGTCCAGTGGATAGGTCTGAAAGGAAAAGAGAGAGAAAAGTCAGTTTGAAATGATCCATCGAAGCGATGACTTAAGATCACTTACGCAGAGCCATGGCACCGTGCTGCAGATCGCCCCGGCAATCATCGGGGCGCCAAAGGGAGAGGTATCCTTGCCCAGTTCCTTGGCCGCCAGCTGCTTCACGGTCTCATAGGTCGCGAAGTAGAGGCCCGAGCCCAGAGTGTCGCGCAGGGCATGGATACCGAAGGCCGTGTACAGGCCTCGGTATCCATGGCGCTTGACAATCTGCTGGATGGCCTCGATGGTTCCCAGGCGGGGCTTGCTGCGCAGAGAAGGGTCCCAGGCTGCATCTGGGGCAGCCTGGGCCCGGTTAGAGACCAAGACCGAGGTTTGGACGACGTTCTTGGCCAGTTCAAATGGGCCTTTTATAGAAAATTTCGATCAGTCCTGTGTATAAGTGTGATTGTTGGAAAGAGGGCTTACAAGCAAGAGGCGCGGTCACCAACCCAGCGATCAACCCAGCGCTAGTGAAAGTCAAGAGCCCAGTCACAGTGGGGGTACTGCCGGGCTTCTCATATTCCTCCAAGGGGGAAACGCCCGTGATGCCCTGAAAAACACCAGAAATGTGTTCTTTGGCAAAATTGTATGTGGTAAAATTGACCACCCGGACAGCAGTCACGCTAGCCAGCGGCGGGAGACAGCCTGGAATCCCATCCGGTTATTCTCCGCAAGGAAGAAGATGGGAGTAATTAACATACCAGCAAAAAAGCCCCGGGGCCCCTCGTTCCGCCACAGATACTGGATGCAGTCAAAAATACCCTTGAAGTTGTGTCTGCGGCGGTCAGCGGCTTCCACCCGTTTGCCATCGGAGAAAAGGATACCTACGTCTGCATGCGGGTCTTGATATTCTCCAGAGGGGTCTGTGATGGTTTGATCTGATTGAGTACACGTTCCAATGACACGATTCACGTTGGGATGAAGCATGGATACTTACCACAGCAAAAGTGGCACACACCGTAGATGTCGCCGAGGCTACCTGCGTCTTGTACTGCTTCAGGAGCTTGTTGCGAGTAGGTTCATCCATGATCCAGGGGTTGGGAGACGGCATGATAGATGCGGTGGGATGAGAAGATGGGAAGAATGGTGCATGTTCAGAACGTTTGTCGGCGGGCATCCCTCAGATTGTCCATGAGTGGCAGCGCTGACTCGGCGACCCAATATCACAAAGCAAACGTTTGTAGGCAACGGCGAGCTGCGGAATCCCATGGAACGCAGAGCGGCCCTCAATATCAGAGCAAGCCGTTCAGCGTCCCACAACTGCCCATGTACTTTATTCGCACGATCCCGGGTTTACAGAAGATATCCGAAGGCTGAATCTCGAGGGCCGCTAGCCCGGAACGACTCGGTTTATATCAGAAGCTGTCGGAAACCGCGGCGGCCGGCGAGGACGATTGAACGAACCCGGCAAGTGAACTGAAGCCCCGACGCAGCAGATCAAGCGGCTAACATTAAATTGCAGGGCAATTGGAATGGCTCCGGGGCCATCAACCTGAGGCGGAGTGTTCTATACAAGCCCAATATGCCAAAAAAGCGTTCTCTGTCGCGAATGGAGGGGTTTATCTGAAGGCTGGCCGCCGATGGTATTAGCGTCAATTCGACTCGAGTTCCCCCTGATCGGCCCGGCTGCTCTATGGCAGCGCACACCGCGCAGCACGTCGACTTACCAGAGCCCGATCCAGGCGGTCGCGACGACAAATGGCCGGCCCAATCAAGCCGGGATCCTATGAGGAAGACGGTTGAGGGCGAAAGACCGGGGAAAAAGACGTGTGGGCCGAGCTTTGCAGACTACTCGAACGGGTTTAGGGCCAGTCCGAGTGACGTCGTCGTGAACATCCGCTGTCCGTCGATACGCTGGGAGTATATCGAGGCATGGTCGCCGGGATTCTGCGTCGATGCCTCGCTCTATGCGGGATTTTCTATCGGGCGCTGCTGCAAGACCCAGGAGGGGGCTTGGATGAGTCGCCGTGGGGGAATCGTTGGTGTCGGAGCTCATCGCGGGATAAGCCCCGGTCGCACGCCGACTTAGGGTCTACAATGGATGGTTCCAATGCGAGCTCCGTAAAACCCTCGAGCCGTCTACGGTGATTCAAGATCTCGGAGAGCACATTGTGACAACTATACCAGTCCATAGGTCGTCGATAAGGACAATTCCGACCATGATTCTTCATGATCTCCATCTCCGATGAAAGACTGTCCTCCGGTGCATGTTGATATTGGTGGATCATGCTGCATTTGCAGCCCACCAATCATCCAGTCTCATCCAAAAGTCGGGGCGTTTGAAATGAGATGCCCAAGTTTGGGCGACTAGGATATTTCCGACTCGGTTCTTGGGGATGAGATGCAGATCATGGGGAGCGGTCCAGCTGGAAATGATGATAGTCGTGAGCCAGCTGGACTTTCCAATCAGAAATCTATTAGGTAGATGCGTTGTCGCTCCCGAGTCAGAATGATGCTCTCCGGTCTGTTTAGAGAGCTTCATAGTCCACATATGCCCTCCAAATCCCTAGCTACCTACCCAGGTGGTGGTCCTTCGGAATTAGTATTTAAGTACCTACCTTGTTGCCTCCCTCGGACTGTGGAATATGAATAGGCTAGGGTTACTCCTTTCTTGTGCGTCACAGTGTAGATATGAAGTATGTTTGAGAGAGGAATGTAAATCCGCATGCCCGTTCGCGCAGACAATTGTATATCGTGGACATCCTGCAGACCTCCTATGATAGGACTACTAATGCAATCAGATCTCTCGGATCAAATTGTTTCTTATTTGCACGGAAGTTAGTCAGAAGAACAAACGTGAAACGGCGATCGCTAGGTTTATGCAGACAAGCTTGTGCAACGGCGCATTCTGCCGCCGGACTTCCTCGGGACCTCGGTCGTTTTCCCCGCAAACCACAACCCGCATTCCATCTTCTATATAGCGCCTGCGCTGCCATCTTGGGTCCAGCGCCCTGAATAACTCTAGCTTTTCACATCCTCCTGATCCCACAATGGGCAAGAAGCAAGCGGGCCCCGCCTACGTTCTGGGTGTGGGCATGACCAAGTTCATCAAGCCGCGCGGCAAGGTCGACTACAATGAACTAGGGTACGAGGCCGGCATCAAGGCCATGCTGGATGCGAAGATTAACTACGACGATGTCGACCAGGGAGTGGCATGCTACGTGTATGGTGACAGCACCTGTGGCCAGCGAGTCTTCTACCAGTTCGGCCTGACCAACATCCCTATCTACAATGTCAACAACAATTGCTCGACTGGTTCCACCGGCCTGGCGATGGCCCGCACCTTGGTTTCCCACGGGGCCGCCGATTGTGTCCTTGTCGTTGGTTTTGAGAAAATGAACCCCGGTAGCTTGCAGTCCATGTACAACGATCGCACCAATCCGACTGGTCTCTTCGGTGCGATAATGGCCGAGACCCGCGGGGTGACGAACGCCCCGGGCGCGGCGCAGATGTTCGGGAATGCAGGTCGGGAATACAAGGAGAAGTACGTCCATGCCTAGCTTGTGCGGGGCGATCAGTATAGAAGACTGACAATGGGGCTCTGTTAGGTACGGTGCGACGAACGAGGACTTCGCCGAAATCGCTCGCGTGAACCATGAGCACTCTAAGCGTAACCCATACTCGCAGTTTCAACAGGAATACTCCCTCGAACAGGTGCTCAAGGCACCCATGATCCACGAGCCGCTCACCAAGCTGCAGTGCTGCCCGACATCCGACGGCGGCGCCGCCACCGTGGTCGTATCTCAAGAGTTTCTCGACGCTCGGCCCCACCTGAAGGAGCAGGCCATTCTGATTGCCGGCCAGACTCTTGCCTCCGACACTGACCAGGTCTACAACCGCAGTGCCATTGACCTGATGGGCTTCGGTATGTCGCGCCATGCCTGCCGCACGGCGATTGCCGAGGCCGGCGTCAATGTCAAGGATATTAAAGTCTGCGAGCTGCACGACTGTTTCTCCGCCAACGAGATGATCACAATTGACGCCCTGGAGCTATGCGAGCCAGGCAAGGCCCATGAAATGGTTCGCCGGGGCGATATCACCTACGGCGGAAAGATGGTCATCAACCCGTCCGGTGGCCTCATCTCCAAGGGCCACCCACTCGGTGCCACTGGTCTTGCGCAGTGCGCGGAGCTGGTCTGGCACCTCCGCGGTTGGGCTAACAACCGCCTCATTGCGGGCACCGACGCTGCCCTGCAGCACAATCTGGGTCTTGGCGGCGCCGTCGTCGTCACGGTATATAAGCGTGCTGACGGTAAAGTTGCCGCCGCTGTGCCCTCGGACGTTGTCGCCAAGATGACTGGTCTGGGCTATAATCCGGCCGTGGAGGCTCGGGGATTCACTGCGGAGCAGGCCAAGTCGGTTGTGAGCAAGAAGCACAGTAATGAGTATGCTATTGCAGATACCCAGGAACGGGTTCTGGCCCGCTTCTAACCAGGATGAATTGCGTTTTCGACCTTGTACATAGTGTGAACTCGACATGATACCGACTCAACCTTGTATTTATCCTATTTTCTATATTTACAATCCACACATGCTAGAACGTGTCATGGATAAGATCTCAGTGTACAAGGGCGTTGAAGAGCACTTAGTGCAAGGTGCTAAGAGTGAGTGGCCGCCCAGTCGTCCGGAAGCCGGAAGTACGGGGGCACCTGGTATTGACCCCGGCAAGTCCCTGGGTTAGGGCATTGAAGGTCGCAACGCCCATACAGGCGACAGTAACACTCCGCCGCGCTCGGGCAAGCTTCTTTATTCAGTTGATCGAGATGGATCGCGCCCTCCGCAGTCTGTTTCGCAAACAGAATGTGCCAGAGGTACGACAGGATCCGACCCGCGACGCGATCATCAGACGGCGCGGCCTTGTTGTTTCGAGCACGAGGCCCGTTGTTGCTGTCTGCGCCATCCAGGAGCCACTGGCGCAGGGCAATGTACTCGTCGCGCGTATGCTGCCATATACGCTCTCGCGAAACGACAAACTGTGCGCAGCACTGTGCACGCACGGTTTCTGTCCGTCCCAGTGTCAAGCTGGCGCTGGTCTGGGCGGCGAGGTACTCTGATCCATCGCCGCCGAAGATGGACACGAGGGCGCCCGGCAGGGCGATATCAGACGCGGCGCGGGCACTCCAGGGCGCCACCGCAGACTGCAGGCGCAGCTCGAGACTTCCCTGCGCGGGCGCAGAGGGGAGACAGGTACTGACACTCCAGTCGCAGCGCAGGTTGTGGTAGCCCCATGGCTCGAGCGCTCGAGGGATATCCAGCGCGGCGAGAAGCGCTGCATTGTCGTAGTCGGGGGCATCGTTGTGCCAGGCCCATCGTGAGCCGTGTACAAAGACCGCACCTGCTGCGGGTATTTCATCATAGTTGTCGATCAGGAATGTCAGATAAGTCATCGCCTCGTGCCCGCGGTTCGCAGGCACTTGGAGATGGTGCGAGCTCGTGTCGATTGGGGCGTCAACGTTGTAGACACATAGATGATAGCGCTTGGCCAGCGCATTAATCCATGTTGAATCACCGTCTGCTTCAACGCGTGACACAACCAGAGCTGGCTTTTTAGACCCCGAGAGCTTGGGGCAGATTCCACGGGCCTCTGGGAGCGCGACAGCCCGAGTCTTGTAGCGGACTTTGGTCCATGAAAAGGTTTTGTCGCGAGACTGGGGTCGGTTGAGGTAGAGAATGAAGAACAGAATGGCACAGAAGAAGACTAGTTGGCTAATCGACCTTTGGACCTTACGGCTCATCTTGCACACCGTAAGTAAGGGGTGTTTGGGGCTCTGCCGATCGTTGAACATTCCGCGGCGGAAGTAGCCGGGACTTGGTTGCCTGAGGCAGAGAATGCAGGCATACTCACTTACCTCGTGCACCTACTGCCTGATTTCAGCCCTGTTTTTCTGGCTCCCATGCCTAGATCGTCATTTATCTTATCTTGTTGTGTATGGCACTACGCAAGATCTTATCTAACGGGTTGCAAGCCTTCTCCCTCTCGTCTAAAGCTAATATAGTTAGGCTGTTCCCGACATATGCGGCACATCTGATACGTCGCTGGCATCGAGTGTCACTCGTCACTCGTCTCCCCATGGACTCTGTCTATATACCTTGTAGAGTGCACTCGATCACAACGAATATATGGTTCTGGGGCTGCGCTTTCTCTTGCGCTAAGAGCTGCGGCTTGCGGGAATAATTAAATATCTCCCATGTTGTCGCCCCAATTCGCGCATCGAGGATCCACCTCACGTAAGTATCGTGCTTTCTCCTGATTAGTGCACAAGTGCTTGCCAAGAGCGCCCGTCGTGATAGGCTTAGTCGAGTCAAAGGAGACCGCAAGGAATCCAAACGGGTGGGGAAGACCGGGCGACTTGGCTAAATCCTACCAACCTTCCTCCCTTTTCACCTCTTTCACCCACTCTGACCACACCTAACAACCACAACAAGGGCTACACTGCTGTACAAAACTGACGCTGGTAGGTTGAGATGGATTCTAAGTTTGTTGATGCGGCGTTAATGCCTCAGGCTCACCACAGCCTAGCTCCGCTTTCATATAGATAGCTTCACTGTTACACACTACTGTACCATCATCCACTCAAGTGGTCGTTTCTCCCCTTCGTCTTTACAGTTTATTTTATCATGGCTCCCGCTTCCCACTGTCATTTATTCACCACTGGCACCTGTGCCCCTCTCCCCAATACAAGCTAACACCGCCGTCCCAGGGATTTCTTTCTCAAACTATACGCTCCCCCAGTTTGCCTCAGATCGAGTATTGGCCCATCCGTCGATACTCCATCAAACTACAGGTGGTGACTTTGCTCAGTCCACGCAAACGTCTATCCTCACTCACTCTCTATCGACAGCATGTCAGGGATACTACGAAGTCTTATAAATCACGCACATGGCTACAGCCCTACCCAAATATTAGTGCGGGAGGCCACCAGCAGTGACAGTCAAAGCCCGTCGCAGACCCAGTTGCGTGAGGTTGTAACACTCGCCGGTCGCTCTACTCAGCAGTTTTACGAAATCGTGGATGTAATCGACAAGCGGTTGAATGATCAAGGCAGGGACTGGCAGGGTGTGCTGAAAGCATTGAAAGTTCTGGATTATTGCCTACGGGAAGGCCCAGAACTCTTTGTGATATGGGCGGCGAGAAACATCGATACCATCCGGCCCCTCTGCGAATTTCCATATGCCCGGGATGTTGGCGCAGATATTCGTACTGCGGCAAGGGAAATAGTACCGTGGGTCCTCGATATGGAACGAAAGCGGCAAGAGCGAGTCCAGCGAAAGCGATTAGACGAGGAACTTTGGCAAGAGCATCTCCGACAAGAACGACTACAGCTAGCAGCGCAACTTCAGCGAAGTCGCCAAGACGACTATTAGCACCAGCCGAACTCGAATACTTAAGCTGAGCCGAACTACTTAGTTAGAAACCTCCCTTGGGCCACTTCATGCTGCAGTACGGGGCTACGAGATTGATCTCCTTATTCCTTCTACCCTCGAACCTCACAGCCTCACTTCTTTTGCTTTCTTTGCTTGAACGCAAACCCTGTTAACTCTTAAGTTTATTGTAAGGTTGTGTGGACAGACCTGACTTCCACTAAGTCTGGATCCGTTTTGTAAGGCATTGACAATTCAGCTCTCAGTTCAGCAGAGGATCGAGTACTCGAGATTAAGGAGTCTTTGGTTGCTATTCCGCCCAATCTACCAATTTAGGGGCGTACGTTTAACCAATCAAAACATACAGGAAATGGATAAACCATTGATACAAGGTCCCACACCTATACTGACATAGATCTTCATTTATCTTATCTTGATGCATATTCAGTACCCGTACGCAAGATCGTAACTCAACAGGATGGCCTTACATGCGGATCTTTATGACAAGGTCCATTAGACTGGAGCCAAGCTCGTTGAGTTCTTCGTAGTCTAATTTGGACAGGGTTGCGTCACACTGATTAGCTTATAATCTGGATAGTGCGATGATTTTCTTCGGGCTATAAGCGGAGTAAAACATTCAATGATTTAGTTCAACCCAAAAGACCCCTTCCACTGTAAATGAAGTAATGAATCTGGATCAAGTATCAACTAGGACAGATGGAGATGAGATCCACAATGCCCGCGGTCCAACCTTAGTCATGTGGATATTACATAAGCACCAAGCGAGTGCCTAATTTTTCCCGCCCGCGCCTTTCTCCCGTTTCTCCTTTCTTTTCCTCCATATCTTACTTCACGGTCTCCATACCCTTGTGATTGGACGCTTATTCCATTTGCAAATTTTGAGAGAGACCCAGAGCGATGCCTGCTCGTTCTAATCCCGACCCCTGCCTTCGGCTCGGTTCTACCGTCCCAGCACGAGGTGGTTGGGTTCGCTTTTGAGCACACATCCCTAGGGGAATTGGATTTGGGCTTGGAATCCAAGACGCACGGGTTTCTGTATTTCAGAGTCTCTGGCATGCGTCAATATTATGACTGGAACGTGTCTTCACCGTGTTCACTCCCAGTGAGGAATGAAACTCGCCGACGCCATCGAGTGCAATCGACCCTCTCGAGCCATTGTCACACAACCCCAGAACATGATGTCGTTCTGGCCTGTCATGTCGCAACTGGATCGAGAGAGGCGCGTACACAAGTTACTAACTTACAGGATTCGAGGCCTAAGATGCAGGCGCAGTCAACATCGTAGCAGTGGAGATCTTACATATTCACTCCAACCCTTCCCTCCCGGCACTTTCGAAGTCTCGTCCGTCTATTGCTCAATGATATTCGAGGTCAAATTTGTGCCAATAGTGAGCTCTCACAGTTGGACAAAGTCTTTCTGGAGACTCCCTCGTGTTGCGTCCGCTCCTCTGAATGGGGCTGTGCGTGTCAAAGTAGGGAGATACATTCCTTCTCATCGTCAATATATTGTTAAAATCGAGAAACTGAAAAATTGAAATTGATGCTAGCCGTGCCACCTCGAGAAAGGACATCGTATACACTCAAAGCTACACCCTCCATCTCCGAGATAGAATGTGAGAAGATGAGGATCGACATATTAATGCTCGCCTGACAAGGAGTCGTGCATACCTGAATACTTGATTGCACTTTCCCCTCGCCCTTCTTGATTCCACTTTCAAGAATTGCCAATTACATTTCCTGTCAAATCCGAGGTATTCAGGGAAATGGTGCTTGCCTAGGGGGTTCGTAATGCAAGTACTCGAGAGGTTGGTGTTCAATCGGACTAGCGACTTGCGTGGAGAACTATGCTATGGCGTCAATCAAGGAAAGACAGTCAGGCATATATACACAAGAAATGTACGCGTACTGCTATGGAATGTGCATTATCCATTGCCAGTTACCGCACTGTACAAGTTGACTTCCCCTCCTGGACACAGAGGTTGGCCAGCATCGCCCTTGCATATAACAGTGACCGATCACAATACCTACCTTCTGTACTGAGGATCTTACGGAGGCTGAAGCTGGGTTAGACGGTTCTCGTTCTCGATCCATTGATTCATCTCCAAACCAGCCTTTGTTTATTTGGGTTGTGAGGAATAACGTAGCTCAATGCTCATGCATGCTGTAGCCAAAATACCTCACGAAGACGCGAGCCAGCACCCTCGCAACCTAACAGCTCACCCTGCGCCCCTTTGCCCGCCATTCCTGCCCTCTCGGAACCGTGGAAGGGGTAGATATAAATGTAGCATACTTCTCCTGGTGTGTGCCATCTTACAAATTCTTGTGTCCATCGAAGTATACAGACCACTCGTTCTGGGCAGCTATACACTTTTCACTCTTTTGGCACCTCAACCTTGAACATACCTTATTCTTTCAGTTCTTGCTATTATACAAACCACAATGGCCCGTTTCAGCCTCTCCTTCTTTGCCCTTTTCCTCGTCCTGGCCGCTTTGGCTCTCTCCCTACCAACGAAGCGCGATGATGTCAACACGGGCAAACCCTTGGGTCTTGAGACTGCTCTGGATGATTTGAAGGTTTGTAGCCACCAGGTGGTCCTGGTATCGGGGTGTTGTGATATGCTAACATCATTATTAGGACGTCTCGAAAATGATACAAGGACCCGACAACGATGACACCAACCAGAAGAACCAGCTTGATAAGGCTGACCCTTCTACCCACGGCGCTTCCGAGGGTTCCAAGGACGAGACTAAGGGTGGCGAGCCCACTCGCACCCACAAGAAGCCTTCTTCTGGCAACTTCGTCACCCCGACTGCTACGACTACACACCACCCCACCTCCAAGCCTAACATGCTGGGCAACCTTCCCGTCGTCGGTAGCCTGCTGGGTGGCACTGGTGGTTCTCTATAAATTGTCTAAGTCCAAGTGGCAGACAAGATACGTGGGGACTTCTACCAGTATGTATGAGCGTGAGAATGGACAATCTTGGACGATCTTTGCCTAA
Organism: Penicillium hispanicum; assembly: GCF_028827665.1. Taxonomy (NCBI): domain Eukaryota; kingdom Fungi; phylum Ascomycota; class Eurotiomycetes; order Eurotiales; family Aspergillaceae; genus Penicillium; species Penicillium hispanicum. The sequence continues at coordinate 2,790,984 of NW_026623200.1, read as the reverse complement.
GGGCATGGATCATCATTGTCGTTTGAGTGTCGAGCTCGCAAGTTATCATGGTGAATGAACGACAAATTACGAATATAGCTAGATCGATCACTCAATTAATAATTTGATATCATAAATCAGACCCCAATCTTAATTGCTTGAGCAAGGCTCCTGCTCCCACATCTTAGATTTCGGGCCGGTGAAACCCGTGTTCTAAACCAGTAGTGAGAAGCAAAGTATCTCTAACTAGTTAAATTTGCTGCGGATTGGCGAGGAAGTCTAAAGACTTTGAACATTCACTGCTTTTCCTGGCTCGTGGCCTGTTGTTGTCCTTCGTAGAGCCCAGTGTAGTACCCCGCAAAGTACCAAGCCATCATGAGCCGTTTCAGGCCCTCATCTTGCACTGTGAGGTGAGTTAGTCCACTTGGATGCGCAGCTATATTGGCCAAGACACTTACTGTTGGAAAGAATGGGTTCGGGCATCGGCATAGCACCCGTCGGAAATTTCGGTCCTGGGGCATCTGCAGGAACGGACTCTTGTGAAGTAGATACTTGGGGGTCTAATGTCCGTGTAGGGGGAATCTGGAACTTGTCAGTATACAAGGGTAACAGCGTCTATCACGTTTGAGCCGTACCTGTGGATTGGAACTCGATGCCGTCTCCTCTTCAGTCTCACCCTCCATCGGAACGTCGGTGTCCAGCGACTCTGCTTCAGGAGGCTCGTAAGATTCTTCCGCAAGGCCATCCACTTCAGCCTCCTTCAAAGCATCCTCAACGCTCTCCCCCTTGGCGTAGATGCTGTGATAGAGCTGCCATCAACAAGTCAGTTGGATCACGTGAGATTCAAAGGTGCGGCGTACCTGATATTCCTCAACAGCCTCATCCCAGGACCGCACAAGGGCAGAATCATCCCATATTTCCTCATGTGTCAGGGACTTTTCATTCTTAGGCTTCCCCATGGCCGCCCAATCCTGTGGGAGGTAGAAGAGGTCGATGCGTGGTGACTGGTCTGGATGTGCTGTGGGGACTCACCGCCTTCGACGCAAATCAGCGAAAAAAAAAGTTTCCCGCCGAGAAATCAGAAAGCCTTCAGTCTTCAATTCCCGCAAGAGCAAGACCAAAATGGCCCCTGATAAGAAGGAAAAGAAGCGCAAGGGTATGTTGATTCTTCTTTCGAAATGCCTGGGATTTTTGTTATGAGACGACTAACCTCTGGCAAGCAGCGGCGGCCGCCAGCGATTCACCCGCTAAAAAAACCAAGAAGGTCGAGACCAAGGCTCCCGAGGCTGACAAGAAGGCTGCGCCCAAGTCAATTCTGAAGAAGAAGGAGAATGGTACTGCGAAAACCAAGGACACCAAGGCCGACTCGTCGGTAAAGGCCAATGGCGGCGAGCCTGCTCGCCAGATCAAGCCGCGCAAGCGCGCTGCCGATTTCCTCAGCGACGAAGAGAATGACGAGCCAGCTGTGCCCACCTCTATTTCCTCGCAGAAGAAGTCCAGCAACAAAAAGTCTAAACAGGAAGAGAAAGGATCCGCACCCGCTGGAAAGAAGGCTACCAGGGCCGCATCGAAGGCCAAGAAGGTCGCGGAGGAGTCCGAAGAGGAAGACAAATTCTCTGAGCCAGCAGACAGCGGTGATGAGGTTGAGGATGAGGGAGAAGATGATCAGACTGCTGCGCTCATTAAGGGTTTCGAAAGCAGCGGGGATGAAGACGACTCCGGCGATGAAGGTTACAACCCCAGCAAGCCCGTTCCTAAGATCCCGGACTCGAAGAAAGCACAGAAGAAGATCATGAAGCAGCAGAAGCAGAAGGAGGGTGATGCCCCCGAGCAGCCCGGCACTGTCTATATCGGGTTAGTGGTTACTGGCATGAATCTTTTCGTCCTCTTGGCTAACATATATCTCTTCCCAGCCGTATTCCTCACGGTTTCTACGAGCACCAGATGCGCGCCTACTTCTCTCAGTTCGGTGAAATCACCCGTCTCCGTCTCTCACGCAACCGTCTCACTGGCCGGTCCAAGCACTATGCTTTCGTGGAATTCGCCTCTACCACTGTCGCCAAGATTGTTGCCGAGACCATGGACAACTACCTGATGTACAGCCACATCCTCAAGTGCAAGTTTGTTCCCCAGGAACAGCTTCACCCTGAGATCTGGAAGGGTGCCAATCGTCGTTTCAAGCGGACGCCGTGGAACCGCATCGAGAAGAAGCGTCTTGAGAAGGGCAAGACCCGCGAGAAGTGGTCGAAGCGTATTGATCAGGAGCAGCGCAAGAGACAGGCTAAGGTTGATAAGCTCAAGGCCCTGGGCTATGAGATTGATCTGCCTCAGCTTAGGGGCGTGGAAGATGTGCCTGTGCAGGAAGCCCCCAAGGCGATCGAGGGTACCGAAACCACCGAGGCGCCGGCAGAAGAACCCGTAAAGGCCATTGAGGAAACGCCTGCTGCTACCGAAGATACCCCGAAGAAGACCAAGAAGGACAAAAAGCCTGAGCAGGGCACACCCAAGCAAGAAGCTGCCACCGAGTCGCCTGCGACTAAGACCAAGAAAAAGGCCAAGAAGAGTGAGAAGTCCAAGGCCAAGGCGTAAATGGTGTACAAAATCGTTTCATGTATCTTCCTGACATAGCATTTTTACGCATTCCATTCTATATTTCCCGTAACACCAAATATACTTGACTCCACTGATGATTAATGCTAACTGGTGCATCTACCAAATGAGCCAGACAAGTCTGAGCAGTCTCGCATTCATAGTCTCCCACATGAACCGTCTTCAAGCTTGCCATACTTAGTATTGACGGCAGGCACATGATCACATGACCTGACCTAGTCCCATTAAAGCTAGCCGCAGTCACCTGATACTCCACATGGAAGAAGAGAAAAAGCGGCAAATTTTCCTTCCTTTCTCTTCCTCTTCAACTCCTCGCTCAAAGAATCGCATTCAAAGCTCACGCACAAAGAAGAGTCTCTTCTTTCCCTTTCGCTTTGGGAGAAAGTCCCCGGACACCCTGCGCTTTGGTCTTCCAAAGTTCACCAAGCCAGGCAATGCGGAAACGCGCCGCCATAGAAGCAATTCGATAGCGGCTCACTGCCCTATTCCCTCCCGGCTCCGAGCTGCCGTCCGACGGTTCCACCACTGCGTGTTACTGGAAGCAATGGGGCGTGCGGCCGGGGTCGGAGAGGGGAAGGGGGGCTTCGGTCTTCCTTGTATTGGGTTGCCTTTCGTCGTGTTTGGATAGTCATGCGATTGCCCTTCATCCTGCTTGCGGGAGGGGGTAACTCAATGGGGCTCATTCTTGAGGCGAGGAGTCCCGTCCTTTTTTTTTTTCGAGTCTGTAGCTTATGGCAAAGCGGTGATGACATGGAATCTTAGTATTCCCTCACAGAAGCCCTGTCGAAGGGGCCGGACTCTTGGGACTTCCTTTTGCTTTTGCTTGAGCCATTAGCTTTGTCTTATCTGTTCACATGATGATATACCAATCATAGAGTCAAGCCCCGAGATCCCCTCGCTACGGCAGGGGGTCCTTGACGATAAACGATTGTTCACATATCTGACGAACGCTTATGGCATTTCTGGTTGGCATACTTGGGCCTTAGACACGTACGCAAGTCTTGTAAAAAAACATTGAGACGAATGCAACGGCTATGCTATAATCATTACATTGTGGAATCCCACACATCTGATATAATACACCCGGACCTCGTAGCGTTGGTCATGACTGATTTTCACATTCCCTACTGTGCCTTCTTAGCACCATCACCATCGGCTGATATGGTGGGCTTCTTCTGGTCGATCACTTGCACCAGTAACGAGCCTAGCAGCTCCGCCACCACCGAGATAGCCGTTGCGCACACGTTGTTCCAAACCTGAATGCTGACGGAGCCCAGCGGCGCGCGAGGGAACGAGAGCACCCATTGAACGTAGTAGGGAAACCAATCGGCGGGGAGCGCGAAAACAGGGGTTTTCGAGTACCAGAATTGCAGAAAAATCTTCAGCCCATTGGTGCTGAGCCAGCGTGCGCTCTTGACGCTCCAGTCGAACGAGGTTTTCTGGGACGAAATGGTTTTATCTATGGGCGAGAAAATGACCCAAGTCAGTGGAAGTCAGTCGCGTCGACGGAATGAACACGCACTCATCGCCTCATACTCCTCCATGCTCTTGTCGTGCCGTCTGCGTAGCTTCGCCCATTTCGCGAACTCGTCTTGAGAGCTGGTATTGTTCATTTCGCGCTTAAGCTGGAGGACTTCGCGCTTCATCCGCTGTTGTTCGCGTGCATTTCGGGAGGTGGACGTCGGCAGTTTCAGGTACAGAAGCCATAGCTAAGGGTCGGACAGTATGCATTAGCTCAAGTCAAACTGCAACGGATAGCCGCGGGCTGGGCTATGGTTCAGAGACAGCCCAAGGTGTAAGGCGATCATACCAGATTGTCGATTGTCGATGCGCCGATCGTATTGACCAGGTAGATCGCAATGTGCACAAAGAACACCGTGAGGACGAGAGACAGCATGGTGGCGGGGAGGTGTTGGCCGGTGTGGATGAGCGAGAGTCCAAGGGCCGCTCGAGTTGAGGGACTGTTTATGAGGAAGTAGCGGCAGCACAAGAGTACCGGCCGGCCTGGGTGGTGTTTCAAACAAGCACCTGTTGCGGGCTTTGGCAGGTCGGAGTAAGCGAGATGACGTCCGGCGATCTTGAAAGGTGGAAATAACCGCAAGTCGCGGGAGCCGGTCTCCGCCTTAACCACACGGATTATTACTCCTCCACACGATCTGGCGCTATCGCTTCTGACGGTAGATTTACAATCTCCCAGCTGTGAGCGATTCAGAAGGGACCATGCGCGTCTAACTGAATTCATACCGACTCCCACTCCCAGCGCATCTTGATTTACCCATGACTATTCCTGAAGATGCATACCAGAAACTCGCCCGTGTCTTCTCTAACAGGGAGAACAAGGTGCTTGAGATCGAGATCATTTCTCCAACACTAGGATCTCCTTTTCTTGAGGATGGAACCTCGGTCGGAATAACCAAGAAAGCGCTGGCGCAAGCATACACGGTCGCACGGCATCTTTTCGTCAAGCGTCTGATGTCTATGTCTGAAGATAAACTCATGGCCAGCCTGGAAACAAAGACCCAACCTGAAGGGCAGTCAGATCTAGCCATCACAGAGGTCATGCTGCTCTTCGATTGCGAGCACCTCACAGCATGTAACTGGCGCAAGCGCCGGCTGCGGGCAGCCGTGATGCATTGCTTGAATACGACAGACCAAGTCTCCCCGACAATCCAGATGCTGGAAACTGAGCTGACGCTCATGACGACATACCAGTGCTCACCATTGCACCGACATACCAAGTCTCCGACTCTTTGGTCTCATCGGCTGTGGGTGCTGAGGCAATTGATTCTCCTCCAGCGCTGGAGCCCTGGCACCTTGTTAGAGCTGGAGCGAAAAGAGCTCACTGGAGTTCTTCGTGCCGCAGAGCTGCATCCTAAGAACTACTACGCATTTGGTTATATGCGACAATTGCACGCTCTTCTTGCAAAGTCTACCACCAATGTCAAGCTTGGCCCAGATCGGAGCGCGGAATTGGCCGAGGCGTTGGTCCACCCGGTGTTGGATTGGTGCTTGGCCCATCCACGAGATATCTCGGGCTGGATATTTGGCCAGTACCTACTCTCTAATGTCGCAGACCGAGAGGGCAGAGAATATGCAGTTGGCAGAGTGCTTCGCTTTGCTCGGGATGTTGGATGGGAAGGGGAGAGTCTGTGGACGTTTGTCGACCAGGCCCTTCGTGAGTTTGGTCTCGAAAGCGTGATTGACGACATCTTCGGGCTTGACGGCGATGTACCAACACTAGCCCGGGAGCCGAAAGAGCCATCATTACAGACTCGGCCGTGGCAAGCCCGGTTAGAGAGAGCGAGAGCATATTGGACTGCAAATGGACGGGGAACCAATCCGCAATGACATCCAATACCACTCTCCAGTCGCACCTAGCATCTCCTCTAGACGTATCTATCACGTCTCGCATGTTCGAATTATTTCTATGTTCTTGGACTATCTTGTAAATGTAGAATGAACGCCTCGCTAGTCGCCGACACAAGGTCATGAACGTGAGAAAGATGGGCGGATGAAATCTGATAGCTCGTTCTCCAAGAACTAATCTGCCAACTTTGTCATAGTATCACAGTGACGAACTGCTCCCTCCAACTCAGTCCGAGTGGATTGTATGATTCGTCTGGTTCTTCCATCGATTGGGGATCCCGACTGTATTTACTTCGATGCAGTGGAAGGAGGGGAGAGAACGAGAGGGCGTATATTGAGAGATGCCAGGTCACTTCTTTTTCCCAGCTGCTTCTGCAGCCTTCTTCTCATCCGCTGTTCAGAACGGGAAAAGATATTAGAACCCGAAATTCATGCCACAGGGTCGCAAATGCATACCTTTGCGCTGCTTTTCGCGCATGATGGCGGCGGCATCCTCCTTGGACTTCTGATATTGTGTGCCACTCATGGTATTCTTGGTTTTCTAATGGGAGATCGTTAGCGACGCAACCGGTCCTGGCGGGGGCTATAGATCAAGCACGAACCTGAGAGGCCGCCTTCTTCTGCGCCTTGGCGCGATCGGTGTCTCGCTGATTTCCCCGCGTCATGGTGGATTGGGAAGTGGACTGTACGTAGCACGCTAGAACGCTAAATCAAGACCAGCGCAACGCTGATGGGGGGTGGGATGGAAGCAGGAGGGGGAGTGACAGAGGGAAAAACCCGAGCGAGTGGCGGGCCTTCTCTCCCGGTGTCGAGGAGGCTAAAGGCGCCGGCGAATCACATCCGCCGGGAGCCATGGAACTTTTCTTCTATACCGATCAGCCTCAATTTCTAGTGCCGAACCTGACGTCGACAAACTCATATCTGCCACCCTGAAGAAGGGGTTGCAGGCCATTCCTGGCGCTTGGGGGAAGAGCATGATTGGGCGCGTAGAGAGCCGCATTGTTTCAAGCCTGCGGATGTATCGCGCTCTCTCTCCGTAGATACTCAACCGATGGAAGGAATGTCTGCAATGTTGGTAAGAAGGGGTCTGAAATTCTATATTCTCTTGAGAGCCATACGAAACGTGTAGAGGGAAAGGACAAGAATACCACAGTGCCAATGTATAGCCGACAGTCTATACTACGACTCCTCTCAACCCGTGTCGGTTCCCTCTTAGCCGCCCATTGACGGGGCCAGTTTCATCATTCTTCAGATCCGGCAGCTCTCTGCCAATCCTTCGACGATCTTGACAACCGGCTGAAAATCCAACCAAGCTTTCTGGCTTCGGGCATCCAGAATCGGGCCACGGGTTCCGGGCTCTGCGGTTAACAATGCCAATGACCGCCCTAAAAGCCCGCCATGAAACACTCACTAGAGCAAGACCCTGAATCAGAAGCGCCCAAAAGCCAGTCTTGGTCTTTGTGCGTGTTTTGCTCTTTCAGGCGGTTTCATGTGCTATTGATAGTGCCCTCCCTATTGTCGCCTAGGTCGGCGATTGGATGCAGGGCGCCCCCACAGCATGGTGAATGAACAAGTGAAGGAGTAGATATTCCCGTCTTTCCGTCCTTTTTCATTTCTCCATCATTGTGCTTTGTTCTTTCTTGTTTTTTCCCGCATAGACAGGCCTCGAGTTGACCTCGCTTTGTCTCCTCCGTGAATAGAAAGCTTCCGGCTGGCCAGTCGCTTCCTTCCCGGCTTTTTAACCTAACCACAGTCTCTCCTCAAGCGGTCCACTGATTGCATCTGTCCCCCAAGGCTCAGAGCATCCTCTCTCTTTCACAGACTTAATCTCAACCACTTATAACACGCGCGGTCACAATGTCCAACCTTCGGGAGTCCTTGGCTGGTCCGGGATATGTGATCTTGAACGTGATCCGAATCCTCAACATTATCGTCTTCCTTGACACCATCGCTGCATGTGTGGTTATGCTGGTCAAAATCAACATGCTGAATGGTTTCTTCTTCTTCCAGGCTGTCACCCATGCGGTGGTCGCAATCCTCAGCAGTAAGCCCACTCACCTACCCTTCTCGAGCGTGCGCTGACCAAACAGTTTGTCTAATCATCTCGGAGCTCCCAATTCTGCGAGGCTACTTCAATCGCAACTGGCCATTGTTCGGGGAAGAGGCGGGCTTCATAACACTGGCAGGGGTCATGATGATCCTCGGCGTATCGGGGTTGGGCAATCTCAACACAGAAGCCATGAGCCAGAAGTCCCTGAGCCTAGCGTTCTGGCGGATTGTGATTTCGGCAGGGATTTTGGCCATGGTCATGAGTGTAATCAACATCGTGGCGGTAAGTAAAGGGTCCTGCTGCGCAACGAGCATTGCAAAAGAGGCTAACTTGAATCTCGGCATAGACGTTCATTTTCACGAACCGCGAGGCAGGCGTCAGCGCACGCCATGTTCGGGCCTATGGTGCAGTGGCTCCACAAAAGGTGGTGAGTCGGACCAGTAGCCGCCGGTCATTCCAGCTCAGTCTGAAGCGTGAAGACGTCCTCCCGACATACTCGCCGCAGCCTGCCCTGAAGCGCGCGTCCAAGCGATTGACGGCGCGGTTTCCACTCAAGATCTCTTCGCCTCTCAACCCCATCAATATGAACGATGCTGCATCGTCCAAGTACTCTCGGGACTCGACAGAGATCAAGATGCCCGACCCAGCGCTTCACCCGGCCAATTACTCGGGGCACGTCTAAGTGCCACCTCACGACACCCGAGGGCGTTAAGGTGGTTCTGGGAAGCATGGCGTTTCTTGCTTGGAGCGTAGTGTCTGGATCAAATATTGTGAGCTTGGGATTTTCATTCGAATACCTTTTCTTTTGTCGATTCTTCTGTATCGATTAGCCGGCGTTAGCAAGCGTACTCGTTGGACTTTACTTTTGAATGAGACTCATGATAGTACGAGCTAAAAGTGGAAGCGGGAGGATTCGGGGTACGTAGGAACTTTTGCATATTCCAAAAACGCCAACTGGAGTTAAATGTGTGCAGACAGACAATACAATATTGTGAAGACGGCGGAGCGTTCCAACGCTGAAAATAGACCGCGAACTATAACTGGCCGAACTCGACCGCTTTTGGCCCCCGCCGGCGCGACTGTTTGCAACGTGTTGATCAGTTCAACTTCCCTCTCTCGCTCTATTTTTCATCTCTTCGCCCAGCTACTCTACTAGCATTCTGATGAGGTAGAGGTTTCCTTCAACCAGTTACAGAAATGGCTGGACTTGGGATCTCTTGGGGAACGTACGTTGAGGACGCTTCGCGCTTTAACTACACCTTCGGTGTCTAACTGTGAATAGTGTCAAGTCCCTCCTCATCTTCTTCGCGCCGATCGTCATTCCACGCATGATCGGAGCATACCGCAGTCTCCGAGTCTCAGTCGCTAGCCGCCCGCCAGCTCGCCCAATCCCCAATGGAGCGGGTCGGGCGTTGAACGTCTTGTTCGGCAGCATTGCTCTCTGCCTCGTCCTGAGCCTACCCTTCAACCCCCACGCGCCGGAGCCTAATGTCTTCCAATTGACTCGATCGCGGATCAACACTCCCACCAATGTGATCTTTCAGCGGCTCACCCGGCTCCGGCCTGATAACATCTTGACCGAGACCGACGCGCTACTCCAAGAGAAGCTCACCTCCATTGACGCTCGCAAGGTATATCTCAAATTCGGCGCCGATGCCTTGATCTCGTGCCAATACTGCTCGCTGGGCGAGTCCAACACCTACCTCCTATACTACCTGCCGTTCAACGTCTTCCTCCCTCATCTGCTGCATCTTCTGATTTTGGGCGTGGTCACGTCCTCCCGATTCGGAGGTCGAGAGAGTGCCCGGTGGCGTGGCATGTTTACAGTCGTTGGCCTGGTGGTGGCGGCCATTGACATTCTCAGTGTGGCTGGGTACGATCCGATCCAGAGAGCAACGCCTGCTGTGCGAGCAGGCCAGGTGCCCCCCAGCGACTACCACCGATCTATGGGATTACTCCGCGCCGTGACATTTATGGTTTGCGACGTTGTGTGTGCCATAGTGATCTACCTCTCATCCACCAACCGGTTCTTCTTTAAGCCACCGTCCGTGGTCGATCAATTGGACCAAGCGGTCTCAGCTGCGTTGACGACGCTGACAGGCGCCAACTCGAAGCTTCATGCAGCCAGTGTTACCCGCAATGCCGTTGTTCGAGACAAGGCGCTCAAGTCTCGCGACGATCTATACTGGCAGACGATGGTGGCCGTGGAGAGTCCGACTCGGGGCACTGGCGAGGGTGCACGGCAAGGACGAGGCCCCGGGAAAGTGGCGATGGTCAATAATATCTGGGAGGAGGAAGAAGTGGCTCAAGCCATGTCGCGGGCGATGGCCGGCCAAGGAGGCGTCGATCTGGCGCAGTTGGGGATGAACGCGAATGAGTTTGTGCGCGGGGTGACGGAGGGTCTGGAGTAGGAATGAGATTGGCGCGCAGATAGATCCATAGAAGCCCAATCCAAGGGTCTTGAGCCCCTCTGCACACTGCGAATGCCAAATCCCACCATTTGAGGCGGTGTGGAGTGTCGATCATCATGTGTTGAAGCCTTGGAACGACCTCACCGTTTTCCCCTCCCTCAATTCACAATTCTCTCGTTCCACACCCGGATTCTGGTAATCCTCGAACACGCTGGCACCCATTATTTCCCTAGCCCTGGGAATTGCCAAAAACAAAAGAAGAACAAAAGTCCTCCCTCGTTGAACGCTGTGACCGCGTGGCGGATCCGCCCATGAGGCTTCCAGACCCATCCCGCTCCTCAGGTTAATTAGTGCCAACCACTCTCGTTCTTGCTTTTTCTCCCCCAGCGCAACTTCTCCGCTGAATCCTCTTCCTCTGCGCCCTTTGCCCAGCACATCTTGTCATGGCCAAAGAGAAATCTGCGCCGTCGCCGTCGGCCACGGAGCTCAATGCTTATGTCTCCAGTCAGAGCGGGCCGCGGCCAGCCAAGGAGACCACGTTCCGGGAGTGGGTGGTCGCCAACCAAATCGGTATGAACTCAACCAGCAAACCCTCTGATCTCTATTCCGGCAGGGGACGATTGGGGACGGAGGCTTGCATCTACGATGCTGCTGTTATATCCTCATCTCGTCTTTCGCCGTAGCCCCAACATTGCGAGAACTGGACCTAGCTAACTCTTGGCATTTCTTCGCTACAGGAATCTCGCTGACCATCCTGGCTATGTTGCTGGCTCTTCATAACCTTTACCCATCTCTCCGGCCGTATACGCAGCCTTTCTTTGAATTATCCTACTACGATCCGGCCAGCGGTAAATACGTCCAAGGCTGGGACGATACGTACTTCGTCATCAGCGCCACCCTCGCCCTCACTGCGGTCCGTGCCATTGCCATTGAATGGATTCTCCAGCCATTCTCTCGTTATGCTGGACTTAAACGAAAGGGCTCGATTCGGTTCGCCGAGCAGGGCTGGCAGGTCATGTACTACAGTTTCATCTGGGCAGTGGGATTGGTATGTCTTCGCTGCAGGTAGTCGGGGTGAAGATCAAAATAACTGACGAAGATGGCATAATATAGTACCTGTGGAAGGATTCCTACTATTGGTTCGATTTCAGCGCCATCTGGAACGAATGGCCGGCACGCCCGCTGTCCGGTCTAATGAAGTGGTACCTGCTGGTAGAGTTGGCCTTCTTGCTGCAGCTGATCTTCGTCATCCACGTGGAGGAGAGGCGCAAGGACCATTATCAGATGCTGGCACATCACATCATCACTAGCACCCTTCTGGGCTCGGCTTATATCTATGGATTTTACAATGTATCCAACGTGGTGCTGTGTCTGATGGATATCGTGGACTTCCTCCTTCCGGTACGTCAATTGATACTACTGGTAAATCCTTCCGCGCTAACCGTTCGATGACAGTTGGCCAAAATTATCAAGTACTTGAAATTCGAAAATGCCTGCAACGTTGCGTTTGGCGTTTTCATGGCCACCTGGTTTGTCACGCGGCACATCCTCTATAACGTGCTCTGGTGGTCGATTTACAAGAATGTGCCCGCTAAAATGCCATACGGATGCTACTCGGGAGCCACCGCTGAAATGATCAGCACGAACGGCTATCCTAATGCCTTTATGTACCTGCTCGGGCCCTTCCGCGGTTTGACCAATCCAATCTGCATGAACCGCACGATCAAGGGGATCTTTCTATCCTTCCTCTTCTCGTTGCAAGTGCTTTCTATTGTCTGGTTCAGCATGATTGTCCGCGTTGCGTACGGCGTTGTTCGTACCGGCAAGTCGGAGGACACTCGCAGCGATGAAGAAGACGAGGTTGAAGTGAACCCCCAGGGTATCCCTAACGGCTCCGCGCGGCTGGCCGCCAAGGAGGGCGTTAGTGCTGCTCCTGTTGCCAACGACAATGCTCCTGGAATTGATCACCGTCGGTCAAATGGTGGTGTCTCAGTGCGTGCCCGGGGCCGTGGCCGTGTTCCATTTGACCAGAGCGACCGTAAGGCCTTGCTGGGTCGGATCGGATGTGAGAAGCCCACCTAGAGGCCCACGCGGATATTTGACATTTTTCATTTTCCTATTCCCTCTGGTCCATTTTTTGATGAATTCCCTCCGAGCTCCGCATTTACTGGCATGCCGTGACGTCTGTCTGTTTTTCCCGCCATGCTTCGCGCCTGACTCTTTCGTCCAACTAGGTCCAAGTGCTAACTCGGACGGAATCAGGGTCGCGTATCTGATGAAATGAAGTGCTCGACTAATGATGACCTGTGTTTTCCTCTTAAAAATCCTGGCGCTCCGTTCCGTGCCTCCTGGCCGGGTCATTTATATCCCTGCGGCTTTTCTGACTCGCAACTCGTCTTCTGCTTGCTTCATGACCTGGATTGGAGGTCTCGGCCTGTGTTTTTTCCTGCTGCGTTCGCCGTATCCTTTTCTTCTCTTGCAAATGTGATTAGAGATCCAGACAATAATACCCAATGGATGCATCTGACTTTCTTTTTAAAGTGCATGCATGTATGATGCACCTTGGCAATCTTGAGCCAATTATCATGGATTCTGATATCGACCACGTTTAAGCATTGAATTAAGCGTAGCCATTCAACGATAAGGGATTGATAATCCTGTAGTTCTATGTAGTTCATGAGCCCCACACGCTCATGGAGTAGTGCTTCCCCTTGAAGCGAAAGGCGTATTCCGTCTTGTAGCCACAAGGATTCAAGCGCAGCTGCCATGGTATGTGTAGTGTAACTCGTTTCCGGGATGCTGATGTCGCTTGCCTAATAGTACCACCAGTGGCTGCACAAAGTCTGCTCACAGAACACGAAGCTGTCATCACTTACGAGTACGTGGCTGGATCCTAGCATCTTCTATACTGACTTCCACATTTCTGGCCTCAACCTTCTCCGGCCACATCACAGGGATAAAGAAATTGCAGAACTATGTGAAACTCAAAATAGACTTGAAATGAACCGGTTCCGCCCGTTCCAATTTAGGGCTTATACTTCCTTTGTTCCTTGGTAATGGCTGTGACGGCAAGGTTTAGAAGCCTAAATCAACTACTTCAAGAGTTCTATTTGATTTTCTTTCTTAAAGAGGACACCTTTTACCTTATGAAAAGTGTGAACGGTCATTCGAGCAACGTGAAATTGCAATTCGTCGCCATTTCTACTCATTCTGAATGAGATCTCGGGTGGTCGATTCCGATCCCCACTTCCCATTTCTCACCTCCCACTTTTCCCACTTTTCCCATTCCACTTCACAACTCGACGAGACCCTGCAGCAGAGCTAGTCACCAAATTCGATGAGGCGATGAGCTCAGCAGGCGGAAACAATGTAACGGATATCAGGTCGTTGAAAAGGTTCTACTGTCGTCAGTGCGACAAACGCTACACGAAATTGGAACATTTGACCGTACGTCTGTAGATCCCTGGCTCCTTTCGCAGAGGGAAAAAGTGATTGACACTTATCGCAGAGGCATGAGAGAACACGTGAGGAATTCTCTAGCTGAGATATTGCTTGTGCTACTGACGTATTACCAGATTCGAATTCGAAACCGTTTCAATGCCACCAGTGCGGCAGGTCATTTGGGCGCCAGGATGTGCTAGGACGGCACATGAGGCTCCATAGAACCAGCAACCTGTCTTCGTATCCAAATCCTGGACCAGAAAGTGAAACATTACATGCGGAGCATACGGGTCACACCGAACCTGCAGCACCTCCCATCTCCGCTGCTACTGCGAGTCATTTTCGCCAGCCCGACCCGCTTGCGCAACCCAATATCGCGGAGACTAACCACTCTCTGGACTCTGATAACCTTCTTGAGTGGTTGATGTCTGATGCAAATGGATACTCTGTGGCTCCATTACCGCTAACCGGTCTATCTGGGAGCTTAGATGCAACCAATGTCTTCGGCCATCCAGTTGAATATCCACTTTCCGGTGAATTGGACACGACTGCAGCTCATGGCCCTGGCAATACAGCTTTGAGCCAGACTTACAAGCTAGTCGATGATTTGTCCAAAAAGCTCAACTCAGATGTGCATCGCTCCGGCTTCACCTCTGGCTTCCTGGATGCTTGTCTACACGAGTTTTTTGAACGGGTGTCACCAAGCTTCCCGGTGGTCCATGAACAGACATTCTCGGCGCAACAGTCCATTCCGCCGCTTCTCCTCAATATGGTTGCCCTGGGCTCTTTATTTGTCTGCGAGGATGGTGCCACGGAGAAGGGCGAAATGCTTTGGCGACTCGGGCACACAGCCGTCGCCACATCCTGGCAAACCTTGATTGAAATCAGCGGGCCTGGGGACTCCTGTGATGGTGTCCAACTTGTGCTCTCTGCGCTCTTTGGGCAGACATATGCACTTTTGTCAGGTGATGCCAGCATTCGGACTACCGCATCGGTATTTCATGGCCTGGGGTTCTACTGGGCAAGGACCACAGGCATGTATACTGTTCGAGATGTTCTAGCAGATGGTCTCCCAACACTGGACATGCCAGGGGGAGAAAAAACTTCGATCTGGAGAAGCTGGGCTGCATCAGAAGTCCAGCGACGAGCGGTTCTCGCTCATTATGTGCTTGATGGGCTAATTTCGCAAGCATCGGGCTCCCCGGCCAGTGCAAGACACCTCATTAATAATATCGGTCTTGCCAGCTCCGACGCTGCCTTTGAGGCAAAAACCGCAGATGACTGGATCAAAGAAATTACGAGGTCGCGGCCCACGCAATTGCCAATATCTGCAATCTTTGCCCGCATTTTCTCGCCAGATTATACAGCAGACCCATTGCACCTCTCTCGCTTTTCGATATTTGTGTTAATTGAAGGACTGCAATCCTTAATAGCGGACCTACATGAGGCACGAGGTCCCGTTCTCGGCACTATATCGAAGCCGAAGATCGTTCAAGCATTACTCAACATTTCGGAAGGGAACATCATGGCGCTATCCGCGCCTTCGGATGTTCATCATCGTCAACTCCTCATCAGATGGCATTGTATATTCATTGAAGTCACGGCGCCTTCAGTCTCCGTCTATCGATGGCTGTGTCGTCACTATCAGCTTCCACAGGCTCTTGGTGGCATCCATGCGAAAGGCGGACTGGAGCATATAGATCTGAATCGTTGGGCCAGACACGCAGACGCCTTGCGCGCGGCTCTACATGCTATTGCTATCACGCGGCTTCTCCATGATCTTCCTTTGAGCCAGGCTCATACGATGCACATTCCGACTGCGGTCTTCACGTCCGCGGTGGTGATGGTCACAATTTGTCTGCTGAATGAAAACGTGATAAAGATCCCAGAACGGTATACTTGGTCGGAAGTCTGGTCAGTTCCTTCTATTGAGGACCCAATGCAAGAGCTATCAAACTCGGGCTCGGGACTCGAAGCGTTGGCACGAGAGCTCGGTCATGGTAGTGAAGATACAGTGGTTCCCATCAACCTTCTGGATGAACTCAACTCCCTTCAGATCATTCTCAGAACTGTCGCGTCACGATGGGGTGTCTCGGCGCAAATGGAGAATGTCATTGGGCACTTGGCAATGCTTGCTCGTGAGCGGATTTCCCCGGTCTTATGAAAGGAATACGGGAACGAGATTTGTTTTCCCGAGGAAAGTGCTAGGCTTTTCTCATGTGCAAGGTCCTTGCAAACTCTCGTCTGAGCCAGTCAGAAATGCTTGATACATATCGGAAAGCCGGTTGCTAGGATAACCATTCCTTATCTGCAGTGCTGCAACTGTTCCATGGAGAATGGCTGATTGACAATTGCCTTTCTAATCTCCGGGTGCAATCCTAGGGCCGGTGTACAGCATTCGCCTGACTGATCACTTCAAATACCCGTCTGCCTATGATGAGGTATAGGTAATACTACCTATCCGGAGTTTTCATCCAAATTGCAACGTTCCTATAGCCAAGGCCGTCAGGGCAGATATCCCTGTTCTAGCCCTCGGATCCTTTTCCTGGCCTATCGCAATTCGAAGAGCTTCTCGATGTGTAGTTGTTTTTGACCAGCTTGTATGCATTGCTGCGTGAACCTTTCGTTTGTGGGATGGAGGTGAATTTTTCACAAATCTAGGAATCAGTTCCTGTTGCCGACATATTAGGTTCTTTGATGATTGACTCGCGGACTCTGAACAGCGAAGGGCTAAGAAAGCTGTGCGACACCTCGGAAAAGCCTGTCTTCATTTGTCGGATTTGGATAGCCTTCGACCCGCTTACGTCGAGATTCCCGAGGCAGTATAGCGGTCTGAGCTCGTTTGTCTATGGGAGTGACGTTATGGTTTCCTCTTGGTGGTCTATCGATTGAAACCTCTGAACTTTGGATCTCGTTATTGACTAAATGCCTTTGGCAGTAATGGCATTGTGGGCTTCTTGTCGGTGCAAACCTATTTGGGCCAACCACCCTTTCTAGTCGGCGTTCCACTTCCCTAACCATCAAGATGGCTCCTTTGCCGTGGGCGTAAAGAAGATCATCTGGTGCGTTTGCAAGGTATCCAAAGCATGCAATATGTTCATTTTGGCCGCATAAGCACGTTGAATGTGATGTGTAGGAGAAGAGAAAGGAGCCAGGAGAAGGTGGACGACTGGCTTGATTATACGGGATGCAGGCTTGAGGGGAACCTTGTCAAATCGCCAGTTTTGGAATAGATCTCTTTACTCCAAGTTGATGCGAGTAGGCTGTGCTTCTATTATCGGTTAGGATTGGTACGGTTTGCTGCATCTCCCGTCACATGGCGTCGACCGATCACATCCATGGAAGAATCCTCCGTTCACTTTGAGTCTGGGTTGATTCTTCAACCACTTATAGCCCGCTGTTCATCGCTTCTTGGCGATTGTAAAACCCACAGGTCCCCTTGGTTTCCCAGCATCATCTTCCACGTTTCACTCTTGAGATGTCTCAACCAAAGCGAGTTATTTTACGCCTTGACGAAGCGGATATCAATGAGCATGACCTTTATGAGCCGGTTCGGCTTTACCTTGAGAAACACGGTCATTCTGCGAGCGAACTAGAAGCCGACCGACATTTCGTCCATATTCAACCACCCAACCTTGTTCGTTTACAAGCAAACCCGAAAATCTACATTACCATTGATCTGGAGAAAGACCAATTCTTAGGACCTCTGGATAGCGATTTTCCCCACGAATTGTATCGTATTCGTCGCCAGGGGGATGAAATGTGAGTCAGAACCAGCGTTTATCTTCGGGAAACTTACCTGACGCGTTGTTATAGGGTTATCTTTGGTTATCGGGAAGGGCAATGGTTGCAGAATTACAAGAGACAAGTCCGCCAAGTTACAGACGAGCTTTATCCTTGGGGAATGACCCGAAGGGATAGCTACCGTCGCAACCCTGAAAGTCATGCTATTACTGGAGACCAAGACCAATTCAATTCAAACAAGGCCTAAACAGATGCTCTAAAAACCAGCCTGACTCTTTCTTCCGGGCCTTCCTAGCTCTTGCGGTAGAGTGCAGCTGGAGCGAGTCGCAGCAACAACTCTACAACGATATGAACTTCTTGAGAGTGGGCAGAAATGGCTCTATTGGATATTTCATTATTTTGAAAGTACGCATCGAGGTCTCGTGTCGGGACGCGTGAAGCTTGAAGAAAGACCAGAATATCATTCATTATACAGGGGCTTAATACCTTTTTTCCTGGTTCTGGCCTCGTAACCAACCATGTCGGCGCATGTGTAGCTAGATATATCTGTTCATATTGTTGAAGAATGTTTACTCAAAGAAGCGTATCAAACGCGGCGAGAAAGTCAACGCTCCGATCACGGAAATTTCTCAGGCCCCTGCATCATGCTTCAAATATCTAGAATATACAAGAAATGAGAGCCTTCCCGGCACTCATGAACTGGGACCTGTACATTAATAAAGCAGCTCTGACCATCAACATGAGGGCAATGGCTCTCTATGGGTTTGGCCCTGCCCAAGTACTTCTGGGATTTGGGTCTGCGATCGTTAGAAGAGACTGCCCTGGTTTCACATGTGATTAAGAATCTCCGGGGTGTTGATGTGACTCCCTGGCTTCATCTCTACTGCGGCGACATCTTTTGAAAGAGAAATGGTATCGGCTGGTAATAGTAGACTATCGGATCAACTTGTATATGTGTTATTGCTTTGTAGGTAGCCCGAATTGAAGAATTTAGAGCATTGATGACTGTAAAATCCAAGAAGTATATTCCCGGTCAGTACTCTTTCTGGTGGAACTGCACACCTTATTGCCACATCAAATGCTCTTTCAAAGACTGCAGAACTATTTCTGGCCCGGCATTGCAAGAGAAAGAAATCTGTATATGTTGGTCAGGACGAATGAGGATTGCCTGCTTCTTCAAATTGATCAAATGAACCCATCTCTGGTTCTCTGAGCCAGGCTGGAGCACAAAGTCCGTTCCATGTACCACAATGCGCAACGGCAAGATCTTTGCTACATGCTCAGGCAAGCATGTGAACATCTCCTCAATGGTGAGACGGAAATGGGATGCATGGTCTTCATCAACAATGAGAGTGAATGTATCGAATCGACACAGATCCAAAGTCGAGAATTGTTTCTGAGAAATCAGTTCTTCGGACAGCTCCTGCACGTAAGAAGAATCGATGGCAGGGAGCTGCAGCATTTCGGGAGAGACGTGGATCCAGGCGTGGGGAAGACGAGCCCCAGGAACGCATGATGGGCTGAAATGCGACACGTTCTGGGGTATCGCCATATCTCCATACACGTATGCAATGTGTAGGCCCAGATTGTCAAAGTGCTCTCGCTGGCCCTCGATGCCTTTGTTGATCTCAACCATGGCATCGGGATCTTGGATGTTGCGGTAGAGATTCTGTCTGGCGACATCCACATTAGAATTAGTCGTGCCCAGCGCCTTCAGTAGTCCAAAAATCTGCTTTCCGTTTTTCACGCTCTGGTTTGAATTGACAAGAGCTACTTGACGGCGTTCAGACTGGTAGGTATTGAGGAGCTGATCTCCACCCCATCCGTGATGGACCGCAGCAAGTTTGTACGCAATATTGTGGACATCCCCCAATCCAGAGTTGAGGCCTAGGCCACCAGTGGGTGGGAAAGAATGAGCAGCATCACCCGCCCTAAGAGAGATGCCAGAGTCAGTTTTCGCAGAAGCTGTACAGTCCTTCTTGATCACACTCACAAGAATACATTTCCGATTCGGTATGAATGAGCAACCTTTCGGCTGAGGACCCAGGGCCGATAGCTGAGCACATCGTATGGCACCTTGGCTCCGATTGCTGCATCGACAACCTTGCGGCAGTGTCCTTCGTTCCAGGATTCAACCGGATGTTTCTCAGGCTTCCCAGATTGCTGTCAGCGAAAATTACCCAGAGTCATGCTCTGGGGAAACTCACATCAAAATTGCAGATAAGTACTTGATTACCCGACAAGTCATAGCCAATGATAAATCCAGAGACAAGAGGATCCATCACCCAATGCAGCATACCAACACGGTCCTTGATCACCGGGTTGAGGTCCGCATTAAAATGAATGGTCATCATTGTATCACCTGAAGATACAGAGTGAGCTTCACTTCGTTCGGCTCATATGATGGATTACTTACAGGTGTCTTCTCCTTCACAGGCCACCCCGAGGTGTCGTCGAACAGCACTTTTAGCACCATCGCAAGCCACCACATGGCGGGATTTAATCGTGTATTGCCGTTGAGACACACGATCCTCAACAGTCGTGATGACAAATTCGCCTGCCTATTATATAGAGTAGTACGAGTTAGCTGTACCCTTTTCAGGGATATTCGAATGCTCACCTGCTCTAGGCTCACGAATGAATGATTCTTCCGAATCTCGACTCGGCTACTCTTGGCCAAGCGTTTGGATATCATCTCTTCAAAAGCCGGCTGTGGAATATTATGGATCATCTGATAATAATTAGCCCAGGAATCCCAATCGGGGCTATCAATCTTACCGTTGGAGTGTCATTAAGGACCTCCTTGTCCATACGCTCATACGGAAGGCGGCCGACCTGCTTGCCAGCCAAGCTGGTCACAAAGTTCACCCAGTAGGCATCTTTGCGGGGACTTCCCGTCTTGCGGATTTCGTTCACATCTAACCCGACCTGGCGACAGAATTCGAGTGATCGAGGGGAGAGTGCGTGGGCCTTGGGAGCGGCCAGTCGAGTCGGGTAGCGCTCAACCACCAAAGACCGAACTGTATCGTGTCAGCTGTGTTTCAAGCACACTCGCGAGGCCATAGTTGCATCAAATACCATTCAATTGGGCCAGCATGAAAGCCAGCAGTAGCCCAGAGGGCCCTCCTCCTACTATCAGGATCGGGACCTCCTCGTCTGGAGTTGAGTCGTGAAGGAGGGGTGACATGACTTCGAGTATGTATATTATCAATGGAGACCCCTCACCTCGTGTCGTGGATTAGTATGAAACCATATCAGTGAGGATCGCAACGGACTTCGTCCTTTTGTCAGAAACAGTGCTAAAAAAGCGCCCCACCCACCAAGTGGGGGAGGTGGGAAAGTGGGAAATCATGTAGCGTACGTCGTCTGCTCTACTAGATATCCGTATATCCGCGTTTATCTATTCATATCTAAATTCAAGAAATTGAGTTGTATCTCGGAAGTGGTTCTTGATTGAAGATCATAAGCTCTAATATCAGGGCTGGATCCAATCCCAAGGTTGATTTGCCAGGAGGGTTCTTTGGCGCAACAGGATGAACTTCGACTTTTTGAGAGGAGTGGATATTCGGTAACAAGGTTGAAATGCTGGCATTGAACCAGGAAATTTGTCCGCTTCGTCAAGGCCACTTGAAATGTTATGTAAATTTAATGTCTGATAATTGTCGCGCCACCGGTCTGTATTGGTGCGACTTGGTCCATCCATTAGCCGATCGTTCTGCATGTTCGCTGGGAACAGTGATTTACCCAGGAGGAAAACTCGGAGCATCCTATAAGAATAGCTTCTCATGGCCAGAAATGGTGTTCTTGCCCAGTCTCGTTTGAACTCCTAAAGAGCTGATAGCAATCTGCGCCTCGTGCTTGTCGTAGTGGAAACCCCCAACCATGAAGATGTGGTGCTCAAGTTTAGAAGAGGTTCGAATCCCGCGGAGGAATTGACCGTCTGGATATCGGATATATAGATCCGACCAAGCAGATTCTTCATCCACCGTTGTCACGCAGCTTCGCCAGAGCTGCCATGATCCCTTCACTCATTGCTTCGGATGGCTGAGCGTCTTTCGAGGATTCGTTGGCTGCGGCAGCTGCGGGGGCTGTCGCACGGCTCTCGGCCAAAACAGAGCGTAGAATCACCTCGTCTTCATCTTCATCTTCATCTGCAGATGCAGCTTGCGGCCTGAGTGCAGGCCTTGGTGTTCTGTTCTGACTCGTAGGCCCTGAGGCCGTAGCCTTCTTTGTTGTTTCCACCCGAAAGCCTTCTCGTACAGCATTACACCACTGCTGGACCTTTTTCTCTCCCCACCCGGGGACAGAGCTGAGCTGTTCAGGCTGTGCATTGATAGCATTCTGCAGGCTCCCAAATGTTGATATCAAGCTTGCTGTGTCGGATTTGTTGATGCTGCGTGGAGCAGTTACAAATTCAACCAAGGACTCCTTGTAGGACTGGGCCTGCTGAGTGCGAATCGCCGTGGGCTGAGCGTGTTCTGATGACTTGAACAGTTCGAGGTAGTGTGCGGCTTCGGGGGCGGACCAGCATAACATTAAAGTGAGATTATTTATGATCGATGTCTTCGAAAGCTCTTTTAATGCATCTTCGTGATTAGGGATGTCCACCATGACAAGCACGAGGCGCAGACTATATTTGCCAGCCAAGAGTCGGACTCGGGAGTAGATATACTCTGGGTGCAAACGGTGGTATTTCAAGGAAAGGAACAGCGCGCATGTTGTCGTGCCCACCACATAGTCGGCTGGGATGTCCGCGTACTCCCAAGGAAGCAGCTTAATGTGGTTCAGGATTGGATTGCCCTTCTGTCGCGTGGATACCAGAATCGCCGACGGACCAGAGCGATGGGGAAGGGCCTGCGGCTTGGGCTGTTGGACTTTGGGCTGACGGGCCGTGGACGTGCCTGAGGATTGGGAATCAGTGGTGCGATTATTGTCTCCGGTTACTGTGCGAGGTTGCGGCCCCAAGTCGCCTGCAGAGCGGCGGTCCATCATGGAACTGTGGAGCGGTGATAAAGTTGATAAAGCTCGAGCGTGGCTTATCAGAACCAGCGCCGAGCAGTTCTCACCGCCCGTGAACTCCAAGCCTTTTTCTGCCGCTAATTTTTTTGCGCAGGTTCAACCGCTGCAAGTTGCACACACCATGGCAGAGCCAAACAAAAAACGACGTCTCTCCGAGGAGAACCCCACTCCAGCAGCGGACACCAAAATGGAGACTACCAAGGCCGACACCATGGAGGCATCAAACCAACCCAAACGGACCCTTTTCGTTCGATCTCTTCCCGCCTCGGCCACAACTGAGAGCCTCGCAGAGTTCTTCTCGCAATCCTACGTGATCAAGCACGCCACAGTTGTCAGCGATCGGCAGACAAAACAGTCCAAGGGATATGGATTTGTGACATTTGCCGATCTCGAGGACGCCCAAAGTGCGCTGGAGGAGTTGAACGGGTCTGAGTTCGACGGCAAGAAGATTCGTGTTGATTATGCTCAGCCGCGTCACCGTGAGATCGATGAGAAACTTGGCAAGAGCGTACCGTCTGCTGCTGCTCTCAAGTCCAAACAGGATCGCGAAGACCAGAAAACGCAAAACCAGCCCCCGAAGTTGATCGTGCGCAATCTGCCATGGAGCATCAAAGAGCCGGATGATTTGGCTGTTCTCTTCCGCAGCTTTGGCAAAGTCAAGCACGCTACACTTCCCAAACGTGGAAACAAACTCGCCGGTTTCGGCTTCGTTATTCTTAGGGGCAAGAAGAATGCCGAAAAGGCGCTTCAGGCAGTGAACGGGAAAGAGGTGGATGGCCGCACATTGGCCGTCGATTGGGCTGTTGAGAAGGAGGTGTGGGACACCATCAACAAGGACGATGGTGATGATGAACAGGAAGAGACGGAGGCCGGAGACGTGGAGATGGAAGACAAGGAGGAATCTTTGGAGGAAGATTCTGACGAAGACGAAGATCTGGAAAACTTTGACGAGGATATGGATGATGAAGGGGAAGTGGAGGAGGAGGAGGAGGAGGAGGAGGAGGAAGAAGAAGAGGCAGAAGATGATCGAACAGCCTGCACAATCTTCCTCCGCAATCTCCCCTTTACTTGCGACGACGAGACTCTATACGATCACTTCAAGCAATTCGGCCCTCTGCGATATGCTCGCATTGTGGTGGACCACGAGACAGAGCGCCCCCGGGGCACAGGATTCGTGTGTTTTTGGAAACTCGAAGACGCATCAGCCTGTATTCGCAATGCCCCGAGAACAGCAGAGGTGCCCACTACAGACAACAAAGAGCGCACAAATCCAGCACTGAAACACTCTGTTCTGCAAAACGAAAATGCAGACCCCAGTGGGCAGTACACTTTGGATGGACGAGTGCTGCAGGTTGCTCGGGCAGTGAACAAGCGTGAAGCCACCAAACTCGAAGAAGAAGGTGTTTCGCGTCGTCTTGTGCGCGACAAGGATAAGCGTCGTCTCTACCTCCTGTCCGAGGGTACGATTCCGTCGGACTCCCCTCTATACAAGAAGCTCTCGCCCTCAGAGGTTAAGATGCGCGAAGAGAGCTACAAACAGCGGCAAAATTTCATCAAGAAGAATCCGGCTCTCCATATCAGTCTGACCCGTCTCTCTATTCGCAACATCCCTCGTCACATTACTTCCAAGGACCTGAAGCAACTCGCTCGTCAAGCCGTTGTTGGGTTTGCCACGGATGTCAGCAACGGTGCGCGCCAGCCACTCTCAAAGGAGGAGCAACAGCGATCTTCGGATGACATGAAGGAGCTTGATCACCTGAGGAAGACCAAGCGCCAAGGTATCGTGCGACAGGCCACGGTCGTTTTCGAGACCCGCGAGGGTACAAAGGTTGCCGAGAAGAGCGGCGCAGGTCGCAGTCGCGGCTACGGGTTCATTGAATACTTTACCCACCGACACGCCCTCATGGGTCTGCGGTGGCTCAACGGTCACGCCATCGAGATACCGGTCAACTCTGAAGACGGCGAGAAGGACAAGAAGAAGCGACTGATCGTCGAGTTTGCCATCGAGAATGCGCAAGTCGTCAAACGCCGCAACGAGCTGCAGGCCAAGCGTCGCAATGAACCAAAGGAGGACTCGAAAGAGAAGGAAACCACGGAGGATGAGTCCGATAAGAAGGGTCAGAAGAGAAAGCGCTCGCAAAGTCGGGGCAAGGGCAATGATGCGGAGAATGATGAAGACGCAGAGGAGGAGAACAAGATTGCCAAGCGCAACCGGATCATCGCAAAGAAGCGAATGCAGCGCAGGTCCCGCAAGGGCAAAGCATGAGGTCTTCTTTTGTCATGTATAGAGAGATGGGGATCCCATCTATGCACACTACTTTCCTTGTACCTAATGAGCTGGCCATTGGATACCAACCTGTTCCGAAATAAAAGCATTTGTGATTGACCCGCGTCCTTAACCCATTGGTATACTTCATCCCGTAGAACCAGGCTACAACAATCCCGAGCCGTATTTTGGGTTGTTCCCATACTATCCTATTTGCTCTCTTAGGTATTCTTCGCGCCCTCAACCTTGCCTATAATGTTATACCGCTTACTGAAGAAAGTGAACCACTCATCCAGCACGGTCTTCTCCTTTTCCTCCAGGTCATACCACTCGGGCACACAGTCTTCAGGCTTGAGGGACGACTTTGCAAGCGCACGCGAAGGGTCTTTGCCCGCGAAAACTAGATTTCAGAAGCCTCCCGTCAGCAAAAGTGCCCCGGTGCATGTGGGAACGAACACCCCGCAATCCAGGCGTGGCGGAGCAATACTCACCGCGATATTGACCGGTGGCCCCGTAGGCAGAGTTGCGTGTTACATCGAAAACGACGCCCTTGATGGCGACAAGCGTCGGGCGGTTTGGATCGGTGCCTGCGCAAATGCGTCGCATGAGTCCAACGCTCGAGGTAGAGAGACTGCGCCGAGGAAGTGGGTGGTGGGCCTACCATCACACTTGGCCAATTCCTCCGGGGAAATTGGGTCGTCCTTGGGTGGATCCAGCTGGATGGGCACCTTGGGAGTGAAGCGTTCTGTCATGGTGGAGGTGGAAGTTGACAATGCACGAGGCAAGTCTCTGGGCCCGAGGTTGAAAAGGCGTGGAGTAGGCGGGGCTGATGGCGGATCGGGGACGATTGCCCCGGCTACTTGCATGCTATGCAATACATACTATGGTATTTAGATGAAAGGAGAACGTCTATATATTGCCACATTGGCTTTTTTTCAACTCAAATCTCGTGACCAGTTTAGACTCACACTTAATAGTTAGATGGCCCGGAACGAGTAGCTTGTGACGTCAAGATCAACTTTCCGAAGCAACCAACTGCTAGCTAGTTGGTTAAATACTGCAATGCAGCTCGCTGTGGAATACAGCATCATTGGATTGTCAACCGATGACTGATGCTAGCCTGCATTTCCAAAGATCCAAGCATTCTCAAAGACACTCACCATCTGAGTATATCTACCGGTATAATTTCTCATTGCACTATGTCCTCTACCTCGGACTCATCTACCAAGCCCATTTCGCACGATGTGGTCTTGAAGGACTCCCAAGGCTTCCACCGAGACTCTACCGATCCCAACATGATCCACCACCTCTATTTTGAGGACAACGATAGCTTCTTTCCACCCAGCTGGCTAGGTCGAGACACACTGCCGTCAGAGCGTAGATCGTCAAATGACAGTACCGCACACCACGATGTCAAAAACGAGGAGCAAGGAACCGCAGCGAGACCGGATCATTGCCATTGAAATTCAAAGAAAGCTCTAAGTTGATGTTGACAGATTTATGAGAACTAGGCATGATCCCTCTTTCTAAGTTTTGAATGATTGTTATGATTGTACTATGAGTAGCCTCAGTTCCGCAAAAATCAAAAGGAATAAGGCCTTGTCGTTCCCACGTCTTCCAAGTAACGATGATTTTTCAGGGCCCAACTGCTGATAGGTTCTTGAGAGATTCTGTTCGAGCATGATAAGGGCAGTACAAGAAAGTGAGCAATCTCATTGTACGAGGCAGCTTTCATCGCAGACTCGACCGGTAAATCAAGAGTACGGTCTCAATAGAGAGGGCTTCTTAGAGCCGTTTCCATTCGTCAACATGGCGGATCAAGGCCAAGGCGATGGCATCATGTATGGCGTGGAAAACACCGCGCGAAAAATGTATATCATGACGCTGTTTATGATCAGGGAATCAAAGGGGAAGAAAAGATGCGACTCGGCGCGTGTCATGTACATCGATAAGTATAGCTGCGGATTCAACATGCTTGAACGAAACTCCTTTTAGAAACGAACACCATGCGATATGCATATCTTGAGAATGTCTCCTTGCATCCATCATTTCTGCTCCTCTTCAGCCCGAGCAGCCTTCAGCGCATCCAAACGCTGCTTGTTTCGCTTCCCTAGTACCCGCAGAGTGGTCTTGCGCTCAATCTCAGTCATCTGCTCCCAATTGCCGATTCGGGACAGCGTGCCATCCACATTGACCACCATAGGACCTAGGTGGTCGAGTGTGACGGTCGAGCCACCTTCGGCGCCAAGGTCTAGCTGGTGGGGTTGTTGGGCGTCTGAAGATTCGCTGGATGGGAGGTAGAGCTGCTCTTTGGAGGACTGGGATGGAGTTTCTTGCGACTGGGACTCGTTGGAGTCTGGCTTCTGGGCAGACGAGTCGGGGATGGATGTCGACATTGTGTGGGACTGGCGACTCTGCTGCAGGGGTTTCTGGACCAGCGCGCACTGGGGGAAAAGGACGGTGTAGAGTCGGGAGCTTGGGGTTTGGAGGTGGCACAGAGTGTTCGGAGCCCACGCGGTGGGGATTGAGGCGCGAATGAGGATCGGGTTGACGCTAAGGTGGAGGAGGGCGGCGCGATATGCTGTTCTAGCCAACTGCATGCTGGGGCTGGGACCGTAGAAATAGGGGAGCGGTGGGCGTGAGGGAGAAAAGCGATTGAAATGTTGCGGAGCGGAGCGGAGATGGTTCCAGAACCAACCCGCAGATCTACCCGTGGATGTAGTCTAGCAACAGGTTCTGTAGATGGAAGTCTACATTATACTATACAAGATGCTCGTTTATGTAGGAAATAATACACCAACAATTGCACCTCCGGTGGATTCCGGTGGGATTTCATCGAAACCACCAATTGACCTATTTCAATCCAAGAAATCAGCCACTCCGCGCTCCATGTAAAGCAGACGAACTCACTTACCGAAGCAGTCACACCCTCTCCCACACCTTTAATGCTATGCCACCATCCCTTAGGAATAAACAGCCCATCTCCGGCTCCCAAGCAAGCTTCGTATCCAGTCCCGCCTTCTGAGCCAGCAGATATGGGGATACCCCACACCACCTCATCCAACAACGCTCGTTCTTGTCCTTGCATCATCTCCTCGCCACGGAATGCTGCAGCTTCCCGGTCCCCAGATTTTCCCAGTCGCCTCCGTGTCGCAGAGAATAGCGCCTGGCCCTCCTTCGGTGCAAGTAGCCTCACAATCTTCTGTCCGGCAAGCTGCACAAAAAGGTTGGGATTGGGATCGCGATGGAGCGGAGTATAAGTTGGTGGGTGACCTATCCAAACGTTCGTGTCATAGATGTCACCCTTCCCAGCCTGCGCGACCAGGTCTGGCGTCGGGAAATCCTGTCGTAACTCGGGAGAGAGGTCGAAGAGTTGACATTGCGCAAGGTAAAGGCGACTCGATTGTGGAGCTGTCTCTGCCACACGCATCCAGTCAAGGAAAAGTGTAAGCGGCGCGTGGAACTGTCGGAAGCTCACAGCATTGTGGTCGGTCGTGTCATTGGAATTGGAATTCGATGCAGCGACCTCGGTGAACTCGAGTGGGACGAACGCGTTAGCGGCGTGCTTTTGCAGGTACTCCAAGTTCAGGCGAGTCGGAGATTCCTTGCTCGCGACATGTTGTTGCGACGGGCTGTGCAGAAACCAATGCCTTAACGCAGGCAAGTCACGGAATTGGGACCGTGGAAGCACCGCAGGCTGTTCTGGAACGAAGCATTGCTGCCGAAAGGTATCGAGGCTGGGGTCTGGAAGGGTCTCAAGTGGGCGGTATGGGCAGGGCGTGGACGCGGAGAATTGGCGCACGCGGGTGGAAAACAGTGCATCACGGGGGGAGGGACGAGGGAGCCATCTCAAGAGTGAGTGGTTGAACGGATGAGGCCATGGTTGGAGCTTCATGCAGGCAGCCCTGAGCGGGGAACGGAGTTGCAGGTCGGAGAGCGCGAGGCGCCAAGCAGTCTGCAGAACATTAGCTCAGATGCTTGGCCCGAGTCGTTCAAAACAACGACCAAGGGTCCTCAGAAAGCAGTAGACAAGCCAGCAAGTAATTTCTTTCTTGTTCCATTCCACATTTTGCATAAATTCATACGCGTAGCATTGAGTCTCAAAATCTCCCGACTCACGTAGCACTCAACAATAGTACAACTCGGTCTAAATAGCGATTGAGCGAGGTTGCTCAGCTTCCCCCCTCCTTTAGGAGATCAAAGCTTCAATTTACAGTTCCATGATTCTTCAATGATCACTTCTGTCCTCCTTAAGCTTTGAATCATCTTTTCTCTTGTTGAATCGTGTACTATCACACCTCACATGCTGTCCTACTACTACCTACCCAATTCAGGTGATGCCTAGGTAATCTACTCTCAGTATCCATATATTGCCGTCGATCTGGCAATTTCACTAATGACCCAGAGATTCCTCTGGCCCCGGATGGAGATCAATCTGTCAAAATGCCTTCTATCGCAAATATTCATAAGCGCCATGTCTACAACAAAAACGCCCATACCTACTATCCGGTGCTCATAGTTGGCGCCGGGGAGTCTGGAGTGGCAATGGGCTGTCGGCTGAAGGATGTCCTTGGGACAGATCAGTTTCGAATCTTCGAACGGCAGTCCGGCATTGGTGGTACCTGGTGGATCAACCGGTATCCCGGAGCTGCTTGCGATATGTCTGTATTGCCCGGTTGATCCAAATTGCCAACATGCATCTGACCTAGCCCTATAGACCAGCAGTACTATATTCTTTCTCATTCGCCCCCAAAAAAGACTGGACGACATTGCATCCTTCAGGTCCAGAGCTCGCGCAGTACCTGGCGGATGTCTGCGAGAAGTATCAGATTGTCGACAAGATCCAGCTACACACCGATGTCGAGGAAGTCCGATGGGTTCCAGATGATGATGAATGGGAAGTTACCCTTTCACATCTTGTTCCCGGCACGGGTGATCTCTCTCAGCGTGACAGAGATGAGCTTGTGGCGCGGGAAGGGCGACACCGGGTGTATATCAAGACCGAGGTTGTGCGGGCTAAGATTGTCGTCAGTGGCGTAGGAGGACTTGTCGAGCCAAATACATACCCGAAGGACATCCCAGGCTTTGAAGATTTCCAGGGAGAGATCATGCACACTGCACGGTGGAACAACGACTTCGATCTGCAGGGGAAGGATGTGGTCGTGCTGGGCTCTGGGTGCAGTGCCGCTCAGGTCGTTCCTGAGCTGGTCAAACCAGAATCCAATGTGCATTCCGTGACTCAACTCATGCGGACCCCTCCTTGGGTCCAGCCAGACATTCTGAGCCCTGAAATTCTCGCCTGGTGGGAGACATGGATGCCACACTTGATGACACACGTCCCGGGACTAGCACGCTCATTGCGCAACGCTTTGTTCTTCATGTTAGAGCGTAACTTCTTTGCCATTTTTACCGACACCAGATATGGTCGTCGGATGCGGCATAAGAAGGAAAAGGCGTTCTTGAAGAACATGCGCAAGTTCGCGCCGGAGAAATACCATGAAATACTCACACCAAACTATAGCCTCGGGTGCAAACGTCGCATCATCGACAGTACTTGGTACCGCAGCTTGAATGCTCCACATGTTGAGCTGACGACACAACCACTGACGCGTGTTCATGCAAAGAGCGTGACAATTGGACCGGGATACCATTATCCGCCGAACCAGAAAGACCCGGGCGAACTTAGAGAGATTCCCGCGGATGTGATTATCCTGGGCAATGGATTCGAGACCAATCAGTGGCTGCACCCACTGCGTGTGATTGGCAAAGACAATAAGAGCATGGAGGATGTATGGGCAGAGCGCGGAGGGGCCCAGGCATATCTGGGTCTTGCAATGGACCACTTCCCGAATTTCTTCATGATCTTCGGTCCAAATACAGCAACGGGCCATACCAGCGTGATCTTCGCGACGGAAAATGCGGTCAAATATTCATTGAATTTCATAAAGCCCATCTTAGATGGCCAGGTCAGTTCGTATGAGGTCAAGGAAGAAGCTGAGCGAGCGTGGACCCAGCAAGTTCAAGACCAGCTGCAGAGGACTGTCTTCCGTCGCGGCGTCTGTTCTAGTTGGTATATCACTGCGGACGGTTGGAACTCATCAACTTACCCGTCAGTCTCCCCCCCCCCCCCCCCCCCCCACCCCACCCAGTCAGTCACTTCTAACCTGCTGATTGAACCCTCTAGGTGGAGCCAAATTCATTATTGGTTCCGCTGTACGTGCCCGGTGTGGCGGGATTGGACTCCCAAACTTACTCGAAACGGTCTGGTGCATCGACGCATTCGAAGAAGTCTTCAAATATCTATAGTCCTTGGTATGTCAACCGGGTTAGTGTGGCTGCGACATCAGCGTCAAGGCCAAATGCTGCAAGTGCTATTGGCCGGGAAAGATTGGATACTATCGCAGTTGCGAGTATTGGGATTTTCCTGAGAAGAGAGCACCGCTCATTCTATCTCAAGTTTTTGTTATGATCAGCTTGTACCAGATAGGAATTCATGAGATCAGAGACGAGATGATGCTGAGGTTCAGTTATATCGACGTAAATCGTAGCAACAATTTGGGAAGCTGTACCCGCCACACCGGGCCAATCAGCGCTCGCTAAATGTGATCAGTCAGCTCCCGAATCTGGGGAAGCGGCGGGCCCCGCGAGGAATCTCTCCGCACTTGCTCGCTGGCGTTTCTCCCCTGCAGCCTCCTTTGGCGATTCAGTTTTCTAGGTGAGATGGCTTCGGAGTCCCCTCGGTTGGAACATACACCACCGCAGACCGGGCCTGGAGATCAGGCGGCCACTCCGGCCCCTGATTCGGCCAAGAGGAAGGCGGAACAGACCAACGGAACACACACGCGCACAAAGCGGAATCGCTACATCTCCATCGCATGGTATGATATTGCCTGATCCCACGCTACTCTAGTCCCAAAGCCTCGATTGGTATTCTGGTACTGCCGTCAGCCGGAGGCCAGACTATCGGCAGCATCATGTACTCGCCCGTCTCTTCCCCTGAGGCGGGAAATGTGTGCCAAACGGAACTAACAATGGAGACGTGGATTTAGCAACGAATGCAAACGCCGCAAGATTAAATGCAATGGCCAAGTGCCATGCCAGAGATGTGGGCATCTGAACTTGGAGTGTATGGAACTCTTCCAGATTGTAATGCCTGATGTTATGCCATGCATTCAATCATGCTGGATATCGGAACTATTAGACTAACCCTGAATCAGGCCGATATGCGCCGAATTGCTGCAACAACAATTTCAAAGACTCCGAGTAGGCCGCCGAATTCAATTCCGAGCCGTTGACTTTCTAAACTAATGTCCCGGTCCAGAGAATTCCAGTTGATGAAGTCTCAAATCACAACGCTCCAAGACCAAGTCAACAGTCTATTCAGTAACCTCAATGAGCTCCGGGCCCAGAAACCTTCGTTCGAGCCATCATCCTTCGACCATCTCTCACGGGATGGCTCGCAGACTGTCTTCACGCCGATGTCAGGTACACTGCCCATGGCACAGTCCCGCCACCCTCGCTTCCATGGACCCACGAGTTCGGCTTTCAACTTTGATGTCGCTAAATCCAGTCTTCAAAGCATGGGAATTACGCCCGCAGAGGATGGGATTCCTGACGACTTGACAACGGCCCATGTCACGCCGGCAGGCTCCCCATCTCATCTCGGCCCTGGGGTTTCCAAAATTCATCCAACTAAAGATCCGATCTGGACCATTCGTCGTGATGAAGCAATCCGCTTATGTAAAGTTTATGAAGAAGAGATCGGTATTATGTATCCTGTAGTGGATATTGCACATGTCATCAACCAGGCTAATCTGCTCTACACCTTCATGGAGGCTGCCACGCGGACTGGATTCGCGCAGCACGGTCTTCCAGGAGCTGATAGCCTGCAAGATGATAACTCAATAATTCTCAAGATGATCCTCGCAACTACACTGATTGTGGAAGGAGGTGGTCAAAGTGGGCTTGGCCAGCGACTCTATTTGAGTATCAAGCCGGTGATTGAATCGAAGCTTTGGGCTTCTCATGAAATTAAGAACATACAGCTGTTGGCCATTGTGGTATGCGCTACTGCTGTACAGATTTTGGGAGTCTGGCTAATTTGTTGAGAATCTATCAGGCCACCTATCATTTCCACACTGACGATGATGCCATGGCTTACCGATTGATCGGCTTGGCCGCACGGATGTGCCTTGAGATGGGTCTTCACCGCCGGGATGCTCTTATCAAGTCATTTCCAAGCGAAGAGCAATGGAATGAAATCTCCCGAATCTTTTGGACTGTCTACAGCTTGGACAGGCGATGGAGTCTAGGCACTGGCTTGCCGTTCGTCATCCAGGATGAAGACATTGATCCAAATCTACCTGAGCCGGTATGAAACTGAATGCTCCCTTGGAAAGTACTGCATAGCTAATGATGAGCGCTATTAGGATTCATCACAGCCATATTTGCGATGCATGATCTCTTATAACAGGATCAGCTCTAAGATCTGGTATTCTGGTCTCGGCTCGGAAGGCACAACAGACATTCGACGCGACGAAATTGGCTACTTGGACTATCAGGTATTGCAATGGTACAAGCAGGTACCAGACGAGCTCAAGTTTCGCCTTATTGAGTCTCCCGAGATCGGAGACTCTGCTAGCCGGGGGATGAGACGTCTCCGGGTCCTGCTATACTTGCGCATGAACCAGTTGCGGATTCTAATCTACCGCCCCGTGCTTCATTCAGCTGCAAGCATTTTGGAAGACCGTGGTCATGCCCAAAGGGTGGTAGGCGTCGCCAAGGACACGGTTCGGGTCCTCACCCAACTAAACCAGAGGTCCGACATCTATCGCACCCAGCAAATCACTTTCAACTATTTCCTTGTTGCGGCTTTGGCTGTGCTCTTCCTTGCTGTGTGCCACGCACCTTCCCATTTTAACCGGTCAGTGCGCGACGAGTTTTACATGGCGCTGGACCTGATCAACGGGTTCAGCACCAAGTCCTACGTGTCCAAGCGATTGTGGAAGACCATTAAAGGCCTGCGAAAGATAGGCGAAAAGCTGGGCGTCTTGTCCCGCCCTTTCGGCACAGACTCTAATGACCCTCACTCTAACGCAGCGGTTGCTATGGCTGGTCTTGCAGGGCACTCAATCGACGACTTGTCCATGTACGGGCCTATGAATGGGGTGAATGAGCTGGGTAATAGCCCCTTGAATGGACTTCAGATGAGCCATGAGCTCACGAATCTCTTTGAGGCTGCTGGCTCTTTTGGTAGTTTCATGCCCGCTACCAGTGGACCTGACAGTATCAATGGGTTCGTTGGCGCAGATGGGGAGATCCACAACACTGGGGAGGGATTATCGGGGATACTGGGAGGCGATGAAGAGTTTTCTCGAGCCATCCGTGATCTATTCTGATAAAGCAGCTTGATCAAGAATATCTCAAGATTATTCATGCTCTGTTTGCTTAGGTATATCGCGCTCTGCTGTAGTAATCGTTTGTAGATGTCCACGCGGCTGTGCAGTTCCCCGTTGGTCAAGTCAGTCCATCCATCTGCACGTGACTGGCGCCCTCCAAGTTCGCAATGGCTTTCTTTCCTCCTCCCGACTAATTCTCCAACTTGCAGCCTCACTCGAATTCCCACCAGCCTACGTTGTCCGGAATTGCTTCGCTGCATTTTGATCCACGCGGTCCCTCATCCCACCGCCCCACGAACCGAACCGAACCTAGCGTGGGCTCCCGACCCCGATCGACAAGCACCACCTGGACGTGGCCTCAGGTCTGAATGAGTCGTCGGATATCATTTTGATTCACACGGTAAGGAGCTCCCCGAGTCAATCTTTTTGCTATACGTTCGCATTGATGAGGGAAGCTGATAAGATTTTGGTGGGGCCAGGCCGAGATTCGACGTTCTCGACTTGGATCGCACAACCTCCCCTCCCGCACCGCACATTGCCATGACTGCTCGGCTTCCCCACTAAGGCATCGACTCCGTCCATTCGAGTCGAACTTGCGATCTCACAATCGATCGCCAATTCCTCTATCGATTGTTTGATTACCCTTGAGTGAACTTCCCGCTGCCCCCCGCAACAGCGTTGATCCTCCCGCAGCCGCCAACCCCTCGTGATTCGCGTGACGGGGTCGCAGCGTCGTCACCACCCTTCTCCAGTCTTACTTCCCACAACCTCGGCAACGTGTCGAGAGAGACAGGTTCGGCGTTGGCCGACGGCCTAGACAGGCTGGATCTGAGTCAACTGTCTGAATCAACCCTTTCCTCATCCGTCTCCGCCTCATTTGATATGTCGTCGTCGGAGGGTGCCCCGGAGTCATGGATCTCCTCCTTTTGCTCGCTGATGGGCCATGAGTTCTTCGCGGAGGTGTCGGAGGATTTCATTGAGGATGACTTCAACCTGACCGGGCTACAGTCCCAGGTGCCTATGTATAAGGAGGCGTTGGAGATGATTCTCGACGTGGAACCTGAGGAAGACGAGGAAGAGGAAGAAGAGGAGGAGGAGGAAGAAGAAGAAGATGAAGAAGTTATAGGTGATGACCGACCAGTTGCTTACCGCAGAGCGGGTGACCGCCGACATGCCCGCGTGGCCAGCGACTTGAGCGTTATCGAGAGCTCGGCGGAGTTGCTGTACGGACTCATCCACCAACGGTACATTACTTCCCGGCCGGGCATCCAACAGATGCTGGAGAAATACGAGATGCAACATTTCGGAGTCTGCCCTCGAGTCAACTGCAGCGGTTGCCGGGTTCTCCCCGTCGGTCGATCCGACACTCCAGGCCAGGAGACAGTGAAGCTTTTCTGCCCCGGCTGCATGGATATTTACACCCCGCCCAACAGCCGCTTTCATTCTGTCGATGGCGCCTTCTTTGGGACGACATTCGGGTGTCTGTTCTTCATGACTTTCCCAGATTTAGATATCGGCCCCCGCTTGGATAGTTCCCTTTCCACCATGACACGAAACTCCCAGCCAAGGGGCGCCGAGCCTCCAATGTTTGACTCGCCGACACCAGAAGAGCAACCGCTAGAGGTCAATGGCGTTCGCACGATGAACTACTGTCCGGGACTTGGTCGTGGCAAGATCTACGAGCCCAAAATCTACGGGTTCAAGGTGTCTGAAGCCTCGCGTGTGGGTCCTCGCATGAGGTGGCTTCGATCCAAGCCCAGGAATATTTGCGAGCTTGATGAGGCTGTGGAACACGAAAGATATATTGCTGCCTGTCAAGCAGTCAACGCCCGCCAGAGAGAGGCTGGCAAGCAGGCTGATAGGGATGGAGACACGGAGATGAATGCCGAGCAGTCCCAGGAGACGACGATCGCCAACCGCAAGAAAGCCCCGATGCGGCGGCGGCGACAAGCAGTGGGTGAACCGACACCCTCGGATCAGATGAATATCCAGGGCGCTGAGATCGGTTGAGGGGGGTGAGTCTTGACTCAGAGGGGGCTGTCACATCTACAATGCTTTCCCAGCGGGGTGTTTTCAACTGGGTCCTTTTCCTACGATTTCTTCTTGCCGTGGCGCGATGCAGTCCAGTCCAGTCCAACTCTGCCCATGTCGATAAGAGAATGGGGATACGCTGGGAGTTGATGATGATGATATCGATGAACTTGACTTCTTTTCTACTCTGTTTCAATGGGATATCGATGCTCGTTTCATATATTTCCCTGTGGTTTCTTATAGTTCATCTGCATGCATTGTCGAAGCCCTTCCGGCCATGTTTGGCTGTGTCTGATATACATGGAAATTCAATTGGCCGCACATCCCAAGAATCCGTAGGCACGCATGTTGACGATAGTTTTTGGCTGTAGTTATGTCGTTTCCGCCATGGTGCATGCGAAAGTAGGTACTTCTGCGTCTGCCGATACTTTGGCTTGCGTGCCAGATTGGGTCACAAAATCCCACTTCCAATAACACACAGCTCTGACTGGTGTTTTAGTGATTCAGCAAATGCGAGGGCCCAGACGCTCGATGACGTCGCTCGCCTTGACAGATGTTGAATTGTGGTCAAGCGATGTGTTCCAGTGTGATATAGGTCGTCTACGTGATTGTCACTAGTCGGCAGATCGGATATCGAATATGTATCGTCGTCATCAACCAGATCATACGCCATATTCGGTTTCATGTGATCCTCTAATCGGCCGTATTATACAAAGGTATGTTTCAAGCATTAGCCAGGTTGAAAAAATGTCCAGTCCAGCCGCTCGATATGCCCCTACAGGGAGAACGTATTTATAGACGAGGTTACTTGGAGCAACGCGACAAGCTTCATCCAAGCCCGATGAACAAACCAGGTATCCAAACCATGCACATTAACAAACGACGCTGTTACATCTCAATCTACGCGAGATCGTCTGTCTGATAATCAAGACATCGCTCGCGGATTACCGCAGGGGCATTTCAAGCCGAGGAGATTGGCACGCCTCGCCATTCCAGCAAAACATGGACTCTCCTGTAGCGTATGGTTGCAGTCGTTGTCACGGTAGCATGGGGCACATGGGACACTAGAGAGGAAGGCTTCGGGTGTCTGCCACGTCGGATACGTGGGCAGTCTCATTTCAAATAGCAATAACTCCCGCAAAGATAGTCGGGTTGCTCTGCGGGTTTTTTTTTCTGTCTCGGAAACGCAAGTCCCGCACGCAAGAAGCTCGACGTATTCGCCGGTCAAGCCACTCCTGCCCAGAGACAGGTAGATGAGACTCGTGGTGGCAGTGTCTGGTATAGTCCGGAGAGGGGCCCGAAGATTCACAAGAGATGCGAGCTCCTATGGAGCCATTCTTTAGGGACAGAAATGCAGGGCACGAGCCTTGTTCTTTGTACCATCACTGGCGTGATTCATCCATGCTCGCATCGGCGAATCCGGCGACGCCGACTAACGCGACGCACCACTCGGCGACTTTTGCCTATGTATCACCCCCTTGCGCTGGTGTCTCCGCTTCTCTCGCGCTCGTTTGCTGAGGGCTCTCGCTCCGCGGGATTTTCAATGGATTGATAATAATTTCCAATATATTGATAAAGGGCACACCTGGATCCGAGCCACTGTCGAGGACCTGCGCATCAACAAAGCAAAAGCCGAATAACCGAACGCCCACGACACCCCCACTATGCACGTACGACGAGGGCGCCCCTGGCGTGGGTGGCTCTGTTCTCCTGATTAGTTCTATTGGAAATCCAGTTGCTTGGGATCGCAGCCCGGTGTCACCTCGTGCGGATCACCTGGTCGATTCGCGTCGGGCGACAGTGGAGCGATTTGCGTTGGCACTTGTCCCTGCTCGCGTGGCGAGCAGCTAGTCTCCAGTGTGCCGCAAGGTCCCCGGCAGTAGTAGTGTTGTTTCACCTGCAGCGCTGCAGGGCAGATCGAAATATCAGGCTGGCGTCGGAGACTCCCCGTCGATGTCTGGTTGGCGTCTCGCTGAGTCCTAGCCGTATCGAGCAGGCATAGGCGGGCGGATCCGCTAGCCGTGCGAGAGAACTAGCATGGCTAGGGAGGCGATTTGGGGCTTCTGGATGTCGACCAAGTGGACAAGAGCTAGACCGTCGGATCGGCGACGAAGGTGGTTGGGGAGTGGATGATCATGCTGGATCGGCTTTTTAGGTGGTGATCGCCCTGGAGGACTATCGACGTTGATCGGAATCCCCCTTGAAACCGCGCGTGGGGCAACCTAAATTGACTCGGACTGTTCTTAATCCGAAGGATTGGCGCTGCTAGACCTTCGGCCCCTGCCCGAGGCGTGGTCAGACGTTTAAACTTGGGACTAAAGAGCTGCTTGGTAGGAGTGTGGAGAAGGGCGTCGGGTTGTTGGTGCGTGAGTGCGCCCCGTTGCTCGGTATTCTTTGGGGGTGGGAATGGCAGGAAGGACGTGCATCTATACCTAGTGAGCTAGGGATTGATGGTCCTCTGGACTTGCCCAGTCGAGTCGGCGTGGTTCGTTAGTTCACACGCTGGAGACATACCATTTGGGGCCCTCGCGCTTGATCCGAGCTATCCATCAATATATCCCAAGGCTGAAATATAGTACCCTGTGGAGCCAGTGTCCGTTTTGACGTCACGCAGAAAGGAGTCGTACTCCATGTCTAAACTTTATGGGAGGCCAGCTCGAGTCTGTGTTTCACCATGATAGTAGTATGCGTAACAAGCGGAGAGTATCGTTCCTACGAGATGATAGTGGATGGGGGTGGCACGTGGTGATCGGGTGATCCACTGCTGATCCCAACTCGTTCTGCTTCCGTTCTGCTTTCTCCATTCCACTTCCTCCGTTCTCTAATATCCGAGCCGGCTTCCGAGTATGCTTCAATGAAGCAGTGGAAATAGGGGCGGCATACGTCAACAACCACAGCACCAGACCAGCAGAAACTGGGCATCTCAGCTTTTCTTCGGTGGAGTCTCCCCAGTCTTTGTACCGGTGATATTACCTTGGTCCACGATAAGGTTGAAGATGCTGAAATACTGCTGTAGTGCTGCATGCACAAAGTACCGATACGTGCAGGACTGATTCTCGCCCCATCAGCAACGGCCTCGTATTAAGACCAAGAAAAAGAAAAAGCAAAAAGTGGTGCTTCAGCATCCACGGATATCCAGACGGGCTATGCGTCTCCAGCTCTCTACAACCAAGACACAGGGAGACCAGCGAGTGCCGACTAAAAGCCAAGTCATGCAGACTAGCCCTAAACAGAAAATGAAGACCTCCCCATACGTCTAGACTAACTGCTTCCCAGGAGATATCCCCCTTTTAGCCCTTATCCACTTCCTATGCGGATCCGAGATGTGGAAGAAAAGTGGAGACACGAACAATGAATAATCAGAAAAACAAAGACGAATTATACGGACGGGCCTATTAGCTCTTCCGCCCTACAGCCCTTCAGCTCTACCTAGACTAAACCCTTCTCAGACAGCCGGACGAAACGATCGGACCGACCAAACCACCGACCACCGGTTGCTCGCCAGGTCTAACTGGGTCCATACTAGGGCGGGGGAGGGGCGGAGTATATCAAGACCGACTCGAGCCTGGAAGAATCATCCAGCGGCTCTGCCGCTCGGATTTGAGGAGAGCCCCGGTCCGCACCGGAACCCTGCCCGCGCATGCTGGGATCGGTCTGTACGGGCGGGAAATGGGCGTGCGGCCGTCCCCAGGCGAATAGGAGACGGCTGATGGCATCGTGATGGAGAGGGAATGGATTGCGAGGGGGCGCAGCACGTTACCTGCTGCCTTCGCCGTGCTCGGGCGTGTCTGGTGTGTTCCCCCTCCACGCGCTGATATTGTTCGCGTAGGGGCCGGGCCTCGGGTGGTGATGACGATGATGATCTCAGGACCAGCCCGGGCGCCCGCGTAAAAACCCAGCCAAGGCTGCGAGCGTAGTGACATCGTCAACCAGGTGCCGGACCGCCCCGTCGGGCTTCGGGGCTAAGAGCAGTTCCACGCGCTCTACTGAATCTGCGAGATGATGGAAACTCCCGGTGGGCATTTTCTGCAGCGATCAGGGAATCCAGCCGCGTGGGCGTGAGCGTGGGCGTGCAGGGCCACATGGCGTCGCGAGTTATTCATGTCAGGCATTAATCTTCTGGAGCCGTTCTGGCCGCGTTTTGCCTTCCCCTCGCATGGGACCTGAGGGTGATGAGAGTATACGCTAGGTGAAGAGACGATGCTAAGCGAAGATAAACGTCTAACTGCCCCATCCTCCAGTTCCCCACCGATCCCCACTCGCGACGATCTCGCCGTGAACGAGACTCTTCTGGGAAAATGAAGAATGCGCCGACCGTTTCATCTGGAAGAGGAAGGCGAGCAACTTGGTGCCAAATGTGGGATGGACGGTGAGTCGGAATCTCCCCGATGTCGCCTGCGGTCTCTTTTCGCCGGGGGGCTCTGGGGGCCGTGGCTGAAGCTCCGGCGCGCCTGAAAATCCCGCGTTTGGGGGCCGAGCCAATCGCCTGTGAAGCCGGATGAGAGTGGAATGATTTGGATTATGAGTTGTGGATGCAGAAGCGGTCGCCATATACTACTGGAGAGGTGACTATCAAAGACAAGAGCAAAGAGAATCAGTGACGATTGAGATGGCCCGTTGCGGCCCTTTCCCATCCCCCAACACCAGGCTACCAAATACATACCCGTCCAGGATCGTGACCAAGAAAACAAAAGAAAACATGAAAACGCCAAGATGATGCTCGCTCGTCACGCATGTTCCAATGAGATATTCGGAGACAACAAATCGAAAAGAAAATGATGAAAACCAATCCCGTCTTCATATCACAAAAGTGGAGACGCCGGGGTCCAGATGGAGTCGGAACGTGGTCCCCACATGTAGTACATAGGGATTTGTGATTGACAAGGCCTTTTTTGGGGGGGGGATTTTCACACCCAGCTGAGCGGATATACCCGCGCCAGGTGCAAGGCATACGCGTTCCTTGGGCCCCCAAATGCTCTCCGTCGAGGGCAAGACCGACGGATGTGAGGCCAGAGCGCTAGGCCACCATGATTCAGGGCCGCACATCGTACTCATACGGCCCTGGAATCGAGCGCGGCGAGCACGGTGGGGATTCCGGCGTCAAGGGAAACGTGAAGATCGAGGCCTCCGGGGACGTCGACGCCGCGCGCTGGTGATCCGAGTAGCCGTAGGGAAGCGAAGGCATCTGCAAGCATCACAGAAAAAAGATTCAGATTAGCTTTGCGTTCGCGGGCGACAACAAAATATCGGATTCAGCGAGGAAAATGTACCGGCAGACCGGGCTCCGGATGCGACGCGGGAGGACATAGATCGATGCCCGCCATGGAGGCGTAGCTCATGCTGAACGGGCTGATGATGTCCTCGTCGTAGGTCGGCTTCCGGGGAGCCCCCATCGCTTGGGAGGGTACCATGGGCACCACAGATGATACTGAGGGCCCGTACCCGCCGGAGAAGGGCATGTCGTGGTAGGAACTGGGCACCGTGTGGTAGACCGGGACCTGGCCGTACGCTGGCCGGTAGGCGTCGTACGAGGGCAGCGATGGATAAGAAAACACCGGCGGTGGTGAGGCCGACAGTTGACGAGTGCATTGCTGGGCGAACATGGTTCGCTCATCAGGCGCCGTGTAATAATCGTACGCCGCCGGCCGTTCTGGCGGCGGCGCATGCGACGGGTGCGGCTTGCTCTCTGCCGACTTGGTAGCTCGCGGTTTGGCGCGGGTTTTGTTGGATGTGGCCTTGGGAGGCACTGGCTCGGCGTGCGACTGTTCTGGAGACGCTGACGAGGCAGCCCGCCTCTCCAGATCCTCCAACCGCCGCTTCAGCTTCTTGCCTGCGCGCAACAAATGGATGTCAGTATTATCGGATCGACTCGGAGAGGGAGAGAAGTGGCGCTCCCTTCCTCTGGCTTTGGGCCTTCACTTACGATAGTTCCGTTGAGCAATACGATTTTGAATGCGACGCCGCTCTGCCAAATCTGAGATCTTGGTCCAGTCTTCATTAGGGTTGGCGTTGGGACTGAAGGCGCTGCTGTTACTGTGACTGGAGGAGCGCGAGCTCGAGCGAGCGTCGTAACTGGAGGCACGATGCATGGCTGCACCGAGAGATCAAACTCGAGAGAGAGAAGAAAGTCTCGGAGGTGCAAAGCAAAGAACAAGGTGAGGGTGGTATCCAGTCACAACGTGGGAAGGATGGGGGGTGCGCCGGTGGATAGATTGATTATATAGTCGGGGTCGGAGTATGGGGCTCCTAATCCCCGTCGATCAGCTGGGAATTGCATTTGATGGGCCTTGCAGATGCTCAGATGCTGAGCCCCCCCGACTGCGTCGCGATAGTCACCGAGTCCGTGCTCGCATTAGACTCGAGCTGCCATGTGAGAGGAAATGCGAAATCCCGAAAATCGAAAATGGGAAAAATCCCAGATGGGGGCATTCCCGATGGGAAAAACCAGGGATCGCTCCGGCTTCAGCCTCGACCGGGACTTGGGACTCTTAGCGCAGAAGACGTC
This sequence comes from Penicillium hispanicum, assembly GCF_028827665.1. NCBI lineage: Eukaryota > Fungi > Ascomycota > Eurotiomycetes > Eurotiales > Aspergillaceae > Penicillium > Penicillium hispanicum. The sequence continues at coordinate 2,748,164 of NW_026623200.1, read as the reverse complement.
AATCCACCAATCTGGGCCACGTTGTCGTATCACCCTGACGCTGGGGCGACTCTTCCTCCAATACATCACTTCCGCCCCAAAAGCGGGCTCCAGTGGATCCCGCGCATAAGTCGAGGCGAGTTATACAAACGTGCCGCAGTACGCCTTGTAAGAGGATAGCGTGAAAAATCAAAGACTGGACACGCTGGGAGAGTTGAGGCAACGTTCACTCTTCGACATCCCAACCGGGCCGAGACACGATGTCCAAGGGGATGAAACGGGCATGTCGGCTCGATTGCACTGGGGGTTACACTCGTCGCGCGCTCACGTGGAGGAGCTGAAAGACCTGACCACGTTGTGGTGGTTGTGATGCTTACCACGTCCGGGGTGTCCTCGCAGTTGAGTTCCTGGGGTGGTTCCGGATGAATGGTGGAATGCTCTTCTGTATTCTCATCCTTGGCATCAGACTAGATGGATAAAGATCTGACCCGTGGATTATGCGGATCATGGTGATCAAACGTGTCTACCCGGAGTCCGGACTTGGATCGAGAGTGTGGGGGGGGGGAAGGAGGGCCATAGGGAATGTCGGCAATTGAACATTAGTCTGACTAGCATGTCCAGAGCACCTTTGTTGGCAAAGTTGACGAAGGGGGGAAAGGGAATGGGGGGGCCAAATCCGACAAAGAAAAAAAAAAAAGGACCAACCGAAATGGTAAGTGAACATTCCAACCCAGACACAAAGAGGAAGGGGGGGGGGTCAATAGCGAGTCGAATGTATACTTCGGGTCGCCTAACAACTCTCAACTTTCGCAGCTGCAGTCGCCTCTCCATTTGGGCCTATCTATCCATCTGTCCGTTCATCTTTCCACGGCCCGGCCGTAACCCTAATCCCGCCGGCCTGAAGGGTGAATCGACCTGGGTATCTATATACCGTCCAATGTAACGCTTGGTGTAGGATATCCTCTCTTTGAGGCTCGCTGGTTGTCCATTTATTTTTCAGCAAATTCCTGTATGAACTACTGATGCATGGCTTCTTATTTTGGTGACATCGTCCGCGCTTGGTTTGGCGGCCTGATTGGCGTAATCTGCAGGCCCAAGCTGGGATGCGGCGCATTCTCTCCAAAGTGCTTACCCCAGCAGCCTGTTTTTCTGCCTGTGGGTTGGAGGGGAGAGAACTTGGCCATCCAGGCCAAGAAACCAAGACCAAAGACCCAGAGGCCAGAGATGAAGAGAATATGCAGCCTCTCGGGTAAACAGGGGGTTCGGTTGGACACCGAGAGACCTCGTGTTGCAATCCTACATCAACCGCCAATCACAGGCAACTGGTCGCTGTTAGTGTAAAGTCCGGGAGCGTAACCGATGAGTGCAGCCCGTGGCAATACAGGGCCCGTTGGAGTGCGGGATAGGGCTGAGAGGTGAAGCCGAGCACAAGCAGTTGTGCTCGGCTTCACTTCACCGCTCATGACGCCCACCTTGCCAGCTCGATTGCTGACTCTCCCACCCTGATCCCGGGGCGCATCCCCCCTGCCACAGGGATTGCAGCCAGTCAACGGCCGCGTGGATCCCCGGATGCTTGGGTGGGATTGCAGTCGGGGCCTTCTAGTAACCATCTAGAAACAATGTTCCTGGCGGTGGGCATCGCATCGCCTGCAGCCATCCTGTCTGGATGACACGCAGTCTGCAGAAGGCCTCGTCTTGGGGCCATCCTCGACGGCGTTCGCTTCGCTCTACTATTTTGGTCTTCTCGTGTCACAGCGCAGTCTGTGGCTATTTCCAGCGTGATTGTTCGCCTTCCCCCTTCTTCTCTCTTTCTCCCCTTCCAGAGTTCCATCTGTCGGACCGTCACGGCAATCTCCGATCTCTCCCAGTGACGTGGTTGCTATCCCCCTCCCAAGTCCACACTCAAGTTACACCGAGTGCGAAATGGACCGAGTGCGAGCCGGATCCGGGAAAAGCTCCTGAGGTGCCCATTCGAGCGTGCCAGGGCCGAGGCCGCCCAATGGCGTGGACAGTCGGACAAGGCGTCCAGTACCGGATTCGAGATACTCCCCCTTCCAAGTCGCAGACGTGCCGACCCGTTTGATGCAGATCCACGTCGAGGCGGTGTCAATCGCCTGCACGATGGACATGGTTGGAAGCCTCTTGCCTGGGTCAGTGACCTTGACTGCGAAGACCTTGCAGACCAAACTCGAACGATTGCCTGCTGGGGCCATCACATCACGAATGCGACACCATTCCTCGGGAGGCACGATCTACTCCCGCAATGCGGAGACCAAAGAGGGAGGAATGAGGGGGTGAATCGACCTCCGGCGGGGTACCACCAGCTGAAAGAGAAACCCCCCAGCCCCATCCACACGACGGAGGGTAGCGTAAACACGTCCAGAACAATTCATATTGTCTATCATCGTCATGGATTAATCTCATCATCGCGCATCTGGGGTCCTTTTCCGGACATACCCATCCGGATGGACCTGATGAGATCACCTTTTCTCATGCAGAACATCTGCCGTCCCCCACTCGTCTCTCCCCCTCGTTCTGCTCCGCAGCATGGGCGCAGTTGATACCGAAAATGGATGATGCTCGTTCTTTTTTTGGAGCCGGACTTCCCACGTGGCCCACACGTGCGGTGCATACCAGTCTGGCTTATTGGATAGCCTCATCATGGTGTGACCTTGCTTTATGCCCCGATGGCTGGAGGCTTTGGTTTTTGGCTTCAACGGGAACCAGCGGTGAAGGTGGATGGGTCGAAGAATCCTTCGTGGCGATCGTGTGGACATTCTTGGCCCTCTCCCTCCTGATGAAACCATGCAGTGGCTGGTGGCTGTCAGCACTGTGTTTGTGCAAGGTCGATTACCACCCTCTGACTAATGACTCCGTGCAGCACCTCGCATGTTTCAGGTGGGCTGGGGAGCTTGGTCTTGGCCTTGGCTTTGGATTTACGTCCGGACCTTGGGACTACCCTCTGCTGGGCTATTTCAAGCGAAAGTTCGTCGGCTTCCTGGATATTGGGTTTGGTCCCGAAATTAGATGTATCGCATGACAGACCGGGATTGGTGTACGAAGGTAAGCGCCCGCAAAAATGAACAGAGACAGGCAGTTTATTGGGGTGCTGCCAAAAATATTTCCATCACATTGATCACTCTGTTGTGAGTCCATGACATTCTATATCCCTGGGTAAATTCGGACGGCGACTTCGTGTTTCATCGTCGCATCGAGTGAGTGGCCCCTTACTGACTGTCGAACGAAGAAACTAAGAATTCTTCCAAAATAGCAAGTTGCCAGTGTTGCAATGCGAGCCTATTGCGGTATATGTACAAAAACGCCTAGCTTGGTTTCAAAGAACTTGTCAGTGTCCTCCCAACTCCGATTCGCCGTCTCCGGGTAAGAGTAAACCATAGGAATGAAAATGGCGCAGATGACAGCCCAGATATTCCGAAGCGTTTTCGAGCAATGCTCAGTGGTGTTGTTTCGGCTACTATGTAACTGGACATCCAGTGCGAACTGCCAGTGAACTGCCCACAGTCCATTACTTTAAACCATTATTCTCGGCATATAGTGAAGAAACAGGAGGCTTTGTCAAAAACAGCCTGGAAGACAAAGGAAACGGCCTACGTCACGCTATAGTCAGTGCTTGCATAATGGTCACCGTGTAATCCGGCCAGGAAGTGAGGTGAGATACATAATTGAGCCGGGACTTCAATCTATACTAGTCAGATGCTCCATGCTACATTCTCATGAGAATTCAAAGTTAGAAGTGGTAGAAGTCCGAAATAAAAAAAGGCTGGGAATCTTCTCACTCATTTTTTGGCATCGCTGTCGAAGGTTGCTAAGATGGCGTGAATGTAATATGACAGTTCCCTTGAGCTCCCTTTCTCCCTCTGAGCTGTCTATCATCGTCCTCGTGATCATCATCACTTTTGATAATAATTCTACCCATTCCGTCCCTATTCTCGTAGGGTCTCGGATATACCCATATGGTATCTCTCACTTGAACTCGACATGATCCGGCCTATCCCTGTGCTTCAAGACAGACTGGGCATCCTGTTCAACGTCGCCCGTTGTCTCAGCAAGACCGGATTTCTTCCTAGCCTTGGCCTCATTCACAGCCATCCGGGCTCTTGGAACCACATTCCATTGTATCGCCTTGTGGTAGAACTTCTGCTTCGACTCGATCTCTTGGTCGCGATTCTCATCTGGAAGGAAGAGAAGATCCACGGACTCGAGATTCAGATACGAGGTCTCGGGATAGAAGCAATAGACAATGACGGCAGTAATGAGGTTGAAAACGGCAAAAATGATATACGTCTTGTATCCAATGTTCTTGAGGGCAGGTGGCGTGATTTCCACGACCTAAGGAGTGCACTGTCGTTAGAGAGCTGCTGTACTGTAGATTGCAAGAATTGCAGACTCACAATAAAGTTCCCCAGAAAGTCTGCGGCAGCTGCCAATGCTGCGCCCTTGGATCGAATCTTCAGTGGAAGAATCTCGGCCGGATACACCCACACCGTCGCCATCCAGCCTGGAGAATGTTATTAGCGCATGCCAACCTGGAGTTCGAGCCCAAGCGGTATCCTACTTACCCCATGTAAAACAACCTTCAAATGCAAATACAAAAAAGACAGCTGCAATGCCCGATTTACTGCTGCCAATGGCCACCGTGATAGCTTCGCAAATTAGGACAACACACATCCCGATCGCCATGGTGATGAAGAGACGCCGTCTTCCGACCGAGTCGATCATATACCACTAGTCAAGGTGAGCTCCAATGTCCCTCATCTACTGTAGATTCAAGATGGAAGAGCAACCATACCGTAAGGAATGAAGCTATGAGATACCACACCTGGAGAAAACATCCCACAAAGAGGGCCCTCTCCTGCGACATACCCAGACTGTCCTGGAACAGCGTGGGAGCATAGTAGCTGACAATGTTGATACCTATGAAAGATAATATGAGTCCGAATTCCCACACAGAAATTAAGTGATAGCGTCAACTTACCTGAGGTCTGCTGCATGAATTGAATTCCAAGTGCCGAGAAGAACCGTTTGTTGGCGGCACATCCTCCATCCATGAAAAGGGATTTCCATGAACCTTCCTCTTCAGCTTCCATGCTGATAGCTGCAAGGATATCTGATGTCTCGTTCTGGACTATTGGATCCTCTTCTGGTTTGTCTCGCAGTTTCGCCAGCACCATGGTTCCTCTTTCCGGCGAGGCTTCGTGTAGCATAAGCCATCGGGGAGTATCCGGGAGAAAGGGCGTGATGAGCAGAATGTAGAGCGCAAAGACGGCCTGGAACACCAACGGAAATCGCCACTGTATCTGTCCAGGGTGAAAATAAAAGGCATAATTGATCCAGTACGCCAGCATCAGCCCGAACAGCATCATTGTCAGTTGACAAGACACATGCCATCCCCGCTGACTAGGAAGACAGATTTCGCTTTGAAAGACCGGCGCAACGGAGGTCAAATACCCGATTCCTGTAGGATGGAGAAACAAACTTAGCCTTCGTTGCTCTGTGGTTTGGTCCACAGACCAACCTACCTAACCCTGTGATGATTCGGCCCACCATCATCTGGATTCTTTCCACACAACCACCCATCAACGCACAACCAATGACGACCAAGAATGCCCCAACCATCAATCCACGCTTCCGTCCCAGTTGCTCGACTGTGAATGCTGCAACTATGGCACCGAAGAAAGCCCCGACATCATAGAGAGCCGTAATCGTGCCCGTCATTACCGTACTGGGACTCCCCATCTCATCCAGCCAGTACTGCGAGACAACAACTCCCGACATGACGCCCTGGTCATATCCAAACAACAGAAATGCAGAAGAGCAGACCGTGGTAATGGCTATCACCAACGGGGCCCCCTTGAGGCCGCTCAACCCAGTCTTATCAATCATGAAGATTCCGCCCCAGACGCGCAAGAGAAAAGGTCCAAACCCTGTTGGAAAAGCTCGCACCGTTCAATGTCCATTTCACACAGGCAGAGAACGCGCATTTATAGATGCCGCTCACGAGCTTCGCACCCCGTCGGTGACTATGCGGTATTTCACCCGAGGCCGAAGCATGCGTGGGGGTTGATCTGGGGAATGTGGGGGGACATCGATCCTCGCCCACGATTGGCATCTTGCCTTCTCTCCGGTGAAACTCGAAGGTTTCGGGCCGCACGGCCATAGGTCAAGCATTGAACAGTCAAGTGGAGCCAGGAGTGATCGAATGGATGATTTACTCATCGAGGGTTCCCCGCGCGTGTCGATCCAAAGCTTTGCTTCGGGCCATGACGTCCGTACGTATGATTCGGGCAATGGTTGGACTTGCGTTGCCATCTCCACAGTCGGACTTGGGCCGTCTTATGGGAGATTAAGGAGAAGTCCTGCAGTTCTAGGGGCAGCGACAAGTCTAGCTGCAGATTTGTTTGGCGCAAATGAGTATCGTCTGCTTACGAGGAAGATAGAGGGAAACTTTTACCGCTCACCGGGTTCCATCTCTCTGTATACGACCTGTCTGGCTGAATCCGTCCCCCGATCAAAATTACCGATGATCCTGGGAGCCAGCCTTGCTTTGCAAGCCTGCAAGCCGGACTTGGTCCGAGACGGGGTGAACTGCATCGCCTTTTCCAAAAAGAAAAGTGAAAGATCATAAGTACCGGGGCGAGGCTGGTTTGGACCATCCTTACCTTCTAAATGCCATGGTCCTTGTTGATCGTCTAACCCAAGTCCTTTCACAGAGGGGTAGAATATGCTAGAAGAAGCACAGGGCTGTCAATCAAATAATATCATGTAATATATATCCAAGGATCCATCTTGCTGTCGATCTTGTCATCACTGCGTAGAGCTGAGCGACCCGGCACACTGTGAGTACAAGGCTGCTGGAAAGACAATCAAGACTATCAATCCTCAGTATGAGCCCGCGAGTGGCTAGTATATGTAAGCTAAGAGCTTTGGGGACCTAGGTAAAATCCCGAAAGAGATCGTACAGCCTTTCTCGAATATCCTAAACGAAGCTACAGAGATTGAGAGACCCTCTATTCAAAGATATGACAGAGCCTAAGACTCCAAAAGAGCAACGATGCACGGCAGCACAGGCCAAAAATGCGCAGAACAGAGGTAACATCCAACAGAAATAATTTTCCAGCACTATATTCCATACCAGGCACAAATATCCAAATGCCCTTGTCTTTGTAATTAGTTCTGATTCCACCTAAATCACATAACTGTCAAAGTGTCAGCATTCAGTGCCCCTTCCAGCTCATCAAAATTTGACCTACCTCCAGGGGTGCTGTTCATCGCCGTACTGAATCCCCTCAATCCAGTTCTTCATCTGGAGAGCAATCTCACCAGCTTCCTCATCCTCCTTCAGCCCACAATCGACCAACTTGCCGCGGTAGCTGATGTTCCGCACCGGGCTGACGATGGCCGCAGTACCAGCTCCAAAGACCTCGATCATCCGACCTTCCTCGGCAGCCTCCGCAACGTCAGACATGCGAATCTTACGCTCCGAGATGGCCCAGCCCTTGGGCACCAGCCGCTCTCGAGCAAGGGCGAGCACGGAATCCCTGGTAACACCTTCTAGGATAGTTCCATCAAGGGGAGCAGTGATGAGCTCCTTCTGTCCGGTCTCCTTGTTTTTCAATGCGATAAACAAGTTCATGGTGCCGACCTCCGTCACGTACTCCTCCTCGCCAAAGAGCCACAAGTTCTGCTGGAAGCCTCGGGAGGCGGCCTCTAGCTGGGGCAGAATGCACGGGGCATAGTTGGCACCGAGCTTCTTGTCACCCACGCCACCAGGCCAGGCACGGACAGCATAGTCGGTGGCCTCTAGTGAGATGGCTTTAAAGCCAGTGGGGTAATAAGGACCTACGGGACTGGCAATGACGAACAACAGAGCTGAGCCCGGAGGGCCAACACCCAGTGTCTTTTGGGTGCCAATCATGGTTGGCCTCAGGTACAAGGAATAGCCGCGAGCACTATGTGACCAGTCAGAAAAATGATGACAGGACTAATTTGGAGGCTCACTGACTCTGGGATAAAGCGGTTGTCCAGTTTCACAAATTCACCGATCAGTTTGGTCAAAGCCTCGCCATCGAAAGTTGGGAGTGCGATCCGCGAAGAAGACTTGTTCAGTCGTTCCATATTCTTGTTGGGCCGGAACAGCCGAGTCCCCCCATTCTTATCCTTGTATGCCTTCATTCCCTCGAAACACTCGAAGGCGTAGTGGAACACGCAGGTGGACGGGTCCAAACTGAGGTTCTGGTAGGGAATAATGCGAGGTGCGTGCCACCCAGCAGTGGCCGTCCACTCGATAGAGAGCATATGGTCTAGGAAGGAAATGGGTTAGCCGTGGAGCGACTCATGATCAGAGAAGTACCCCTACCAGTGAACGTCTTTCCGAAAATCAGCTCCTGAGGCGGGGTGAGTTCTTTGGGGGTGCTGGTCTTGGTCACGGTCAGCTTCGAAGCATCCAGGCCTTGCAGTTGCGAAGCCGCAGCTGCCGAGACACTGAAGTTCTTCTGCCATAACCGGCTCGAGGCGATTCCCTGTGACGGCAGGCTTCGGGGCGTTGCAAGTCCAGACCACGCCTTCCGGCGGGTCAATTGCTGAAGTAACTTCATGGCTAGGAGTATGTTAGTCCTAAACAAAGGATGTGAGAAGATAAAAGGGGACCGACGGTATTTAAATCCGAGATGACTCCGCACCAAAGCAATATTTCTGCGGAGCTCAGGGCCAACTCCGACGCGCGCCAGCTGAGCCATTGCGTTCCTCACCGCCCACCCCGGAAGGCGATGAGTCAGTGCTTTGAACCGTTAATCGGGCCAATCAGCATGCACAATTCCTGGCGTCTCGCCGATCTCGGATCTGCCACCTGCTGACTCAACTCGATGCAAAGCGGGGGGGGTCACATGACGGGAAGCTGTTTGTTTACCGATTCTTGACGAGGTGGATGTTACTTACATATATATAGCCTGCCGAAGTAGTTGTATTGAGCGAATAAGGCCGACCAGAGACCACATTGTAGAGGGGGGAAATCAAGGGAGGGTATATAGGGGTCCACCCTAAGAGTACTATAAACGCCAATAATCGATCCAATTTTCTCGAATGTAGGGGCTTAATATACATAATATACCTCACAGTGGCCAACGTTCATTCTCATCAAGTATTGATTCTCCAAGTTCGAAGAGATTCAATGTGCGTCCCTAAATCTCTGTAGTCGAGGGCCAAGCTCAACATCTTCCCTGGCCCAAATTGATCAATATGATATCCCACGTGACCCCGCCCACGATAGGAACATTGTTATCGCAGCCTGGGCAGCTTCACTCGGAACCCTGTGAGGCGACTCGCCCCTCGAACTCGATTTCGGGCCCCATCGACTGGCTGCGATTCATCCCATACCGCGAGATTCCCTGTCGTCAGGTCATTTTTTTCGAAAGTGTACAGCGATGCCTCGTGCCGACATCATTGTCACGACACTGTGAAACGAATGACCCTCGCCTGATTGCATCCGATTCTTCTCGTCCGCACTGCCTCCTGGAAGTCAACCAAGATGTTCTCGTCCGCGCTGAAATCGTTCAGCTCTAACATCTCCTCCAACTATCAGATCTCCCCCAACCCCACAGTCTATTCGGGCCCCTGGAAAATCCACGATGCCAAAAAGAAGTCCACTGGAACCGCGGCGTCGGTGTTTGTATTTGACCGCAAGAGCCTCGATCCGCGCTCAGGTGGCTTTGGCTCCCGCTCAGGGTCCTCCTCGAAGAAACTCCAAGAAGACGTGATCGAGCGGCTGAAGCGGGAAGCCAGCAATCTAGCCCGACTGCGGCACCCATCCATTCTCCAGGTGCTTGAGCCGGTCGAGGAGACTCGTAACGGAGGTCTTATGTTTGCGACAGAGCCCCTTATTGCATCTCTGCCTGGTCTTTTATTGGAAAAAAGTGACCAAGATAGGGCAGTCGGAGGCGGTTCGCGGTCGAGCCGTTATATGATCGAGGAAGCCGGTGGGACGCGGAGGAGGCGGGATCTAGAAATTGACGAGCTGGAGATTCAAAAGGGCCTGCTGCAGGTAGCAAAGGGTCTCGAATTCCTCCATGAGTCTGCGGGCTTGGTGCATGGGAATCTCAACCCTGATGCCATCTATATCAACGCCAAATCGGACTGGAAGATCTCCGGTCTTGGGTTTGCGGGACCCCCCGATTCTTCAGTGACGCAGTCCTCCCTTCCACCACTGGCTGTCTCTGAGGTTCTTTATCAAGACCCAAGACTGCCTTCTTTCGTCCAACTAAATATGGACTACACATCTCCGGACTTGGCCATGGACTCGAATGTGTCCTCTTCTGCAGACTTGTTCTCTCTGGGCCTGATCATCATTGCTCTTTACAATTCACCCCATGTTTCCCCACTACAAACTCACGGGAATTTGACGACCTACAAGAAGCTGTTAAGCTCTCCATCAACCACGCCTTCTCAAGGCAATAATTTTCTTTGCTCACAGGCAATTCCTCGTGACGTCCTTTCCCATGTTCTGCCCAGATTGATCACTCGAAGGCCTGCTCAACGTATGAATGCTCGGGAGTTCCAGCAATCTCAATACTTCGATAACGTTCTGGTGTCCACGATTCGATTTCTGGAATCTTTACCAGCCAAAAATGCTAATGAAAAGTCACAATTTTTGCGTGGCTTGCAGCGTGTCCTCCCTGACTTTCCAGCTTCTGTCTTAGAGCGGAAGCTGTTGGGCGCGTTGTTGGAAGAAATGAAAGATCGCGAGCTCCTGCCCCTTATACTGCAGAATGTCTTTGGTATCCTCCAACGAATTCCCAATGGGCGCCGCACCTTTCCCGAAAAAATCATCCCGCAATTGAAGGAAGTGTTCGGGACATCGCCAGGCAAGGCTCCATCTCAAGAACGCGATTCTAAAAAGGATGCTGGGCTCATGGTTGTGCTTGAGAATATGCAACTCATTTCAGAGAATTGCTCCGGGTTGGAATTCAAGGATGGTAAGTTATTCATTGCATTGACGACCGCGGTAACCGCGAGGCTAAACTTTGGGGCAGATATTTTGCCTTTTATTCGACTTGGACTGGACTCGCCTACACACTCATTGGTGGATGCATCAATTAAATGTCTTCCTGTAGTTCTCCCCGTTCTTGATTTCAGCACCGTGAAGAATGAGGTCTTCCCGCCCATCGCAAGTACTTTCAGTCGCACCAGCAGCCTTGCTATCAAGGTCCGCAGTCTGGAAGCTTTCAGCGTGCTCTGTGGTGGACCTGCAGATGATTCCGCTGGGATTGATGATCTTTCTGGGAAGGCGCAGCCGAACAAGACTGTCAACTCCTCTATCCTGGACAAATACACCATCCAGGAGAAACTTGTTCCATCCCTAAAGGCTATCAAAACGAAAGAGCCGTCGGTGATGATGGCAGCATTGAAGGTCTTCCGCCAGGTTGGAAAAGTTGCAGACACTGACTTCCTTGCTCTTGAGGTCTTGCCCGTTCTCTGGAGTTTCAGTCTCGGCCCCCTTCTGAATCTTCAGCAATTCAATGATTATATGGCCTTGATAAAGTCTCTTTCTACCAAAATCGAAACCGAGCAGACGAGAAAACTACGGGAGCTTTCTTCTGGGACAGACACCGGTGGATTTTCAAACGGTGCCAATAGTTTGTCTCAATCGTCTATAGACATGAATTCACCCGACACAGACAGCACAAGGAATACCTTTGAACGGCTCGTCCTTGGAAAGAGCACTGCGCCTTCCAATGGCAAGGATGTTGATCTCTGGGGAACTATGGATCCAGAACCACCAAGTCTCAAGCGATCAAGCATGTCGCCTGCTTTCTCATGGTCTACTAGTAACGGCGCGGCCGGCCAGACTAGCTCGTCCACCCAGCTTGGATTCCGGTCCATCACTCCAGACCAGAAGCTGAACTCATTTCCGTCACTTGAGCCTACACGGCAGACCTCACCCGCAGTTCCATCGTTCCCGGCCATGCAACCCTCGTCGCCTACTTGGAACGTCCAACCCCAAGGAGGCAGCAGACCAAGTCCCTCCATGGTGCCATTGTCCAGCATGACAGCCGGTAAACCTGTGACCATGCCTACTACCCAACAAACAGCCAACTATTCGGCATTTTCAATACCGCCTCCTCCAGGAGGCGGTATGAGTGGAAGCAGTGGCATAAGGTCTGCTCCGCTGGCGATGAATACAACTTCAAGCTGGTCAACCCAGTCTCAGTTCCAGCCGCTGCCCCAGTCACCCACAGTACAAAAGCAGGGATTGGACAAGTACGAGAGCTTGCTGTGAAGGACATGATCGATTTGATACATCTTATGTCCAATGCCCTATTTGGTCGCAGTTCTACCCATCTTCTTTTTTCTGGCAATCTGCTGGCAGTGTCAGTCTATGTAGATACCTGGAATGGAGGATCTCTCGCGACTTGTAATTAGAAAAAAACGGCATGATGAGTTTGTAGTGTAAATAGTTGACGTTTCATCTGGTACAATGCGAGACAATCAACCCACTGTGGATAACCGTAGCGCTTTACCGAGTCCGGGGACATGATTGGCTCCCTAGTTACATTTCTGCTGCCGATATGTCATAGCTACCTCGACCCTCAACCATGCACTCTCTGCGTGGCTTTTCGCCGCGCTTGTCGCTTACCCGGAGCTCGGGATTACTTCCGCTGCCCCTCCATCTCTCCTCTTCTCACCGATTGCCCGCGCTCCACGCCAAATCCTTCTCCCTCTCTCATTACACCCGAGCGCCCGCCATGGATGCCAATGTCAAGCAGCACTATCTCGCAGACTCGCCGCCAACGGTAGTCCGACTAGAAATCAAGTCGCACTTTGATTCTCTTCAAGATGAAGGGCTGCGAAAATACGCCCACCATATGAGCCGGTAGGGCGTTCAGCATCCATTTGCGCACAGCAGAACTCTTGACCCTCAGACTGGGGCTTACTCCTGAGAACCTGATGTAGAGCTGCCTTCGAAGGTACCCGTATCACCCTACGCCAGATATCGCCTGAATCCGAACCGATCTACGACTTCATCCTTGCCCTCTATCGTGCCTGCAATGGCGACTGGGCCACCCTGGCCCAGAAGACTCAAGTCAGCGCTGAAGATGTCCGTTTTTTCCTCGAGTATGCGACTCAATTCTTGGGCAATTGCGGGAACTACAAGGGATTTGGTGACTCCAAGTTCATCCCTCGTCTGCCCGCTTCTGCCCTGGAGGCACTAGCGTCCATCACACCTGACACCAAGGCAGCCTTCCAGAAGGCAAGCACCACTGGCGGTGGTATTTATGAAACCCGTGAGCAGTCCATGATGCACCTTGGATATCCTACTGGGGGGCACATGACTACCTATTACCCGGACTCGCCTTCAATATCCCAACAGGAAATCACAGCTGTCGGGGATTTAATGGAGAAGAAGGGGCTTGCATTGGAAAATACAAGACTGCGCAAGACGCCCTCCGGGGATTTTGAGCTCCTGATCGCATCTGGAGTCTCCAACCCTCCTGCAAGAGATCGTGATCTTGGCGAGGCAGAATCCTTCGCGTTAGAGGGGGATCTGAAAGGCAAGACACTGCGTCTTCTCTTTGGAGACTACAAAGAAGAGATGGCAAAGATCGCTCATAGTATCAAGCAAGCTGAACGCACTGCTGGAAATGAGAATCAGAAGCGGATGTTGGATGCTTATGCCCGCTCGTTTGGCGCAGGATCCATTGAAGCTTTCAAGGAGAGCCAACGCATCTGGGTTAAGGACCAGAAGCCGGCTCTGGAGACCAATTTAGGATTTGTGGAGACTTACCGGGACCCTCACGGCGTTCGCGGAGAATGGGAGGGCTTTGTCGCTCTCGTAAGCTTGAGCTGCCTTGTTCTCAACATTTTGCCATGCTGACCAGTTCAGGTTAACCTGGAGCGAACACGGGCCTTCGGAGCGCTGGTCAACAGTGCCGAGAGCATGATTCCCAAACTGCCCTGGGGGAAGGATTTTGAAAAGGATAAGTTCCTGAGCCCAGACTTCACTTCCTTGGAGGTCTTGAGCTTTGCTTGTTCGGGCCTTCCTGCCGGTATCAATCTCCCCAATTACGATGATATTCGTCAGAACCTAGGTTTCAAGAATGTGTCTCTTGGCAACGTCCTGAGTGCAAAGGCTCCCAATGAACCCATCCCTTTCATTGCTGAGCGGGACCAGGAGGTCTTTCGCCGATGCCGTGATCCAGCCTTCGAGGTGCAGGTTGGTATTCATGAGCTTCTCGGCCACGGGACTGGCAAGCTTTTGCAGGAAACAACGCCAGGAGAGTATAACTTCGATATCTCCAACCCACCTATCAGCCCTGTGACTAATGAGCCTGTATCGACTTGGTACAAGCCTGGGCAGACTTGGAGCTCCGTTTTTGGAGCTATTGCTGCATCGTACGAGGAATGTCGTGCTGAGTGTGTCGCCATGGTGCTAGGCTGTGACTTTAGCATCCTGAAGATCTTTGGTTTTGGAGATGGGAAAGAAGACATGGCCAATGAGGCCGGGGATGTCCTTTTCGCCGCGTATCTGCAGATGGCCCGTGCTGGCTTGGTTGCTCTAGAGTTCTGGGACCCCAAGACCCAGAAATGGGGACAGGCTCATATGCAGGCTCGGTATAGCATTCTGCGTACCTTCCTGGATGCTGGCGATGAGTTTGTCAAGCTTTCATACACCAAGGAAGACCTGTCGGATTTGGAGATTCATCTGAACCGTTCCAAAATCCTGACACACGGACGTCCTGCGGTCGAGAAATATCTACAGAAGCTGCATGTTTACAAGAGCACGGCAGATATCCAAGCTGGCAAGGCCATGTATGATGGGATCACATCGGTGGACAACTGGTGGGGGACCCAGGTGCGTGAGGTTGTCTTGAAGAACAAGGTCCCTCGCAAGGTCTTTGTGCAGGCAAATACTCTGCTGGAGGGAGATCGGGTGACACTGAAAGAATATGAACCAACGCTGGAGGGTATGATCCAGAGTTTTGCTGAGCGAAATGTCTGAGCAGCCGTGGCTCCAAACATCATAGCATTACACCTGACTTAGAGCTGAATTCATCCCAGATACGATAGCATCGGGCTAGGATATTCTTATTGCTGTAGCTACCAGGCAAACAAGGTGAAAATTCTCAATCTTTTATGTGTAATGCAGTGCATGGTAGAAAGTCGCAAAACATGAGTATAGCTGGTGGTGGCCAAAAGCAGCACCCCATAGGCTGGCGCCGGCTTGCCGCTAGCGCTAGCGCCAGCGTGATCTACTCGCCTGCTAAGCGCCCCGTCCGTCACCTCCCCTCCGTAGCATTTGCCAATGCAAAACAACTCCTCTTTCGAGACATCCGGCTTGTGAATCCTTCTCGCGCATATACATATATAGAGTACTCGGTTCTCTGCCGACTTGCATCGTGCGATCCTCCGGCCTCCTGATCGACAAACGGACCCTCTGGGGCGCAATCGTGCAACGCATCGCATCAGATCAACCGCGTCACTGCGATTGGATCTGATCGCTCTGCTCCTACACCGTGTCGAACAAAACCCGGATCCGTCGCTCATCAACCACGGCGCGGCCGCCGTCTCCGACGGACTCCCTCGAGGAGGACGACTACTACACTGCACCCCCGCTGCACTCGCCGTCGGAAGCATCTGCCTCCAGCTCTGTCGGCCCGCCGCCCTTCTCCTCTCTCTTTGTCACTTCCGAGTCCAATTGTCCCAAGGTTACTGAGTCCGGTCCGGCTTCGCTCCCAGCTTTTGCACCTCCGTCATCCGTCGAGGAGCCCCTCAACTCGGCCCCTTCGTCGTCGGTTGTCGCCGACACCAAAGCCTCCTTCTCAGAACCCAAGGGCGAAGGACTCGGGAAGAATACCGACGACAGCGAACCCCCGCCGCCGTATACCGAAGGCTATATTCCGCTTGAGTCGTTTACGTACGTGATGGCTGCGGCAGGAGGTGCCTCGAGCATTATCACCCAGGTCCAGCAGACGGGAGGACCGCCCATCAATACACTAGGAGGTATGGAGTTGATTTGTGTCGCGAGTATTTGCTGAGCGGTGATACTGATGATTCTGCTACGCAGATATTGGTGGGGATGAACATATCACTCTCGACCTTCGGTAAGAACTTCCCTTTGCCTGCAATTTAAGGGTTCGCGGGATGCTGACCATCCTCAAGTGCTTCCAGGTTTACTCTGTCTCGAGATGAGCTGTTGACGTTGCCTGAATTTGTCCTGCTCGCCCTGTTTCCCAACGGTCTTCTTCCCGATGGACACATCGGCGGTTTCCATGAAGGAGACATCTACCCCGTTGATGTAAGTCGCGCCGGCACCCAGTCATCTCGTTCGCGAAGCGATTTTATCTAATTATATTCAGTATGACCCTGCGTCACTTCAGTACATTCTAGATTTCTTCCGCCATGTCGCGCAAACAATCCCATCTTCGCTACCCTCTACGTCAACCTCGCCGGAGCTGGATATGCCTGACGCGATGCAAAATTCAGCACGCGATATGCTGCAGGATCGTGCCGGCATCATCGTTCTACGCGAGGATCTCGATTTCTATGCGATCCCACCAAGACCCGATATTGGACCTGAGGAGATGCTCGAAGTCAAGCGTGCTGCTGGCCGAGCGCTGTTGAAGCAAGACGGCATCTTCTCTGGATTGCGCAAGAGCGAGGAGGTCGGATCAACCGAGCAGCATCTCATCGAAATGCTCACTGCTGGGTAAGTGGTCTTTGACACAGATTGATCGTCAAGTGCTAATGCGTCAATCATTCGAATAGTGGATTTGATCGCGAAGACCAATGGGGACACCGAGCACCAGAGCCAAGCAAGGCGGTCATCTGCAGTCTTGCACTGGCTAAGCTTCGCACTGATATTCGAGGGGACCTTTCAAACAACAATGCTGTCGGTATGGCTCAGAAGCTGCTACTCTTTTGGAGGAAACCTGCCCGGCGATGCTGGTGGGAAGGGGTCGAGCTAGACGTGGAAGGAGTAGAGGGGCCAGTCAAGGTCTGGATTCGACGAGTCTGGACGCTTGAAATGGTAAGATCCATGATACTCGACCTTCGATGCTGTGATTGCTAACACTTCACCAGAGTGTGATTGGACTCCGGTGATAATTCGCAATGTCGTTGCTCTTTCCGTCTGCATCTGTACCTATACCCAGATCCACTAGCTTCTCTGCCTCGCACTACCTTGTCTTTCTTTCTTGAGATTCTGCATTCTACCATATCCGATTGTCTCAGTCATTTGTGTCTGTTTCTTGCGTTCTTTGCTCGATAGCAGGGCCGGCGTAGTTAATTGTTTGGTGTCTCTGTGACCTTTCTAGTACATTGTCTATATTGGTTGAACATGCCCGGAAACAACATCTGGCTGGCAGTGGACATACGATGGAATTGATTTTGACTTTTACCACTTGCACTGTTCCCTAGCCATGGAGTAGCCCTCGAATTTTATGATAGAAATAACGACTATTACACTGTACTAGGCTAAATAGCTGTAGTTATAATATCTATGTGGAGCCTGAGGCGTCATTATAACACGTGATACTGGAATGGAGCGTTCTCGATCGGGGAAAACGCGACGCCGAAGCGCAAAAGAATCCCAGTTCATCAGTTCTGATTCCATCTCTCTTGAGAATCCGCTGTTGCTGCATCGCCTTCCTGCCTATTTGATCTTAAATTCATCTATCGCTGTCATTATTTGTGCTTTCCCGTTTCAATCTCAGTCCTACGCGCGATCAACCCTTCCGTCGCCCATCGATTGACGCGAGTTTTGCGATCCCGATCCCCTCGAAGGGGCATGTATTTGTCGACCTAGATCGCCAACATGTCCCCTCTCAGAGGATACATTACATCGTACCCGCCTCGTGTGCGTCAATATGGCAATGCTTTGCTCACGCCTGTGTACCCAGTGCAGACTGGGCCGACACCTAGGACGACGAAGCGAGGTACTACAGCAATCAACTACGCAGAAGATGGATATGACGATGAAGATTTCGATGAGAGCGATGGCCCTCGGCGACCAACCGGGCTGAGAAGTCTGCGTCGCGAAGAATCCGCGAGCGGTGTTATGGCAATGCCTGAGAAGTTAGGGAAGGAAGCGCGTGCGCCAGTGGAAGTACAGGGTGTGTTTCGTGAATGGATGATCAAAAGGATGCTTCGGCCAGCGTATGTTGTGCTCCCCTCAATCCTTGTTCCTCACTCAGTGTGCTGTCATGGATCATATCTATGCCCCTCATTTTTTTTCTCGCTACACTCCAAGAGACTGACAATAATTGTATATTATTAGATGCGCGGACCAACTGCAAATTCAAGCACAGCTTCCATTGACTTTGGTTCCTATCCGGATTGATGTAGAAGTCCCTGCGCATCAGCCGCTTGAACCATTTCCTTTGCCGCGCAGTGTCATGGATCCTAGCATCAATCCAGCCCTCCCTGCATATCGGCGGCCTGACCCATTGCCTCCATTCAGGATCAAGGACACCTTCCTTTGGAATCTTCACGAGGCCCTTGCTACCCCGGAAGAGTTTGCCATAGGCTTTGTCCGTGATCTGGATCTTCCCAACCCACAGGTGACTACGATGACCATCAGCAACCAGATTCGGCAACAGCTGGAAGAGTACGCGGGTGTTGCATTACATCCTTTATTCTCAAGCTCTCGGCCATTCCCTGTACCAAGCTTGCCTCCGCAAACTGAGCCGTCGAGAGACACTTCTATGACCCCGGCTGTAACCAATGTTGCTACACCGGATAGTCAGACAAATGTTGCAACTGCAACTGCAACTGCAACTGTCACAACAAAGGAAGCGTTTGTCAATGACAGCCTTTTGAATCCAGATGATGCCTACCGCTGTTTGGTCAATCTCAACATCAACTTGCAGAACAAGCTCTACACTGACAAGTTCGAATGGTCACTACTCCATCCTCCAGGGATGGCTGAAGAGTTTGCGAAAATCACCTGTGCCGATCTGCATCTTGGCGGTGAATGGGTCAATGCGATCTCACACGCCATTTACGAAGCTGTTTTGAAACTCAAGAAAGAAGTCTGTGAAAGTGGCGGTCTCGTTAGTGGAATTAATGGGTACGGAAATGAGATCGATAACCAAGCAGCAAACGGAGTTGAGGCTGGTTGGAGATATGATCCTGAGACTCTGGGTGACGAATGGGAGCCCAAGGTCGAGACTCTGTCCAAAGAAGAGATTGAGAGGCGAGAAGGTGACCGAGAGCGGCAGATTCGGCGTCTTCGGCGAGAAACTGCTCGCTTCTCCTCCACTGCAGGCATCACGCCAGAGGCTTCTCGCCAGAGCAGTGGGTACTTCGATGTGGATAGCGAGACACCGCTGGGCAGAGGCGAGCGCAATAAGCGGAAGCGCCGATTCCGTAGTCTCAGCCCTCTGGGCCGATCAGGCACTCCTGGTGGTCGAGGAACCCCAGACACAGGCTTTGGTGCTGGATATGGCGGCGGTGGCGGTACGCTGTCTGAATGGTGAGTCGTCGTGGTGTACAACATGTTGGGTGTGTACGCTAATATTCATTCTCAATTCGCAGGGAACGACAAAGCTGGCGCTGCAGTAACTGTAAGGTTTGGGGTACTGCGGTCTGGGCTGTTCGAGATGGACCAGATGGCGCACGAGTAAGATTGCTTCCACCATGATTAGAGCTACACAGCCTGACTGACTTTTCTTCAGACACTTTGCCACAACTGCGGCTTTCTTTATGAGCGAGATAAGATCGCCCCGGAATGGTCAAAGGACCTCCACCGCCACGATATTCCCATCGGTCGATTTGCCTGAGCCTCCATTATTATTGTCTGCTTACACAATTCCACAATGTACCATGACCAAACCTGACGTGATTTTCTCGATACCATTGGCCTTTTTGTATGACTGGCTATCTCCTGGGCCATACTTATTTGCCCACCATTCACCCACCTTGTCATCTAGCAGTCTACTTCAAGACAAGCTCCCTTCATAGTCTTGCTGCAGTTTGACATGGCTTGTTTAAATCTGTCTTTTTCGACCTTTGTGCCCTTTCCCTCTTCTTTTCTCTCCATGGATATGTCATGGTTCTATTGAGTCGAGTCTTCCTGACAAAGACTGTCCAAAGGTCAGAAGATACAACAGGAGATGATCTTGCTAGGTTTTCTCTATCATTCTGCATGTTTCTTCCTTTGGGATTGGGGATTGTGTTTTTCTTTCAAACTTCCTACCTTTTTGGGCCTCTTGACTCATGTGGTCATTTACCTAGGTGCTTTAGACAGAATTGTTCGGGCAAAAGTGCTGGTCTTGGGTTCTCATATTCTCTTTCTTTTTCTTTTGATTTTTACTAGTCTTTTTGAAGGGATACATGGATAGGCGTGGTGAAAGTGCTTCTTTGTCTCTAATGTATGAATACGATTGGAATGGGCCTATTAAGCTTTGAAGTGCTTCTAGTGTTGATTCTAGACACCTTTCCCATATTCATCTTCGTTTCATACATATAAGCAGTGGTGATCCTGCCCTAACGCATCCTATTGTCTTACGTGGCAATGCTTTTAAGGTATAGTATACTATAGTAGAGTAACAGGTAATGTATATAGTTGCCAGATCAATCATGGTAGGCCATCACTATAAAGGTTGTAAAGTTCTACAAAAATACCATATCTATACCATTAAGCAACCCTTTAATCAAGATTAATATAGAAACAAATTAATCCAGCAGAGTAACAAGACCTAAGGGATGAATAGACAGAGATAAGAAGGCTTAGCTTCTATTGTGAAAATACTCATACAACACGATAAGGTATCTCTGATAGCAAACTCAAACAAAAACCCACTTTGGTTAAGCAGGAAGTGACAACAAAGACAACCGAAAGAGAGAGAAAAGGGAAGCTCAAACAAAAGACTGCGATTGCACACCCTTCAGGCAGTCTTCTTCATCTCACGGCGCTTACGAGGGGGCGGAGAGGCCGGCGGCTCCTAGAGATTGGATCTAGTCAGATCAAACTGTTTCTTCTTTAAAGACCTGGTCTGGCAAAGCTCAGGACTTACAGAACTCGCACGGCGTTTAGAGCCGGCCCCAGTGTTCTCGCAGGGGAAGACCGGCCGGGGAACTGGCTCCTGGGTGCTGAACATATTGTTGCAGCCGTGGACCTTCACGCCGGTCTTGACCGAGACATTGATTGGGCGAAGACGCCCCTGTTCATCGGTCAGAGCACCGGCTTGGCGCAGTACCGCGACGATGGTGGCGGCAATCTGGGTGACCGGGTTCACCCGTGGCTTCTTGGTGGAAGGGGGGCTCGAGGTTGAGGACGACGCTGTATCATCGTCCGATTCGGCATCTGCGGGGGGTTTGCCCACCGTCGGAGAACCAGCTCTCGACGGCAGGATCACCTTGTTGCCGTTGCCGATGACCTCCACCGAATTGTCGATGAGGATGTTGACGGGGGTGGGTTCGTCCCACTGGGGATCCCACGCCGGGTCCTCCATGATGATGTCGATGGGATCGTAAGTCGTCATTTCTGGGCGGAGGTAAGAGTACGGGGGAGGGGCGGAGGATGGAGCAGAAGTGCGGCGTGCCCTGGCCTCCGCGGTGAGGTTATATAGTTGATATCGCAGCAAATCCAGGGAGCCCATAGTGAATGAGCCAAGCGGAGTTATAGTTAATGATGAAGCTCGATGAAGCAAGGCAGAGCCTAAGAGGGAAGGTAGGCAGATCGATTCCGAGTGAATGAATGCAAAAACACAGGAGTGCCTCTGGGGATGCTATTTGTACTGCGAGGCAGTTGCGACGAACAATCGCGGCTGGGTATCAATAGGAAGCTAATCAGCAACTGCCACACGTTATGGGAAGCCATTGAATTTCCCATTGTAGTAAGGTTCACAAGACAGAGAATCGAAGAATGTAAACGGCAGTGATTGTTCTTTTGGGCCTCAATAGGGTCACGTGTGGGCATTGTTCTTCCGGGCAAGCGTCATCCCAACTCCCAAGTTGCACACAATCTACCACGATGTCATCTCCCGCTCTACCCGAAAACAGAAAGTTGGGCTTTGTCGGTCATCTGGTGCCTGACTGTGTGTCCAGCCTTGGTAGAGTATGTTGCCGTCACCCTGTGCGAACGGATTGGTTCCTAGTCGAGGGCTTTCTTCGTCCTCGGCAATCAGATGGGTCTCATGAGCGAATGGTGGTGAATCCTCTGGCCAGTAAAGCAGGGTCAGGTTTCATGCCGAAGCTTTGCTTCTTGTGTGGTACTACACCCTGTCGGTCTGATAGGAAGACTCCTTACTAGTATGGTCAGAGTCCATCGCAGAGTTTCTAGGAGATGGGCCAGGGTAGTATCGCCCACCCGGGTGAAGAGACTGTGCTGTCTGTATAAGAGGTTAGCAAGAACAAGAGCTGACATAGATTGATATGATGATACCGGCGATTCTGTCGCGCATGACAGCCTAACCGTTACGGGTTGCTACTGACTTCGCGAAACTCGTCACCTTCCACTTCCACCTCGCGATCACGAATTCGACGCATAAGTGCAAGAAAATTACTTTGCTGGAACTTGTCGCTCTGGTCGTGCTGAACGTTATTGAGGAGCTGTCCAGCAGTCTGTGCGAGGGCATCTGCATCGCGACCCCATGCTTGTGTATCTTGCTTGTCAGTCTCGGGAATGAGATCGGACCCAATTCGAATCGTCTCGTGTACAGACTCGGCCGGCTGGATATGGTTTGTCTCAGGCAAGGGCTGTTCAGCTTCCACACTAGCCTCGGCTCTCTGTAATTCTAAATCGGCACGAGCTTGTTCAAATGCTGCCTCAAAGGCAGATTCATCAAATTGCTCCATAGGTGCAGGATTCTCTGAGCGCATTTCTAAGGGAGGTTGATGTGTACCCATTGAGACGTTAGACATCAGATGGCTAGGTGCAAAAGCGGGTTGGAATCCGTTGTTTGCAGCTGATTGGTGGATTTCTGCATGCTGCATGGGCGCTCGCTGCTGCTGTTGACTAAAAAATTCATTGCGCCACCCATTTCGTGCTGAAGCCATATGAGGCCTTTGCAATTGCGGGGCTGGAGGCCCAGAAATATGGAGGTTTTGAAAGTCAGACGCCCAGCTAGAGGCCACATGTGCGGCACCAGAAGGCTGTGCAGGTGCTCCAAATTGGGCCAATGGCTGTGGATCTGGTAGCGCTGGTCCCCCAAGGTTGGCTTCGAATGCAGCAAATTCCGGGTCGAGGATCCCATCGTGAGCACTTTGTGACCGGAATCCCTGAACACAGGGTTAGTATGAGAGATCCAAGAAGCAGCCCAGCCGTCAGCGCACCTGTACTGGTGGCTGTCGCGATGTCAGCCGGTCTTGCTGGAGGGTCCGGTCAACAGATGCATGTTTCTGGAAGTTCTGAAGCGCGTTCGACGGGCCACACAGCGCATCGCTCATGATGGCAACTGTAGGGAGTCTAGGCAGAAATAGTCAAAATATGGGAAGCAATAGTTCGCAAATACACCCCAATCAATCAAATAAAGATAAAAGGGAAAAAAATACTGGGTATCTATGGATGCAAAAAGAAGAAGACGCGGAGAATCGTGGGGTTGCCGAATATACCGAGGCACGTGCTATGAACGTGACCTTTGCTGAGTCACGACGATAAGATAAGCAAGCGGCCAGGTTGTTTGGAGCGCCCAGTGCGGTCGACCTCGCGAAGCTTTGTCGATAGTACCTCTCCGCGATTTTTGTTCCCCTCCTGGGCTCCTAACAAAATGGTATGTTCTACCTGTGAATTGACATCTTCCTCTCCCTCTGCTCACTGTGATCGTTCAGGCGGCCGCTCAGGTGATCTCGAATTCTGGTCACGAAGACATGATTGTATGTTCTGGGTCCAATTGGGGGGCTCCATTGCCATCCCCCAAGCTCCTCATGGGTGTTGGATGTGGTCGAACTGACGATCTGACACAAATTGCAGCACGATGCTGGCTTAGATTATTATGGTCGCAGGTTGGCTACTTGCTCGTCGGACAAAACAATTAAGATCTTCGAGATCGAGGGGGAATCACACCGCTTGGTCGAGACCCTGAAGGGGTGAGCCTAACTCTCTAGGCCAGGCACGATGAATTGAGTCTTTCCGCTGACTGCATCCCGTCAAACAGCCACGAGGGTGCCGTATGGTGTGTCGCGTGGGTAAGTGGGATGCTCATCCTCAAGTTGGTGTCGTGCGCAATGTGTCTGATCATAGCCATCGCTTTCCAAATAGGCGCACCCCAAGTTTGGCACAATCCTGGCTTCCTCCTCCTATGATGGCAAGGTTCTGATCTGGCGGGAGCAGCCCCAGAATGCAACCTCCCCGGCCGGTGGCAGCACATGGACCAAGGTCTTCGATTTCTCTCTGCACACTGCTTCAGTGAATATGGTATCGTGGGCTCCTCATGAGAGTGGTTGCCTCCTTGCCTGTGCTTCTTCCGATGGTCATGTCAGCGTTCTTGAGTTCCGCGACAACAACTGGACGCATCAGACTTTCCATGCCCATGGAATGGGTGTGAACTCGATCAGCTGGGCCCCCGCAGCTTTCACAGGGAGCCTGATCAGCTCCAACCCTGGACCTGGGCAACAGCGACGATTTGTGACTGGCGGAAGTGACAATTTGGTCAAGATCTGGGATTACAAGTATGTTTTACCACACTCCCCTTGTCAAGCGTGGAGGACCTTCCTGGCTAACGTCCTCATTCTTGTGTCTACAGCGCCGAGTCAAAGACATACAACCTCACTCAAACCCTGGAGGGTCACTCAGACTGGGTCCGAGACGTGGCTTGGTCGCCGAGCATTCTGTCGAAGTCATACGTTGCCTCGGCCTCGCAAGACAAAACCGTTCGCATTTGGACCTCCGACGCATCTAACCCCGGCCAATGGACTAGCCAAACACTCGAGTTCGACACTGTCTTGTGGCGTGTCAGCTGGAGCTTGAGCGGCAACATCCTTGCTGTAAGCGGTGGTGACAACAAGGTCAGCTTGTGGAAGGAGAATCTCAAGGGCCAGTGGGAGAAGGTGAAGGACATTGAGGAGTAGTGATTTATCTTTGTTTCTATCTCGTATCATCTATTCCCTTTGCCGTCGCATGATTTTCCCCGAAATTTACCTGTCGCTATAAATTTCGATCCCAATGCTAAGATGTGAACAAGCTCTCCCTCCACCAGAATCACCATGCTCTTCCATGAAGTCGAGACGCAATACTCAAAAGAGTAATTCGGCATGCTCCTCAAGCTTGCTATTGGTCACAGATCCCAGAATATGAATGGACCTCTACCACTCGTGTCCTTCAGGTCTAGCCATCGACCTAGCATGAGTCGCCCACCAGGAACGATCAGGGCCTCGTAGCCATGAAGCCAGTGGGAAGGGTTTATGCTGTCAGCATCTGCCCCGTCTTCCGGCTGCTCGCAGATAGCAAAGCAAATACGAGTCCACCCAGAAAATCCACCATAGGGGGTCGTTATCGGCTCGGTAAAGCCAAACAACGGATTTGCCGCATCACTGGTCCCGCCGTGGTACTTCTGCACGCCATCAAAGTAAGTGCGATTTATATCCACGCCTCCGCGTTGCGGAATGATTTGGTTGCACTCGGCAGGCCAAAATGGATCGCTCGACTGGTTTCTGAATTCGAGGGACTGGGTAACGTTAGATCTCGAAGTCTTGATTGTTCCAAATTCGATCCCTACCAGAATATCAACCTGGTCCCAATGTGTATCAAGGTCAGCGCATGTCTGTCGGTGCTGAAGTTTCTCCAGTGTATCTGGCAGAGGATGAACGCAAGCTGTTCCATTCAAATGTTAGATTCCCACGTGGGTTCAAAATTGATCATCGGACTCACAGTAGTATCCAAGCCAAGAACTGCTGAGTCCGGACGCCTGAGAGCTTCCCATCTTCAACAATTTGGGCTTCAGGTCTTCGGGCAGCCGGGAGAAAGATTCAAGGAATGTTCCCTCGTGGTGGTTCAACAAATGTCGCTGCCAAAAGCTCCGCATGTGTAGCAATGTCTGCAGGTCGAGCGCTTCCTGATTTAGGAACGGACCATGCGGCTCAGTTCCATAAGAATAAACGGCGTCGATATCATAGTCAGTCCGAAGACAGCAGTCCGTGATATCAGGATCTAGAGCGAGGGCAGTCAAGCACTAAAACAGAAGCGAAGAACTTTGTTAGCCGTGTGTCGTCTTCTTTGTATAGATGAACTGACTAGCTGGACCGCGCAGAACAAGCTCGAGTGGGTTTCCCGCTTTGGATGGCTGAGAAAGTCCACACCTGCCATTGTTTCCCGTATCTTCTCCAATGTCTTCGAGGAATTACCACGCGGAGATGGTAGTGCCAATACCTCTGTGAGCATGGTTTGGATGACTTCCAGCCATGAATACTGCTGCTCGTTTTCTTCCTGCTTGAAGTCAATCTTCTGGGAGAGCACGATGGCACGAGTCTGATACTCCAGCTTGAGTTCTCTGGAGGTTCTCCCCTTGGGCACATCGTATTTATCCGCAAATCGAGTGCGCCAAACCGCCGATTCCGGTGCTAAGACCCTCGCATTCATCTCCTTGCAAACCATGGCAAGCTTTCCCACATCACGGTCGGTCGGTAGAAGAGACGCAATGTGTTGAAGAAGCTGTGAGTACAAGTCAGTTGATGAACGACATAACGCACGAGAAAAGTTCTTGACCTCGTTGGGAATCTCCAAAAGAGGGCTCCTCATACCAGCGCCAACACTCTCAACTCTGGGGAAGCCCTGGTTGATTTCCATGCGTCCCTCGAGTTCCATATAGGTATACCTGCCAAGGACGGTGGCGGTACTAAGCTGTATATCTGTCATGTATACCACTTTTGATTTTCCAATGAGGCGAGAGCTCGGCTCATGAGCTAGTGAAGCAAATGGCCTTTCTTGGGCAAATCTTTCTTGGGCAAATGACAGGTTGTTTTTGGCGAAGCGAGTCGTCCAAGTATTGAAGAAAGGTCGACAATCTCAGAGTCTGGTTCGCTCACGTCGACCGCATGTCTCGGTTGCCGAGGGAGAAGTAAATGAATATGTTTTTTGATTTGATAGAGAACCTTGTCTGATGATTATGTCGAGCTTCGCCTTCGCTCCAAGCTCTCTTCTACACCCCAGCCATCTGCTAACAAGCTTTTGACTTCTTCAAGATCGAGTCCACTCATCTCAGGATAAATCACCCATATCGCTACCCACCCCACTGCACAGACCACGGCGTAAACGACAAATGTCCATGTGGGTGACATCCACTTCATCATTGGCAAGAAAGTGAGACCGACGACAAAATTGGAGCCCCAGTTCGTAGCGGTTGCAAGGCCAGATCCCAAGGAACGGACATTCAAGGGAAACAGCTCAGATTGCTGCCATGGAACGTTGCCGAGCCCAAAAGCATAAGCCGCTGTATAGACCGTCAAGCAAAGCAGAATCAGAATGGGGTGGAATGCATCCTGGTCTTTGGCTCCCTCGCGACGATGACGTGAAGATTGAGGATCCCACGAGATTTGCTGCGAGGAAAATGAAACGGCGCATAAAATCAAGGCTATAACCATCACCGGAATCGAGTAGAGAAGAATTCGACGTCGGCCAATCTTATCAATCAGTGCAAATGCAATCAGAGTAGAAACGAAATTGGTCCCGGCCACGGTGAGGGATGTTAGTGTTGGCGAGGAGAAGGAGAGTGCAGCAAAGATGATCCCTGAGAAGTACATGAGGCTATTGAACCCACACAGCTGCTGAAGGCCCTGGAGCATCATGGCTATTGTCAGAGCCCTTCTATTGCCTCCGTTATAGATGAGAGCTTGTGCACGCTGCGATGCATCGTGCAACCACTGAAGCCTCGTTCCTGGAGCTTTGCTCTGGTCCAGCTCTAACGCTTCTTTAGCAATCTCCCCTCTAATGTCACGTAGGACACGCTGTACAACGCGATCGTATTCTGGACAACCTTGGTATATCCGAGTGAGAACCGATACTGCTCGAGCATCGAATCCTGCCTGTACAAGCCATCGTGGTGTTTCTGGCAAGCCCGCCAGAACAGCAAATTGCAAGAATGCGGGAGTTGCCCCAAGGCCCACAATCCAGCGCCAGCCTCCGGTAGCTTGAGAGAATAACCAACCTGCCAGATACGCAACAACCTGACCACCGGTTATCAACAGACATAGTATAGTGACAAGCCTCCCTCTCGCATGTGAAGGTGCCAGTTCCGAGATGTACCTGTGGACGGGCATCATTGATTAGCTCAGCCTTTGGCTGATCACGACAATCGACCTACAAGGGAGTGACTGCACTCGCGCTGCCAACCGCAAGGCCAACAACACTCCGTCCCACGATCATTACCCACACGTGGCTTGTAGCGGCCTGGATCAATGCCCCGGCTGCGAACAATGCATCAGCAGCTAGAATAACTTTCCGGCGACCGCATTTATCGGCCAGAATACCCGTAAAAGGACTAGCGACGAGAGCAAATAAGCTTGTGCATGAGGTGATGAGACTCTCGTCGAGTGTTGTCAGTGGGCGATTGGAAAGGTCGGAGCCAATGGTCACGAGCGTGGAAGATATCACTCCGGTACTGTTGGTAGAAAAGGTTGTTCGTTAGCCAAAAATACACGATGCGAAACAATATCGAAATTATCACGCACTCATATCCAAATAAAAGACCACTGATGCCCGCTGAGAAGGTCAGAATCCATATAAACCATCCTCCGGAATAAGTCAGCTCGGATGCCAGAGGCTCGTCATCGACGTCGTAATCGAGAGAGGGGTCAGCCGGCACTAATAACGGAGCGTAAGAATCCGTGCGGTCCGGATCGGCTCTTGAAGTCATATTCTGGAGCTCTTTCTTGACCGTGGTGTCCTCGGCGTTCCATCAGTATCATACGTGGCAGATGGGAAAGGGAGCATCTGGGGTTCGGCGCGATAAGTCGATAGCGGCGACCCACTTGGTAAGCACTCCGGACGTCCACGCTTGGGTGTGCGATACCCCGTAATCTCCGTGATCGCCAGAAAGATACCTCCGTACGTGATTTACAAGTGCAATGGCGACAAATGACTCAGCTGCACTGATTCTCAAATTGGTCTATGTAAAAGAATTGCTCTCCCTGAGCTTAGTGCTTGGCCACCACGCCAGCCTCGTCGGCCTGCGCGCTGATCATCTTCTTATAGGCCTTCACGTCGCCGTCGAACTTGTGCACGGTTCCCTTGTCGCATACCCAGAGACTAGTGCAGACGTTCTGCAACATGGTTACATCGTGAGAGACCATCACCACACCACCTTCAAATCTTTGTAGAGCTTCTGAGAGCGCATCCATACCCTCGATATCCAGGTGGTTAGAAGGTTCATCAAGAACGAGGATATGAGGGTTGGTTAAAGACAAGCATGCAAATGCAACACGAGATTTCTGACCTCCGGACAGAAGCTCCATGCGCTGAAGACCAGTCATGCCAGTGATACCGAATCTATAACGGGGAAACGAAGATTAGCATGAACATGTGACAGCACCAAGCCCAAGTTTGAGATGATACTCACGCGCCCAGATGTCTCCGGTACTCCTCATCGCTCTTTCCAGGGTAAGTCTTCGCCATGAAACTGACAGCGCTTGTCGTGAGATCGAGGGCATCCACGTGGTGTTGAGCGAAGAAGCCAATGCGTAGTCTTGAGTGGGCCGAGATCAATCCCTTTGTTGGCTGTAACTGATTGGTGAGCAGTTTGAGAACAGTGGTTTTACCAGCGCCGTTCGGTCCCACAATTCCAATACGCGAGTCAAGCTGGACGTCCAGGTCAACATCCTTGAGGAGAGGTCTGTCCTTGGTGTAGCCAAAGCAGACATCGGACATTTGAACAATTGGAGGCGAGAGCTTCTCGACTTCGGGGAATTGGAAGTGCACGACGTATTCGCTTTCCGGGGCTTCGAGGGCCGGCATACGCTCGAGCTTCTTAATTCTCGACTGGGCTTCCGAAGACTTGGCAGCATTGTATCGGAACTTGTCAATGAAGGCTAGGAAGGCCACGAGTTAGCTTCCAGTACAATGCACAGCAGAACGGAGAAATGCCAACCTTGAAGGTGTGCTCTCTCTGCCATTTGCTTCTCGTACTCGCGCTTGGCATTCTTCCTCCGCTCTTCCTTGGTCGCATAGAAAGATTCTAGGCTATGTTAGCAAAGCCCAATGAGCCTATCACAAAAGTAACTCACCAAAGTTAGCTCCCTTGTAGTAGTCCAATCTCTCCGAGTGCTGATGAACGATATCGGTGGCAACTTCGTTCAAGAACGCACGATCGTGAGAAACCACAAGAACGGTGCTAGGATAGCCTTGGAGGTAATTGGATAAGAAGGTAATAGACGGTACGTCCAACATGTTCGACGGTTCTTGGAAAAGTTAGCAACTGGCTTTGTCCGCGTGTTGATGGAGAGATACTCACCGTCAAGAAGTAGCAGATCAGGTTCGCAGAACAGGGCTCGAGCCAACGCCAGACGCATTCGCCAACCACCAGAGAAAGTCCTGGTTGCATACTGCTGTCTCTCCGCGGAGAAACCGAGTCCAGCCAAGATACTGGCAGCTCGGGATTCCGCCTTGTCGGATTCCATCTCAGAGAGCTTGGCGTGGATATCAGTGAGAGTGATGTCCAAGCCCTCCCTTTCGTGATCCAACCTAGCAGCGTCTTTAGATGTATCAGCGAGCGAAGATCTTTCTTCCTCGATGGCCACCAGTTGTTTCGAGATTTTCTGTGGAAAAGTATGATCAGCGAGATGTGAAATCACAGTACGCCCATATATAACTTACGTCTTGTTCTGCGAGAAGATGCTTCCGCCATACATCCGCATCCAAAACCGCTTGCAATGCCGGGGTATCGTCACCGGTGATCTCGAAAGAACAGTCAGCCATAGACTAATCGGCCAGGGGTGAGAACTTGTTTACCTCTTGTTCGACGTGAAGAATTGAAATATGGTTAGGAATAGCGACCTCTCGGCGACTCAAGGCCCGCAAGAGAGTAGATTTTCCGATACCGTTCTGACCAACAAGACCGTAACGGTGACCATAGGCGAGAGTCAGGTCGGCGTCGGTCAAGATACGCTGGCCCCCGATGGAAATATCGATGTTGTCGAGCTTGACATCTTTACTCTTAGATTGAGAATCCGAGCCTATTTGGAGGGGGTTGACAGCCATGAAGAACTCCTCGTAGGTCATGGTTTCATCCGTTTGGTTGAGCAGGCGTGAAGACTCATAATGAACCGTCTTCATTTGCTTCTTCTCCTGCTTCGCTCGAATTTTGCGTTCGGCCTTCTCCAGCTTCTTCTTGTCCACACGAGACTCTACCTTCCGGGCATTGGCCGACTCCAAATCCACATTTCCGCCAGTCAACCCTAGAGTGGAAGACATGTTCCGCTGAGAACCGACATTGATAGCTTGGTCAAGTTTCTTGGCGGTAAAGGGCATTTGCCTCCTCTCAGGATCCACTCCATTGGATGAGCTTAGGGATGCGATGAACTTTTCGACGAGGTTGCTGATTGCATCACGGTTCTGAGAAGAGAAATCCCCAGAGGCAGAAAGCAGAAGTTCCGTCACCGTCTCGGCCGCCTCTTCCAGGGGTGAGGGAGCATTGGCATCCTCGACGTACAGATTGGAGGCGTGGGTCAGATATCCCTGTCTACCATGAGCTTCCAGAAAATAGTCAAGCGCACACCATTCCATCAGGACTCACCACTGAGTACTCAGAAATGACACGGTCCAGGCCAGGAATCTGAGTCTGTATCTCTGCCTCCATGATGGTATTGGTCACTCTTGCCTCAATTCAAGGATAAAAGCACCGAGATCAAGATTAGCGAGTCGTCCACTGAGCAGACTGGAATTATCCGGGGTAACTGGGCCTCAGAAGTGGCGTGTTTTTTTTGCCGTGTGTTATCGATAAGATCACATGACTATGTGGGTGCAGGCTCACCGCGTACAATAATAAATGCAGTATTCTTGTTAGGATTACAGCAACTCCAGAAGTTCCCCCTATCTCTGCTATGGAGGTGAAGTTAGAGAGATGCAGTGACAACGCTAATTCCAGTGTCTATTTCTTCATTTATTTCAGGATAAGAACCCAATTTGGTGCCAATTTTGTGCTGCTCCCGCAAGACCGGCCATTGAGATGGCGCCCGGCCGTGTGTCGAAATGCTGAGGCGGTATTTGATTTGTTTCACGGCCTGCAGGCAAGCAACACTGGATCGCCCGACGGTAACACAGCCAAGATCAAACGAAATATACAAATAGATGTGTGCGTGGAAATCGCTCGATTATTTGATGTCTTCTACGGAGTAGTATATTAGGCAGAGAGGAGGCTATGATCCCACTCCGCTTGCCGCTCGTGCCAGTTCTCAAGCGGCGTCTTAAGTATTAGTTGTTGGGATTTATCTATGACGGGATTCTTCGGGGTTCAAATCCACAATTATGTAGCTACTTCGCTAAGCAAGACAAGGATCTCAAGCTCTTGAGGGCTTCTCCATAGAGATTTTAGCCTCGGCTGCTGGATTCTGCACCTCTTCCATCCAACCTCTAGCGACAGAGCCTCGTCCAGATCCGCAGTAGAAGGTCATGCCAGGTTTAATCGCTCCACGCCCTGGTTTCATTTTCAACATTTACGATGTCTCTTCAGAATCAGTGAGATGCTGTCCTAGCCATCATTCCTGCGAAGCATCTTTGTAAAGACAACGAAAGCTGCCGGGAACCGCTCGTCTTCTTGCCTGCAGGTCCAACCAGACCAGGACGACGGATATCGACAGATCCCGGAGCGACGATTGTCCATATCGAATGGGCCGATGTCGAGACCAGATGTCTAGACTACCAATTCCGACTAGGTTTGCCGACGTTGGCGATGGGGAGCCGCAATGCCCCGTCTCGGTTTAGAAAAGTCTGCCTGCACAGAATTATGTGTTCTACCTCGGTGAATGATTGGGTAGATTGCCAGCAAGTCGACAGGATCCTGACTTCGGCGTGTATCTGGCTATCAAAGTTCCGAAGGGGACAAGGTGAAAAAGTAAAATAAGCCACTTGCATCAAGGGGAAAAGGCCTGGACCACGCGGCTGACACGATTTTCAGTTTGTTCACTAGTATTGTGATATCCCTCTTTCCCGGCCTTTCAGATGGTACGCTATCATCGGCGCGAACCAAATCTCCATCGAACTGGGTCGCCGCCCGAAATGGGTAATGGAAACCGATTGTTTGGACCCACGAAGTTCTCCCGCTCATTTACAAAGTGGATTAATTATGAGGAGACGGGTCGGAGAGCATTCGTAACTACAAACAGGATCTCCCAGAGGAAAAATTGAATTGGGGAATGTGTGGAACTCCCCCGATGCCACTTGGGAGCGGCAGAGAGAAGGTTTTGCCAGTGTGGAACAGCATCCCAGACGGAATTGGGTCAAGCGCCTTCGAGAAGGACTGGTGTTAAAAGGCTCCCGGTTGTCCGAAGGCTGTCATTCCTGTCATTCCTGTCATAACCCCGCGACCAGGCTCTGCGGTGTGTTTGAATTCCAGGCAGAACCTCAGGGCGAGCAGCCCCAGATTGGACGGCCGTTGTTTCAGAAATGGGACATGCAGGACCGGAAGCGCAGCAACAGCAGAGAACAGGATACCAAGGCTCAAAAAGGCCCTTCTTTGGCGAACGGTTCGTCCAACCGGTGGGCACCGATCGGCCGCACTGGGCCCCTGCGATCGCGCGACTAACGCTGGAGGGAAGGCGAGGGGGCCGAAAAGACGCGGTCCCAGCCAGCCGAGATGAGATGCTGTGGGGGTTTCTGGATCATCTCAAATCCAGTTCTCAGCCACTGGCGGACTTCTCCGCCCACCCTGTACAGTCCGGTCTGGACACGAGAGCTGCAATGTCAGCCGCAAGGGATATGCGTGCGAGTGGCCTGCAGTTGTCAGTTGTCGCAGGTGATGGTCGGAGGATTTGGTTCATAGGGTGACGGCGGAAGTCCGTCACGTAAGAATCCCAAGTCAAATCAAATCGACGGCGTCACTGAGCAACCGGAGAGGAAAGCCAGAAAAGCAAAAAAAGGGAATCGAGTCCATGTGAGAAGAAGTGAAGAGCACCATCCAGTCATAACAATTCTGTACCCCCGTTCCTCCGTATTGGAAGTCCCCCCTCCCCCAGTTGATGCTATTGATTTGCTCCTAGCGTGCTCAATTGCCCTGGCCCGAGTGTTAGCGTCCATCCCCGAGTCTTGCTTGTTATTGTTGATTCCGCCCACTCCACACCTCCCACTCGGCATCGCCCTCCCCTTCTCGCGGTCCTGGGTAACCACTCTTTATATCCCACGTTCCTTTCATCCCCGTCGTCTTCCCTTCGGTGATTCCTGATTCCGGTCGCGGCCACTTCTTTCCTTCTGCCCTCTTGCTGGAATCCCCATGGCCCATTCCCGACGCAACTAAATGGGATGTCACTCGCAAAGATTCTGGACCCTGCGGAGCTGAGCTGGAGGGTGTGTGACACTCTTCACGGCGATCTCTGAGAATGGATCACGTATCAACTGTAAGAGTTGCCCCCAAACCTCCCCTCATTCTCTGGCGGCTAGGAACCTTGTTGTTGGTCTAACGCGCTTGGTCAGCTCTGTGCATTGAGCACTATCGGAATAGCTACTACTGGTCTTGCCCTCGGGCGCGTTGAAAGAACCAAGCAAAGCAACTTCCGGCGGAAATCCTTGCCTCCTGGCCGACCATTACCCACTCCCTCCGAACCAACTGCTGTTGATGTACGGCCGAAGACTTCTCGATCAGCCCGCCCAAGACCCGCGGGGGCGGACTGTATTCCCGACGGGGCGGCGACGGACACAAGTGACGGCTCCCATCAAGGCCAGTGCCAGGGATCGGACTTGCGAAGAGCATCGCTGTCCTTCGGTGCAGCCAGACTTCGCCGGCGCGGCCAGACATTGACCAATCCACCGTTACGGATCCCGGAAAATGAGCCGATCGAGTCTCAGCCGCGCCGACCGTCCACTGGTTGGCTGCGACGGCTATCCATAGTATCCTTTCAAAGCGAGAGCCCGTCGGCCAGCAGTCCGGTGACGCCGTCCTTCAATGGATCTGCGAGTCCAATTCTCCCACGCCCATCCAGCCAGCGCAAGACTCCCAACAAACTCATCAAGCGCTCGTCCTCACAACACTCCAACGTCCATCCTCTTTTCATCAACACCGCAGTTTTCCCAGCGTCGGCTCTCCGCCGGCCGGCTACCAGCCATCAAAGGTCGGAGACGATGCGGCTAAATTCACCCCTCACTGATTTCGAGTCTCGTGTCTCTGATCGATATTCGGTGGAGTCGCCACAGATTGAGGAATTTGAGGTCAATTCACAAAATGACTGGAGACCATACTTGCTCCCTAGGCCGGAAGGATTCTCAGAAAGGCTGACCAGAAGGCTTCCCACGGCAGGAAGTCCAAAGGGACAAGGAGTACGGCGCATCGTTTCCGACCAGGATACTGTTCCGGCGTTGGTCCTTGCAACCACGGTCACAACCAAGAAACCTAACCCGCCAGACAATCCATCCGTGGCCATGCCTCAAATGGAATTGCATAATCCATTCCAGGCCGATCAACCCGTCTTTCCATCGGTCATAGTACCCCAAGAAAAACCTGTTCACAAGCACTCATACTCACTGAACGATGTGGAGTCCAAGAAGATTGTTGTCAATACCGTGACAGCGTCTGGAACCCCGATCGTAGGCCGACCTCGTGGTGGATCCTTAAAGCGCGTAAAGGGAAGAACCTTTTCCGTCCCTCGATCAGAGCTTTTGAAGTCAGAACCTGTCATCCCAGGCTCGCCGCCTCTGTACCGGCGGAATGTCACTGACCCGAGTGTTTTTCGCCGGCCACAGGCCGTTTCGCCTCCCGGAATGGCGCTCTCGGCTTTTGGGCGGGATTCACAGATTGCTCTGCGCTCGGTATCGCAGGATTATAGCATTGGTCTGCGCCGCCAGCGGCCATTGACTTCAGGTGCCGTCGCTCTTTCTACCTGGCAGCACTCATGTCATCCGGACGGCAACACGTATTCCTCGCTGCGTCGTCGGCCCAAGAGACACTCCATCGCTGCCTCGGACCCTGCCTCGACCATCATCGGCTCTGATGACACACGCGTGTTCACTTCTAGCGACGAGTATGAGACGGACATAATGACGGACTACTGGGACTCCATCCGCACGCGCGAGACCAGTGGCAGCGGTTTGAAGGGGCTGCGCATCGAGACAATGTTTGACAAGGCCGGAGCGCGGCTGTCGAATGAGGAAGTCACGACCCTTGAGGAGCTCCTTCCCCGTGGGTCGTTTGCGTCACGTCTTGAGAAAGATCCGCCACTATTCCCTGAATCTCTTCTTCCCGCTGTGCCTCCGACGGGTGTGGTTGACAACGCATCCATATCGGAAGACGAACCCGAGGCACGCAGCATGATTGGAGCTTTGCCTGGCGAGCCCGGTGGGCCTTCACCCCAAGCACCTTTACCGCTGTCAATGTCTAGTGAATCGGAAGGACTGGTCCCCGGATTACCCTCTGCAAAGCTATTTCCAGGCTCGCCCATCGTGAATCCGTGTGCAGGCCAGAAAATGAACATCTTTGACTGGTCTGAGCATTCGCGGGCTGAGCGTGATGCGTCTGACTCTGAGGCTCGACCGAGAACAGTCCACGGGAAACAAAACGGCATCGACAGAGGGAGCCGCGCGGCTTGTCGAAAAGTGCCGTCCACCATTCATCTCCGCAGTCAAAGTGTGCCTGTAGCACGAGATGTTCCTGCAAATGACTCGCGTCAGGCATCTGGCAAATTCGGGACATGGGGCTTGGGTAGCAAAGGCGTGAGCGAGGACTGGGACAGTGATTTCGACTTTGATGACGAGGAGGAAAACATTGAGGTCCAAAATACGAAGCCGGTGGAATCGGACGCCGCTCCTCAGAGTATGACAGTCCCGCAGGCCATTCTGGAACGCCAGGCTAGTCTACGGGGTCAGTTTGGCCAAGTCCAAGAACTGACACTCCTGGTGGAAGAACTGAAGCGCTTGAGACACCAAGCAAGCGTCTTGGACCTTGTCAGCGGTCCATCGAGTGAGCTGTGGAAGGAAGCAGAAGGGATCGTCAACCTTGCTACCATCGACGATGAGGAAGATCGCCGCTCACCCCCTGGATCGCCGTCGTCGCTGACATTCAGTTTTGACGAGTCGGATGACGAGGCGTTGAATGCTCCGTCGAAGCGAACCAGTGAGGGCTCGTGG
Organism: Penicillium hispanicum; assembly: GCF_028827665.1. NCBI lineage: Eukaryota > Fungi > Ascomycota > Eurotiomycetes > Eurotiales > Aspergillaceae > Penicillium > Penicillium hispanicum. The sequence continues at coordinate 2,710,975 of NW_026623200.1, read as the reverse complement.
CAAGGTACACCACAGCAAGGTCAACTAGCCCCTTCTCCATTCAGGCAACCAAAAGCAAGTAGTGAAGTTTCTTCACAGCAAGAAAGCCAGCTATATAGCCCGCCGCTCCGGCAACTCTCCAGAGTTTCCCCCAAGTCGAAATCGGTGCTTGACATCCTTCAGCCACATCAAAGGGCAGAGAGCTCGACACTGCCTAGATTCACCCCAACCACACGCCCTCAGAAACTTCCTTTTGACACCTCGTCCCTCAGGAATCTCGTTGTTCGTGCCGGGGTTGTCACTCGCGCCTTGAAAGAAGTGATTCGCAAAGCAGAAGGCGTTGACCCAAGCCCGGAAGACATGTTCCCATCTGATCCCCCCTTTCGACGAATCTTCGACCAGCCTTCGCATGATGACCTTGCAAGCTTTGAGGCTGCGTTGACCGAAATGCATTAATGGCTATCCTCATATCAGTTTCCTAATGAGCTCACCTATGATTTGTCGAGCTCTCCTCTTCAACAATCATGATCCTCGATCCTTGAACTAGGCCTCGAAGAGTACCACTGAAGCAAGATCAATCAAAGAAAGCTCTTCTTTGATGTCTGAATCTGCAATTCCCTCCCTCGAATTTTCCATTTTGCATACTCATTATTGAGTAGACGATCCATTTCTTTCTCACTCGGCCATCTTCAAAAGCCTATGCATCTCACTGTACAACTTTTCCATTCTTATGTACATTGCTCTACCATACCTTTTTCCTCCTTTCCTATGTGCAAGACCTGCATACCCGCCCGAGCCTGTAAGAGCACTTATGGGGTTTTGTCGATTGCTCTTCTATCACTGTTTCTCTCCCTTACAAAGGCTCCGCCTCTTTCCTTTCATTTTGTTGCATATTTGCGCAGGTCATATTTCCTAATTGCGCTCTATTAATCACCGCGGCCTTGTGATCGTGGGCGATCTGCACTGTAACGATGTTTGAGAATGAAGACCTAGCAGATGAACAGCAATGAGGTCTAATGTCATGCATATTGTTTGTTGGCTGGGCTCCGGCCCAGTAACAGAAGCCATGTTCAAGAAGATAATAGCGATACGATCCAAGCCAATATCAGAGCATAAAGATTCTCTGTTCATATATGCATCATATTGACATCTTCATGGCCTTCGAGTATGATTAAGTCAAGGGACTATTTAGATTGTAAATGCAGGATTGAGACCAAGCAGGTGCAGTGCTAAACAAAATAAACCAAATGGGTATCAGACAAGAAAGATATCGCTCGTTCCCAGGTGAGCATTGCCGAGGGAGAACATTGTAAGGACAATCTGCTGGTTTTGGAACTCTTCTTTCACATTCAATCCGTGGCCTCGAGCGTATGAGCTTTTGCTGTCATCATGTAATCCGTCGCAAACTTGCTCCTGGCACGGATTCTGGGACCATAAAGATAAAAGAGAATGGGAAGTGGAATCAACAGGACTGCAACACACCCAAGCAATGTGCTGGCCCAATTAACACCCAGGGAATCGAACTATGAGTCAAGGTCAGATATCTTCTCACGGGATGTGTAACGAGGGGAGTCACATACCAGGTACGTAGCAAAGAGAGGGAAACCTGCTCCCGCTGCTGAGCGCAATATGGTATTAGCCGCTAGAGCAGAGGCAGCACTGAACAGTCAATCTGTAAGTGAAAAGGTACACTAAGAGTGGTTTGTTAGGGTGTACTCACAAAAGTAGATATGCATCAACAATGTAGTTCAGTGCCTGCAGGAAGATGCACAGCAGACCAAACCCCGTCAAGAGGCCAGATAGTGTCGGCACGATCCAGTGAATCTCAGCCTTGAAACCGGACCATCCGAACCATAATAGCCCACCGGCGAAGGCCACGCTACCCACGATCGCGGGGGGTAACCGCCACTCGGGGATCGGGATACCGTTGTTGCCATCAAGCTTTCGATTATACCAGGGTTGGGTAAGAATGATGAAGATTCCCCCGAGAAACTCCCCGATGATGATTCCCAGGTAGGGAAGACCACCCACGCCTTTCTCGAAGCCGTGAATCTGCTGGAAGACAATTGGGTATGCCGTGAGAAAGAGATACAACAGGCCATATAGAAAGGCCATGTAGATACTGAGAGAAAGAACGATGGGTTCGGTGAAGAGGATCTTCAAGGGCCGGCTGAAGTTTTTCTGAAGCAGCTCTTGCAGATCCACCTCGATCTCCTCCTGTTTAGCATGGATTCCCCAGTTCTTAGTGCGACGGCGCAGCTCTACTGCCTTCTCAATGAGCACCACCGGCGGGTAGGTCTCGTTCAGAAACAAAACATCCACTGCCAGGGCCGATGCACCCATAATCCCAGTGAGATATTCCGTCCAACGCCAGCCTAGGTAGCTCTGCACGATGAAACCCCCGACGGTTGAAGCAACCAGTGGCCCGGTGAAGACTGTCATCGTAAAGACGGTGATTGCCGGGCCACGGATACGATTGTCGAATATATCTGAGAAGACGGCGGCGACGACGGTGATGGGACAAGCCCCAAAAAAGCCTCCGAAGAAGCGACATAGCATGATGGTCTGCAAATCCTTCGCAGTGGCGACGGTGAACTGGAAGAGGGTGAAGCCGAGCATGGAGATGATAATCGGCAAACGTCGACCACGTAATTCCGAGAATGGTGCCCACAGAACGGGTCCCGTTGCGAAGCCTAGCACGTATAGGGACAATCCCAGGGTCCCAACTTCGGTAGAGACATGAAATTCCGGGGAGATGACCGACGTGGCTGTGGAGTATATGCTACTCGTGAACGTGGCATTGAAGGTGGTGTATGCAAGCATCACCGCCGTTGCGATCTTCTTCCCGGTGGACCAATTTTGGGGGTGTAAAGGATCGTCAGGCCCTGCAAATTCCACCACGTACTCTTCTTTCTCAGGCAACGGGGGTGGGAACGGCTTGCCGGCTCCAAATTCCGGGAGTGGTTTACGTGAGACTCGAGGTGCGAGACCAGCTCCCACTGTCGCAATGTGTTGACTACGCTGGGTCGCGATGCGACTGAGCGTTGTTGGATGTCTATCTAGACCTTCAGATCCCCGCTGGGATTGCGCGGTTTGGACGCGAGACATGAAATCCAGCGCATCTTGCGAGGAAGAAAAAGATGACCCTTCTGAGGAAAACTGAGAGTCTGACTGGTAGGCGCTGGTATCGAGGCTTTGGTTTGCGGCGTGATTGGTGTCAAGCTCCGCTTTCTCCAGGTCCCGCGATGTAGACTCCATTGTGGTGATTCGCCGAAGACGTAACGGTCTGCGACCCGTATGATCGCCAGGTGGGTTTGAGGGAAAGAAATTCTATGGCGGAGGAATGATAGCAAGGTAGCTATATATTTTCACTGATTAATTTTTACCGCTCCTTGTCTTTTTTTATTTTTATTTTTTTTTTCGCCTTCGCGTGCCTCCAGCATGTCAATTTGGCGCTTGGTACTACCCTGCGGCAAAATATGGAGACAACAGAGTGATCTCAGAAGGCTAGATAAGTGCGGATTGCATCGGACAAACTCCCGGATTCTTCTTTCCCTTGTCTTCTCGCCCAATCGATATCAGGTCGGGTTCCGCAGCCACTGCACGGTTCCATTCGTCCCCGACGCCACAGCAAGCTCCTGGTTTTCCATCGAGCGAGTCGATATACTGTCGAGTTCTTTCAGTGCGATGCAATTGTACGATCCTCCGGTTCCCAGCTGCATGACAAGTGCAAGTCCTGCTAGAGTCAAGATCATTGCTCGAGACAACTCCCCGACATTCTTCTCGGCTAGCCGAATGACAAGATAACTGTTACATGTAGCACTCCGTCTCTGGCCGAGCTCTAGGCCCTAAGAGATTAGAGGGCCGTGTCTTAGTTCCGTCTAGTACCTAGACTATAGTCACTTTGCACTATCTATATGAGAATTTTCTGACAATGAGCCTTATCAGAACAGCGGCGAAGGATATCGTCGGGCTACGCTCTGCCGTGCTCGGTTATCCGAGGCATTTACGTCATCCTGACCATGGTCCAATAACCTAACTTAACGGGCACCCAGCTCCCCGTTAGTTAACTAAAGAGATTTTCAGGTAGCTGAAAGCTAACTAAAGCTAGAGAAGAGTGTACATATATGGGTATCGAGATTATTCAGTGTTGTTTGGGACCTTAACTAGAAGTGCTTGGGCAGCACTTTGGTATCTTCAAAAGTCCGCTAGATATGTATCCTGGGGCCTTGCAACCATCGCGACTTTTTTTCTCCCTTGGACTGTTAGAATCGAAGCCTGTCCTCCCTCCATATTCCAATAAACCCCCTACCTCTCTGTCCTAAATTGATAGTCATCAACTGCAACTCGTGCTGATATTTACATACTGATCGATGCCACAGTATGGAGAGATGGATGGAGACACCGGAAAATTCCAGGGCGATCAAGAGCCAGAATGCCAAGATGGAAACCAAGGCATCCATCAAATACGCTGGCCAAAAGGATTTGAGCAGAAGGTAGACAACCCAAGTACATGGATATGATATGGCTTGTCGCAAACGAAATACTATGGAGGCGCAAGACCGGGCCTCTATTGGCGATGATTTATCGCGGGGGAGCGAACCTGTGGACCCATGGGTCACTTCCTGGAAGGATACAGAAAAGAAGCGATCGCGATTTATTTGCGACCCGGATTGCCTTTCGCCGTTGGCAAGACATGGATTCTGTGCACCGGGGTTTATTGCGAGAAGTACTGTACCACCCCCTCTCAATGTATCATGTACTGATATACCTAGGTGGAAAAGGTATCGCATCGAGGATCCGCCCGGGCACCACAGCAGCGTAGAAATGAGGGGAGTGGCCCCGGTGTCTCAGTTTAAGGGACGCTGAGGATCAGTTTACTAGACCGCAATGCTGCTGGGACTGAGAGATTAGCCATGGTGCCATCTCACGATTGGACCAACGAGAACGCCCGACATATGTACATATTAAACCCAGCGGCCCCCGCTCTCTCTCTCCTCCCCCCTTTTATGGCCCTTACTCCGTACGTACATGATGATGATACGCCTGCGTGTGGAATACCATTACAGCTCCCGGTCGTCATCTCCGATTCAGGGGCAGCGGGCTGCTGATTGGTGGCGAGTGCGGCGGGTTCCTGACGCTACCCGCTTAGGCCCCATCAGAGGTCTCAAAACCGCCTTGCTTGGTGCAGTGTTGATTAGTGCCCCCGTTGATGGAGAATCCGAAATCAGGGCTCGACAACAGCGAGAGAATAAGGCACGAGAAGCAAACGAGAGAAGGCGACGTGGGGATGAGAGCAAGAGAGACCGGGGGAGGTGGAGGTCTAAAATTTCTAAATTTGGAGCTCAGGGGGAGCGAAAAACAGTTCTACATTAATACTGCCCAGACGTGGTATCCATTATTACTCCGTACGGCGCCAAAACAGCCCCCCTCCGGAGGTGCGGAGATTCGACCCAAGCGCCATGTTGGTATTCACGACGGAGTAAAGATACGCATTACAGAGTAATTCCATCGTTCCCTCGTCCCCACCGCTGCTGAGAGTTTGTTTCCTACGCTAGAAACGGGCCAGAACTCCCCTTCTCCTCTTCTCTCTCTCCCTCTCCCTCTCCTACTCCCTCTTTCTTGCTCTTGCTTTCGACACTCTTTTGTTGCCCTCCGACCCTGATTCATTCCCTACTTGGCTGCTGGCCGCCGCTCTTTTGATATCGAGGACTTCTGTCCTGTTCACTCTTTGATTATCACCCCCTGTTTTTTGTTCACCCCGGTATTGATTGTGCGGTGATCTTAAATGACTCCAAGCTCATAATCTCGCTACGGCTTTCGTCCGATCGTTGTTTATTGTCTGTCGTTTGTTGACTGGCCCCGTTCTGGAAGCATCAGGTCCATTGGAAAGGGCATATCCGTCTCCCGATCATGCCTCACCACCATGCCGACTTGGTGATGGGGCACTATCCGGTTCGACGCGAAGTCATCCCGTCGAAACGACTCCCATTACTGCTCCCGACCTCTACCGTCCTGGGGAGCGGTCTACCGACTCTGGTAGCTCGAGCCCCTTCGTCTGACTCCACGGACTCGTCAACCTGTAGCAGTGGAAGTAACTGTGAAAAGCCGACGAGTAATTTGACCACCACGGTCCTGCCAGTCGTGCTCGGTGCAGGGTACGTTGTGACAAAGCGTCGAGCATGGGAGGGCGACCCAAGAAAAGAGCAAGACTAACAGTCAACCAGTGTTCCCATTCTATGTGCCATTGTCGTCCTGATCATTCTCCATCGCCGACATGTGAAAAAACTGATGCGCGAAGATGCAAATGACAAGCACAAATCTCTTGATTTCGGCTTGGATGAGGTGGGCCCTGCTAGTGGACGGAAAGGTCCGAACGGAATGCCTCAAATGACGGAGCCGGGTCATGGCAAAGGAATGTCTCTCGATATCCATCCTTATCTGATGCCCCCTGAAATCCACGGTTCTCGGGACTCTTTACATTCCCTCTCCCGGTCAATCGACGATGACAAATATCGCCCGGCCACATTTATTCCGCATGACGGCGCCTCTATTCGATCTTTCCCGAGAACTAGAGATGATGCATCTAGCCTCGCAGGTTCATCCACGAGGTTTGGAGGCGCAGAGGAGCCAAACTCTGGCCTGCTACGGAATGCACAGCGGATGTCGCGCTCATCTCCCCCATTACACCGCAGCCCCTCAGGCGATCCCCAGGCTCACCCTGCTCGGCCTCCCCAAGACCATGGACCGCACCCTCGTCGAACACCGGCCCCCTCCGAGCACGATCCACACGGGCTAGCCATTGGCAGTGCCACGACCGACGTCGGCAGGAACGTGAACCAGTCTGCACCGTCGGAACCTCAAATCAACCTCAACTCAACATCCAGTCTTCAATTCGAAACCGAAGTCTTGAATGATGATTATACGAGTGCTACTCATCAAGATCGACCCAACTTCCCATTGCCTGACCCCGCACAGTCTCATGGGGAGATCGAGCACTCCCAGGCTTCCAACATGCAGCTGCCTCGAATCTCTCTGCCGGCTAGTGATGTCACGAGTGATTATGGTGATGAACGCCGGTCGGAGTTGATGATTCCTGCAGTGAACATCCACGGCGCAGAGACTGAGCAGTACGATATCCCATCGAATGCCAACAAACTGTCAGAACTTCCCGAAGAACCACAGAACCTTGATCTCGCCTTTGAAAATCCCCGTGATACTCGCCGGTTGACTCTTGGTGTGCGCCCGCTACCTCCAGAGGACCCTTTGGACAACCCAGAGCAGCGTGCCAACCGGATTCGATCATTCTACAAGGAATATTTTGATGACAGCAAACGTGAGACAACATACTATGAAGACTACGGTCCGGAGTTCTACGAAGGTGGTTATGTATATGATCCGGCCACAGGAGATTACTTCGATGCCGCTCCCCATGCTCCATTTGCGGAGCCGGTTGGTCGTCGGGCCATGACTCCGCCTCCTCGGGCACCCCCGCGATTCCAAGGGGCTGCTCGTCACATGGCGACCAACTCAGCCGGCTTCAGTGGCTATCGCGCTGGACCTCGTGCCTTCTCTTCGGCCTCCGGACGCCTTCCTGGTCCCCGAGGCCCCCGAAAGCCCATGCCTCCTCCGGCACCGCTTCAAATTCTCCCCACTCCTCATATGCTGAAGGACGATTCCATCATGCTGGCGGCCGATTTCGCCCCTGGAAAGAGCTTCCGAGACCAGCGTGAAGGTCGCCCGGAGACACCCACCGGTGGCACACGCGCGTACAGTCCAGCTACCCGTGCTCACACTCCGCTTGTGTCGGCCTTTGATGAGCTTGCTGCGATTCCCAGCGCGTATGTCTCCTTTCCATGCCTCTCTTGCCAAATGGATGCTCTGCTAACGTCAACCTCTAGTCACGCCCTGCGGAAATCTGGCACATACACGAGTCTGGACTTTGCGCCGCCGCCCCGATTCAAGAACTCCGACAGCGGCAGCGATGCGGGTAGCATCCGCAGTAATCGCACGGGCATCTCGAACACCCACATGAATAACATTCGTATGGGTAACTACCGCGTCAGCCGTTTGCCGGCGGACATGGTCGGTACCAAGGATGACCTGATGTCCAGTCTGCGCCCGAATATGGATATGGGAAGATAAATTCTGCAGTCTCTTTTCCCCACCACTGTCACGACTCCGCTGTGCTTTTTTTTTCAACCCTGTGATGACTTGCGTTTCTCATGGAACACCCGGTGCTTTGAAGTGGAGGGTGGCCTTGCATCACCCTCCGCGG